>NC_067416.1:31933641-32558641 GCF_009764475.1 Pristis pectinata
GTGGGATCTACAGATTTTTAAAAATATTTTACTATTCTTTATGATTATCTTTGCCACGATTGTTCTCCTGATCTCTTTGTATTACATGTACAAACATCGATGTTATATATTAATCTATATTAATTTGGAAGCTAATAAAAAGATTGAAAAAGAAAAAAGTAGATGCCTGGAAACTATTACAAAACAATAATCTAAATTTGGAAAGATGTGAAGGTGAATATTCACCAGTTGCCCGAACCTCTAGATTAGATTACAGCAGTAAAATATATCAGTAAACACTGTGGATTTTTGAGCTTTGGCCACATTTTTGCTTGATTTGATTGTTAACATAATAGCAATTCCTGAAGCTGTTTCAATCATTGATGCTGGACAATAGTCACTTAAAATGAATAATCAAGTTCCTGTTGATGCTTTACAGTTAACAAATTCCAATGCTTAATTTACGTACTTAAATTAACTGCTCATAAATGGAAAACTGCACTGAGCCCAGGCTTAGTAAATCTTATGCCTACTAAAGCATGAAATGGAGATTCCCAAAATCTGGTTCCTCATTTTTCTGTTATTTAACATTATATTTACAATAAATAATTCAAGTGAAACGAAGGACTACAGACGCTGGAATCCAGATGAAGAAACAAAAAGGTGCTGGAGGAACTCAGCAGGCCAGGGAGCATCCATGGAGAAAAACAAATGGTCAACATTATGGGTCAGGACCATTCTTCAGGACTGTAGAAGGGTCCTGAACTGAAACCTTGACAGTCTATTTTTCTCCACGGATGCTGCCTGGCCTGCTGAGCTCCTCCAGCATCTTGTTTTTTTCAACAAATAATTCATATGGCCCTATCATTCTTTGCCAGTCCTCATGATCCATAAAGCTCCCTCCTTGCACTCCACTACTTCATCTCAGAGCAGTCATACCCTGCTCTTTTCTTCTTCTATGAACTTATCCAAGCTTTCTATAAATGCATCTTTGCTAACGACTTCAACCACTCCAAGGGGAATAGAGTTTCACATTCTCAGCACAAGTACTCTTCCCCTGAATTTCTTATTGGATTTGCCAACAATTCATATCCTGCTTACCTAGCTTCTAGACTCCTCATTTGTGTGCTCTTCATTGCTATTAAATTGGCCAATGTACAGACCATTGCCAGAAGGTTAACTGAGAAAATTCTGACAAAGAATTGATTTTTACGGGTTGTATTATGAAAAGGAAATCAACATGATGAAAAGAATCACTCACATTTTTATGGGAAACCCTACCCTACATAATCCAATTCAAAATAATCACTTTTTAAAAAATTATTGGCCAAGGACATGCAAGAAGAACTGATATCTTCATTTTCAAAACTTTTGTCTGAAGTAGTTCTAACACCTCAAGGGTCTTTAAAAAGTCTGATAGGATTGATGCAGTGATATGGAAAAAAAGTTTAAGAAACTCTAGAGAAAAAGTCTAATGAGTTAATCCTTCAAATTTAATGAAATGCTCAGAAACTTAAATTCTGAAATTACTGACGCCTCATATAACAGATAAAATTTCAACATTACATCTAATCCCTCAATTAACAGCACTTCTGTAATATTCTACATGCACAAGGAACAGATTTAACAAAAGCAGACCTGCTAAATGTAAGGGTGTTGAATGTCTGCCTTGTGTATCTCTGCAGTTAACATTCTCTATTATGCATAATTTCTTCACCCTGGCCATGCAACCCTTTTTTGCAGCATCAAGTAAAGCAGCATCTCCACTCAAGAGGTCTTGAATGTCTGTATCTCCATCCTTAATTAGATCTAAAGCTGTATTTCCATCCCGGTTCTTCTTGGTTGGATCAGCACCATGCTAGAATTTAATGAGAATATACAATGAACACAGTGAATGATGTTATTCACCTTATTAGCTTAAAAAGTCATCTATCAAACAAGTTTTAATCACTTTTTTCCTCACTGATTTTTTTCTCTACATCACTTCACAGCATTGAAATCCTGCTGGAGTATGGTTCTAGAGGTACAAGCAGTTTTCTAGCACCTTGTCAAAATAACCTTTGTATCCAATTTTTGAGATTTTTTCCTATTTAATTCCAAGGGGAAAAAAAAAATCGCAGAAAAACACAATTCAGTAACATTAACGTACATACAGCATGGGCTGATGTTAGCAATCTGGAGTCTGTACCCAGACTCTGCTTTGCTCAGTGAGGCCAGTAATAAGAAATCCAATAACTTCAGTGAAAGTCAGCCATTGAACCTGGGTGTCAGCTTTGTTCAGAGCACCACTCCAACACAGAATACAACAGTCCAAATTAAAAGTGAATGGGTGATGCGCTGGCTGAGATGCAGCTTTTTGGATGAGATGTTAAAATAGCCTGCTTAGATGAATGCAAAAAAACTCTGGTAATGGCAGAGTTGCACGCTACCAACACCAGGTTATTTCATTAATTAATGGCACTTTAAAGTGTGTAAATTGATTCTACATATAAAAAAAAGCAATCAGCTACTAATTTGCTTGGAACTACAGTATCCAAAATAAGAGGCACAGGTTTAAGGTGAGAGAAAAGGAGCTTTGGAGGATTTCAGGGGAAATTTTTTTTTGGGTAGAGTGATTGATAGCTGCTACTCACTGCTGGAGGTGGTGGTGGAGTCAGATACAATCATTATATTTAAGAAACATTTATACACGCTATTAAATTGGCAAGGCAAAGGAGGATGCGATCCTAATGTGGGCAAAAGGGATTAGTGCAGATGGACAAAAAGGTCAGCTTGGACTTGGCGGCCAAAGAGCCCATTTCTGTGTTGTACAACTCTAAAAGTTAATTGAAGTTTAAATGTTCTGTTTCTGAAAGATGCTGTTCAATTTTAAGTTTATGCACAGGACCACAGACTGTTACGCTTTCAGTGTCTACAAGCCAGAACAACAATAAGCTGCCTGCACTTGTCCCTCTTGTACTCAAACACAGACTTAACTTTTGTGATCCTCAGGATCGGGACAACTCCTGCTAACAAGTTGACATCTAAGTGATGAGACCCTGAGTGTCACATGATAGATAAGAACAAATCCCACTGCAAAATGACCCAAATCTAAATTGATAGCCAACAAAGCCATGTCCTAGATTTAACTGACTTTCAAGGATTCAATGCTACTAAAATGTCCCTGACGTGTAGAAACATTCAAAAACAATTAAAAATAAATTATTCTTGTTTAACATTAATAAAAAAAAACACAGGAAAACAATTAAACACATGAAGGCATTGATTCAGAAATTGCAAGTTACCTTAAACTTATCCTGTTCTTTTTCATTCAAAGACTGGCATGGAATCCAATGTCAGAATACAGCCAGAAAATCATTCCTGGAGTTCCACCAGCAAGTTAGAGACTGTCACATGTGCTGGATTCCTGTTCTTTCTAACATTTATGGGAGACCAAATGCCAGTACTTTGGATCAGAACTGCTGCCAACCCTAGCAAGTTCCAGCCCTATGAGTTTTTGAACTGAAATTTGGAATTTTGAAATCTGAAACAGTGCAGTACCCTCAAAAGAGGAATCTGGAATGTGTGTGCATAGGTCATACAACTGAATATCTTTATTGACTAAGCAAGTTAAAAAATGATTACTAAGATCTCCAGTAAGCACAACTTATAACAGTAACTTGGACAGTAAAATATCCAAATCATCTATGAAAAGCAGGATAGAGAAAAGTAGATGTGATGTACAAAATACACCCTAAAATCCCCAATATTAATTAAAACCTAAATGAATAAGACCCTGCATTTATCATTTAAAATGAGGTTTGAGTTGAACAGGCAATCCTAAATTCCTCTCAAATTTAGTAGCTATTTGATGGTGAATAGTTTGTCCCATATCTGAATCCCACATTTCAGCAAGATATTGTCATAGTCCATTTCTTGGAAGAGCACAAGATATCAGACAGCAATGTCTTGTGTATGTAGAATTGGCAAAAGTTGCCAGACTTAATAACAAGGTCTCAAGTGATACTTCTACAAGAAAATCCAAGCCAGTTTTTATGGACTAACTTACTATTAATAAAAGTTTGCAAATTTCATATTTTCCCTTGGCAGCAGCTTCATGTAAAGGAGTAAACTTCCACAAATCAGCTACATTAACCACTGCACCATGTTTAACAAGCAGCTCTGCCACTTCATAATGTCCATAGGAACACGCATTATGTAATGGAACCAAACCTCTGAAAAAGACAAAAAGAACAAAATAGTAATGAGAAAATCAGATGTCTGAAAGTGTAAGGAATTATTATTACTTTCAAAGGCATTGATACATCTTCAAACTAGTTGCAAACATTGAGTTCACAATACATCTACCGTAGTGGCTTCTTCTATAATCCTATAACCAGAAATTGAAAATGATTCTAAATGTGCCTTTGGCACATAATATCACTTTTCAGTTGCACTTTAATATCGTACATGTAAATCCTCCCTTTTATCATTGATCACTCCTTTTCAAGTCCAACTAATGATCCTGATGGATTAAAGAACATGAGTGCACAATTGTAAAGAGGAACCATTTTAAAAAGAATATTACAGCTAATCCCAAGAGCAATTACAATCACTACTGCACATTTCAAGTTCCTTTCAACCTAAACGGCAAACTATTTAAATTACACTGTTCAGTGTTGATTGCTTAGGAAACCACTTAGAATATAAAACAGTATAGTACAGGAACAGGCCCTTCAGCTCATAATGTCTGTGTTGACCAGGATGCCAATTTAAACTGCATATCGGCCTGCATGCGGTCCATATCCCTCAATTCTCTGCCTGATCATGCCTCTTAAATGTTGCTTTTTTGCTTCCACCACTTCCCCTCACAGCACATTTGAGGCACCTACCACTGTGCAAGAAAGAAAAACTTGCCACATAAATCTCCTTGAAACTTTCACCCTCTCACCCTAAAGCCATGCCCTCTAGTATTTGATATTTCCACCCCGGGAAAAAGACTATATACCCTGTTTGTGCCTCTCACAATTTTATATATTTCTATCACGTCGCCCCACAGCCTCCAAGGCTCCAGAGAAAATAATCCGAGTTTGTCAATTTCTAAGGTTTTCTATTTTGTTAGAAATGAAGTATTACCCTTTGTCCTTGGCATGAACATCAGCACCATTTTCTAACAAATATTCCACCACGGACACTCTGTTGTAACCAGCTGCAAAGTGGAGTGGGGTAGACTGGCGGCCTTCTACATCTCTGCAGTTTACATTCTGAAGAGTGCAGAGTTTCTGAAATGAAAAGTTTTCTTTATTCTTGCAAGGTTTAGGTTCCCCAAGTGCAGTGTGCAAAGGCAGTAAAACTGTAAACAGCACTCTACAAACACTAGAAGCTTAACATGTGGAGGTGACACCAATTGGAAGGGCACACACACATACATTTGGTCCTGTAAAACTTGTGCTATGTTGACTCATCTCAATCCAATCCTATCATGTTTCTAAAAAGGTTGTTCAATCTTGTCTGAAAATGGATCAAGTTGATTTTATATTTAATGGTCTTTCCTCCCAAGCTTTGGACTTTCAACTTCAGTCCTTGCTATTTTAAATATTTCACCACAGTTAACTTATCTGCAAGTAACTTTGAGAATGCGCTTCATAATATTTAAAAAAAATCAGCTGCATCATTTGGAATAAACTCTACATTCTCTGCAAACTTTGTGATTTAATAACACTGTTCATTAGATTACCAGCATTCTTGAATACCACATTACCTCAAGGAAGTTTAAACAATTTCTCATACTCTTTATGACTACTTTTGATTTTCTTTTTCTCTTGGAGATGACATTGAAGCATTCAGATTTGAGCTCTACATGTTTATGGACAATAACCTCCAGGTCTTTCTCTAACAACAAACTGCATCATTATCCTAAATGGAAGATCTTCCCCTTTGTTTCTTCTCCCCTTACTACAATTAATTAATTAAATGCATCAGACTGAGATGTATCTGCCACCTAATGACCATGTTACCAAGGCACAAGTCTTTTATTACATTAACAACATAGGGGTTGAATTTTTGTGAAAAAAAATTCATTACCTTGACTACATCCAAGTCTCCAGTTTTAGCTGCTTCTAACAGCTGCCGGTCAGTATCACAATTTCCAACTACAGCACCTATTTAGAATTGATTTGGGAAAACAAGGGGATAACAGAAACAAAATGGTGTAATAAAGCACGAAACAAAATAGTGTCCATTGTTAATAGCTTTGTTTTTCCCTTACAACATTAAATAATCCATATTAAGAAATATGTGAAGGTAGATAAAAATAATTACTAGTACTAATGATGAAGCTGGGGTGGGGAAAGGGAAAGAAGTGTACAGTAGACTAGAGCTGATAGTACAGGTTTTACGAAGATATTTATGAGATTTAATAGAGAATGCAGGAGATTCCACTTCCTGCTATCACCACCCCACCATCACTGCCAGCAAACAAAGAAGCTAATTGCACATTTATAGATAATATTGTCTTCATTAGAGTTAAATTGTCAAGGGGATAACTCCAGACAAGAGAGTCCCTTTTCTGAAGGCAGGGTACAAATTAAGCTGAGAGTATTTGACAAAACAGACAACCAATCGAAGGATTAGGATATGGAACAGAACCCATTAACTAAATCTCCCTACCTTGTAAAATCTGCTGCACACTTTCATTGCCCATCTGTGATGCAGTGAATCCTTGAAGAGATACTATAGATGAATCAGATCCAGAAGCCAGCAAAAGGCGACACGTGTGATGATGACCACAATGTGCAGCCCTGTGCAAAGGTGTTTGACCAAGACTGTCCAAAGCATTCACCTATTAATCATAACATGTTATATGGTGATTCACAGAACTAACTTTTGGCATTGTCTGCTTAAACAATGTGACAAATCATGCACTAAATTATACTCAATACTGTTACAGTAAGGAAAAGGACATACCTTTGCATCATTTTTTACAAGTACTTCAATCATATCATTATGGGCCTTTTCTGATGCCACATGGAGGGGCGTTAAGAGGCTGAGAGAAAAAGATCAAACATATTGTAGAACATCTAAATAAATACAAAGTGTAAAAATATCAAAGTAAAAACTTTCCAAATAATCTTACTCTTTTGTCTTTTCATCGACATTAGCCCCTTTTCTTAATAAAAGCTCAGCCACCTGTTTTCGTTTCGGATATGGAGAAGCAGCAGCAAAATGCTATAAAGTTAGAAGATTTTAGATATTCCATTATATAGAATTGTGTATATTCAAAACATGCAGTCAAATTATGGAGCCGTAAATGAAGTTTCATTTCTAGATTTAGCAAATACAGAGTACAAATTAAGTAGGTTGCCATCATATGAAAGTAATTTACAAACAACCTTCCAATAATTAACTGCAGACATCACACCAAATAGTGAAAGTAAAAGGAACAATCAAACCCCATATCAAAATAATTGTGCAACTGATGAATAGCATTTAACAAGATTCTTATGGTATTTACAGTGGAAAAATTAAGCTTGGACAGAGCAGAAATCATTACAGATTTTTTAAATGGGCTCCAAGGTTATGATTATAATGATACCATTATTCAATTTTGCACTAGTACCAAAGTTTCAGGGGTTCAATTGCTCCAAATCCATGTCTAACTATAAATTAAATAAAAAGTTGATTGAATTAAACAGTTGCTTCAAAGCAGATTTAATTATGTTAGCTACCAAATATAGTATTCTTGAACATAGAGCAACTCATCAGTTTCATGGCTTTGTCAACCAGGTATGATTAAAGTCTTAGATTTGTTCATTAATCTAAGAGACAAACAGCTTAAGATATTGATGCTTTAAATACAATAACTTGCATGTTAGCTTCGCAGTATACTTGATCTTTGAAACTTATTTCCTGTTTAGCTGCAAAAATGTGTCTGAATATTACAGTATAAAGAAATCAGAGACTTCAGTGATTTCATTTAAAACTGAAATTAATCAGGGCAGAGGAAGCCAGCAATGAATTAGTACACAGCTTTCAATTCTTACCAGTGCAGTTTCATGAGTTTGAAGATGCTTGAAATTCACATTCTCTAAAGAAAGATGTTTTTTCACACCAGCAACATCTGCTTCTTTAGCAGCTTGTAGCAATGAATGTCCTTTGAACTCATCTAGAATTGTGATAAATAACAACTTGCTATGCATAAATATTAAATACTAAATCAACATGCATTTTAACCAAATTTAATTCCCCATGTTTCAAAGTAGTATCTGTTCTATTCAGGTTGAAGGGAAGAATTGAAGACCAGTTAGTTCAATAAAAATAGCAGGGTGAAATGCAGAATGTAACGCTGGGAACATGCTAACAGAGCATTCAGCAATTCTTAGCATGTTTGTACAGAATCAAGTCAAGTTAACAAGAGGCATTTGCCAGTTTTGAAGAAAGTTCATTGACCTCAAAGGTTAATTCTGTTTCTCTATCCATAAATATTGCTTGACCAATGAAGCACTTCCAGCATTTTCTATTTTTAATTACAGAAGGCCAATTCTGTCTCACAAATCAGAATATCTGGAGATTGTAATTAACAGGGTAGGCAAAATGGATGCAATCATGTACATCTCGTTTATTGAAGATGGTCATGATTATGGAGTTTGAGATCCCCAGGCATGTCCTCTTCTTCCCATAAGTTTGGAGGTTGTGAATCTGTGACTGAAATTCCTGTCCAGCTAGTTTTAGTATTTCAGGAGGGATATCATTCTCTCCAGAGGCCTTGTTACTTTTCAACTGACTTACAGGCTTTGACTTCTTGTGGGTCAGGGTTCACCACAATGTTTGACCGGATAGTTGGCTGTTCAGAAACACCAAGGCTGCTCAAATCAAGGTCAAGATGGCTGAAGCATTCTCTGAAATGTTCCTTCCAGGACTGTCTCTGTCCTTATTAAGTCCTTGGCTCTCAACATGGTGGGCGCTTGGGAGGAGGGGGTCTGGATCACAGGTGGCCTTGTCGGGACAGAAGAATCCAGACATGCCATGGTTAACAGCAAGTTGGTGGAATTTCTGTGTTCTTTCCACTATTAAGTTCTTCAGCTCATGGGTTATCTTGTAGGACCTCTGCCTTCAGGTACCAGCAGAGCTGTTTCTTTTCCCTTGAGGTGTGGTTCCCCCAAGCTTCATTTCAAACACTTACTGCATTTGCAGTCAATTAGCCTCAATTTCCTACTCCTCATCAAACTCACACTGGAGTTTTCTGGTAGTGAAGCAAAAGCCCTCCTCACAAGAGTTAATTTATTGTGGACTTGAGAGTACTGCACCTCCTGTTAGTGGGGGATCATCAGGTTGTCACTGAGGCAACATTGAGAATTTCAGACGATTTTCTTGCACTGTTGTCTTGGGGTCAAGGTGATGGGGGTAGCGCGAGGGATAATGTGGTGGCCCAACAGCCATCAGTATCTGTCATGGCACAGGTGATACAAACATCATCGCAGTCTCTAACCTGAACAACATTATAATCTCAGAGGTGCCAATGCCTGGGTTGAAGGCATTGCCATAAAGTCCTGTTCATCTTTCTGGCAAAATGGTGTTGTTCCAACAGGATCATGATCCAAGCATTGTCAACATTTGTACTTCAATAGAAGTAGCTTTCTCTACTTCTTCCTTGCTAAAAATTATTATGCCTTTTCTGACCCTGGCATAAAAGTTGTAAGAAGGATCAGTTCATATCCCTTTGGGATGCAGCACTAGAATGTTTTTTTTTGAAGGCTGAAGTACAAGCCTCCCTGACTACATCCACATCTTCCAGAATTGGACATGTCCTGATGACCACAGCACAGTGATTCGCCCTGAGGTGGGTCATGGGGCATACATTTCATGAGGCATGCATTATTTTCAAAGTACTTTCCTACAGGCTCATTCCTGACTAACAAGAATAATTAAACCCCATTTGAAATAGCACTTCCAAACAGCCAGTGGATGCAAAACAAAAAGAACAGAAAAGTGTACCAAACAGCTCAAGGGGAAATCAGTGCACCAGATAAACATCGCCATTTGGTTGCAGAGACCCAAAAAGTGTCTTTGAACATTAAGTAGTATACAGCTGATCAAAAGGAGGAATTGAACATGCACACTTTGGAGGCAAGATATAAAACTTGGAGAAAATATGCTTGTCATAAATTTTGCTCTGGACTAATACTCCCAAGCATTTCAGATTATTTTAAGTTAATAATACAAATGAGAAAATGACTTACAAGCTAAGCGTTCTTTTAGCTGGGGTGTAGGGGCCAAATCAATAGCACTCTTAGAATGACAGTTCAGCAATGTTGGATCAGCACCATAGCTCAGCAATAGGGAACATACTTCTACTCTGTTCTTGGAGGCAGCCTCGTGCAAAGGAGTAAACTGCCAGAGGTCCATAGCATTCACACAGGCACCATGCTGCAAATAGTTATAACATTCAAAAGTAAGGTACATTAAATATAATAAATGATTCAAAAATCACATTAATTGTTCAGGTGGCAAAAAAAAATTAGTCAAAGCTAATCAGTCAAATTCAAATTTCAAAACAGTACCATTTGAAAGTTAAGGAATTCTAATTTAAACATCTGCACTAGGGAACCTGCACTTGGACCCTGGGATGCACAGGCCATATTCATTCTTGTAGGGCAGAGGAAGAAAGGCAAGAATAAGGCATTAAATTTTTTAACGTGCATTTTGATTAACAATTTTAACTATCTAAAAGCATTTAAATGTTTTTAAGTTTTTAAATGCAGACCTTTTCATCTGAAGCTGTCAAGATTTATAATTAAGAGCTAAAACAGAATTAAGTCTCAAGCTGAATCTGAACTCTCAGCTTCAGCTACTTCCAGAGCTTCATTCCTTCACAATTTAACAAAAATGTGCATAAAGTACTAAAATTGAGTGTCAAAGATCAAATATCAACTTTTATTAAATACTAACCTTAATTAAAAGTTCTGTTACTTCATAATGACCATACGAACAGGCATTGTGAAGGGGTACTAAATCTCTAAGAAATACAACAATATTTTGTATTAGCACGAGAAATATAGATAGCAATTCTGAACCCAATTTTAATAAGATCCCTCAATGACTTATTTGCAATTTGGCTTCTGCTTGCATGAAGCCAAATGCAGCTCTTCACTAGCTGTAATGCAGCACATCTGGTCTAAGCCAGTAGTGCAGCAGAGCAATCCCATTTACACTCATCTTATTCCATAGCCCTGCAACTTATTCTCTCATGTGCCCACCAACTTTCTCTTTTGACTCCTTTGACACCTAACCTTCACTGAGGGACAATTTTACAGAAGCTGTGGGAGCTGATAGGATTGTTATGTGAGCCAGCGTAGAGTCAATGGGTTGAAATGGCTTCCTTCTATGTTATAAGGAAATATGAAAAAACTAAAGCTCATTATAACCATAAAGCTTAAGCTCTATTTTACTGTATAGTGAAAAATACTCACATTTTGATGCTGCTTTCTACCATTTGCACTCAGCTTCTTTGTATCTGACAGACATGTTGCATGCACACGACTTCCTTCATACATAATTAGTCTGTTACAGCCAAAGCACTAAAATGCTAATATGGATGATGTGTACTTTCAACATTTTTTCATCATTTGTATCATTTGTGGTTGGTCTCATGTGATATGACTTATGGTTCATTCCAGCTATTGTAACTCCACACAATTTTACAGTAAGTGGTAGAAGTACCCAGAAGTCAAAGCTCAGACAGACGGCATTCTGAGAATGAAACTAGGCATACTTTGAGGGGGAGAAACTGGAACTGGGTTTTAAAGAGTAAACTTTTGTTTTAGGCACTGATAGTGCACTGTTAGCATTTAGTAAATTTAGTGATTTTGCTCAAATTTCATTAAGTGTTTAAGATTATTGATTTAAAAGAACATAATATGGCAGCTGGGAAGCAATTAAAGTAATTGGGCGTGTGATCATTACTTTGTTGCATTTTAGTAAATATAAAATTATGAATTAAAAATGTCCTTCTTGTTTCAATAGCAAATTTCTCTTATTCTGAACAAGATGTTGTTGAATATTGATGAGCGTTTTCTCATTGTAATACCAATATTCCAATTCCTGATCCAGTTTCTAATGCATTGAATGCTTTCTACCCCAGAGAGACATTCAGATGCCAAATCTGTAGAATCACTTTCAATGTTATTCTGAGTAAAGCAGAGGACATGTTTTTACAAGGAACAGTGTGTATGATACGATGTATTATTTAAACATTTTAAGGTGCACAGAAATTATCATAACAACTTTGGTAATTGCAGGTTATGCTGAATAAACCTAATGGATAGCATAGACTTTACAAGGCACTTGACAAACTTCCTTATAGAGAAACAGGTAAGAGGAAGTTCACACTCATGGAATGGAAACAATTTAATGACCTGACTCAGAAAAGGGCCAAGTCACAGGAGCTAGGGAGTAGGGATATCAGTGGAGTTCAAAAGTATGTTCTGAAATTGCAACAAATCAAGATTATAAATGACAGGTGGGTTCTTTCCCATCATGACAAAGTTTACTTAAAGTAGGCAGCACAAGGCTGCATAGATGGAAGCAAATTACAGAGGGATGTTAATACATTAAGCAAAGAACTGTGACGCAGATAAATGTGTAGTTATCCACTTTAAACCCAAAAGATAGAGTGGAGTGCTTTTTAGATGACAAACTTTGGTTTGGGGGGGGGGGGGGGGGGGGGGGGGCTGCGGTTGGTGTCTTGATATTGAAGATGATGTACATCAGGTCTTATCGACGGAATATGATCAAACTGGCTAATGAACTGTTGGCATTTATATCTTAAATACTAGATCCCAGCAAAGATAAAGTTAAATAAAACCCTGGTTAAAATACATATGGAATACTGTGAGTACTTTTGGACAACACATCTTGGCCTTTGGAGGAACCTAGCGTACGTTTTCCAGAATGATACTGGGACTTCAAGGATCAAAGTGTTAGGAGAGATCCTCAAAACATGAATTAAATTCCCTGACATTTAGACGGTAATGGGGTGATTTTCTAGATATTCAGGAAACTGATATGATAAAGAACTGATATTTCTGGTGTTGGAATTTAAGGCTGGGCACAGCCAGCCCTTCTTGTGACGCTAGGAAACATTTCTGCATGAAATGGGAGAAATTTGGAATTCTTCCAAATGATAATTGTGGCCTGTTATTTTTTTAAAAAATTATATACAAAATATATAAAATAGATATAAAATCTCTGAAGGCATACAGAGAAATAGGGACAATATAGATACAAGAAGTTAGGGCATCAATTAATCATAACCTCATTGAACAAACAACAGGCTAAGTGATCCAATGATGGTCCTTTACTCCATTTTTAAAATATTTGGCTCCATTAAATCTCAGTTATTAAGACTGGATACAGGCATGGGGAGGTGCTAATAAATGGTTTAGCATGATGCTGACCGACATCCTTCACTGCTATTTTTTTTTCCTCTCATCATGTCCAGTCCTCCCATCCCAGGCTGTTTGTTGTGTACATCAAAATGGTTACCCTTTATCCTTAGCATGAACATCTGCACCATGTTGAAGTAACAGCTGTACGATATTAACACGGTTATATCCTGCTGCTAAATGCAGTGGTGTGGACTGTGGAGAGAAAAAAAAAGTTTTATAACATCCAAAATGTGATAATTTGATTCAAGACTACAACACTGCTGCACTGGATCAAATTTCTACAGAACAATGAAATGCACTACTGACTTTGCTCATTATTTACAGAAATGCAGTTTTAAATAGTGTTAACTTACCCTTTCCCAACCACTTTTGCTTAATCCAGCCCATTCCTGTACTTTACCCATAACCACACTTATCTTTTGTAGCTCCAGAGGATGAATCCATCTGGAGGCAGAGCAAGCTGCAAAGCGATGGCAAGTGTCTGGCAGCAGATCCTGAGGCCCTATCCCCCAAATTCTCTGCTGGCTTTTTTTGACAGCTCACCAGTCAAAGACCTTGGTTGGTTTTTAAATGACTTTGATAATTAGAGATATTTAAAGAAAGTTCAACTTAATTTAATAATTAAAAAAAAATTACTTTCAAAATCTTAAACTACCAGAAACTAAAGAGACAGATAAAGAAAAATAAACTACTAACCTATATTCTTCATGTTAATGAAGGGTAGGGACCCTACTCATGCCAGTCATGGCTTGCATTAAGCCAAGGAACCTGATGTCAACAGCATCTGCCCTTAAAAGCAGGATATCAGTGGTATTCAGCAGCAGCATGGGAGGTCAGTTACACCAGCATTTGACCTCCAGCTCATCTCAGACTTCTGTATTTCATGGACAGGCCCATAAGTAATAAATGAACTGCCCACACTCTGTTCTCTATAGAACAATTGGCTGAAGATGTGTACATCCACAATAGTTAGAAAATTACAGTAATTCCAGTGTGATTCGACTGATGGACAATGCATCTTTCTAACAACATCAGCAGGTTTGCTGCTGCATGTAGAATTAAAGCTGGATATCGTTGTATGCAACATTCCGCAGAAGTTACTTCTACGGCATACTGCAGCTCAAGTTATTGCATTTATTCCCAAATGAATTATGTATTACTAAAACATAAAGCACAATTCCAATTCTGCTATAAATAGTGCCATTCTTCTTGTACAAAACAAGGAAAACTGGTCAGGTACAAAATCTTCAACGTTTGTAACTTTATTATATACTATCAATTCTATGTACACTGTCCTCTGTAAATGTCACTTGTTGTTTCTAAAAGGTTCTGCATTGGATTCACTTCTCTCCCTCTCACACACGTACTCTGTTGTAATCAAGTTACATTATACCTTAGAGTCAAAGCCACATGGCACGGAAATAGGCCCTTTGGCCCAACTAGTCAATGCCGACCAAAATTCCCATCCAAGCTATTCTCATCTGACCCTTACAAAGACTTTGCAACTACAGACTGGCATAACTTCCTCAATCTTCCATTCTTCCTACCATGCAAAAGCATTTAAAAATGCAAGCTAGGTACTGCCTAAAAAATACTGTTATTTAGCCTTTCTCTGACTCAAACTTTGTTATTTAACACTCTCTCTTTACCCACGTTGCTCAACTTTATAAAAAGATTTCACTATCAATTTCTTCATTACAAAGTGAAAATAATGTACATTTGGTTAACAGTAATAATACAATCCTTACCTTTCTACCATCACTAGCATGGCAGTTTACATTCAATGGTGTAAGTAGGGACATCAACTTTTCCTCATTTCCATTCCTATAAACAAAGTTTAAAATTACACAATTCTCTATTGTGTTATTTAAGGGAATACATTTTAGTAAATGTGTAAGTTTAATAATTACAGATTGGCTATTAATTATATTTGCAAAATTATAGCTAGTTTACTAACTGGCCCACATACTGCTAACTTATACTTCAGTGCCTAAAATTTGTCAGTTTATTTGGACTTCTGCATTCTGTACATTGTTTTACCAAAGTGTAAATAAAGACCTTCCTCACAATTAACAGAAATATGCAACTTAAAATATTCACTGTTCATTCATGTTATGGTGATCTAATGACACCATGTGGTGAAGTACAGCATAGCATCACTTTTATGCATGGATGCTTTTCACATTAACAGAACTCAAAAGGTGTTAAGCCCGTTAAAATGTGACGAAATAATCTCATTTTGGAGTGCAAAATTATCTCTTTATATTGGAACAGCTGTATCAGTTTTACTCTTTTATAGAACCAGAGATGGATTAAAACATATGGAACTCAAGTTTCATAATGATTAAAAGTCATTAATTATTAGATTAATAAAATAGTAACAAGATTAATCAAAGAAAAAGCATTTAGATTATATCAAAAAAAAAATCAAGACATGTTCAACATCACAAAGCAGCATAACCACCAGTATAATTTTATGACAGCACTGAGGATTTTGACTAACCAGAAGTTTTGCATTTTAATGCACTCATGAAATGTTTCTTTAGAAATAATGCCCATGACATTTCTTTTAATGTTTGTCTTGTTTGGATGGCCAGTGAATGATATTTAGGGATACTCTCCAGCATAGGATGATGCATAATTAATTACAAAGATCACAACAAAATTAGACATATCGACTGACATATTTTTCTTATACTTTTTCCATGCATTTATAATAATCATAAATGGTACTATGCCTCATCCCCATAGACATTTTATGATCAACTTACTTTCTTAATCAACTTCATCATTCAATTACAATTTGCACTGGCGTGCATTCACAAGAAATATGGTTGTGCTCTTAATTTATGCTAAACCCCAAATAAAATTTGTATTTTAAAATTACACAATTAAGCATATGTATATCTATATAAGTTTCCATAATTTTCACCTGGACAATTCAATTGTATCTTTGTCGTTCATGAAGGTAATGTAATTCATTGATTAAATGCTGCACTCTTCAATCTGTCACACATCAAGCTCATCACATTTTACATATCTATGGTTGCATGTATGATGTCATGCTTTGTGATGCAGAATGCAACAATGAGAATTTAAACAGATGAATATTCTGGGAGGCTTCCGCAATGAATGTAGCAGTCCCTTTCAATCAATGCAAAACCTTTAATTTAAAAGCAGTGGTTTTAAATTAGTTATATTTTTTTAATAATAGTCTTGTGCGTCTTTTCTCTACTCAGCTCTTCCAAATCCTTTGCGGTATGATCCAGAATTAAGCAAATACTCCAAGTATGATCTAATCTAATCAAAGTTGAATATAAATTTAACAATTCCTTTTCAAGAACATAGGAGTGAATGAAAAACAAACTGAAAGAAAAATTGATCTTTTTCCATTGACAGATCAGGAAAACAAATCAATATGTCCGTACCTTGCAGTCTCTAAAAGCTCATCTTTCTTGTATTCACCTGTAAAATTTAGTTTAACCAGTTAAATGTGTAAAGTTCACATCGTGAAAACTTGCAATTTCTAATACTTTAAGATTTCCCCATGTTTCTAGATATCCCAGATCAGCTGCATCTGGTAGCATTCCATTTTACATTTCTTGTTCCAAATAGCCTGTGTTTTGCTATTTTAATTTATTTTACATTTCAATATTATCTATTATGCAGGCTGGACTAAATAATGCACTTTTCCTCATTTGGACACCCTTAAGCCTCAGCTAAAGCTAGTCTTCAAATGTTCACTAGGAGACATGCAAGAGCAACTTAGCAAAACATTCTCCTCTTCCACACAATTTCACCCCCCCTCCCCCCCACCCAACTTCAGTTCATATGCTACAGCAAATCCGTTAAAGAGACATAAAATTAACTCACCTGTCAATAGCGTTTTAGCAGATGGCTCTGCTAGGTCTAATGCTGTTCTTCCATCTGTATTACGAATATGAAGGTCAGCTCCATGTTGGAGCAAAACTGTAACAGAATTGATCAAGACACAAAAATGAGATGCATATTAAATGGAAAATTGTATTGTGTAGTTTTGGCAATAACCTACTTCACATTAAAAATAAAAAAGGGTCTAACAGAGCATTTCAAAATTCATTGAAAATGCCCATGACAACAAAAGCATGCAGGCAACATTTTGACAGAAACTTTTCAATGTTAACCCTTGAGATGGTATTGCAGACAGTAGCAATGTCTCAGGAATAATGTTGTACTGCACTAGTACAGAAAGGATTCTCACATGTTGGCAAAAATAATTTCCTCTTCAAATTTCAAATATTGAACTTGTACCCTAACTCCACTAGTCCAATTTCTGGAAAATACTATTTTTCTATCATTCTTACCATATCTCCATGATGCTACCTAAGATTTTTCGGTTAGCAGATAGAGCTACTTCTGTTCATGTATATGAGAATAAACTCAACTTTCAACCAGTGCCAACAGATCAAGCTATAAATAAGTTTACATTACTTCCATGGTAAAACAAAATTTGCTACTTAAGTAGCTAATTTATACTGAAATTCTCCAAAGTACATATTAATATATCAGCATTATAGAGAGTATGGATGCAAATACAATTTACAATACAGAACCAATATGTTAATTACTACTTTCCAAAACACCTGATTGGATTCTAAGTTAGTCAATAACCTATGTACACTGATAACCTCAGCAGAAAAATGCTTGAACTTTTAAAATCTCTCCTTTTCTTACTCATTATTCCCAAAACAAGATTACTTCAGGTGACAAGTTTGCAATTTTCAACATCAAGTTAAGAATCTACAGTTCTGGTTAGGAAGACCAGTTACTGATTGGCTTCCTGGCTTCAGTATAGCTGTGGCATTCTGAGGCAATGTACGTCATAGTATCCTTCTGTGGGTATCATGGCCTGTTTACTGAAGCATAACAGAAGCTGAAAGTTTTCCAAATCTCTAATGACATTACTGATAAATGCACAGTCAAAGACAACCGCAACGTGAACATTGTCAAAATAAATGAGGGAGGTCTGGGCTGAAATACATGAATTTTGAGCTCCTCTCAAAATATACTAATGTTTTACACAACATTTCATATTGCCACAAGGATTACTTCAGATTAAAAACAGCAATGAAAAATCCATCCAAATTTTAAAATCAATAGGTATTGTTGAAAAAGTCATTTATTCCTCACCCAGTTATTCGTTTACAAAAAATAGTCACAACTGAGCCATTTCAGACAGAGGTCATTCAACCAAACTGTTGTTGCACTGAGGCCAAGAATTGCAGATTACCTTCCCTGAAGAATATTAGTGAACCAACATTTAAAAGAATCCAACAGCTTCATGGTCACTTCTACCAATTTTAAGATCTTCACAAAAATTGAAAAAGAAATTCAAATTTCTGGCTTCTATGATGAAGTGTGGTTTTGTTGACAATATATCTGGTTTACTTGTCAAGTTAACAGCCATGACACAATTGTACACTTCTTAAACAAAGAAACACTTTCAAACTACATCAGTATGAACACAATATGAAATATTACACATTACAAAGATGCATTTCAGATAGGTAAAAATTAATGAGAAAATAGATACGAGAGAAGGATAACTTTGGCATAAATGCTGTCACAGATGAGGTGAACTGAGTGATCTGTTTCGGTGTTGCTAAATGTAATTGGAAGGTTTCTTCCATGAAAAGCAGTGACTTCAGCTGTGTCAGGAATGAAATCTTGCTACTGTCAATCATAAGACTCATTCCAGCCCAGAGCAATGCAATGCAAACCTGAAAAAAAACATTTAATTTCAACTCATGCAAATATTTGTCTCCCTTGCCAACTTATATTTTGGTAGATTCTTTTTGACAGCAGGCTGAGTTGATAGAGCTAGAGAGACAGGAGAACGTGCTTATAATGGTGAGGAATTGATTGATCGGGATGGGCAGGATGGTGTGTGTCAGTGGAAAACAGAAAACCAGTTAAGAGAGAAATACACAGAACCAAAGACTCGGGCATTAATAGCCCAAAAAGCACTGTAACCAGCATTAAAATTAGTGGAACATTATGCACAAATTACATTCCCAAATAATCTCAAGTTAGCTTATAAAATATTGTGCTAATTGATAGATGCATCCACAGAGTTTTTACTAATTGTACTTGTTTACAGGCAAGGAGGCTTTTGGTATTGAGCTGGTTCTTAGCAATAAGATTCCTAATAGGTATCGTTTAAAGCTATTAACTTTTTGAATTCACTTAAAAACGTAGCTACAGTTTCATAACTGGTAAGTGGTTCCATATACTTCTTGAAACTAAGTTACAAGTTTAAAAAAGTGGGTCCTTATTCCCACACTATGCAGGAGACCATTCAGTCCATCAAGTCTATGACAGCTCATCACAGCAATCCCACTCCCCACTGATTTCCCCTGTAATCTATTGTCCCCTCCTTCCCATCCTACTAGGGGCAACTCACAGTGACCAATGAACCTAACAACCCACGCATTTAGCATCAGGGTGGAAACCAGAGCACCCAGTGGAAACAGATGTGGTCACAGGAAGAACATACAAATTCCACATAAACAGCACCAGAAGTCGGGATCAATTCTGGGTTGCTGGAGCTGTAAGGTAGCAATTTGATCAGTTGCACCACTGTATTGATTGTCACTGACTGAAAATCTTATTCTGGCATTTCCAGAGTTGGTGCCTGCTGCCCATCTTCCCTACTTCCCTGGCCCCAGAACTCTCATTATTGTCCCAGACAGTCTGGAGCCAAGTTCAAAGCCTCTAATGGCAGCAGGGCCTCAATGTGCTTAACTGAATAGACCAGAAAAACCCCACCCACAAAATATACTGGGAACCCTCTGACAGCCAGAAGAGCCCCAGGCCCAGTTTTGCCAGCTGTCAAGCTTTTTCCAATGTAGTCATCACTGACATTAAAATTATGCAAAGCATTAAGGCCAAACAATTTAAAGAAGTGTAACTTACCTCATGCTTACCTTTATTTCCTGAAGCCAAAAAACCCAGTCAAATGAAACCCCATTAGAATCCAGGTCCTTTGTGTGATAAACCCATTTTCAGCCATATTAATAAAACTACACTTTAAGTATACCATTGTTAAACGTATCAAAATGTTTTAAAACACGTTTTAAATTTCGAATTGCACATCATTTTGAACATAAAAAGAAAAAACTGTTGCATGCCATTTGTGCCCATTAAACAAACCTGGAAATGTTTAAGGCACATTAAATATGTATCAAAAATTAAGCGTAACAGCCCAAGCCAACAAAAATATTTCTTGTGCTTCCTGTAATTGCATTCTCCCTTAAAGCATTTAAATTTATCATTGTCTGGGGAGGGACAGTTAGAATTTCTCCTTTACTAAAACCCAGCACAAAATAGTTTAGAACTACTAATGTATGCTGCTGGAATAACTGATACAAATTGTGAAACTTAAACTGGAATGAATTGGATTGGTCTTGGTTTCAGTCAATAATGCTAATGCAAAAGAATCACAATATACTTTTTTTCTTTTTTTTTACACACACAGCATATAATGGTGTAATGAAAGTAAGAAGAGTACTCAGGTTTACTATACCAAACTAATTGCAACTTCTGGCATCTGTACATTGCACAGTTAAAATGTGAAATCTCAAGACTGCTGTCAGTGACGACTCAATTCTCTGCTGTTTACAAAAAAGCAATCAGCACAGAATCAGTGATTATACAGAATTTTCACACTATTCCTAGTGGAAAGATCACTGAAAACGTTAAACCTTGTTGAATGAGATGGAAGCAAGCTTTTAATGTCTATCATAATTATGACTGAACAACTTAATTGGTTTCACTGTGGACTGTCATTCCTTCTACTCTATGCTAAAAATTCTATTCAGTTTCAATTTCTTTTTAAAATGTTTGTTTATATTTCAGCTTGTACCTTAATCCCACGTGTATGTCCCAATCTTTATTTCGCTTTCTGTAAGAGAGTAAAAAGTTAATTACAACCTGTGGGTTTTATTTCCTGGTTTGCCAATTGTGAGAATTCTTCATTCTGATTGGTTATTCAGCCTTCTTGTAGACTGCATTATTGCTGGACATAACAGATCCCATTAGATGGTGTCAGGTCAAAAGGCAGAATGGAATAGGAGAAATAGATGCCACAAACCCCAATGAACTCATGGGCAGCAATTTTTTGACACCAGCAGCAACCACTATTTTTCACTACAGATTGCAGTTCCCAAACCACTTTCCTGTTTAACAGTTTAATTCCTTGAAATTATATGTTAATCTATTGACAACAGAAGATACACTAATATCCTGCCTCAAGTGTAACAAGACTAATCCTCAAACCTTCAGTTGTACCACGGCATCAAAAACATCAGATACTTGCAGCTGTCTGACTACCGAGATTAATTTGCATCACATCGGTCAATTCCCCTCCCATTTACACAAGATAGGCAGTATATTCCAACATTTGGCTTGATTGGAATCTTGTTTATCAAATCTGTTTTATATGCCAGTACAATTATGTAGATGCAAGTATTGCGACAGCCCCTTTGCTTTAAAGCATCATGTGAAAAATCAATGTAATCATATTTCAAAATAGGAAGATTTACTTGAGAAACTGCAAACAAGAATTTCAGTGCACAAGAAATGTTGGTATTAATACCTTTGTTCATTCCGTTTTAGTTCTGTAGCTTGAAATCAAATATTTAGATTTTAAAGTTGTGTGTTTGTAAAAGGAACAGCAAATTAACTAATATTAACTCAAATGGCCCTGCCCACCAGTGGTATTTAATAGTCAAGATTTTCTTTTAATTTATTTTTTGGGATCTGGGTGATGCAAGGCCAACATTTCACCTCTGTGGGCACTGCTCTCAAGGGCACAAGTGTTGAGTTATGTTTTTGAACAGTTACAGTCCTTCTGGTGTAGATAACCCCATACTGTTGCTCAGGAGTGAATTCTAGGATTTAGCCCAGCAACTATGAAGGAATGGCATTATAATTTCATGTCAGGAAGGTGTCTTACTTAGAAGGGAAACTAGAGGTCCCAATTTTCCCAAAGCTCTTGTTCCTCGGTGGGACAGGCAATGGGTTAGGGAGCTGCTGTCAGAATAACTGTAGAGCTTGTTGTAGATAGCACACACCATGACAGTTAAAGGGAATGAGTGTTTAGGCTAAAAGATGGGGGGGGGGGTGGTGGTGGGGGGATGAAAAATCAATCAAGCGAACAGCTTTTTCCTGGATGGTGTCATATTGGATGTAGTTGGAGCTGCACTCATCCAGGTTAGTGGACATATTGCATCAACTTCTGACTCATGCCTTATTGATGACGGAAAGGCTCTGTGCGTTAGGATGTCAGTAACTCAGAAAGAGACACAGATTCTGAGCTGCTCTTGCAGTCAATGTATTTGTGTGACTGGTCTAACTACTGACCCTAAGCATTTTGGAGAAGGTGGAGGATGTTGTGAAACTAATGCCACGATATCAAGCCAGTTTGTTAGACTCTCATTCGGAGAAAGTCATCGTTCAACAAATGTGTGGTACAGATGTCACTTGCTGCTTATCAGTACACGACAGAATGCAGATGTGAACTACTTGTGAACCACTGAAATGCAACAAAAGGATATTGGCAATTATCCTTCACACTGGTTCACTCTATATCTTCCGAAGGAGAAATCCAACAGAACCCAATTGGGTCAGTCAGTGTTACGCTACCAAACCACCCTGTGATAGACATTGAAATCCCCCACCTAGTGACATCCCATGCCCTTGTGCTTCTTCCGAGCGTTGTTCAATGTGATTCAGGTGGTAATGAGGAGATGTCCTTGCCCATGGTTGATGAGATTATGAGATCATGAGATGTAGAGTCATTCTGAGGACCCTTTCGTCTGTACACTGTCACCACCGCTGATAGGCTGTCTTGCCAATGGACAGAATAGGATGGAGTTTGGTATATTGCTTGTACCATTCTCTGAGCACGACCATAATTTAGACACCAATTGCAGAGATCAATTAAATTCAGTGGGAATTTCTCCATCTGAATCTCATGCCCAAGTTTATGCCAAATAGTCCACGTGTTTTTTTTTGTTACTTCAATGTACCGTTCAATGATCTGAGTAAACCAGAACAGTCAGTGAGACTAGTTGGATTTCCAGGACAATGATTCCTCTCCCCCCGCCCCCCAACATTAGTCCCAGATTATTAAGTAGATACAAAATCCATAGCTTCTATCATGGGATTTGAACTCAGGTCTCTGGATTATGGATGCGGCAATTTAATTATTGCTTCATCACTACACCCATAAGTCATCACATTTGATGTGCAAGGCAGGAAAATATATGGCCCATAATGCTGAACCAGTAATTTTCAGATGATTGCTTAATGCAGTCATATAATCATAGTAGGATGGTATGTAGAGCAGGACTGTCCTATCTGTAATTCATTTTTGCGCTACTTTAAATTACCAAAAAAAAAGTTTTTAATTCTAAGGGATTTTTTTCTCAAAACTAAAAATTGCACAAAACACTGGAAAAAATATCACATACTTCATGCTTCAAACATTACGTAAACCACCAGTATTGTGGTAAGGGGCAGTCCCTACTTTTCTGTATCAAAATCCTCAATGACCAATCTTTTAATTTAAAGCCATTTAAGAAGCATACATTTAAGATCACTCAGGATGTTGGAAACTATTTTCTCTCTTTCAGCTATACACATTAAAAGTTATGATTCAACAGGTAAAATGGTGGTGGTACAGTAGCTAAGCTACCAGACTGGTAATCCAGAACTTCCCTACACCCACCACCACCCTCTGAATTTGCATCCCACCCTGGCAATTGATATTCAGTTATTAATCTGCCCATCTGGTTCGTGCAGCAGCAGCACCACCACCGGCAGGACTTTGCAGACACAAAAATTATGTGCGCGAACACAATGCATGGCTCAGGTCCATCACAAAGCAGCCCAAGTTGAAGGCACTGACATCAGCGCTATGGAGTACGTTTGTTTCAGCTCTTGGTCACACTTTGTAGAGTGGGAAGGGTACTTATATCATTAAACTGTCAAGCCTAGGTACAGAAAATCATCAAATAGGCTATTTCAATATTGTCCGGAACGTCTCAAAGGCCGGGGTACAATGGGATAGAAGCTACAGCTCCAAGCCCACAGCGAAACCACTTTTGCCAGTGACTGCGTGGGTTTCCTCTGGGTGCTCCAGTTTCCTCCCACATTCCAAAGATGTACAGGTTAGTAGGTTAACAAGGGTGTAATTGTGTGGCATGGGCTCGTTGGGCCAGAGGGGCCTGTTAACATGCTGTAAAAGAAGTTTCTTTTAAAAAAGTGTTGAGAGCTGTTTGAGCACCGTACCTTAGGGAGAATATACAGCTCTGGAGGGGAGCAGTATAGTTACCAAAATGATACTTGAACACCAAGTGTTAAATTGCAAGAAGAAATAACATCAGGCAGCACAGTATGCAGCTAATAGAGTCCCCGCCTCACAGCACCAGAGACCTGGGTGCAATCCTTTCTTTGGGTGCTGCCTGTGAGAAGCTTGCACATTCTCCCTGTGACCGCGTAGGTTTTTCCTCAGCACTCCAATTTCCTCCCATATCTCAAAGACATGCAGGTTGGTAGTTTAATTGGCTGCTGTAAACTGCCCCTGGTGTGTAGGTGAGTGGTAGAATCGGGGTAGAGTTGATGAGAATGTGGGGAGAATAAATGGATTAATGTTGGATTAGTGTAACTGGGTTGATGGTCAGCACTGGCTTGAAAGGCCTGTTTCCATGCTGTACGTCTCTAGATTTTCAAACATACGAAGCAAAACTTTGAGGATGGACAGGAACTACTTTTGTTTATCAAGTACTAGGGGATGTAGTCTAAAAATTCAGGAGGGCCCAATTCACAAATTGATCTGTTTCACCACTCATGTTCCACACAAGCTGTTGTTTCATGCCATCTGAATATCCACTTATTCCTTTTTTCTTTGTATACTACCTAGCTCCACAAGTTCAACCAGACCATTTGCTTCAACTATTTTGCATGGTAGTGTTATGTTTGCCAATGGCCAAGAAGTCCTTAATGGCTACCGACATTTATGATCCTTAATTTTGACTCTGCAAGTGGGAACTTATGCAAGTCTTATGTAATATGCTTATTACTCACAGATAAATTAGCATTCACCCCACCCCAACATGAATTGGTTTCACTTTGTTTATAATGCCCTTTTTTGTTTGAAGCTGCTATGCCTCAATTTGTTAGGCTGCAAAAATATAACTGCATTGCACAGCTTACTGACTTGAGTGGTGTCTGCATTCCAGCACTTAACACCTTAAATTTAATGCCTTAATCAGAGTTTTTACTTTTAAAATATCCCGAAAATTTTCAGTGCATTTCACTACAAAACAAAAAGACAAGTTTTACAAGTTTAAAATAGTACCTTTTTAAGCACACTTTTTAAAAACCTATATATGCGAATAGGTGCTACCTCAATATCAAATATTAATTTAAGGGTGATGAATACTTCGGCAACAAATTTAAAATTAATTTATTACATTAATAGAGATGACTACTGGGCAAAAAAATACATTGGTTAAATTTAATGTTGGGTTCCAAAAGTCCAGGTTTTAAAAAAAACATTTGTTGAGATTGTGAATTACAAAATCATTTAACAGAAAAAAAACACTGCTAAAGAAGATGTGCCAAGAATAATTACAACTGTCCTGTATTGCCAATAAAGAACATTGTTATACTTTGAGATTTACGAAGGGAAAAAAAACAATGCAGATATTCTCATTTAACCAAATTACAGAAAAGCCTACCTATGCATACGTCAATTTTGCCTTTGATGGCAGCTTCATGGAGAGGCGTGTAGTTCCAGTTATCACGAGCATTAGAATCAGCACCATGACACAGCAGCAGATTGACAACTTCTGCATGACCAAATGAACAGGCATTATGAAGAGGAATAAGGCCTCCATCGTCTCTTGCATGGACATTAGCACCATTCTGAAGCAAAAATTCAACTACATCCTTCCGTCCAAAGCCTAGAGGGATTGATGTAGAACTGTAAGTTATTGCAGAAATTGCAAGTCATCTCCAAATAACCAACCAAAAGCACCAGCTCAGTCATTTGAAAAATTCTCTTTTAAATAATATCCATTTAACTATACCTCTACCTACTTATCTTACATTCTAAAATAAATTTCTAACCGTATATTTTATTGGATAAGTAATTTTAGAAGCTAAAACATTTGCCAAGATTCATACATTTGCAACAAATTTAAGGTAAAGTCAAATGGTAGTGAATTAGGTTTCCTGCAAATTGTAAAATTTCAAATTGCTGACTATCAAAGCAAGATTAAAAACCTAGATTGGGGGCATTCTAAACTTCCCTGAAGAATGCAGGAAAGCTTACAAAACTACTCTCAAAAGCAGTACACTTTTCTTGTTCATTAATGGGATCTGGACATCACTTGGCCAGTACCCAAGCAGTTATTCACTATCCCCAAATGCTCTCAAGTGGTGGTGACTGTCCTTCTGGAACTGCTGCAGTCCTCCTGGTAAAAATATTCTTGTTGGGCAAGTAGTTCCAAAATCTGGACCCAGTGATATTCAAGGAATAGTTATATACTTCCAAGTCATAATGATGAGACTAGGAGGGGAACCTGAAATTGATGCCTCATCCTCCTTGGCAATGGAGATGACAGGATTAGGAGGTGCTGTCAGAGTACTCTAGTAACAGCAGTGCATTTTAAATGTCACACTTTGGACCCACTGTGTATTAGTGGTGCAAAATGTGATTCTGAGATTGGCAAATGCAATATGTATTCATGTGAGCTGTGAGCCCTGGACTTTTTCCAGTGCTACTGAAACTACACTTACCTAGCCACATGGAAAGTATTTCATCACACTGATGATGTCTTGTTAATGGTGGAAAGGCAAATTATTTCAAGTAGCTTTCCAGCCTTGATCTATTCCTGTAGTTATAACTATATGTGGCTGGGCTGGTTAAGTTTCTCGTCAATGGTAAGTCCCAAATACTGATTGAAGGGGACTTGGTGACGGGTACAGCCATTGAATGTTAAGAGTAAATGGTTAGATTTTTAGTGTCAGGTAGTAACCATCAACAATTAAATAGGTGTTACTACCCACTTATTAGCCCATGCCTGAATGTTCTCTTAGTCTTGTTGCATGCGTACATTGCTTCATTTTGAGGTGCAAGAGGAAACAAAAATTGTGTAGTTATCAGTGAACCATCAACAAACATCCCCACTTCTCACCTTATGATGGAAAGAAAGGTTTCTGATTAAGCAGCTGAAGACTCTGCCCTGAGGAACTCATGTAGTAATATTCTCAAATTGGGATGATTCATCACCAAAACTTTGTGAGGTACACCACAAATCAATTTGGCATTTTCACACGTCAATTGATTTCAATTTTAACTAATACTTCTCAATGACACATTTGGTCCAACGTTGCTTTGACATCAGGGGCAGTAACCCTCAACTGACATCTCTAGAACTTATTGTATTAAGGTCTGGAGCTGAGTGTTTCTGGCAAAAATCTAAACTTTATCAATGGGTAAGTTACTGGCAAGTGAGTGCTGGTTGATAACTTTGCTGATGATTGAGGTTAGATCGATGGAGTGGTAACTGGCCTGACTGGATCTGTCCTTGTGTGGATAGAACACACACAGGCAATTTTTTTACATTATTGTATATATACTAATGTTGTGACTGTATTAGCTTGACTAGGGCAAGTTCTGGAGTGCACATTTTTATTATTGTAGCTGGGACGTTGCATCACCTCATATTTCTTAATATTATATGAAGTGAATCAAATTCATGTTGACTGACATCAGTAGGAAAACAAATCAAGAATGGTTAGAAAGCACCAACATTGACCGAGCCCTGAAGGACCTATTGGAATTAGCACAAGCAATACATTTTCTTAACTTCATCCTTTCCAATCCACCTGCTGCACATTCCCATTTATGGAACTACCGGTTAGAGTGTAAACAGTTCTTGTAGAGATGAAGTTCCACCTTTACACTGAAGACACACAACACCGTTGTATGGCATAGAATGCAAGTAAAAGGAGCAGGGGAGTTACACAGTACCTCAAGCCCATTCCTATTTTACAGTCATTTGACTTGGGCCTCAATTCCACTTTCCTACCTGTTCCTATAATTTTCAAATTCCCCATAGTCCAAAAAATCTGGGGCAGCCTTGAATATATTCAATGACTCAGCCCTCACAGATCTCCACAGTAGAGAACTCCAAATATTCACAACTCAAGAAATTTCTCTTCATATGTTTTAAATGAGCATATTCAGAATCTATACCCCAGTTCTGGATTTCCTCAAAAGCAGAAACATCTTCAGAGCTTTTTTTTGTTTCATCTGTTTTTAAACTCCAATGAATATAAAGTCCAAACCTCTCAACCTTTCCTCATTTCATTTCAAGAGGCAACGGAGTGAAAGTTCTCAGATCTGCCTCTGATGCAAGCATTTCCTTTCTTAAATAAGATCAAAACTGTACAATGTTCCAGAGGCGGTTCCACCAACACTTAGCTTCTCTACTTTTAGACTTCACTTCAGTTGCAAGGACCAACATCCCACTTGTTTTCCTAATTACTCACTAGATCTGCCTACTAACTTTGTATTTCATGTACAGGGACACTCATTCATCTGAACAGCAACACTTGCTGATCATTATCCATTTCAACAACTTGCTTTTCCATTCTTTCTACCAAAAGGTGGATAATCTCATTTCCCCACATTATACTCCACCTGTCATATTTCTGCCCACTCCTTCCACCTATCTATATCCCTTCATAAAGCATGTAGGCCATCAGTCCAGGGGACTTGACAGCCTTTAGCCAAATCAGTTTACCTAGGAATTTTTCCTCATGATAGTGACTGTTCTCTATTTCTACTTTTATGGAAATCCTTTTAGTGTTTCGTAATGTGAAAACAAAACATGTTCAAAGTCTCTGCAATTTACATACTTCTCACTAATTAGCCAGCTTCATCCTCTAGAGACCAATATTTACTTTCAATACTTGCTTTCCTCTCTCTTTAAATACTTTTAGAAGTTTTTATTATTGTTTTTTTCTAGTTCCTGCTACTTTAATTCTGGTCTATTTCTCTCTTTTAAGTCACCCTTGGCTAGGTTCTGAAATGTTCTCTAATCCTCTGCCCTGCAACTAATCTTCACAACACCAAGTATTTTAATTTGAAACCATCCTTAACTTCCTTAGTTAGTTATGGATGCACCTTCCTTCTCAGTTTTTTTCCCCCAATGGAATATACATTTGCTAAGAATTATGAAGTGGCTTTTAAAATGTGATGTACTATCTTATCTTAGACAACTCTAAGCCAACCTTGCCTTCATACTTCTGCAATTGTCTTTAATTAAATTGAAGTCACTAGTTTCAGACATGCATGCACTGACTGCATGCTAAATTATAGATTCACATTAGATGCAGCAGCTCAAAAACTACCATCCACAAGACAGTTTTGAGCAATCAGCAGAATTGCATTCTACTGTAATACACAACCTCGTACACCCAGCCAAACTGCACTGTGAAGCTACAATGCAGCCATCTACCCAACAATGTGGAAAATTTCCAATATCCCTCGTGCACAAAATGCAGCACAAATCCAATCTGAGAAAAGACTGGGCAATAATTAACCAGTCAACCGAGTGATCTCGGTGGCAGTGCTGTGGCACTTCTTCACTAATGATCTGTTCCTCACTAATGCCCAGATTTACAGCAACGTAGTTGTGCAGCTGGTAGAGTTGTTGCCTGACAGCTCCCAGGTTTAATCCTGGCCTCTGGCGCTCTGTGTAGAGTTTGCAAGATCTTCCTGCCTGGGTTTCCTGCAGGTGCTATTTTCCTGCCACCTGCCAAAGGCATGCAGGTTAGTTGGCTGGTCACCATAATATGTCCCTGGTGTAGCTATATGGTGGGATTCAGGGAGGAAAGTTGATGGGAATGTGGGGAGAACAGGTTTCAGTAGAAATTATCGTGAGCCATCTTAGATGCAATGGTCCAAAATGGCCCTCTATGTTGAATGGAAACATATGGAAGCTTGCATTTAATCAGGACCACTGGACACAGTTTTTTTTTCTTAGAGCCATGGACAAAATAGCTGAAGTTCAGAGAAGTGAAGCAACTACTCTGGACCAAAGTAGTATTTGACTAAGTGTGACATCAAATTGGCCTAATAAAATTAAAGTCAGTGGGCTGGAGTTGTATCAGGCACAAAGATAGTATGCTAGTTGGACATTAGTCCTAGCCCCAGACATCAATGCATATGCCCAAGGCATTTCTGGAACCAAGCATTTCTAACTCCATCAATGACATGACCTTCTCTTTATAATATCATAAGTAGGGATGTTGACCAGTGATTGCAGATTGTTTTATTCCATTTGCACTTCAAAATAGAGAAGGAGCCAGATTGATGACCACACTAGTATATAATTACTGCCTCCAACAAGAGTATAACTACATTACCTTTATGTACAATGGCTGCCAGTACAGCAGCAACATCCTGGAGGTCTTCTTTCATCAGAAATATAATCGGCTGCGGTACGTAATGGCCAAATTGATCCAATCCAAGCCTATGCCTTGCGGTCATCACCTGCACTATCCCTGCAGTTGTATTAAATTTTTTGCAAGAGCACCTCTCATAATGCACTGACATTGTCGCTATTGCTGCCATTTCTCTATCGCAAGAAAGGGTCTCCCCCGGGATCGCTTGACAGCTCATGCTTACAAGGCCTCTTCACAGTTTCCAAATGTCTCTAATAATCAGAAACAGTCTAATATGGTTAAAAAAAATCTTTACAGTTCGGTGAACGTACAGAAAACAAGTATCTCAGATGGCCAGGAGTTCAAGGAAATTCTAATGAAGATGGTTTTTTGAACAGGTGAAAGTAAACTGTCCTTAGCAGTATTTGGGATCGGTTATGTGATCGATCAGTAGAATATCACCACCCAAGAACCACAACAATAGTATGGCAAGCTGTTTACATAGAAACATTGGAAAGCTGAGGTTTTCAGGAAAGCATGCATACAAAGCATTTAAGTAACACAAAAATTTATCATATGAATATGACCTGCTAAACATCTGTTTTGGTGTTGCTTTTTCCCAGCTCTGCAAACTGCACTTTTCAGTGTAGGTTTCATAGAAAACACATTCCGGGCTGCTATTTTGTTTTTACCTTTTCTCACTATTTTTATTTCTTTTCAACCCCGTTGTTCCTATGTCCTTTACTCTTTCTAAGCCCTTCACATAATCCCTCCTCCCCTTAATTTAACATCCAACCACATTGCAAATTGATAACCAACAACAAATCTCCTTGCCCCATATCTGTGTCTCTCCTACATTTCACTTCTTTCCAGAAAGGTTTAAATCAAATTGGGCTGAGGAAATATGAAGACTGCTCCCTTGAAGCACAAAGTTATGTTTGTTGCTCAAGTACTCTCTGCAATCAAAATTTAGTTTTAAACCACAATTTTTCATTTGGGCAATCTGTTTGCATCTATGATGAAGTTTTTGCCATTTTTGTTCAAGAATTAATCTACTTCATGTGGTCTATTTAAATACAATGGAGGCCAATTGGGTTGGTGATCCTTTAAAGATGTACGAGTTATTATATATAAATGATTGAAATGATATACTATATAGGGGCTGATTTCTGCAATCTGATATTAGAGATCAATATCCGTATAAATAACAATATCTAGAGATGAAATCTATAAGTAACCCGTACAATGATAGTCTCTGTCTCAATTGAAAGATGTTATGCTGAGGGTAGCAAATCCAACTGTGATCGAATGAGGCAAATCTGCCAGTATCAAATGTTTCTCATTAGCCAGCAAGTTTTGATTCAATGAAAGTTCTTGCAATATCTTGCATATAGCTTTGTCATTAAAGGACTAAACCAACATCAACTTAAAAAGGGCTATTTCATTAAAATGTCACAGCAAACCGCATCATGGCGAATAGATTTCCCATAAGTGCAGAGTTCCATTGAGGGAAAGAGACGAACATTTGCAAAGGTTCAATTGCAAATGTTATACTGACAATAGAGTTTGCACAGTTTTTCTGCAACTTTTCCCAACTTGGTATAGGACTGGCTTAGACTCAATTCATTGCAGTCCACTGCCTTGTCTCTTGTCATATTTTCTAGATGTATAGCCACCCTCCAAATATGAAAGCTGAAGACACAAACCAGGTGCACTTTAATCAACTCACCCTTATCAATAACAGCTCTGGTTTCATCCAGGCATCCAGAGATAACTTTCAAACAGAAGATGTACCATCTGGTGGATTAATCTTAATGAGCTCCTGTATGTTTAGTCAACAAAATTACTTTTTTTTGCTGATAAAGTGGTTGACTGTTAATTAGTGGATTTATAGTTCTGGTTAACATGGTCACATTTAAAAAAAACAAATAACATTGTTAAGTCTATGATGTTGACCTTCTTCACTAAAATGTTTGTAATTAAATGGTGCATATTGTAGAATGCTGATCCTATTCTGTGCCAGAATGTAATCCTTAGAAGCAAATTCTTTGTAACAGTTGCAATTAAACACTAATTTCAATGTGTGTCTGACACTTTCAGTTATAACCAGTAGTACATTCATAATGATAAACAGAGGCTGAAAAATGAGAGATTAAAACATTGTTTCAAGAACCTCCCTTTTCTCCATCCCCTCAGATTTCCACTGGCCTGATTTGCTGTGTGAGATAATTGTTGATTTTTTCTTTTACTTTATGTCTCATTGAGGTCTTATGCCATTAAAAAAAATAAACTGGCTTTTCAGGTATAACCTACCCTTTCCATATTGGTTCTCTGATCAGCTAAAAAATAAGTGCTCAGTCACTATCCTTAATTATAGACTACAAGTTCCGGACAACAGTTAAGTTTGCTGGTCTATATTCCTTAGGTTCTTTTTCTCCTTTTCCTTTAATGGCAGAGTGACATGCACAATGTTCCAATGTAAGGTCCTCAATCAAGAGAATTTTGGAAGATTACAAGTCAGGGCAAGTGGCCCTACAATTCATCTCTGGAGCACCCTGGACAGTAAAGACACCCAAGTTAGACTACAGTTCATTGACTACATCGCTGTCTTCAATACTATAATTCCAAGCAAACTCATCTCCAAACCCCAAGACCTGGGACTCAACACCTTCCTTTGCAACTGGATCCTTGACTTCCCGACCAACAGACTGCAATCAGTAAGGATAGGCAGCAACACCTCCGCCATGATTATTCTCAACACTGGTGCCCCACAAGGCTGCATTCTCAGCTCCCTACTCTACTCCCTGTACACCCATGACAGAATGGCCAGATTCTGCTCTAACTCCATCTACAAGTTTGCAGAGGATACCACTGTAGTGAGCTGTATCGCAAATAACGATGTCAGAGTACAGGAAGGAGATACAGAGCCTAGTGACATGGTGTCCATGACAACAACCCTTCCCTCAATGTCAACAAAAAAGGGCTGGTCATTGACTTCAGGAAGGGGGCAATGCACACGCTCCTGTCTACATCAACGGTGCTGCTGCTGATGTTCCTAGGAGTGAACATCACCAATAGCCTGTCCTAGTCCAACCACAGACGCCATGCCAAAAAACTCACCAGCACCTCTACTTCTTCAGGAGGCTAAAGAAATTTGGCTTGTCGCCTTGCCCCTCACCAATTTTTATTGATGCACCTTAGAAAACATCCTATCCAGATGCATCACAGCTTGGTATGGCAGCTGCTCTGCTTGTGAACCGCAAGAAACTACAAGAGTTGTGACACAGCTCAGCACATCACAGAAACCAGCCTCCCCTCTAGGGAGGCTGTCTATACTTCACTGCCTTGGTAAAACAGCCAGCATAATCAAAGACCCCACCCACCCTGGGCATTCTCTCTTCTCCCATCGGGCAGGAGATACAAAAGCCAGAAAGCATGGACCACCAAGCTCAAGGACAGCTTCTATCCCACTGTTATAAGACTATTGAAGGGTTCCCTAATACAGCAAGATGGACTCTTGACCTCACAATCTACCTTGTTATGACCTTGCACTTCATTGTCTCCAATTTTCCCACCTTTTTATTGAAATCCTGTATATGAAACCAAATGGCTCTGGGGATTTGCCACCATTCAGTTCCACTACTTTTCTTCATTGCTCATATTTCCTTATGACAAAGAAGACCATTCAGCCCTCTGAGGCAGTGGTTAGTGTTGCTGTCTTACATCTCCAGGGACCCAAGTTCGATCCCAAATTCAGACGCTGCCTGCATGGTATTTGTCAGTAGGTTACTTTGCCACTTTAAACTCTTTAGTGTAGGTGGTAGTATAAGAATTAGTGATGGGGTGGGAGAGAAGGCAAGAGGGGAAAATGGGACTGCTGGGAATGTAAGAGCCAGTATAGACTCAATGAATTGAATGGTCTCATGCTTTGTTGTGAGGAGATGTACATGTCCAAGCCGTTCTTGGCATGATCCTATTCCCCATTTCTCGGTAACCTGTTCTATCACATACCTATTATAACCCCAATGATAGTCCCACCAATCACCTACTTGGGGGGAGGGGGGGTAATTTACAGTAATCAACAAACCTAATAATCTGCATGTCTTTAGGAGGAGGGAGCTTTTTAAGAATTTTACCAGTTTGAGATTGAACTCTCCACTCTGCTTTGGAGCACCTAGACAACAGCAAAACATAGGTCAGGCTGTTGTTTATCAACTACAGCTTGGCATTCAACACTATCATCCCTTCAGTATTAATCAACAAGCTTCAAAACTTGGGCCTCTGTACCTCCCTCTGCAACTGGATCCTCGACTTCCCCTACCGGAGACCACAGTCAGTGCGGATCGACAATAACATCTCCTCCTCACTGGCAATCAACACAGGTGCACCTCAAGAATGAGTGCTTAGCCCAATGCTCTACTCTCTCTACACTCATGACTGTGGGGCTAAGCACAGCTCAAACAGCATCTATAATTTGCCGATGACACTACAGCTGTGGTAAAATCTCAGATTGTGACAAGGAGGCGTACAGGAGTGAGATAGATTGGCTGGTTGAGTGGTGGCACAACAACCACCTTGCACTCATCGTCAGCAAGACCAAGGAATTTACTGTGGACAAGGAAGATGAAGTCGGAGAATACACGAGTATTCATTGAGGGGTCAGTGGTGGAAAGGGTGAGCAGCTTCAAGTTCCTGGGCATCAACATCTCAGAGGATCTATCCTGGGCCCAACACACTGATGCAATCATGAAGAAGGCACACTAGTGGCTCTACTTCATTGGGAGTTTGGTGAGATTTTGTATGTCACTAAAAAATACTTGCAAATTTCTATGGATGTATGGTGGAGAGCAATCTGATTGGTTGCACCACAGCATGGTATGGAGGCCCCAATGCACAGGATCACAAGAGGCTGCAGAGGGTTGTGGACTCAGCCAGTGCCATCATGGGCACAACCCTCCCTACCATTAAGGACACGTTCAAAAGGCATTGCCTCAAGGTGGCAGCATCCATCATTAAGGGCCCTCACCATCCGGGACATGCCGTCTTCATGTTACTACCATCGGGGAGGAGGTACAGCAGCCTGAAGACCCACACTCAGTGATTAAGGAACAGCTTCTTCTGCTCTGCCATCAGATTTCTGAACAGTCCATGAACACTACCTCATTATTCCTTTCTTTTGCACTATTTATTTTGTAATTTAGTAACTTTTTGCACTGTACTGCTTCCACAAAGCAACAAATTTCACAACATACAAGTCAGTGATAATAAACCTGATTCTGATATTCTTCAGAATTAAGTCTGCTCCTTAGTTGTTTTACCAATATACTTTTAAAACATTTTCACTATAGATTTGGAACACAATGAAGGTACTTATATGACATGTATAAGGAAACAATAGCACCCTAAGGAGTTAATCTTGTATCCTCCAAAATCTGAAAGGAGCAATATGTGGAATATGTTGTCAGAGATCTTAAGAGCAACAGTTTGATTTTGAAATTACAGAATCTGAACCAAACAAAAAGAAAAATCTTTATGTTATCTGACTAAGAAGTCACATTGGTCTGCACTGTTTGAATTGTCCAGTGAACAGAACATCAGCAAGGAAGCAACTTCTTTGGTGATCAAGGCATTCAGGGCCATAGGCACAAATACACTATTCCACCTATAACAGTGAATACATATGGCTGTTGTTGCTTTCTTTTGTTTTTTTAAAGTTTATTCGTGCCTTTAAGATATTTCGGAATGTGAGGAGATAATTAAAACCCAAAAGCCTCAGTAAATGAAACTCCACCCCTATTTTAGAGGACCGTCAGAGCATTCTGGGAGCATGCCCTCAACAGTGAATGTTTCATATTCAAAAGCATCAAAACACTAAACAATCTTAAGAGAAAAGTAACACGTGAAACCCATTACAATTAAGTAAAAAAATACGCCAGTTCCTCATTCGCCCTAACAGCCATTCCTCTCCATTTAAATAAATGGAGCTGATAATTTCAGTGATTTGCACATGCGCACAGGGCAAATCTCCAGTGTAACGACGAGTTTATACGAAGAGTCAGGAACCTCAGTGGACTCGTCAGCAGCTCTGAGCTGCATGAACGTGAGTGTTCCGACCTCTCAAGTCGCTCGTACTAGATGTCCAAAATTCACAGCGACAAGTGTTCGCACTTCCTCATGGAACTGCCGACTCTCTGACAGAAGATTCGGGCAACAAGTCACAAAATGATGACCAGCCTTATGCAGATTGCTCTTTCAAGCTCCCGCCTACCCGAAACATCTCCCAGGCAACATGGAAAAAGACAGCAACTGGTGCAGTGAGCTCACCATATCATCTCGATATAGAATCAGCCGCATAAACTGACACCTCCACTCAAATAAATCCTTTAAGCTGTGCTACCAAACTCAAACCACGGTATTCTTGCTGCCGGGAGCAGTGGAACAGCAGGTGCATTCCTTCCAAGACGCCCTACCCTTTCCTTGCAATACTGCACATCGCAGCCTTCATGACTTCGGATCTAAATCCACGAATCTCTGCCAAAGCACTTTGCATCGTGCGTATTGTCCTCTCAAATTATGAGCAGGCACTCCAGGCCAAAAGAACCAGTAGTAAACGCCAATCCCATAATATATCAAGTGTAAAGAAAACTTTCGCATTCGGCAGCTGTAACGAGAAGGCACAGAAACGGTGCGATTCTTGCTGGGTGTGCCGGGCAGGGAGAATTCGGTTCAAGAAGAAAATCAACGCCGTAGGGAAGGGGGTTGCGTTACGGAGCGAGGTGGTGGGGAGCGGACAGTGTTTGGGGACGGTCCCCGGGGGGGGGGGGGGGGGGGGGGGGGGGGGGGGAAGCGGACAGTGGGGACGGCCCCCAGAGAGGGGGAGGAGTGGCCGCCGCGGTTGTTTTTGTTTTTTTTACCTGCGGCAAAGTGCAAGGGGGTGGATTTGCGACCCGCCGTGTCTCTGGCGTTAACGTTGTCCGCCTTCAGCAGCCTCTTCACCCGGGCCACGTCGCCGTTGCGGCAGCCCTCGAACAGCTCCCTGGCCGGGTCTGGGTGAGCAGAGGCCGGGACCGGTGGGTGCTCCCCCGCACTCGAGCCTGCCGCTCCAGGACACCGTCGAGACGCCATGGGCCGGCCGGCAGTCAGTCAGTCAGCTCCGCTCCGCTCCGAACCGGCCGCCGCGACAAGCCAACAGGCGCCGCCCCTCCCGCCCTCGTCGCGAGACGACCGGAGCAGCGCGCGCACGCGCGCCCCCCACGCTCCAGCCTCCGAACAAAGCCCGGCCGGCCCCCCGCGTCACGTGGCCGCGCCCGCGTGAACGCGCGTAGGCCGGACTTGCTGCTGTCCGATGTGGCTTTCGCCAAAGCTTCCTCCCCCCACCTCGGATCGAAAGTGCTAAATTAGCTGAAATCCAGGCCTGTCTCCACTCGGCAGTACTATTTATTCAGGGGCATTGTCTGCATGTAAGATATTTGGTAATGCTTTACTAAAAACGCAGGGTGCATATGTTAATCACGTCGACGGGCAAATAATAAGCTATGGGAAATCAAATGGGAAGTAGCATGGGCATTAGTTACAAAGCGTATCATTGATTTAGAAAATCTTAGATTCATTGTTCTTCAGAAACATAGCTCCTGAATACTTTTGGAGGATAGGGTCTACAGATGTGCCTGGCTTCCACTCCTCCTTCAGGGACCCTGCATATGGCAGTTCTGCCTCTGACCACCTGTCCTGTGGCTCCAGCTCATGCAGCACACCCAGTGGAACCCCCACTGAGATATAACCAATCTCAGTGAAGGCCGATGTCAAACAAGGCTATTTCATTGCTTTAATAGTTTTCTCAATCTTTCTCGTCATATTGTTCCATCTCACTTCCAACAAGTTTCCCATAAGGTGGAGCTAATCTTCAAACTTAATGGGAAAGTGTTCAATCTTTTATGACTACATTCCACAATCATGGTCACTTGAACCATAGTAGTCAAGCTGCAGTATGCAGACAACACTTGCACACATTCGGAAGTTGAGTTCCAAGATGCTGTCAACAGATTCACTGAAGCACATGAGAGGATGTGTCTTACCCTCAACATCCACAACGCCGAGGTTCTTCACCAACCTGCCCCTGCTGCACCACACTGCCCTTCAACAATAAAGATTCACGATGAGATCTTGAAAGTCATGAAACACTTCCATATAGAGTTATACAGCACAGAAACAAGCCCTTTGGCCCAATGTGTCCATGACAACCAAGATGCCTATCTAAGCTAGTCCTATTTTCCCTAGTTTGGCCCCTATCCCACTAAATTTTTCCTATCCATATCTCAGGAGCCATCCCTCAGTGAAGGTAGATATCAATGAAGATCACCGTTGCTATTAATGCACCAGCACAGCCTTTGGTCAATTGAGGAAAAGGGTATTTGAACATTAAGACCCCAGATCCAGCATAAAATTCATGGTCTACCTGGCAGTGATGATCCCTGCCATCCTGTATGTTTCTGAGACCTGGATTACCTGCAGCAGACACTTCAAGACACTGGAAAAACATCATCAACACTCTCTCTGCCAAATCCTCTAAATTCACTGGAAGGATAAGTGAACCAATGGGGTTGTCCTTTCCCAGCACAACATCCTCAGCACTGGAGCCCTAGTTACCCTCAGTTAGCTACATTGGGCTGATTACGTCATCTGCCTCTCCAACACCAAACTTATTGTGTTTTGAGCTCTGTCATGGAAGGAGATTGCCAGATGAACAAAGCGAAAGATTCAAGGATATGCTTGAAGCTTTCTTTAAGAAGTGCAACATCCCCATTGACTTTTGGGAACCTCTGGCCCATGACTGTTCAGTGAAGAAGACGAATTTTGGATTGTATTAAGACCCTTGAGGCAATGCATTGGAAACACACAAATACTGCATAAGTGGTGGAGGAAACACAGCACCACATAAACCAGCCCCACCTGCTGCTTCATTTGTGGAAGAGTCTGCAGTTCCCACATTGGTTTCATTAGCCACCTTAGAATTCATAAAACTGGAGTGGAAGCAAGTCATCCACAATCCTAAGGGATTGCCTTCGAAGAGAATGGCAAAATGTGGAAAAATGACAATGTGACCCAAAGTTGTTACGTCATCTTGTATTGGTCTTGTAAGAGGTCTGCGGATTGCAATGTAGCAGACTACAAATGTAAATACTAAGTGGCTAAGTAGCCATTTAAATAGTGAAGTTGCAGGACTGGAAAGCTGCAAAAGTACAGTCGCCTGTGTGCCCAAAAATCTTTATAAAGCAGAAAAACGTGACCCATTTTCATCTGCTGAAACTCCAAATGAGATTTGCACAGTTAATGGTGTCCATTCCATGCATATTTTACATGCCAAATACCTGATGATGGCTGGGTCAAATTTTGCAAACTGTTCAATTTGTACAGAATAATGGTGTTTTGAGGTTTACACATAAAATATTGAAATTCAGTCACATAGCTCTCAAAAGCATTGCCAGCAATTCAATTTCTGGACATTTTTATTGCTACACTAATAGCTTCCAACAGAGGAGGCTCCCATGTTATGAATTGTCCTTGAAAAACAAACATAGAAACTGTAGTGAATTCACGTCACGCTAACATTTCCCTCAGGACAGCAGGAGACATCATACATTGGAAGAGCAGCATCAAGTGTAGGAGTAATATTCTGTGTTTGTGCTCCCAAGCAGGAATCTCATTTGCTGAACACACATTAAAACTTTGTGTGTGTACTTCATATGACTTTCTGACCATTTAATATTCAGGAATGTGTTTGCTGATTGTTCATTATTTGCTCTTTAACACATGGATTTTGTTTTAGAAAAGGGCAGAGTTGAAGATAATTTTAACACCCACAGTGAGAGGGGTTAAAAAAAAGCAAAGGAAATCCAATGCCAAGCCACTCATTTTCAGCTTTGACCTGGATCTCTGAGGATGGGCTCACATGAGATGATCCCCACTGCCATAATACTCAATTACCCAGCTCCCCATATCAAATATCGCTTCTTCTGCTATGCCCAGTTACCCCTTCCCTTTCAATGTCAGTTTCCAATTCTTCTGCATTGCTCATTTCCCACTCTTTCCTGTATAATTCCTAACTAACCCTTCCTCTGTTGGATATTCTTGAAATGCTGGATTCATTCCCACCCTCCACCCTCCCACACACTCTTTCTGGTCTGATTTTTCTCAGCACCTTCCAGCGCCTGATTCCTCCCTCCCAGACAGTATTTAACTCCCAACCTCATCATGTAATGTTGTTCTTTTCCCTTCTTATTCCCTTCACCCTGCAAAGTCTGATTCTTCTTGAGGAATTCTAATTTTATTACTCCACAAGGTCTGATTTCTCCTTTATCTCTTACTGTCCAATTTCCCACTCCCCACTGTGTCCAATTTTCCCTACCCCCATAATGTCCGATTCTCCTTTCAACACAAAGCCAATTGCCCTCTCCTCACAATGTTTGTTTCTTTTGGTCACTGCGATGTCTGATTTACTCACAACTTCAGTCCTATTCCTCCTTCCCATTACTGCAGTGTTTGATATTCTCCTTAGAACACTGCATCATCCATCCCACACCATCAAAATATATGATATCCCCTGATCCACAATGTCTGATTACCTTCCCCCCCCCCCATTTTCCAATGTCTGATTCCCCCTTTCCCTAGGGCCAGACTTGACCATTATCCAGTGAGCTTGTGAACCTTGCTGGTTATTGGATGGGAGATCTGTTGAGATATTTTAACATGTGTTCTTTTATTAAGGCTTACAGGACGCAGGTCTCCCACATACAAATCCAGTCCAGATGAAGGGTCTTGACCTGAAACATCAGATTTACCACTTCCCTCCACAGGTTCTGCCTGACCCACTGAGTTCCTCTAGAAGTTTGTTGTTTGCTCCCATTTACAAATACTCTTAATGGCTTTCCTCTCAGCTCCAAGTTATTTGGCCTTTTTGTTAGATTGATTCTTAGTGGTTGTCACACTTGAGCATTTTTGATATTCTTAATAAACTTTGCCAAATGTGTACTTTTCTTTAATTAAAAAACAAAATGTAGTCTTCCTTTAAACTTTCATTGGGAATAACTTGTAATATTCTTGTTGACCACTTGAGTGCAGTTTTGTACTGGACATTTGTCTTTCTGGAATTGAAACTATTGTCAGTGTTAACTTGCTTAAGTGGTTTCTGACATTTCCAGCTGATATATTCTTACTTCCAAAAGGCATTCTATGAGCGCTGGGCTTGTTTCAACTGTTTTACCTTTGTGTTAAGCTTTTTAGAGAGGTTTGTCTTGTTTTAAGCTGATTTAGAGAACTAGCCAAGCAAGTAGCTCTTCTTAGCACAATAAACGGTGAGATGATTATTTTCTATGCTTCCTCTAATTTCCAATATGCATTTCAGATGTGCAAAATTCTCACTGGAAGCAAGAAGCTGGAAAACTACCCTTGTGATGGTAGACATGGCAAGCATTAAAAGTTGCAGGCAATCAACGCAAATTAAGCAATTGGCATATTCAAACAGTGCAAATGGTGGAGGTTGCATATGGTGGACATTCTTCCTATTGTTCAGACTTGATTTCTTGCACAAAGTTCCCACACTGTTAGTTCGAAAAGCTGAGAAATTCAATTGCGTAGTATTGTTTGTGAAAATTCTGATGCAAACATTATATGATACTTGCCAAATTGAATTGTAGAGTACGGTGTTGATATCAATCTTTGTGCAAAACTGATTTGGCCCTGCTCTGCTAATGTGGGTCATCATTTGGAGCCAACATAATGCATGAGCCTGGCACAGAAAACCCCAAGTCTGAACAAAAGGAAGAATCTCCATCATTTGCACTATTTCAAGTGATCCTTAAGTGATTGAAGGTTTGGTAGGGACTGATATAAAGGAGTGTTCTTATATTGAATGGGGCAAAACTTTATTAGTGCATGTCAAAGCAGCTGAGATGAAGGTTCCCTTTTGTTATTTGAAATATGGGAGTCTTAGCAGTGCTGAATCTCCATGACAACCAGAAGGAAGAGAGGGGACAAAGCCAAGGTCTCCATGCCAGAAGGGGCAAAAGGGGGAAGCATGGATGGTGCTGTTATGGCCTGGTGCACTGACCTCTGACTTGTAGAAGTCAAACTTCAGTTCCCAGATGTATTCTCAAACCTCTCTCTGGATCAAGACTCCAGCCTTGAACAGTTACCAATCTAACTTCTTCAGGAGATCTTCTCTCCAAAGATCCCAGCCTTGTAGCCTCCCACCCCCACAGAACTCTCCTTCCTCCTGCCCAAGATCCACTAACAGGGCTATCCTGGCAGATCCATTGTTTCAGCCTGCTCTTGCCCCACCAAACTTATTTCTTCTTACCTTGTCTCCATCCTTTCTTCCCTGGTCCAGCCCTTCCCACTTACATCCATGGCAACTTAGATGTCTTCCACCACTTTGACAGTTTCCAATTCCCTGGTGCCAACCATGGATGTACAATCCCTCTACACCAGGATGGTCTGAGAGTCCTCAGCTTCTTCTTTAAACAGAGACCCAACTACTTCCCCTCCATCAACATGCTCATTCACTTGTTCTCACATCAAACAACTTCTCCTTAAATTCTACTCATGTTTTCCAAATCAAAGGTGTAGTCATGGCCACTTGCCTGGGCTTAAGCTACATCTGTCTTTTCTTTGATACATGGAACAGTCTTTATTCCAGTCCTACTTGGGCCCCCTCCCTAAAATCTTTTTCCAGTACATCAACAACTAAATTGGTGCTGCTTCCTCTGCTCATACAGAACTTTTGCTGCCAATTTCCAACATGCTCTCACCTTCACATGGTCCACCTCTGATTCCTTCTGGATCTCGCTATCTCCATCTCAGGAGATAGGCTAGACACAAATACTTATTACAACCCCACAGCCTCCCACAGCTTTCCCAACTATACTTCCTTCTACTCTGCCTCCTATTAGGACTCCATTCCATTCTCTCAGTTCCTTTGTCTCCACCATACTTACTCTGATAACGAGACTTTCCACACAGGTGCCTCTGAGATATTGCCTTTCTTCCTGAAACGTGGCTTCCCCTCTACCATAGTTGACAGACCCCTTGATTATATCTCATCTAGTTCCCGCACCTGTGCTCTCACCCCCTTTCCTCCTGGATAGAACAAGGATAGAATTTGTCCCCTTGCACCCCATTAGCTTACATATTCCAATGATCATCCTTTGCAGCTTCTGCCAGCTTCAACAAGATTTCACCACCAGACACATCTTCCCCTCCCCTCTCCTTTCAGCATTTGAAGAGGACTATTCCCTTTGTGACTCCCTGGTCTGCCATCCCATCCCCACCAACCACTCCCCTTCTTATGGTGCTTCACCATGCAACTGAAGGAGATGCCACACCAGTCCTTTTACCTCTTCCCTTCCCACCATCCAGGCACCCAAAGAGTTCATCCAAATGAAGTAGCAATAAACTAACACTTCTTCTAATCCAGCACACTGCACTTAGTGTTCACAATGTGGCCTCCAGATTGGAGAAATCAAATGCAAATTGGGTGACTGCTTTGTGGAGCACCTACATTCAGTCTGCAGGTATGACTCAGAGTTCCAAATTAAGCCCGAGGAACAGCAAACTGTAGCCTTTTGGACTCAATGTGGAATTCTACAACTTTAGATAACTTGCTTTCTCTGTCTGTAGCAGTCTGGTCATTTCTGCTGTAAGTCATCCTTCTGTGATATTGACTCACTCTATTTGCACAACCTACCTGCTGGACATGTTGCAATTTTTTATGTTTCTCTGTTTTTTTAATTACTAACTGTGCTCATCTCATAGCTTTTGTTCATGTTCCCTCTCTCTCCCTCTCTTGCTGCCTCCATGAACCCATCGATAGGTTAACTTATACAATGTATTCCCATGGCTCACCCTATCAATGACGTTCCCTTCGACCTATCCATTTTCCTCCACATTCTTTGCAAATTAAGCTAACTTATTTTCTCTCTTTCTCTGTTCTGAGGGAGGGTTTTCAAGCTGAAGTATTACCCTTATTTCTCTTACCACAGATGCTGCTTGCCTGCTATTTTCAGCATTTTCAGCTTTTATATGAAGGAGAAAGGGGCTCTATATAGAAGTGTGCATCCTTCAAGTGACTACTGAGAGCAAGATTCCTATCTATCTCTCTTTGCGGAGGAACACATATGGAGGCTAATATTTTCACAAGAAGTGGGCACTATGGCCTGTTACCTGCTGCAGGTTGAGTTCCATTTATGAACCTTGCATGGATCACTGTCTGTTTAGTTGCAGGTCACAGTAGCCCTGAAGTATTTAGCCTCTCGATTGCTTCAAGTGGTGGCGGCTGGTACTAGCCATGTGCTGTGGTTTGCAGCTTGTAGCTCTATTTGTGACATCACAGCAAATCTTTCCTCAAGGATTTCTCAGTTGCTGCTGGAGTAGAGAGCAAACACTTGTGGATTTGCCCAGATGTGAACTTGCTGAAAGTTCAAATATTGATAGATGGCACACATGTAGAATTACAGGTCCATATGTGTACACCAACCTGTTTTGAAACAGAGAGGACCTGTACTCTCTGAGCATGCAAATAGCATGTAACCATTTTTCTTAGTGTTCTTAATGTTATGCACCATGGAACTTGCATAGTCATCACATAAAGTTCACTATTCCCACTATATTTCATCCATCATGCCAAATTGTTGATGAATCTTCTGAATCTATGGCTTATCACTCTGCAGCCTCTTTCGATTCTGCATATTGGAGCCTCCATACCAGGCGGTGATGCAACCAGTCAGAAAGCTCTCCACCGAACATCTGTAGAAATTTGCTAGAGTCTTTGGTGACAAACCAAATCTCCTCAAACTCCTAATGAAGTAGAGCCACTGGTGTGCCTCATTCCATCACTGTGCTGGGCCCAAGATAGATCATCTGAGATGTTGATGCCCAGGAACTTGAAGCTGCTTACCCTTTCCACCGCTGACCCCTCAGTGAGGATTGGTGTGTGTTCTCCCGACTTCCCCTTCCTGAAGTCCACAATCAATTCCTTGGTCTTGCTGACGTTGAGTGCAAGGTTGTTGTTGTGACACCACTCAACCAGCCAATCTGTCTCACTTCTGTATGCCTCCTCATTGCCACCCGAGATTCTGCCAACAACAGTGGTGTCATCGGCAAATTTACAAATGGCGATGAGGAGACATACAGAAGTGAGGTAGATCAGCTGGTTGAATGGTATCACAACAACAACCTCGCACTCAACGTCAGCAAGACCAAGGAATTGAGTGTAGAGAGAGTAGAGCAGTGGGATAAGCATGCATCCTTGAGGTGTGCTTGTGTTGATTGTCAGCGAGGAGGCAGAGGAGTAAGTTAGTGGTGAGCAACCTTCTTGAACTGGTGCAGTTCTTCTGGTGAAAGTATTCCAACAGTGCTATTGGGTAAGGAGTTCCAGAAATTTAGACCCAGTGACAATGAAGGACTAATGAAATATTTCAAATCAGTTTAGTCTGTCACTTAGAGTGGTACCTACAGGCGGTGGAGTTTCTTTGTGGATGTTACCTGAGTCACAGTTTGGTAAGTGCTGCCACAGAGGCTTACACAAGCAACTGCTGTGCATTTTGTAAATGGGACATACACTGTGCATCACTGGTGTTGAGAATTAATATTTAAGATAGTGGATGTGGTGCCACTTAAGCAGGCGGATTTCTCCTGAATGATGTCAAAGTTCTTGAGAGTTGGAACGACACTCATCCAGGAAGAGGAGAATATTTCATGACTCTCCTAACTTACAATACGTAGATGGTGTACAGCCTTTAAGGTGTCAGAAGATGAGTCACTTATCATGGGATACACCAATTTGACCCACTGTTGTATCCACAATAGTTTTATGACTAGTCCGGTTCAGGTACTGGTCAATGGTGACTTTCAGGATGTTGATCATAGGGGACGTGACAATGGTAATGCCACTGAATGCCAACATATTTAGATTCTCCTTGCTGTCTATTACTGTACATTGAAGATATTTTATTCTTGCCTAAACAAGATATTTTGTTTTCCTTTCTGGCCTTAGGAAATACAGTTCCAACTACTTTTTAAAAAATCCATATTTGATTAATGCAATATTACGTTTAAGAAACTTTAATTTGCTTAGCACCAGGGAATCTGTTTGACCTCCACCATGTCAACTGCCTTGAGAATTCATTGCTGTCCATTGTGAATGGACAGTAGTTGCAGGGTACACCATTATACAATAAAAGGTAGCAAGTCAAGGCTTCCTTAGAATCACAAGAAAATAGTTCAACCTCTTCCAGCTTTGAGGATAAGGACAGTATTTTTTTGGCACTCTCAACTCTTTAATGGTGGCCTCCAAATCACTGACTTTGAAAATGCATGTTGCTGACCTTCAGCTCACCAACACCCACATCACATGAGTGCAGCACTGTTCTTTGGTTGCCCTTCCTCTGGCTGACCATCTCAGTGCTTTAACATGTCATAAAAGCAAGAATCAAGCAGAGCAATGAGATGTATTTTTATGCGTCTAATAAATAACAAAATCATACATTCATTGACTAATCACTCATGTGGATATCCTGAGTGCCCACCTTCCTGAAGCCTTTGCCCAGCCTACTACTCCTATGAAGTGATCTCTTAGTGGGCACAATCAGGTTTGTGGTAGGCACTTCTCCTGCAGTGGACAAGGCTGCAGGTGGCCGTGGAGAACAACCTTGAGCAGGTTTGAGCCTGAATGGCATTGCTTCAGATGGCACCATCTCACCATGACTCCGGGCTGCCCACTTGATTGACAACAGCAGACCGGCAGTAGTGGGAGCATGAATGCCATCATCTTGAGAGTGGACGGCAGATTGGTACTCCACAAAGCTGCTACCATCTTCCCAGTTCAGGATATCAGCAATTCTAGTAATCCATCCATTGGAGTAGAGTTAGTTGGAGTACCATGACATATTCAAAGTATCATTAAACATTGAATCCAGAGCCTGAAGCAGGGTTGACACTACCAGGTGGAGTGATGGGGGGCTTTCTTCTTCACTTTCTTACTTTTCATAAGTGACTGCAAGGGTTTGTGATGGTTCTAGGGTATCTGGAAGGAGAAGAAAACAAGTTTTGGTTATGAAAAGTAATAGGGATATGTTTAAATCATATGCAAGTTGAAAACAAGAAGAGATTGTAAGATAAGGGGTAAGTGGGATTTGAGAATGAAAATAGATATGTACACACCACCATTTTCAGTTTTCTCTGCACTGCTGGTTGCTGGCTGTGCTCTCTGTAGCAGCTGACCCTATGGTCACCAACATCTCTTGGTGTTGGCTGCTGGTCTGGTATTTCCTGGTTGTGCTTGAATGTTACATTCTCCTGTGATAGAAGGAGAAGGATTGTAGTGTGTATTTCAATGTGTCAGTATAAATATTCCTCCATGGCTGAATAGCTGACAAGTAGGTTGTGAGATGTCTGTGTGAGAACATATGAAATAGAAGCAAAGGTATGCCATTTGGCCCCTAACTTGTTCCCTGACATTTACATAGATTATGACTACTATTTTTCTTTAGCACCACGTTCCTGTAGCAACCCTAGCACTGGATTAGTGGTAAATGTGAATGTGCAGTGGAGCATATGAGTCCTAGGTAGGAGTGACAATTGATTGGAATCATTATTAGATGAGAGATGGGTATGTGGTGCAGAAAGCATAGTGCAGAGTTATTTGTAGATGAGATGTGCTGATGTACTCACTGACCCTGACTACGCATTTGAAGTCATTAAACTATTTCTGGGTCTGCTGTCGTATTCTTGGGACATCACTGCTGGGTATGGCTTTTCCAGGAACCTTCTCCCACTATCACTGCATTTCTGTTCTGGAGGCCTTCTTGTACCACTGAGCGTGGAGGGTTCCTCTTCTCATTTCATTAACTGATATGTGAAGTGCTGAAGGTTTAACCATAGAACCATAGAACAATACAGCGCAATACAGGCCCTTCGGCCCACTATGTTGTGCCGACCTTTAAGCCACGCCTAATACTGTCTAACCCCTTCCTCCCACATATCCCCCTATTTTAAATTCCTCCATATGCTTATTGAACAATCTCTTGAACTTGACCAACGTACCTACCTCCACCACTACACCAGGCAGTGCATTCCATGCACCAACCACTCTCTGGGTGAAAAACCTCCCTCTGATATTTCCCTTGAACTTCCCACCCATTACTATGAAGCCATGCCCTCTTGTATTGAGCATTGGTGCCCTGGGAAAGAGGCGCTGGCTGTTTACTCTATCTATTCCTCTTAATATTTTGTATACCTCTATCATGTCTCCCCTCATCCTCCTTCTTTCCAAAGAGTAAAGCCCTAGCTCCCTTAGTCTCTCCTCATAATGCATACTCTCCAAACCAGGCAGCATCCTGGTAAACCTCCTCTTCACCCTTACCAATGCTTCCACATCCTTCCTATAATGAGGCGACCAGAACTGGACACAATACTCCAAGTGTGGTCTAACCAGAGTTTTGTAGACCTGCATCATTACCTCGCAGCTCTTAAACTCGATCCCACAACTTATGAAAGCTAACATCCCATAAGCTTTCTTAACTACCCTATCCACCTGTGAGGCAACTCTCAGTGATCTGTAGATATGAACCCCCAGATCCCTCTGCTCCTCCACACTACCCAGAATCCTGCCATTAACCTCGTACTCCGCCTTGGAGTTTGTCCTTCCAAAGTGTACCACCTCACACTTCTCCGGATTGAACTCCATTTGCCACTTCTCAGCCCAGCTCTGCATCCTATCAATATTCCTCTGCAATCTTTAACAGTCCTCCACACTATCCACAACACCACCAACCTTTGTGTCGTCTGCCAACTTGCTAACCCACCCTTCTACCCCCTCATCCAAGTCATTTAATAAATGTCACGAAAAGTAGAGGTCCCAGAACTGATCCTTGTGGGACACCGCTAGTCACAGCCCTCCAATCTGAATGCACTCCCTCCACCACAACCCTCTGCTTTCTACAGGCAAGCCAATTCTGAATCTACACGGCCAAGCTTCCCTGGATCCCATGCCCTCTGACCTTCTGAAGAAGCCTACCATGTGGAACCTTGTCAAACATCTTACTAAAATCTATGTAGACCACATCTACTGCTCTACCCTCATCAGTCTTCCTGGTCACCTCCTCAAAGAACCCTATCAGGCTTGTGAGACATGATCTTCCCTTCACAAAGCCATGCTGGCTGTCCCTAATCAGTCCATGATTTTGTAAATGCTCATAGATCCTATTTCTAAGAATCCTTTCCAACAGCTTGCCCACCACAGATGTGAGGCTCACTGGTCTGTAATTCCCTCGACTATCCCTACTACCTTTTTTGAATAAGGGGACAACATTTGCCACCCTCCAATCCTCCGGTACCATTCCCATGGACAATGAGGACTCTAAGATCCTAGCCAATGGTTCAGCAATCTCCTCCCTCGCCTTGCGGAGCAGCCTGGGGAATATTCCATCAGGCCCCGGGGACTTATCTGTCCTAATATTTTCTAACAGCTCCAACAAATCCTCTCTCTTGATAGCTACATGCTTTAGAACGTTAACCTTACCAACACTATCTTCAGCGTCACGAAGGCCCCTCTCTTTGGTGAATACTGAAGAGAAGTATTCATTGAGAACCTCACCCACTTCCACAGCTTCCAGGCACATCTTCCCACCTTTGTCTCTAATTGGTCCTACCTTTACTCTCGTTATCCTTCTGCTCTTCACATATGTGAAAAAAGCTTTGGGATTCTCCTTAACCCTACTCACCAAGGCCTTTTCATGTCCCCTTCTTGCTCTCCTCAGCCCCTTCTTAAGTTCCTTCCTTGCTACCCTATATTCCTCATGAGCCCTATCTGATCCTTGCTGCCTACACCTTATGTATGCTGCCTTCTTCCTCCTGACTAGTTGTTTCACCTCTCCTGTCACCCATGGTTCCTTGACCCTGCCATTCCTTCTTTGCCTTACCGGGACAAATTTATCCCCAACATCCTGCAAGAGATCTCTGAACAACGACCACATCTCCATAGTACATTTCCCTTCAAAAATGTCATCCCAATTTACACTCTCAAGTTCTAGCCTTATAGCCTCATAATTTGCCCTTCTCCAATTAAATATCTTCCTGTCCTCTTTGCTCCTTTCCTTGTCCATGACAATGCTGAAGGTTAGGGAGCAGTGGTCACTGTCCCCCAAATGCTCACCCACCGAGAGAGCTGTCACCTGACCCGGTTCATTACCTAAAACTAGATCTAATATGACATTCCCTCTAGTCGGCCTGTCAACGTACTGTGACCGGAATCCGTCCTGGACCCACTTAAACTCTGCCCCGTCTAAACCTTTGGTACTAAGCAGATGCCAATCAATATTTGGGAAGTTGAAGTCTCCCATGATAACAACCCTGTTATTCTTGCACCTTTCCAAAATCTGCCTCCCAATCTCCTCCTCAGTATCCCTGCTGCTGCTAGGGGGCTTATAGAATACTCCCAGTAGAGTAACTGCTCCTTTCTTGTTCCTAACTTCCATTCATACTGACTTGAGAGAGGATCCTTCTACATCATGCACCCTTTCTGCAGCTGTAATAGTGCCCCTGACCAGTAACGCCACCCCTCCTCCTCTTCTCACCACCCCCATCCCTTTTAAAACTCTGAAATCCAGGAATATTCAATATCCATTCCTGCCCTGGTGACAGCCAAGTCTCTGCAAGAGCCACGATATCATAGTCCCATGTACTTATCCAAGCTCTCAGTTCATCACCCTTATTCCTGATACTTATTGCATTTAAGTAAATGCACCTTAACCTTGTACTCTGCTTCTCCTTCCTCAAAGCCTCTCTACATGTTAGGTCTGACTTTTCCACATCCACTTCTTCCTCTGACCTACCCCTCTGCTTCGTATCCCCTTGGTTTACTCTTGGTTCACTGTGCATCCAAGTCTTTGGACAGATTTCCAGCAACTGTTGCAGGCAACGATCATTTCCGTTTTGGCTGATCAGCACCAGTTAGACTTCTCTGGTGCTTTGGGCTTTTGATATTACTCCTCATGAATGTGCACTGATATTGAAAACAATGCACTTAGCACTGTTTAAATGCTGCAATCATTTCATTCGGGTTGAGTGTCACTGGATCAAACTGGCTCTGGTTCTTCATGCTTTGCTCTTTTTCACATTTTTCAGCATAATGGAATTCCTAGGTCAGGGTATTCTATTCTTATCATGCCTAATCTTTCTCATGCAATCAAAAATAGATTAGCTAGCTTTTTCAGCTAATTACTGTTTGTGGGATTTTGCTGTAGCCTGATTGGCCATCATGTTTCCCAAAGGAACAAAAGGTATTTCATTTCAAGATACAGGCCCTTCCCAGATTACGACAGGGTTCCGTTCCTGTGAACTGTTTGTAACCTGAACAGTTTGCAAATCGGAAATGCGGCCGTGGACCGAGTTCCCACACAGCAGAAGAAGCCTGCAGCCCCGTTGCAGCTGGCAAGTCCACCCGACCGGTCTCCCAAATGTTCATTTGTATATATGGGCTGTACGTAAGTCGGATGTTCATAAATTGAGAAGGACCTATAATTCAGTGCATGTTTTACTATCAATGTCTGTTACATTTTAGCAACTATGGAAGGAATGATTTCTTAAGATTAGATCTTTAAAGGTCCTGAGAAACCATTGCAGCCTCTTATGCAACTGCCATGTGGTAAAATGAAACCAAATAGAAAAATATAATTGAATTGCAAAGACAAACTAGTGCATGGAGAAAAACTGAACCAGAAACTGAACAATCATTTTATAGCCAACTATTATGAAATAGCAGAGGAAAACAACGATACTGACAACCAATCATTTGACTAAAAGAAAATCATTCTCTAACATTAAAAAACTGCAATGCGAAAAAAAGGGGCGCAGCAAAAATTCATTGAATAGAGAGCATTGAGAGCAAAAAAAGTGTTTAAATTGTTTCACACTCATCTGATTCAGAAACTGCTTAGGCATCTCAAATGGAGCCAACTTTTTACAGTGGTCTGTGTACAACATCCAGAAGGTAAAGGACTGATAGACTGCATTCAACTGAGTCCCAAGGCTTCTTTAGTGAATTGGGAGGTTTGCATGAATTGCAAGGTTTTCCAGTCCCAAAACATTCAGCTTGTTTGCTACAGTGAGTTGAAATCTTTCATAGCCAATATCATCCTTCATCCCTTTGTCAACTGACCTCTTGTGGAGTCCATCATGTCTCAGCCAACATTCTGCCCAGAGAATTTGCTTTTGGACTCCTGGCCTATCTCCTTCTTCCTCAGATTTTCATCCCCTTCCAGGCTTCTACTTGTGCAGAGGAGTGCAAGGAAAACCAGAGCCATGGGGCAACCAGGAAATGAGTGGAGAGTTCCACTGGAGTCCTTATGATAAGATTTCAGTGCCTGGACTGATCTGTGAGATGGTTGTCAAAGAAGATCCCATGTTTATTGCTCGGTTAATGCTCCATAACCTGGCCATCGTGAAGGCTCAGTCCTTAATTAAAACATCCAGCAACAATGGCATGGGGAGGAAATGGGGGAGGAGAAGGTAGAAAGGAAGAACAGGCAAGAAAAGAGCATGTTGGCATAAGGTGTCAAAGAGAGGCCCTCCCTGACTGTTCTAACAGAGGCATTCTTATACGTCAACCCTTAACTAATAGGTTGACCAAATGAGAGGTCCAATGTGGCTAAGTTCATTGGAAGGTCAGAATTTTAGGCATCATTTGCTTCTGTTAAATCAATGAAGGCACCATCAGGAGTAAATGATGGACTGCAAAGATGCAGCAAGTAGCACAACTTTATAGTGTGACTCATAGCCTGGAGGATCCCACTGCATTTCCTTAGCCTGGAAGGCACTAAATGGGGCATTGATGACTACCTTGATACCACATGGGGATTGGTTAGCCATAGGACAAGTACACAGAAAAGTAGAAAGCATGGTTCCACTAAATCCAGATCCAACACTGAAGAGTCTTTGAAAATGTTAATGCTCAAATCATTGCTGGAATGAAATCCATTCATTAGCTTTTCAAAATCCTGATAAACCTAGAAAATTTCTCATTAAAGCACTTTGGTGTGGTAATATTCAAAAAATTAAACAGCATGATTTTCCCCTGAGAGAACAATTGAGTAAGTAACTGACACAGGAGTAAGGAAGGACCTTTGCACAGATTTAAAGCAAAAGACAAGATTAGGATAAAGATAGTAGAATCAAACTAAAGGGTTGGTCTTGAAGGGGGTGATGAAGGAGTGGTGTGGTTGTTAAGCAAATTGAAGTTGGTGCAATTTTTTTCTTATGAGATATGAAGGGTTCAGAACAAACTTCAGCAACTTGATCCCCAGTCCAAATGGGAAGTACTAAAACAAAATAGTCAGATACAAGCAGAGCCCAAAACACAAAACATTCAGTTCACTTATGGAAATGCTTACCTTTACATCCTTATTGCAACTTGTTCAACCACATTCTTCTACGTCAATGTATTAGTATAATTTCAGATGTAGACTTGAATTGATGTAGGATTCAGATTGGTTGTGAGTTCAGAAGGTGACATGCATGTAAACTTTAAATGACAGGTTAGAATTGCATTGTTAAAGAGTAAAATAGGCATGGATAGTTCAGGGGAAGTTTAACCGATTCTAGCATTCTAACTGAGTTGCTCCATAAGTGTTCATTTGCTTATGTGGAAATTTGCTAATATTAGTGGCTTGTATAAAGTGTTTTTAGAGGCTACTCTGACTGCACATCAGGCTGTCCAGAATGCTATAGGGTAACTACTAAGAAACAAGTGGGGCAATCTATACATACATAGCATTAGAACAAAGAACATGGAACATTACAGCATAGTACAGGCCCTTTGGCCCACGACGTTGTACTGATATTTTATCCTGTTCTAAGATCTATCTAACCCTTCCCTCCCACATAGCCCTCCATTTTTCTATCATTCATGTGGCTAAGAGTCTCTTAAATGTCCCTAATGTATCTGCCTCCACCACCTCTGCCGGCAGTGCATTCCACACACCCACCACTCTCTAAGTAAAAAACTTACCTCTGGCATCCCCCCCCATACCTTCCTCCAATCACCTTAAAATTATACCCCCTTGTGTTAGCCACTTTCACCTTGGAAGAAGTCTCTGACTGTCCACTCAATCTATGCCTCTTATCATCTTGTACACCTCTATCAAGTCACCTCTCATTCTCCTTTGCTCTGAAGAGGACAGCCCTAGCTCGCTCAACCTATCCTCATAAGACATGCTCTCCAATCCAGGCAGCATCTTGGTAAATCTCCTCTGCACCCTCTCTAAAGCTTCCACCTCCTTCCTATAATGAGGCAACCAGAACTGAACACAATACTCCAAGTGTGGGCTAACCAGAGTTTTATAGAGCAGCAACATTACCTCATGGCTCTTGAGCTCAATACCCCGACTAATGAAGACCAACACACCATACACCTGCTTAACAACCCCATCAACCTGCGTGGAAACCTTGAGGGATCTATGGATGTGGACCCCAAGATCCCTCTGTTCCTCTACACTGCTAAGAGTCCTGCCATTAACCTTGTATTATGCCTTCAAATTTGATCTTCCAAAGTGTATCACTTCACACTTTTCCGGGTTGAACACCGTCTGCCACTTCTCAGCCCAGCTCTGCATCCTATCAATGTCCTGTTGTAACATACAGCAACCTTCTACACTATCCACAACACCACTAACCTTCGTGTCATCTGCAAACTTACTAACCCACCCTTCCACATCCTCATCCAAGTCATTTATAAAAATCACAAAGAGCAGGGGTCCCAGAACAGATCCCTGTGGAACACCACTGTTCACCGACCTCCAGGCAGAATACTCTCCATCTACAACCACCCCCCGTCTTCTATGGGTGAACCAATTCCAAATCCACGCAGCCAAGTTTCCCTGGATCCCATGCCTCCTGACTTTCTGAATGAGCCTTTCATGAGGAACCTTATCAAACGCCTTACTAAAATCCATGTACACCACATCCTCTAAGCCACATCACCATCTACTTTCATCAAAGTGCTTTGTCACATCCTCAAAGAATTCAATCAGACTCGTGAGGCATGACCTGCCCCTCACAAAGCCATGCTGACTGTTCCTAATCAGCTTGTGCTTCTCCAAATGTTCATAAATCCTGTCTCTAAGAATCTTCTCCTGTAATTTGCCCACCACTGAAGTAGGACTCACTAGTCTGTAATTTCCAGGGTTACCCCTACTCCCTTTCTTGAATTTATATGCATGTATGCATTTAAATTCCTTCCACATTTTGTGAAACTGAATAGAAAGTCATTGAATAATAACAACAATAATAATAATAATAATAATGATGATGGAGGCATTAACAAAGTTGGAAATTTTTTTTTATATTATCAGTGAATGTGCAGAGGAATTTCATATGCAAACTTTTATCCAGAACCTCAAAATTTATCTGTAACGTAAGGCATATCTCACATGGACCTCATTATTTAATTTAACCTTTCTGACAATCAAGATTTATAATGCAAATGATAAATTGTCTAAATACTTACTGTGAGTTTAAGCATTTACTAAAGTTGCTACGATTTACTGAGGGCATCTTTCATGGAATCAAAGAATGAGTATGGCGTAAACATTCAGCCCATCAATTCATACAAGCAGTATAGTTAGACCCACTTCCCATCATCTCCCTATAGCCCTGCAAATTCTTTCCCTTCAGATACTTATCCACCTCTCTTTAGGTTGCTACAATTGACTTTGCCTTCAATCCATTCATGTCAGTGCATTCCACACCCTAACCATCCTTCTCCGTATATCACTTCGGTGTCTTTTGCCAATCACTTCCATTCTATGTCCCCTGATTCTTCATCCATCTACCAATGAGAATTCTATCTATATTTTTCATGATTTCAAATACTCTATCAGATTTCTTGCAACTTCCTCTGTTCCAAGAAAATGATCCCATTTTCTCCAGTCTATCTATAATAGTTAAAATCCCCCATCCTTGGAATCATTTTAGTAACTTTCTGTGCATCCTCCAAAGTCTTTACATCTTTCCTGAGGTCTGGTGCCCATAACAGAATACAATACCTTGGGTATGGCTGAGCCATTATTTTATAAACGCTCCACATCACTTCCTTGCTTTTGTATTCAATGTCACCATTTATGATGCTCAGGATCCTGTATGCCTTTTTAACCATTTTCTCAACCTGCCTTCCACTTTCCAAAAAACAAGTCACATTTCCCCCAGATCTTTATGGCCTTGTTCCCAATTGTACCCAATTTAGAATTGTGCTCTCTAGTTGATATTCCCTCTCTTAATTCTTCCAAGCAAAATGTAACATGTCCCATTTTACAGGATTAATTTTTTTTTCTGCCATCTATTTGCCCATTTCACTACTTTGTCTTAAAGGCTATCCTCCTCACAGTTCACTAAGTCTTGTGCTGTCTGCAGATTTCAAAATTGTGACCTGTACAGGCAAATCTAAATCATTAGTGTATATTAAGAAAAGCAGAGACCCTAGCACTGAATGCTGAAGAGCTCAATTAAACACTTATCTCCAGTCCAAAAAATCTTACTCTGTTTCCTTTTACGTAGCCAATTTTCTGATCATGCAGCCGCAGCCCCTTTTATTCTATGACTTTCATTCTTGTTTATGTGGCACCTCATCAAATGCATTTGGAAGTCCACATACCATATTAACTGCATTTCCCTTATTGGCCTTTCTCTGATACTTCACAAAAAAAACTCTAGTTGGTTGCCTTGAATGTATATACTTTGGCTTTCTTCAAAACATCCACACTTGTCTAAGTGTAATTTTCAATGTTTTTAGTTTTCCAGTCCTGGATTTATAAATGGGGATATAAATCAGCAGGTCATTCCTCCAGCAGATTGTTTGTTGCTCCTGAATTTACAAGTGTTCGTAAGATTATGCTCAGGGCTTCTGCAAGTTCTTCCCTTACTCACCAGGAACCTAGGAAACATCCCATCTGGACCAGGTGACTTATCCCTTTTAGGTGTAGCTAACCTTTCAAATGTCACCTCTTTATCACTTTTTAGTGCTTACAGAAGCTCAAGTACATCTTCCTTTGCTGTGACTCCAGCAGCATCATTTTTCTTTGTGAAGACTGATGTAAGGTAATCATTTAACGCCTCAGCCTTTCCCTCTGCCTCTTTGAGAAATTTCCTCTTCAGTCACCAATCAGCATGTCTCTCCTATTACAACCCTTTTCCTGTTCATATATGCCTGTGGACTATTTTTGGATTACCTTTCATGTTTGCTGGCAATCTTTTCTCCTCCTCACTCTTTGCTTCTCTTAACCCCTTTCTTATTTCCTCTCAATTTTCTGTAATCAGCCTGATTCTCACTTGTTTTAACAATCTACTATCTACTATGTGCTCTTCCCCCACCTCCCTTGTCTTTTACTCTTTCTTTTTAGTGATCCATTGAGCTCTGGCCTTAATTCCCCTACCCTTTTCCTTGAAGGGAACGTGTCCAGACTCTAACTGTAACATCTCCACTTTAAAAGCCTCTCACTGCCAAACTGTTCCCACCCCATTGAAACTGGTCCTTCCACTATATCAGACTGGTCCTTCATCTGGACTGAATGATGGAAGGGAGATAGCCAGTATAAAGAGATGAAGGGATGGGGTGGAGCAAGAGCTAGCAAGTGATAGGTGGATCCAGGTGAGGAGGGGAGATGGGCAGCAGGAGGAGGAAAGAGTGGAAATAGTGACAGAGGCTGGGAGGTGATAGGTGGAGGCAACAAAGGGCTGAAATAGTGACAGTGTCTCGACCAGAAACATCAACTGTTCATTTCCCTCCACAGAATCTTCCTTACCTGCTGAGTTCCTCCACCATCTTGTTTGTTGCTCCAGATTCCAGTATCAGCAGTCTCTTGTGTCTCTGTCTGACTGTATGTTCTGGTCAAATGCAGGCATGCATTCTGGAATATACTGTAGGTTTTACAAACATTGTCATTCACAGGTGGTCCTTCAACACCTAACCTTGAGAAAGGAGCAGTGCAAAAGAAAAATTCTGCAAATTCTTTAAAATTGAAATAAAAACTCAAAATATAGGAAATATTAAGCAGATCAAGCAATATCTATAGAGAGATCTGGTCAATAACCTTTCGTCAGTACAGAGGTGGAACAAATTTTTCCCCAATACAGGCACAGAATGTGTGTGTGTCTGTGTGTGTGTGTGTCTGTGTATGTTTTGTATGTGTGGGAGGTGGGATGAGAAAGAGAGTCAAGGGTGGGGGGGGGGGGTGTTAAGGAAGAACAATGGGTAAGTTCAATGACAGAGTGGTAAGTAGGAACAATTCAATGAGAAAAGGGAATTAAGTTACAAGGTGAAAGAGAGTGTGATTTGACATAAAATAAATAAAATTCAAAGCTCCTACTTTCCACCATATCATCATATTCTTTCTTTCTCTTTTTCTCTTTTCCTGTCCTTGCACTTATCTGTACCTGCTCCCAGATCCAAGGAAAGATTATCAAACCCGTTTTTCAATCTTCAGATGCTCCCTGAGCTTTTATGTAGAACTGGCATTTTCTGGGTTTTGTTCGGCTAATGACAGGGCAACTTAAATCATGTCCTCGAGTCACTGTGGCAAGATCTAGGAATACCTAGATGCATAATAGTAGATCTGTATAACCCACCACAGGTGCTAACAAGCTACCTCGAGAGCAAGCATTCCCCTTGAATTACTGTGAGTTCTCAAGCTTCATGAAATAAGGAGAATGGAAAGCTAGTATTATAATTTGCAGAAATTGATGCAACTTATACTAAAACTCTCAACTGATAGCTGATGAAAACACAAATGAAAGAAAAAAATTATTTGAAATGCACAAAACACAATGTATCTGCATAAATGTAACAATAGGAAATCACAGTGGTAAAGTTGCTTGCAAAGTCTACAGTTCTGGGAAGACCAAGAAGACATTTTGTTGTAACTGCGTCAGATTACATACAGTGAAGTCACTATGCTGGCGGGGCTAACCAGCAGAAAATGTGGGGAAAGGACCTCACTTGCTCCCCATTGATATACTTCAAAAATTTAATGTGATTTTATTGACAGAGGAAGATTTGGCACAGAAACAGGCCCTTGGGCCCATTGATTCCATGCTGGCCTAAACCACCCATTTACATTAATCTTTTTTACTTTCCCCACCTTTTCATCAGCTCTTCCCAGATTCTACTATTTACCTACACACTGGGGACAAGTTACAGTGGAAAAATGAACCTACCAACCCACTGTCTTTCGGGATGTGGGAGGAAACTGGAACACTCGGTGGAAACCCATGTGGTCACAGGGAAAATCTGCAAACTCCACCAAGACAGCATCTGAAGTCAGAATTGAACCTGGGTCTCTGGCGCTGTGAGGCAGTGGTTTTACTGGCTGCACCACTTGCTGCCCTCCATCGGTATGATCATCCTGCTTCCTCAGTAATTACCTGTTTGTAAACACTGGTCAGCAAGTTCTTGGCATACTTTCAACACGCAGGTATTGATATATTTCAACTTGACTGGCACACTGATATCAGAAGAGAAAAATCTATTCTTCATACAGCTTTAGCATGTGTTTCTGCTTTGTCCCTTAAACACAAGCTGCTATTATTTCCATGTGTTTAAATTTCATATATAACTGACTCCCATCACAGTAGATTAACAATGAAACAAAAGACTATTTTGATGTACAAGTAATTTTTTCCAGTTTATTTTTATTTAAATCTTTCCTTTCTTGGTACCTTTTCAAATTTCTCAAACCTATCAATCAGAGAAAAACATAGGAGGATACATAGAAGGTTGGGAAATGAGATTTTGGTTTGGATTTTTCTAATATTAACCCAGAATGATTACTGTGGGCAGAATGGCCTCTGCAGAATGCCAGGATGCATATCTAGGAATATTTCCCAGAGTACATTAAATGGTGTTAAAATGTATTATTATGTCACTTTGCAATAGATTCATATAACAAGTACAATTTTCTTGGTTCTTTTTCTCCACATAGGACAAAAATGCTAAACCTCTTTTTCATGAAGAAAATACCATGTAAAATATGTGACAAAGCCCAGATGGTGGAATGAAGGGCGTGCAGTACGTGAGGAGAAAACTTATCTGGCTTCAGTTCAAGTAAGTTTTGTCAGTTCAAAGAAATAAAAGTGTTTAATCAGACAGCAGTAGACCAGAATTACTGGCAATTACTTGAACTGCCTCTGATTGCCTTGTCTGCGTACTTTCAGAAAATATATTATTAGAGCTTTAGCTCTTCAAATTGTTTTCCATATATAGAATGCACTGTGCACACAACTGTTTACCATATATAGAGTGCACTGTGCATTCAACTATTTACTATTTTCCTTCGTGATATTTTAACAGTTGTGGTTCAAAGTGGTTATTAGTAAAATATAAACAGCTCCACTTGGCATCTCATATCAATAATTGTCCATTGTCCAAAATGTTTGTCCACTATTAATTCAGTAGTGTCAGAAAATCAGATATTTATATGGAACATGGGTTTGGTCTAAAACCCCCACCTTCCATGTTGTTGTCAAAACATTGACTTATAAAGTGTATAATTTAAAAATGCTTAATTTAATTCCAGTCAAATGTCCTATTTTGCATGGAAATGTGTTGAAAATAAATTTCAAAGTAATAAAACTTTAATTTTAAAGATAACTTGCACTCTCATTTATTAATACTTACCTATTCCTTGATTTTGTAAACAGCGTTCTTTTTCAAATGCAACATGTACGATTTGTCTCCCAAAGGGTGGTAAACAGTCTGATCCTGAATTTCTGCCACTTTGCAATGAGCTCATAATCCGTGTTGTTGGCTTAGATTCAGAGCTGTCAGATAGCCCCAAAGGAAATAACAGAAGTCAGGAACTTAAATTTTGTTCTGGGTGATCATTAACAGAAAATATTAATACTTTGGAATTGAAAAGCAAGAAATTATAGATGGAATAAAACAGAAAATGTTGGAAATACTCAGCAGGTTAGGCAGAATCGGTGGGAAGAGAAACAGAGTTAATGCTTCAGGTTGAAAACCTGGAAAGAGTCTTTAAGTACAGAAGTCATAACGTAGCAGAATTACATGTTGCCAATGGTATCTTTCTTCAGCACCTGTCCTTTCCTCTACTATGGGACAGCAAACTGGGCAGGAAGTGTTTGAAGAGAAACAAAACATGATTTGGCTTTGCTGCACAATTTCAGCATTAGGTGTGTGTCCAATATGGCACCCAGCAACATGTAGACTGCAAATATACATCACACAAGTGAAGCCATTTTGGAAAAAAACAGGATTCAGAGCATTCAAAAAATGTGCAAAATATCCAAATGCTGTTCTATGGATGGTTGCAATTCTCAGCTTAGAGAAAATGGGGTTGACTTTTTGGTTTCTGTGCTATTGGTCTGCAGCATGGCAATCACTGATAGAACATTTCTTCTGGTTTGGTTAAAATCTGCACATATTGTCACATACATTAAGACATTTTGTTGAATAAAGGCTCATTGGTACACAGTACATGACAATGCTTATTGATAATTGCTGCATCAACTGCAGCAAAATGTTGTTTAGTCAAACTTAAGGAAGATAACATCAGCAGGAACCTTTGAGTTCAGAGTCTGAGTAATCTAATGACCTCTAATATTTACAGTTTGCAGCATCACAGTGTTTGTCTTTTGACTGCACCAGTCCACTGAATGTGTACACAGAAATGCAACTTGGTGGAGAAATACAATCTTTTCTGCATTGTTTCTGTTATTTGAAATATCATGCTTTTTAAGTATGTTATCGTTCATACCAATAATATATTTTTAAAAACCTTATATGCTGGCATAACTGTTTTCTTCAAAACTCTATTTTCTGTTATTACATTTCCATCATACTTACAGATCCACATTTCTTCCCTCATAATTTCCCACATCTACATTTTTAATGAAATTGTCTTCAGAAACATGTTGCAGTGGTGACGGCATTATGGACCCTGGGTTTTTAATTCTCAGCCCCTCACCTTGTGTGGTAGAAAATTCTTATGATGCTCTGGTTCCTAAATTTCTATATATTTTTAAAATTTATAATTACAAATAATGGGTCAAACTTTGCAGTCATTTGGCAGCTGCTGGCACTCACTATTGATTTCAATATGCTTCAATATACCTGAGTAATCAGGCTACACAAGTTGCAGTGAAGAGTCAGTTCAACATCTTGTTGCCTTGCTTGCTAAACTACAAAGTTGTGAGGGGCCAAAACAAGTTCTGCTTACAAAAAATAGTGGCACCATTTGAAACTTGCTTTCATGTGAAAATCCCAAAACGTGCTCACAGTTTAATTGGTAACTGGTTTATCATTGTCACATCTATTGAGATACAATGAAGAACTTTGTTTTACATACCATCCATATAGATCAGCCCAAAACATAAGTGCATTGAGGTAGTAAAAAGGGAAAGGCAGGAACATATTGCAGAATATAGTGTTACAGTTACTGTTGATGAGAAAGTGCAATGCAGGTAGACAAATAAGATGCAAAGGCCATGAGAGGCAGATTGAGAGATCAAGAGTTCATCTTTATTGTACAAGAGGTCCATTCAAGAGTCTTAAAGCAGCAGGATAGAGACTGTCCTTGAGCCTGGTGGTGCGTGTTTTCAAGCTTTTGCATCTTCTGCCTAATGGGAAAGGGGAGAAGAAAGAATGCTCGGGCTGGGAGAGGTCTTTAATTATGTTGGCTACTTTCCCATGAAGTGTAGACAGAGTAAGTGGAGAGGAGGCTGGTTTTCGTGATGGACTGAGCTGTGTCCACAACTCTCTGCAATTTCTTGTGGTCACGGGCAGAGCAGTTGCCATACCAAGTGGGGATGTGTTTAGTGGGGGTATGTTGGCAGTTATGCAAGGAGGTACCAATGAAAAATTATTTGCAGAAGGTGTATGACTGCTTTGTGGATCAGAAGGAAAGTTTATTTGTCCATCTTGTCCATTATCTATTCTTGAGACTCCTATCCTGGATTCTTAGGACACAAAAGGATTCCCTTTGGCCCATGGAGTCTATGCAGCTCTCACAGAATTCTCATCAGTCCCATTCCCCTACAAATCTCCATGCAACCTATCCTTTCCCACATTCCCTTCAATTCCCCACCTGACCCCCCCCCTCCCCCCATTCTCCTGCCACCCACCTACACTTGGGGGCAATTTACAGTCAGTGACTAGCCTACTGACATGTTTTTGGAATGTAGGAGGAAATTGAAGCACCTGGGGGAAACCCATATGTCCCATGGACAACCTACAACTTTCACACAGACATCACCTGAGGTCAGGATTGAAACCAGAACATAGCACCTGGAGCTGTGCAACAGCAGCTCTAGGTGCTGTGCCTCAGTGCTGCTCCCAGTGGACTCTTGCACTTTATTACATGCCACAAGCCTTTGTCATCCTTCCTCCAGACCACATACTTCATCTGCCTGCCTCATAAATTTGCAGCCATTTCCAATTTCTTTCAAAAACCAAGGATGTTCTTGATTTTTTTAACAGATTTTTATTCTGTTCTTGTTCAAATTGGTTGACCACAACTTTTAAAAGCATTGTGTATTCCTATTGTTCCATCTGCAAGCAAATGTCAGATTGGTATTGTTCACAAATTTTGTTCACCTTTCTCCAAGGTCTGTGCTGAATTGAGTTCTGCTTTCTTTTGCACTTGAATATCTGTAAACATTCTTTACTTCTGTCATCTGGAGAATCCTGGACCAGGTCTATATGGTTGCTTGGTGTTCAAAGCATTGTGAAAGCAGTGGGATTGTATTGTGGGTTATCACATCATTAAACTAATTTAGGTTCTTGTTGAGCTAGTTCCCAAGTAGCCTTCAGGCCTTTAGAGTAACATTTTTTATGTGTCATTGTGACATTTTATGTTCAGCAGGAGCATTTTAGACCTTAATACCTAATTTAGATAAGGTCTTGTGCAATGGAACTAACGTGTTTTCAAAAAACTTAGTTTGGATTACCATCTTTATAGGTTTTCAGGTGAAAAAGACTTCATTCAATGAATCACTGATTGAAACAACTCATAACAGAGTTGATATGACAGAGTTAAAAGTACCAGAGGTACTTGTGCATATGACAATTAACTTGACTTTGACTTTGACCTTAGAATCCACTCATCAGCTGAAGAAATTGCCTGCTTTTTCATTATACTGAGGGCTGAGTTACCTCTGTTTCAATTTTTTAATAGTAATTACTTATACTGTAGATGATTATACCACAACAAGTTCATGAAAAGCCTTTACAGTTGCAGAGAATAGATTATATTTGATAAAAATGAAGATCTGTGAATAAAATTCATTTTTCCATATGTAATTGGTAGCACTGAAAAGGAGAGGGACCATGAAAAATAATGGGAGACACTTTTAGGTGAAGCAATTGGTTCCTGCTGCATTTTCAGATGATTCTTTTTCATTGTCTAATTATATATTTGTGAGTTGAACCAAGTCCTTGGATCCAGAAATTTCATGGTTCTTCTGCAAGATAGTCATTATGTGAATGATCAAGGAATCAGGCATTTAGTTCCAAGTCACAAGGCAAAATTGACAAGATATGATACTCCTTTTCCTGTCCAAAGTCATGATGTATGGGCACTATGGTAGAATTCTACATTGGTTCACAAATCATCAGTAACTGGCATTTGTTTATTAAGTTTAGTAAATATGACTAGTATTCCAAACTCTCCAGATACCTAGTTTCTTTCTGGAGAATATTATTCCATAAATTAAACTATAAATTAAGTCTTACAGTGTAAGATAATTTCAATATTGAAAAAGGCAAAATAAACCACCAGGAACCAGTGGTTAGGTTACACTAGTCATTGACTGTGTGCTGAAAAGTCGTAAAGTAAATTGAACTTCCAAATTGTTATATGTGGATTGAAGCTAAAGGTTATTTTCATATCTTTCTAGCTGCTTTGTGATTTATGAAGAACCTGCTGTACCTAAGTTTAATGTGGGCCAGAAATGGCTTTGGAGTATATTTTCTGATTATTATTGAGCACAGAAGCCAGGAAACTCTACTTGTTGCACAATTTTAATTCCTCAAATTAAAATAACAAAACTATGCAGAACACATAGGCTGTACTGATCTTTGTGGTGAATTCCTGATACTGTATATGCAAAAAATACAAACTACTAAACTTATTGCTTTGTTTCATACAATGAGTTTCAACTAAAGAATAACAAATTTCTGCAAACATTTGTCCTGATAGTTTATCAGACAAATGAAAGGGAACCGAGGCATATAGTATGCAAACATCATGGTGTAATCCCTGATCTTTACTGAGTTAGCTAATCACAATCAGATGGCAAGGAGGCACTAAAGTTGGTTCAGGACTCCAAACTGTAGAATCATGGAATTGTTAGAGCACAGCAGGGTACCATTTGGCCATGAAGTACCTGCTTAGTTATTGTAGAGCAATCCCATTGGTTCCATTCTCTTGCTTTTCTCCCATAGCTCTACAAATTAGTTTATTCAAGGGATCATCCAAATCCCTTCTCATAGCCCTGACTGACCACCATAATAGGTTGTGTCTCAGATCATTACTGCTCTCTCCATAAAAAAAATGGTTTTCCTGATGGCCTCTATGTGGCCATTGTCGGACACTTTGTATCTCTGTCCTCTGCTCTTTGAACCATACATTACTGAGAACAGTTTCCATCCTTGTAGCTGAAATCCCTTTCCTTTGGAATGTTTCTGAACCCTCACCAGGACTTTCATATCCTTCCTATACTGTGGTAACTAGATTTGGGATCAATACTCTAGTTGTGGCCTAACTAGTGTTTTTATAAAGCTTCAGTATAATCTTTCTGCTTTTGTACTTTGCTTGTAGTGATGCACCCTGATATCCCATATGCACTAGTGTTAGGGTTACTCTCTTAATATATCCTGCAATTACTGAAGATTTATGCACAGACACCAGCGATCCCTCTGCTTCTGCTTTAGAACTTTATCATTGAGTCTATAATTATCTCTCTTTTATCTTTCAACCACTTATTTGTATTAACTTTCATCTGCCATTTGTCTGCCCATTCCATCAGCCTAACTATGTCTGATTGTAATTATCTTCCTCACTATTTATTACTTACAAATTTGGTGTCATCTGTGTGATATACCTTTAGTTTGTTTTATCACAATTTCTATCTCCTTTGTCATACATGGAGCTCTGGCTTTGGCTGCCATACCTTCCTTTGTGAGAGTGTATGGGACTTCTCTCTCCTAGTGTTTTGCTACCATTTTATTTGCCAGTGTTTGGTTCCACCCAACAGTTGCTCATACCTTATCATCATCTTGAATTAGTGCTCTTTCCATGAAGAAGTTCTGTTTTACATTTTGTGAAGAAGTGTTGCTTTTTATTAAGGAGAACATTTGGAAGAGATTACTTCCTCTGGAAAATGTCCATTGGATATTGATTGGGGATAAGATGAAAGTTTATTCAAATGCCTTTAAAGCTAAATAATGAGGTAACCATTGCTCTCCAGTGTTCTCATATTAAGAAAGTAATATTTCTGTGAAGTACTGAACATTGCTAAGTATGTTGTATTTTGAGCATGTCACCTGCAACATTCCAGCTCTTGATGGGAACATACTGAAGATTTCAATGTCACTGAAAAACAGGAACAACACAGACCAGGACATTTAAGCCGAGTCCTCTTGTATTTGCTCCAATCCAGTGAAGGATGGAGAGCAATTTCTCAGAATTTACTCTGGGATACCAGTTTCCACATTTCTAGGTATATTATTGTTGATTTTGACAGATTATTGATGGATTATTGATTTTGCACTGTGATTTAAATGTGCAAGATATAAAGAGGATGGATAGGTAAGGGAGAACCTGGTGAAATGTAGACATTAAAATAATAGTTCAAAAGAATGGAACCACAAGTATGCAAGAAAGGTCTACATCAGGCAGCCCAAAACACAGGTGCCCAGATCATGATGAATGATTATCTCATACCTGTTGATTGTAGTACTGCCAGCACATCAGTTTCAGGCTGCCTGCCATCTGAACGATTTCTGTGTCTTGCCAGCATCAACCTCAGTGTTTGTTGGTTGGATGCATCAGCACGAGGCTAATATCCTGAGTAGTTAGCCCAGTTACTACTGGTCTGCATCTCTTCAAAGGAAGATGAACTGTGGCAGGAGTACTTGCTGGCAGCTGTGTCTAAAGTAAATGTCACCTGGGAAACCATGAGGAATTGCAAAATATGGGAGAATGCAGGCTCTGTCATTGTTGGACGTCTCCCTGGAGGCCTTGAGAATGGACATAAGGGAATCAAAGAGATGTCTGGTACTTGCAGAAGGCCCTCCAGACATCCACTCAAAAGGCAATAGGAGCAATCTGCACCCTGGTGTTCCAGACTTAGAACTGCTTGAGGTCATCCACCAAGACCATCAGCAATCTCCTCAATGAGAGTCAGTAATCTATCTCCAACTATGCTGTAACAAGAAGGATGAAACTGCACAGGAATACCAGTCTAGACATAAGCACTTGGAAGATGGCAACACATGGGTTGCATAAGGATTATTAGTTGACTTTGGAATCTGACGTGGGATGATTTCATTTGTAAATTTACAAGTATTTGTTCTGTGGCAGCTTTTATTTTTGCCTTGCAGCCAAGCCAATACCGTGATGATCATTGACAGAGAGAAAATAACTTTTGGAACTGTTGGTAAATGGGAAATTGGAGTTCTGGTCACTAATTGCACATTTTCAAAAATTCTTCACAAATAGTAAGGGCAGAAAGGGGATATTTAAGATGCCTACCCCCTCCTTCTCCCCCTTCCCCTTCTTCATACTGCTGTCTGTCATATAGTTGGTGGCAAGGGTATACAAAATGCAACATAGAACATAGAACAGTACAGCACTGGACAGGCCATTCAGCCCATGATGTTAGAAGAACATAGAACATAGAACAATTACAGCACAATTCAGGGCCTTCGGCCTACAAAGCTGTGCCGAACATGTCCCTACCCTAGAAATTGCTAGGCTCACCCATAGCTCTCTATTTTACTCAGCTCCATATATCGATCTAACAGTTTCTTGTAAGACCTCATCGTATCAGCCTCCACCACCATTTCCGGCAGCCCATTCCACGCACTCACCACTCTCCGAGTAAAAAACTTACCCCTGACATCTCCTCTATATCTACTCCCCAGCACCTTAATCCTATGTCCTCTTCTGGCCACCAATTCAGCCCTGGGGAAAAGCCTCTGACTATCTACCCTATCAATACCTCTCATCATCTTATACACATCTATCAGGTCCCCCCTCATCCTCTGTCTCTCCAAGGAGAAAAGGCCGAGTTCCCTCAACCTGCTTTCATAAGGCATGCTCTGCATCCCAGGCAGCATCCTTGTAAATCTCCTCTGCACCCTCTCTATGGCTTCCACATCTTTCCTGTAGTGAGGCGACCAGAACTGAGCACAGTACTCCAAGTGAGGTCTGACCAGGGACCTATATAGCTGCAACAATACCTCACGGTTCCTAATTTCTCGACTGATGAAGGACAATACACCATATGCCTTCTTAACCACAGAGTCAACCTGCGCCGCCACTTTGAGCGTCCAATGGACTCTGATCCTCCACACTGCCAAGAGTCCCACCATTAAGACTATATTCCGCCAACATATTTGACCTACCAAAATGAACCACTTCACACTTATCTGGGTTGAACTGCATGTGCTGATCTTGATGCCAATTTATACTGAATGTCCTCTTCCTATGTACAATCCATATCCTTCCATTCCCTTCATATTCATGTGTCTATCTAAATGCCACTTAAACTCCACCAAACTGCCTGCTTCCACTACTACCCCTGGTAACCCATTCTGGGAACCTACCACTCCCTATGTAAAAAAACTTGCCCCTCATGTTGCCTTTAAACTTCCCCCCTCTAACCTTAAAATCATGTCCTCTAGTGTTTGACATTTCTACCCTGGGGAAAAGATTCTGTCTACCCTATCTATGCCTCTCATAATTTTAAAAACCTCCATCAGGTCTCCCCTCAGCCTTCGTCACTCAGGGGAGAACAACCCAAGTTTGTTCAACTTTTCCTTATAGCTCATACCCTCTAATCCAGGCAGCATCCTGATAAACCTCTTCTGCACCCTCTCCACAGTCTCCACACCCTTCCTATAATGGGGCAACCAGAACTGCATGTAATACTCCAAGTGTGGTCTGAGTAAAGTTTTATATAGCTGCAGCATGACTTCCTTACTCTTATACTCAACATCCCTACCAATGAAGGCACGCAGTCCATATGCCTTCTTTACCAATTTATCCAGTTGCATTGCCACTTCCAGTGAACTATGGACTTGGACCCCAAGATCCCTCTGTACTTCAATGCTTTTGAGGGGCCTGTCATTAACTGTATGCATTCTCCTTTCATTTGCCCTCCCAAACTGCAACACCTCACATTTGCCTGGACTAAATTCCATTTGTCACTTCTCTACCATATCTGTAACTGATCTAGATCTGCTGTATTCTTTGATAGCCCTTTACACTGTTCACAACTCCACCAATCTTAGTGTCATCTGCAAACTTGCTAATCTACCCATTTACATTTTCATCCAAAGCATTGATATATATCACAAACAACAGACGTCCCAGCACCAATCCTTGTGGAACACCATTGGTCATGGATCAGTGGTGTGTGAGTATTGAGAGGAGGAGCTGAGTAGAGCAGTGAGAGAGTGGACGTCTTGAAAAAAAGAGCCATTTTTGTGAGCTGTGTTTCTGATTGGCTAAGTGTGTGGCAACTCAGCCAATAAAATGAAGGTAAGGTCAAGTGGAGTGGCCATTTTGGAGTGGCCATTGTGAGAGTGGCCCAGTGTAGCAGTGGGATTTCTAAGGCTTTGGCTCAAGAGGCTTCAGTGAGGAGGTACAGGTGATGAGCAGGTAAGGCTTTTGTTTACCTGTTAATCCTTGGCCTTTGACTGACAAAATGGCAGTCAGGGCAATGGAATGCTCCTCCTGCAAGATGTGGGAAATCAGGGAACCCCATGGTCTTCCTAACGACTACTTCTGTGGGAAGTGCACCCAGCTGCAGCTCCTGACAGACCAGATCAAGGAATTGGAGATGCAGTTGGATATACTCAGGATCATGCAGGATGCTTAGGACATCATGGATGAGAGCTTTAGTGAGGTGCAGGCTACAGATAGATGGGTGACCACCAGGAGAAGTTAGGGGAGTAGGCAGACAGTGCAAGGTTTCCCTGTGGCCATTCCCCTCAGTAACAGGTACACCCCTTTGGATACTGTTGGGGAGGGGAGGATGACCTTTCAGAGGCCAGCACCAGTAGCCGGGTCAGTGGCACCGTGCCCGGCTCTGAGGCAACGAATGCAAGGGTGAAGTCAAGCAGAGAGATAGTGATAGGGGACTCGATAGTAAGGGGCGCAGGTAGTCATTTCTGTGGCTGCAGTTGAGACTCCAGAATGGTATGTTGCCTTCCTAGTCCCAGGGTCAAGGGTGTCTCGCAACAGGTACAGGACGTTCTGAGAGGGGAGGGCAAGCAGCCAGAGGTCGTGGTCCATATTGATATCAATGACATAGGCAGGAGTAGGGATGAAATCCTGCAAAGTGATTTTAGGGAGCCAGGTAGAAAGTTAAAAAGCAGGACTTCCAGGGTTGTAATCTCCGGATTACTACCCGTGCCACATGCTAGTGAAGTGAGAAATAGATGCATAGTGCAGTTCAATACGTGGCTAAGGAGCTGGTGCAGGAGGGAGGGCTTCAGATTTATGGATCATTGGGCTCTCTTCCAGGGCAGGTGGGATATGTACAAACAAGACAGTTTACATCTGAACTGGAGGTGAACCAACATCCTCACCAGGAGGTTTGCTACTGCTACTCAGGAGGGTTTAAACTAGAGTGGCAGGGGAATGGGAACTGCAGCAGCAGGGCAACAGGTAGTAGGGTTGAGGGCAAGAAAGATGGTATGACAAGTAAGACTGAAAGGAAGGACAGCAAGGGGGGGGGGGCTAATAAACATGGTGGGACTGATGGGCTGAAATGTGTTTATTTCAATGCTAGGAGTATTATGGGTGAGGAGGATGAACTTAGAGCCTGGATCAGTACATGGAATTATGATGTTGTTGCCGCTACAGAGACCTGGTTGCGTGAGGGACAGGACTGGCAGCTCAATACTCCTGGGTTTCGTAGTTTCAGACGTAATAGAGAGGGGGGTAAAAGTGGTGGAAGGGGTGCACTACTGATAAAGGAGAATGTCACAGCAGTACTCAGAGAGGACACACTGGAGGGTTCATACACAGAAGCATTTTGGGTGGAGATCAGAAATAAGAAAAGTGCAATCACACTGACGGGATTATACTACAGGCCCCCCAATAGCCACTGAGAGGTCGAGGAACAGATATGTAGACAGATTATGAAAAGGTGCAGGGTTGCCATAGTGGGGGACTTTAACTTCCCCAGTTTTGATTGAAACTTCCTTAATACAAGAAGCTTAGATGGGGCAGATTTCTTCAGTGTGTCCAAGAGGAGTTCTTGAAACAGTATGTGGAGACTCCAGCTAGAGGAGTGAACATACTGGATTGGTTTTGGGAAATGAGCCAGGCCAGGTGACAGACCTGATAGTGGGTGAACATTTGGGAATAGTGACCACAACTCATTATGTTTTCAGATAGTTTTAAGATAACTCATTATGTTTTAAGGTAACAAACCACCACAAATTTTGACACCTACTCTGCCAAGTATGTCAGTGCTCCTTTAGAGCACTTAAAACAGTGGTTTTGTGTCAATACAGTAATAATCTGCTTTTGTCCAACACTAAGCCTCATTGTATGTGCACTGCACTTGTGTGGGTGGATTGCACATTAGAGCCATCAGCCATGTCAGCAGCAGATGGTGTCAGTTGCCCAACAGCCACCCTTTAGAAAAGCTGATAGCATGGTCTACTGCTGCAGAATGGGAGAGATTATAGCTGCTTTAAGGTCACAGGGCATTCACCTGCTTTGTTTGCTGTGCAGGGGTACACAAAGGTTGAAGAAATTGAATTACTTTTAGCCCTGCTGTAAGACACTCTGCAAACTCGCATGGAATTTAGGGGAAATTGCATCTCTAACAAAGTCTGCTTGCATGTCCCCTGCAAGTGAGAATAAAGTGTGATTAGGTTTCTTTGAACTGAGAAATTATGTGACTTCTCTTACTCAGCACTGGATGGTCAATGGGGACTTGTTGTAATACTTCCAACTGTTGCATGGGAGAAGCCAAGTACATAACAGTTCATTGTCCCAGTCAGTTTGTTAGCTGCTGACAATACTGTTCATGTCCTGCTATGCCCTTGCAATATTGATGCAGCTGGTGGCCCATTTAAATGAGGTTATCTTTCCAGGCACTGTAAAATTTCTAGCTGGCTGACCACTAGAAATAGGGTAATGGAAAAAATGGTGAAAATGAAGCATTGCAAGAACTTGGAAGATTTACTGCCTGAACTCATTTAAAGGATGAAATTATACTGCAGAAAAAAACAAACTGTGTGTCGACAAATATTGGCATTGTGTCCACATCTGAAACATCCACAGAACCATGATTCCCTTTGCTTTCTCTGGCCTGTGTTCAATTTAGTCATCTTATAGTGCTTTGGCGGAAGAACAAACTTTTGCATTGGTTTAGAAATCCGGTACTTTTATTATCCTGGTGTTAATAAACCAAACATAGGGGTCAACCCCAATGACATCATGTTAAACAAATCAGTCACCAGGCCAGTATTTATTAAAAAAAGTAACTAGAATTCAATGATGCTCTCTGCCTCCATGACCACTAATGATTGTTTGTAGTTGGCACTCTTGTGTCAAATACCATACTTTGAAAGACTTCAACTATATATGATATTTTACAGTCTTTTACAGAGTATGAATTTTCAAATGTATCCATGAATGCTAGCCAGTTTTTGAAACATCAAAATTGTAAAATATTTAGCCCATACATCCATCCTAAAGTTTTCAGTTATTTCATTTTGTGTTCTTCTCTCCTCCAGCACTCATGTCATCTATTTCATTTACTATTTTGAGCTACTCCAGTGTAGAGACTGCCTTTTATTTCTTATCCATTTATGAACATGGAGAATTAATGTCAAGGATTTTTATTTATTTCAAAAATATACTTTATTAATAATATATACAGTTAATAGAATCAGTACATGTCTTTCTCCACAATCATGGTGCCCTCAATTTAATACATTTTCTTACGATGTGTCAGCACCTGTCATGTTTCCTTTTAAAAAATGCATCTGTGGGGAGTTTGAGAGGCTATTACACAGGACCTAGCCCCTCAGTGTCTAGTAACGGCAGGGCCCTAGACTGTGGTCTTTCCCCACAAAGCCTTTAAAAGGCTGCACTGAGCTTCAGTGGGTCCCTCAGCATGTACTTCTGCACCTTGAAATGGCCAGCTGGTATATTAGGCCTACCTATACCTTGATGACATAAGTGCCATTATTAAGCACTTCTTGCCTCACCAATAAGACATGATGGCCTGGAAAATCCATTGAGTAATTCAATGTACTATATTGATCAAGATTTGTTAACCATGATTGAGGATTTACTGTGTTGATGGTGAAGTTTGCGATTTGGCTTCCAGCCCTCTGTGTATATGATACACTAATACTTGGGGAACTCTGGGCATATGCTGTGGTGTCAAACATGTATGAAACATGTCTAGGAATAACTTCTGAAAAATCCATTTGAATTTATGTCACTAAGGGACAGTGTTGGCTCCTCATGTAGAAGCAGGCCTTTACAAGGAACGTTTAAACCTGTTCCAGGAAGATTTAAAGGGGACGGGACTTCAAAGGTGCTTTCTGGCACCGGGAACCAGGTGCTCTTTAAGTTGAAAATTACTCTTCACCATGGCTCTAATGTGACACCTCCAACTCCCCCCAACCTGATTGCAATCCTAAACCCCCTCCTCACCACCATATCTCATACTCAAATATCCACCTAATTGCTACCTCAAGGCACCGCCCCTCCCCACCTCCCATGGCAGCTAATTGCAACTTCCTCTCCCATGACCTGAACAGAATGTTGAGGTTCATATTTCCTTCTGACAGATGTAAGTGTTCTTCCCCACCTCACCAGGTTTTCCCTTCTTTTCACCCTCCACCTTGCACCTCTTGAATCACCTGCAAACTCCCTGCTTTCACCTGCATATTCTGAATTGGTGGAATTTTTCATAATTGGTCCCTAGACATAATTCACACATGATTAGATGTCATTGGATATACCCTGGTTTATCCAAGCATTGGTAGAGCAGGCAAAGGAAAGGCCTTCAAACAGATTAATCATTTTACACCTCCTGTTCAATTGCACTAGTTGTTTGGGCCTTGTATTGAATTTTGCAGTGGCAGGATCTAGCCAAAAAAATAAGTGGTGTCCTGCCACATACCTGACATTTAGGTGCAGAAGAACTGCTGGTTTAGTGCATTAAGGATAAAGAAGATTAAGGATTATTTTAGTATCATGAATGATAATAGATGTGTCTGCCAAGTTGCTTTAATTGGAAAAATGTATAGTTTTAAGTAAAACAAAGCCACCAACTCGCTGCAGGGGTCTTGGAATATTTCTGTAAATTTTCTTAGGGACAGAAGTCCTTGTCTTTATTTGCCTTTAATATGAAATTATATAAACAGGGATTATGTAAAGATATCATAAATCTCATGTCAGAGTCAAGAACATTGGGGGAACTGCAATAACATTTTACAATAGTTTTAATACTAGCATTTATCTTTACTGCTCAGGATGTTAGAGAGACGATGCCACAATTTCAGGTTTCCGTTCCAAATGAGAATTAGTAAGCCAGTTGGGTTCTTGCTACAATCTGACAGCTCTGTGGTTATTTACTTACAACAGCTTTCTGTAATTTAATGTTTTGAGAACTGAGTTATGTTAGCAAACAACTGACTGGGTGCTTTCTGATTCATTGCAGCTTGATTTGCCATATGATTGGGAAAATTCAGGTAGTCGTACTTTTCATTGCCAACCCTGGAATTTCTTCCTCAGGGTAGTTTCCTCATGGAGCAGAACAACCACCTAACTCTAATTGCTTCAAACCTGATCTATTTCTTGGATTGGGAATTATTTGATATACAGTGGGAATATTGGCAGCAGCTGTAGAGAGAGATGTGAAGGCCAGATGTATCTCAATAGTTGGACCAGCTATTCCATAGAAAGACTTGGCTATTGGGTCATCTGCTTTAGTGATTAGACATAAGGTCCTCATCAATGAGTTTACCACCTTCTGCCACAGAAACTGGCAATACCTGGTGGCAGACAGCAAGATAATCCCCTTGGGCCTAGTGCTTCAAAATGATTTGCATGTGACTGCCAATGAAGCAAAGGTTGGCAGTGGACACAGATGAGAAAGAAGAGAAATTCCATTTAGGTGATGAGTTTCAGGCCCTGAATGATCCAGGAAGATTGTAGTTGAGAGTTCTTCATCCTTACTCCAAAGACCAAGGGGCAGTGATGTGGACGTGGTGGACCGACCAGCCTGAATCCAAACTGTGACTCTTTGAGTGTTATTTTTTTACAATTTTTAATGCATCGTTCAGAAATCAGACTTTTAAAATAAAAGTCTCTGCAAATCAATACTTGACTGAGTCAGAAATTGGTTTAGGTGTGATGCATATCCACTTAAGCATATAAATAATGCAGAGCGACATAGATCCACAGTGTTTTAAGTAGTTATATAGAAGACCACAAATCACACAAAACTTGGTTTACTGTCAAGGTTTTTGAAATTATTGTGCCTTAGTTCTAAAAAGTACACGTGACCTTCACTGAGGGAAGTGGAATATCTTAGCAGCCTGCACTGAGCTGACAGAAAGGATTAATAGTGACTCACCTTTGCACCCAACACAGGATTCAGTGAGAAAAGTATTTGCTGGCCTCGGGATTATCATCAAGGTGCGTAGTGGTCATATCTTATGTAATTTTGTAATGCTTTTGAATAATGTGTTTTTATCAACAATTTAATGCAAGCTTGGTGAAACATTGCAGAGAAAGAAAGAACACAATATGGCTGGATTTATTTGTTAGCATGGATAGAGGACTAGCTAATTAGCAAACTAAGAGGGAGACGCAAGTAAGGATAAGAGGTTCGTTCTCAGGTTAGCAACCTGTACCCAGTGGGGTGCTGCAGTCCACAAAAAGTTTACATAGAGATATTGATAGGTTAGGTGAGTGGGAAAATAGTTGGCAAATGGGCAATAATGTAGGAAAATGTAAAGTTGTTGACTTTTGAATGTAGAATGATAAAACAGATTTTTATTTAAATGGGGAAAGACTACAGGAAGGTATTTTGGGGTGTTTGCACATGAAACGCAGAAAGCCAGCATTCAGCTGCAGTAGGTAATTAGGAAGGCTAATGGAACACTGGCTTTTATTTCAAGGTAATTTGAGTATGAAGTAACTAAGTCTTACTACAACTGTGCAAAACACTGGTGAGACCACATCCCAAGTACTGTATATAGTTTTGGTCCTCTTATACAAGGACAATTGGAGACATTTCAGACACTTTACAGCAAGGTGGAAAAAGTAAATGAGATCCAATAAGGGAATAGATACCAAGCCAGAGAGGAAAATGTGATGAGTGTATTGTCAAGAACTTGGACAAAACAATGAATGTAAGGAATTTAAGAATGGAAGTTGAAGAAGAAAGATTAAAGTGATTTCCAGTGAGTGAAACCAAACTGGTGAATTCTCTGCTGTCAATGATGGGGCAAAGAGAGATGAGGATTTTTCTAAAAACCCAGAGATGCAGCATCTAAGGATGTATCAGCTTGAAGAAGTTGCAGAGCAGCGTAGGCTGAGCCTTACAAGGATTTGGAGGTGAGGATGATAATATCCAGTTGAATTTTTGGGTTTGGGAATCATGAAGATCCAGGAAAATAGGAGTACCGAGTAAATCATTGAGGGACAGAATATGAGTGATGGTAATTTGGACCAGTTATTATTCATGGAATATAGAGGATCAGAGGTTAAGACGTAGAACATGATAGTGTGATGCAGAGAAACTGTGGATAATAATTTCAACAGAAGAGAAAATGCAGAGTCAAATATGGTCAGTAATGACGAGGTTGGAATAAACTGGCTTGGTAACAGATTGGAAGCAGGTTTGAATCTTGTATCATGGTTAGATAGGATAATGTGATTTACTTCAACTTTATTGACAACTTGGAGGGGGGGGGGGGGTCAAAGTAGGAATGGCCAGTCCCTGAATTCAGTGTCAAGGGAGTGGAGTTTGTAATGGGAACTGTAAATAACAGTATCATTCTTGAGTGTTGTCAATTGAAGGAAGTTCTAACTCTTGACAACAAATAGCTATTCTGACAGCAAGAAAGGGCCATAGGCCATAGAGAAACACAGAGAAACAAATACATATTATTGACATTAATATGGATGATATTGACTGGAATGTTCAATTCAGGGACAGGTAATGGAGGTTCTTTGGATCTTGGCCACAAAACTTCATCATTTTGAAATCCAGTTTCCACATTTGAAAACACTTTATCAGCTATTTTTTTCTTGCCAATCTATATTGGCTCCCAGTGCAATACACCTCAATTTTAAAATTCTCATTACTGTATTCATGTTTCTCCATGACTTCCTCCCTATCTCTGTAATTTCCTACAACCTTCCCACCATCTGTGAATTATGTGAACCTCTAATTCCGGTGTCTTGAAGATCTATCTATCTATTGGTGGCCTTGCCTTCAGCTAAGTAAGCCACAAGTTCTGAAATTTTATCCATCATGTTGCCCTTATTTTCTTCTGTAACATGTTGCTCAAACTTTCCGTTTTGATCAAGATATTTTTACTTGACATAATACCCCTTATTTGGTTTGGTGGCATTTTTCATCTGATGATGCTCCTTATGAAGTTTTGCTACCTTAAAGATGCTATATACATTCAGGCAGTTGCTTTTGTTTGTTTCATCTTTAACTGGAGATAATTATGCTTGTAGGTTAAATATCATTGGTCAATATCGCTGGGTTCTAAAAAGATGGAAGCAATTAACATGAAATATTATACAAATTTGGAATGATCCATTAAAATTATCTTATTAAACAGTATTATTCAGTTAGAAATGAATTAATACTTAAAAATATTTCAGTAATTTACACCTCCTCTGATGAAAGGCCATCAACCTGAGACATGAATTCTGCTTTTCTCTCCAGATAATTAGAATGTCCAGTATTTTCTGGTTCTATTTCAGAATCCAGCATCTGCAGTTGTTTTTTTGTTTCTTTGATTACATCAGCCTAAAATTGTCTTCAGTTTAAAACTGAATACTGATACCAAAACCTGTGCTAATTATCTCACATTTCAGAGATTTAATTATGATAAAAATAAAACAGTTAACGAGTAAGTCCTGACCATTAGACCATCTCACAGTGTTACAATTCTATTCATTCCACTTTGTACATAAGGCTATGCATATTGGGATACTATTACTCATAAATTATTAAAATTGATTAACTACCTACAATGCCCTTCTTAAAATATTGATGAAAGAATTATATGCCTTTCATTACAGAAATGCATGTCAATAATGCGCCATTCTACAGAGAAGAAATTATGGCGATATGCATACACGTTATAGTTTGTTTCGTTTGAACACAATTGGTACCATTTTTCACTAATAAGTGAAGATTTTAACCAACATTTATGTAATATACAGGAGAAAATATATGGCAGTAATGGAATATCTATTCAGCAATGGCTAATCAGCAAGCAAATCAAGCTCTGTCATGGTTTACACACATTACTAATGCGTAAGATAATTAGTAGAGTCGATCACCAACAGAGGAAACAGCTGGTAGTTTGTTATACACTGCACAAGCTGGAACTTGATATATTTCAGGCTATTACAAATGATTTATTATGGTTGAACTTGAATTATAAATGCTTACTTCGTTATAATTTTTTAATCTTTTAAAAGCAACAGGGAACTCCTATTCCAATGAAATATATAAATAAATACATTTTTTTTAAAAATAAGGTGCCGGAAATCTGAAATAAAAACAGAAAATATGAAAACACTCAGCAGATCATACAGAACCTGTGAAAGAGAAATAGAGTTAATATTGTAGGTCAAAGGCCCCCTTTATCAGAATGGGGAAAGAAAATTAGTGTGGTTGCAGATAGGGAGAGATGGATAGGACAAAAGGAATGGTTCTAACGGGGTAAGGCCAGGGTTGCCATGGGGGATAAGCTGTTGATGTAATTAACTAGGAGATAGGTTAATGGGGGATATCAGAAAGAGAGAGAACACAAACAAAAGAATTGAAGGCTGTGAAACGCAGAGCTGTAGAAAATGCCCAGCAGGTAATGCCTAGTGAGTGGAGAGAGGAAAAACTGAGCCAATATTACAGATTCTAAACTAGAATTGGCCAAATCTGACACAAACAAAGAAGATGCAGGTAACTGGTAGCTCAAGATCACCCCTCCAGTCTGAATGGAAGTGCTCCACAAAACAATCATCCAATCTGCACTTGTTTTTTCCAATGTATAGGAGACACATTGTGAGCACTAAATGCAGAACACTAGATTGATTGTTTCATCGGAAGGACTGTTTGGCTCCCTGAATGATGGGAAGAGGTAAAAAGACAGGTGTTACATCTCCTGTGATTGGATGGGAAAGTATTGTCAGGTGTAGGTCCTGTATCAATGGTGAGGTACTAGAAGAACATTAATTAATGTGCACATAAGATGTTATGATGTGTGTTATATATTGTATATCTGTAGGTTAGAATGACTGTTTTTTCCACCCAAAATACAATTTACTTTTTTCGTTACATATACGTAAGGACAAAGACAAATGAGATGCTTGATTCATTCACTCCATGCCAAACAGCTGTGATGCCTTGCATATTGCAAGATAGCATTAGCCAACCAGAATGGAGATGATTGAGTAAATCCCATCAAGCATGGCAGTTGCACTGCTGTAAGTGATTGTGATTGATTTCATTTTATGCACTTAATGTAAATGTATCATCTATTCACTATATTTTTTAGGAGAAATTATTCTGCTTGTTGTTATTGTTTCCTCTGCTCTTCAAATAAAGGTCATTTGGTAAGTTTGGCACATTCCTGGCTAGGGAGTCAGAAATCTCACTTTCAATTATTGCAAAAGATCCCAATATTACACACCCTATTCCACATCAAAACCATGTAACCTCCTGTGGTTGAAAATATAGGAAATTAGTTTCTGAGCCTCTCACATTTGGTGATCGTCACAGTCTCTTATATTTCAGTGAATTATTTAGCTTTTTCAAGAGATGACCTTTCACACTGTAGAAACAGCTCAAGCTAATTTGAAGAAATTATTTTCATCACTTAAGTGTGATGTACATTTTAAAAATTATTACATTGAATGATGTGAGAAATAAAATTGGGAATTGGGTGAAGGTAGAGCCAATAAAAACACAGTTTGCTGAACCAAAATACTTCTACAGCTACTAATCCTGAATGTTCCTGTATTCCTAACATCTGTGCTTTGTGGCCAGTAATTATGGGAGTCTTCTGTTACGCTTACTTCCCCTTTGGTTCTTACATGCTGCCAAATCATTGTACAAAGAATGTAGTTATTCTGAAGTATAACATAAAATTACAAAGAGTTACTGTACAGAAATTAGTCTGCAATGGTGTTTAACTTCACACAAGCCTCCTTCCACCCTATTTCATCTCACACTACTAAAACACACTACCATTCCTTTATCTCTCATATACTTATTTCATTTTCCCTTAAACATAGTCAAGTCAGTTTTCTCAACAAATCCATGTGTATAAGTGATTCATTTTTTTGCCACCACTCTAATACAGGTAAGCAAAAAACACAAAATGGGGCCAATATCAGTATATCCTGGAAGGAATTCCTTTTACCAGATCCTAGCCTGATTTTTGCAGGATATAATCTATTGGCTAAAGGACCAAAAAAAAATGCAAAGTAATGTGCAAAAAAATACAGCAGCAATTTTAAAAGAACAAATCCAGCAGAATTGAAGGCCAATTGTTATATCTGAAGGTAAGATTTCCTAATTTCCTGGCCAGGAATGTCCTGAACTTACTGAATAAACTAAATGATAAAAGCAAGGCACCTTCTAATCTTTCATGAAATCTGTTTTATTGCTGAGTTTCCATTACCACAACCAAAAATGAGATTGGGTTGAGTGCCACTCCCAATTTGAGTTTTAACAAGGCAGGAGAAAAGAGTTCAAAGGATGTCAGTTTATATCATGAATGGATTGTCTTTACCACTCCTGTCTATATGTCTTTGTTATAAGAACATGAGTAGGCTATTTAGTCCCTTGAGCCTGTATAACCATTAAGTGTGATAAATGCTCACCTGTTATCTACCTCCACCTATCTACCATTCCCCATACCTGTTAATACCTATTTAATTGATCCATCTCGGAGTTAAAATGAACAAATAGCACAAAATCAGTTGACAGATGCCGAATCGTTCCAAACTTCCATTACTCTTTGCACGTGGAAGTGTTTATTTACCTCACCACTGAAAGCAAGACTCTAATTTTTAAGGTTTAATTGCCAATCCTAGATTCCCTAGCCTGCAGAAATAGTTCCTCCATCTCTTTTAATATATTGAACCCAATCACATCACCGACTTGATCTTATAAATTCCAGAGAATGAAACGCTGGTTTGTATAGTCACGCTCTGTGTTAACCTTTGCATTTGTTAACCTGTGTTAATCTGTGCTGTATTCCCTCTATGGCCAATACATCTTTTTCGATCATTAGTACCCAGAATTGAATACAGTATTCCAGGAGTTGTCTAACCAGGGCTTTTAATAGCTGCCTATTGATTTATAATCCCTTATCTTGCAGCCCTCCAGATATAAAGGCCAGCGCTGCATTAGATTATTTTCTGTATGGTCCAATGCATTTTAATAACCTTTGTACATGGACTTTTATGTCACCTTTCACCATTAGAAAGTACACTGATGTATGCTTTTTATATTAGAGGTTGACTTCATGCACTAACCATGTGCTGTGTACAGCATTAACTTCCAACCAAATGCTCCACAGAAATATATGAAATTGGACAAAAAGACATTAGATGCAAGGGATTGCAAACAGAAGCATGTACTGAAACAGGATCTGCATAATTCCAGAGGGAATCTCACAGTATTTAGCACATCCGGAAACATTTTGCTGCACATAAAAGACTTAAGGAAATGAGACCTTACATTCACCCTTCCCTTGATAGCCAGATACCAACAACACATATTATGAACACTATGGCAGTGTGAGGAGCTGTGGGAGAGAGGACGAGAAACCTCCAGGTATTTCATAGGGGGACATTACAATGCTGGTGTCAGAAATGGAAACCCAGATAGAGGCACTGGGGATGGAGACAGGAGACTTGCCAGGTCTGCCATTCAAAGAGCAGGGCAAGAGGTGGTTATTGTGGCCTCATCTAGGAAGTGAGAATCCCCATATAGTGGAACAGGACTGGGTGGCATTTTGTGCTCTCACAAGATTAGTCCAGTTGAACATTAACCAGTAAAAAAATACTCTTCTTTCATTTGAACACAACTACACATACATCTCAAGTCAAGTCAAGACGAGTTTATTGTCATATGCACAAATATGGTGAGATTCAGGTATAGTGAAAAACTTGCTTGCAGCAGTATCACAGGCACATAGGTACAGACAACACATAATATAAATTATACATAAATTATACAAGACAGTGAAGAGCGAGAGAAAAAAAAGACTGTGCAAAAAAAGACCTTAATGCAAAAAATAGACACAGAGACAAGTCCATGGTAGCTCAAGAAATAGTCTGCAGTATTCTGTTGTTGAGGTAGGGTTAGGGTTGTGCAGGTCAGTTCAAGAACCTGATGATTATGGGAAAGTTGCTCTTCCTGAACCTGGTAATGTGGGACTTCAGGCTTTTGTACCTCCTACCTGATGATTGCAGCAAGAAGAGGGCATGACCTGGATGGTGGGGGTCCTTGATGACAGATGCTGCCTTATTGAGGGAATGCCTCATGTAGATGCTTTCAATGGTGAGGACAGCTGTGCCTGTGATGGACTAGGCTGTTTCCACTACTCTCTGCAGCCTCTAGTGTTCCTGTGCATTGGAATTGTCATACCAGGCCATGATGCAGCCTGTCAGGATACTTTCAGCAGTGCATCTGTTGAAGTTTGTTAGAGTATTTGATGACATGCCAAATCTCCTTAGAGCTCTAAGAAAGTAGAGGCACTGCCACACCTTCTTTGTGATTGAATCTATGTGCTGGGTCCAGGTCATGTCATCTGAGATGTTAACGCCCAGGAATTTGAAACCACTTCTCTCCAACTCTGACCCACCAATGAGAACTGGTGCGTGGTCTCCTGACTTCCTCTTTCAGAAGTCGACGATTAGCTCTTTGGTTTTGTTGACACTGAGCGAGAGTCTGTTATTTGTGGCACCACTCAACCAGTTGCTTCACCTCACTCCTGTACACTGACTCGTTACCCCCATTATACAGCCAACAACAGTGGTGTCATTTGGCAAATTTATAGATGGTATTGGAGCTGTGCTTAGCTGCACAGTTGTGAGTGTAAAGCGAGTAGAATAGGGGGCTAAGCACATAGCCTGTGGTGCATTTGTGTTGGTGATCGGTGAGGAGGAGATGTTGTTACTGATCCCAACTGATTGAGGTCTGTCGATGAGGAAGTCAAGGATCCAGTTGCAAAAGGTGGTACAGAGGCCCAGGTCTTGGAGCTTGGTGATAGGTTTGGAGGGGATGATAATGTTGAACACCGAGCTGATAAACAGCAGCCTGACGTAAATGTTCCTGTTGTCCAGATGGTCCAGAGCAGAGTGAAGAGCCAGTGAAATTGCATCTGCTGTTGACCTGTCATGGTGATAGGCAAATTGAAAGGGATCCAGGTCATTTCTGAGAATGGAGTTGATTTGTGCCATAAGCAACTTCTCAAAGCGCTTCCTTGTGGTGCTACAGGATGGTAGTGATTGAGGCAGGTCACTGTGCTCTTCTTAGGCGCTGGTACTATAGATGCCCTTTTGAAGCAGGTGGGAACCTCAGACCACAGAAGTGAGAGGTTGAAGATGTCCATAATATGCCAGCCAGTTGGTCTGCACAGATCATCAGCACTCAGCTAAGTAAACTGTCTGGACCAGATGCTTTTCATGGGTTCACCCTCTTGAAGGATGCTCTGGTGATGGCCTCAGAGACTGAGATCACAGGGTCGTCAGGAGCTGTGGGGGCTCATGTAGGAGTTTCATTATTCTCCCTTTCAAAGCGTGCATAAAAGACGTTGAGCTCATTCAGAAGTGATGTGTTGTTGCCAGTTATGTTACCTGTTTTCGCCCTGTAGGAAGCGATAATGTGCCACCCCTGCCACAACTGTTGAGTGTCCATCTGTGACTCCAGTTTAGTCCAGAATTGTCTCTTTGCACTCGCGGTGGCCATCCGGAGGTCATGCCTGGACTTCTTGTATGACTTTGGATTGCCACAGATCTAGCCTTCAGCAGATTGTGAATCTTCTGACACACACGTACACATAATCCTACATCGATTTGACATTATATCCCATTCATCCCCACAAACACAGATTAGGCCTCCAAATGTAGGATAATGAAGGGATCACTCAATGTCCTTTATCTCCTTCATTTAGACCAAGATAGCTAGGAACAGGAAGGAAGCCAACCACATGGGAGGGGAGGCCATCATGAGTACAAGGCCTCACCCACATGGAGGAGATTATTGTTTTATTTATTTTCTATGTTATCAGTGATTCCAAACACTAGCACTGTTGAAATGTGAGTTCATTTAGAGAAACAACAGAGAGATTTGACACTAGTGTGGCAGCTTCTGGCAGGGCTGACAATTGTACCATGCCTCAGCTAAAAAGCTGCTATTGAAACACCATTGGAATGAGTATGTCTGCAACTAAGTGCTAAAAAATATCCCATCACTACTTCTACCAAATAATCCCTGTGTCTTGCCAAAAAGTGAAATACCTTGTATAAAATATGTTTGTCAAATGACTGCACTTTTTCTGATTTCAGTGGTGATTATTCTGGTCTAACGTTATTTTTTTGCGGCTAACTTTAGTTTGGCTTTCCTTCAACACAACCTTGGACTTGTTTCACAATGCTTCTGTCAATGTGAGCCAACTATGTGATTTTTCTACTGTCTTAGACAAAATAACACCACTTGCTCATCAACTAACTAATTCTCCTGTACCCAGTGGAAGTAACCAACCATCTGAAATGATGCATGAGAGTGGAAGCAAGAGGGACGTAATGTTTGGCTTTGAAGTTATTGGAGCCAGGAAGTATGGAACAGAATCACCATTCATAACCTCACTCATTGACTGGTCCTCATCATCCTGTTTTTCTTCATCTCCAATATTATGGTTGAAGGTGATGAATACTTATGCTCCGCTGTTCCCTCTACTCATCATCTTTTTCCTCTTCCTTGCCTTGCTTTTGCTCTTCCTTTTGTGAATGTATGCAAAATAGGAGCACTAACAAATTACCTTCTTAGAGCCTACAGGACAGGCAGTGGGATGGATACTGATGGCTGCACCTATTTCACAGGGTAACTAGGACAAGAATGTTTTTAGTCATTAATCTAACCCTGATAAAATGGCCTCAAATTTCATAGAAATGGCAGAAGATCCATGACTTTCTCCTTATAGACCCTGTAGTGCTTGAGGTTGGAGACCTTGCTTCTGCTTCTAATGAGCATTTTGCACACTTCTCCCGCAATAGGAGAAAGTTAGGTGAAAAATTAATTGTGGAGTTTATGCGAAGTAATACAGTGTGCTGTAATAAGAAATGTCAGACATCAGTCTGTTACTGCTTATCTTAGGGTTCTTAATTCAATTATGCACTGTGAAGGGATTTAAGTGATTATACTGTTAAATCCAGATCAAGTGCCCTCCTCAGTAGGTGCATATGGTAAAAGGTTATTTCTACAGTTGTTACCACTGGAGGATGAAGAGAATATTGGTGCCCAGGTTGCTTTAGGAAGGGAAGATCAGCTGATTTATTACCTCATTTGTCTGAATCGTGTCTTGTTACTATTTTCATGCTCCTTTGCAAAAGTGTCTCATATAGGAGAACCAAGCAGAAACAGGCAGAAAGGAAGATAAAGAAGGAAATACCGATATTTCACTGTTTAAACGCTAAACTCTCCCTGATAAAATAGAGCAAAGGTGAGAGTGCTTCTTGTTGCAACAAGAAACCTATCAAATGGGTTACTCATGCCATATAAGGTGGTGACATTGCAAAAGAGTGCCAATTCTCTCATTCCCTTTGCTGTACATTACTGCCACACAATAAAAACTGTCTTTGCCTGGCTCTCCTGCACTATACATTTTTGTAAGGGCGCATAAAAATGTTGGCAAGACAACCAGTCAAGCTAGCTGGTAGTTGACCAATTGAACTACGTTTTCCCTAGCCTGCTGCTGTAATCTTTACCTAGGTCTATGGTAGACTGGGACCCCTTTCAATCTTTACTATTGTCACGAACCAGCAACAAAAGAAACACACTGAGCATGATTTAGTGTTAAAAACTATTTTATTAATTACTACTTATGATAATACATAAAATAAAAGTAAAAATGTTAGTATGTTAGAATTCAAAAATGTTAAACCTCGAACGTTAACCCCAAAACTAAACTCTTCGTGTGTGTGTGTGGCAAAGTCCAAAACTCCCAGTTCCGGAATGGTTCTTAAAGTTCAGTTCCGCAAGCCATAAGGTGAAACATGAGCAAGGGCTTCTTCAACAACCACCGTTGTCTGAAGATAAGACGTAGACGTAGAGAAACAGAGAGAGAGTACATACGAAATCCAAATGTTCCACGATGGAACTCAAATGACACTTCAGTGTTTGCTCGGTAGTGACTTCCTCACCCCGAAAAGCATCCGAATCGTGGTCGTCCACACACAAATATACCTGTTTCCTTCTACAGGTCAGCAACAAAGTGAACTCCACCGGATTACTTCCAACTTCCATACATGGATTTCAGTAGCAAACACAGTTATTGTTTCTCATCCATCGATAGAGAAAACAAGCAGGTTGGTGTCTCTCTCTCTCTCTCCTTCTTCTTCTTCTAACTTCAACAACGTCATTACGTCCTTTATCTTCTATTGACGTAAGCACGCCCCACACACACATACACACACACTCTCTATCTTAAAGGGACTTTCACTGAGTCCGTAACACTATGATCTTAAGGAAAAACACTAAAGCTTAGGTACTGGAAATCTGAAACAGGAGCAGAAAATGTGGGAAATGCTCAGCAGGTCAAGGTGAAGCTGCATGTCTGTTTCCAGCATTTTCTGTTTTTATTATCTATAATCTTTATGGTGTATTTTTCAGATGGGATTTGTTTGTCATAAATAAACATATTGAAAAATATTTCTACTGTATGTGTGGGAACCACTGTCAGAATTGCATGAACCAAAGCTTCTCTGTTCACAGTTCTCATAGGAATTGTCTTCAGTTACATATGTACCATTTAAAATGCAGTAATAAATTACAGCAATTACATTCCCATTTCCTCATTGGATTCAGGCAGTTCACAGCAATAAAGACAAGACAGACTCTGTTCCCATTATTTAAATGCTGGCATTTAGAATAAAAGTGCAAGTCAATGTGGAATCTCACAGCACTAATGCAATTTTTATTTACTCTGAGTTTCACAACCAATGTGGACATGTTTATCAACATCCATTCTCAATACTTGGGTCATATCTCAATTTTTAATTAGTGCATTGCGGGATAAACTTTCCACAGTGTTCTCTTGATTCCTGGCTGGAGCACACAAAGGAAATTGTGCACCCCAAAGTCTGTAATTTTCTGTCCATTAATGTTAATAGGCAGAAAATCATTGGTGCTGACCATGAATTCCAGGCTGGTGCCAAGACCATTGAAGTAGGAAATTCCCATTATAGCTGATTGTATACTATTTTGTATTGTGTGTCATTCAATTTAAAACACAGCTAGCCTGCTTAGCACTCAGAGTGCATTCTTTGGAATGAGAGTGTTGGTGGAATCAGGACCAAAAGGGACCCTTATAGCACTGTATATAGAGAGATAATGGGCTCCTGTGTTGGGAATGTGGTGGGAACCCCTCATCTTCCCTCTGCTGCATCTGTTGTGCCAGAAACAAGGTTGACGGTTCAGCCCTTCATTGGTACTCCTGCAAATGAAATTACTTGGCTTATCCTTACTACCTTTTCTGAGCAAGGGAGTAACATTCTCTAATCTCCAGTCCTCTGGCACTATCCTTGTATCCAAAAAGTACTGAATGATTATGGTCTGTGGTCCTGCGATTTCCTCCCATGCTTCCCTCAAAATCCTAGGAAGCATCTCATCCGCTTTGGCTGACTTGCCTACTTTAAGTTCATGCAATTTTGTAATACCTCCATGCTGTCAATTTTTAACCTATCTGGCATCTCAACTATCTTCTCCTTCATTACTTCTTTGGAAGCACCCTCCACCTGGTGAAGGCAGATGCAAAGTACTCAATTCATACTTTAACATTACCCTCAGCATCCATGGGCATGTTCCCATTTTTGTCCTTCATAGGCTCCAGTACTCCATGTACTACCCTCTTACTATTTATATGCCTACAGAACATCGTTGGATTCCCATTTATGTTGCAGGACATAAGCAGAAAGTTTGGTCACCACAATTCTGTGAAGGAAATGCTGTAACCTGCATCAAAAATATTGCACAACAAGGTAATTAGTAACTTACTAGAAAAGTTATTTTGACAAGACCCATATTTTATTGATAATGCATTAAGATATGATATGATATTTATTTATTAGTCACATGTACATTGAAACACACAGTGAAATGCGTCTTTTTGCATTACTGAGCATGTGCAAGTGTCGCCACTCTTCTAGCGCCATCATGGCATGGCCACAGCTCCTAACCTGTACATCTTTGGAACGTTGGTGGAAACCGGAGCACCCGGAGGAAACCCATGCAGACATGGGGAGAACATACAAACTCCTTACAGACAGTGGCGGGAATTAAACCCGGGTCGCTGGCACTGTAGTAGCTTTACACTAACTGCTACACTACTGTGCTGTCCATCAGATATGCTTTCATTCTGGAAAACAATGCAGAATCATTGTCCTTTTACTGGTAATCTTGCTTTCAAAGATGTGCTTACCAGCATTCAGACATCAATTACGTTCTTCCTTTCTACTGAGAACTTTATTGATCCTGGGTGATTTCATGTTTTTTTTTGCCTAGAATGTTTGGCTTCACAAAATTGAAACTCTGGTCTATATATATGTAAGCATAGACTTTGAAAAGTAATTTAAGATTATACTCACTTTGATTCTAGGTCTCACTTATCATGTTGTGTGGGCTTCCATGACTGCCAAGGCCCATGAAGCACCATCTGTAGGCTGATTCTTGCCCTTCAACTGCCCTGCCACTCCTGATATTACAGTGCACTTCCACCGCAATAATGCTGCCATTTCTAAGTTGGGCAATAGATGGCACATTCTTGGTAGAAGAACTGTGCTGAAAGCTACTTTGCATATGAGATGCAAATTGACTCAGACAGCCTGATTAGAATACCGATTGAATTGTCCTAAAGAGAAAATAGTAGAAACCAAATTGATAATAATTTTGCAAATAAGGTGGATAAATAGATGAAAAGGAAAATATTTAAAATAGTACAAAGAAAGGGAAAGGAAAAGAAAGGGAAAGGAAAAGAAAGGGTTTGCATGGGTTTGAATGGATGGAAGACTCATATCTATAATATTCTATTGTTCAATAAATTCACATACAAATTTTATCACTGTTGAATCTCATGCTTGTCTTCCAGTCTCCTGTGCCCAATTTTTTGACAGGTCATTGTTAACCCATTTAAAATAAACATTAAACACCTGCCTAAATACCGCACAAATATAGTAGGTACACATTCGTATGTAAAGTTCACAGATCAGAAAATGTTCTGAGAAAATTGCTATTCTTAGTATCTGTGTGCTCTACTTACAGCAAATGCATCCAGCAAAGTTTATTGCTTACAACCTCTGGCTTGGAAATTGACGTTGATGTTACTGAAGGAGTTATGTTAGAGTTATGTTTGACTGTTTAACTACTATACAAGATACCAGACTTTGATGCTTAACTTTAGAGTTATGTTTTTGAGTTGTTGAACTAACACAGAAGAGTCCAAGAAAAAAGGATTGCTGAAATATGAACTGTTGCTCAGTGAACTGATGCAATTGTATTTCTAAGTCCTGGAAGCTTGGTACAAAAAAAAGGGCATCAGTCACCTACCTGTAAGCATGAACTGCAGTTGAATGAGGTTGCTGGTGGCAATTTGGAAGTGTTAAGAGTTACCTTGACCTTGATTACAGCAAGTACTTTGTTGTGGTTTTCCTGTAGGGGGTGACACAACTCCATGCCGGTCTTACTGGAGCAGTAGATTTCTTTATATGAGTCTCCTCAGCAAAGTACTGGTACATTGTCAGTGTATTTTTCAAAACAAAACTGATGGATATTTGGATATGAAGGGAATGAAAGGATATGGAGTTAGTACAGGTTAGGTGGTCCTGAAGTGGGAGATCAGCCATGATCTTATTGAATGGCAGAGTGGATTCAAGGGCCTGAATGCTCTACCTCTGCATCTATTTCTTATAAGAAGTTGGAAGTGAAGTAGGTGATAATGCCTTAAACTATGTTTGAGGTAAAGGAGGCCCACTTAATCTGCTTCTATATTTTTATGTCCATATGATGCCTTATTTTTCTTATCAATCTTTTGTGTGACAAAGTGCCTTTTGGAAATCCAGATTATCTATATACACAGATAGTGATAGTTACCAAAAAATATTAGATATGTCAAACATGATTTTCTTTTCATAAAGCCATACTGGTTCTGCCTAATGAAGAGGCTTTTGCTTCATTCAGTTGCATATGCTGGCCTGCATGTTCACCTGCAGGTGTAAATTAAGGCGTGGTCTAGAAACCTACATTCCACCTCTGGCTGTGCTGTGTGAAAATGCAGTAACGTGGCTTCTTTTCATGGGTTTCTACAGTGCCCAACACTGCCATTTTACATTTTTGTGCCTTTCTGTCATAGCGGAGACACAATGCATGCCTGGTAATTATGTTTATTTTAAATTGTGTAGTTATCTAAAAATTAATAATTCTCATTGGAATGTATTTTCTAATTTCACTCACAAAGAGTTCATTTCGTTCACTGTACCAGACTAATCCTTGGTGCTTAGGAGCTCTTCACAGTCCAGCCTGAGCAAAATGTTAAGACTTCGTCCAGATTGTAATACAGATTTCACCTCCAGCCTGGTTCTGCATGCCAGAAAAAGGTTGCAGTGGAAATAATATGTGGCTGCTTGTATGTAGATTTTAAATTTACCTTTATTATTAATGCATGCATTATACACCAAGAAAAACATGACTTGAATTTGGATCCCTCATCCAACATTTACGGGCGTTACTTTTATAAAGTGATATAAAGTATGTGGTAATTAATGCATCCAGGGATAAGCCAACATACTGACTACTCCGTGGTCTCTAAAAGTTACAGTAGTGCAAAGGCACACGTCTAAATGTTGGCCTAACATTTAGAGGGAGCCAAGTGCTCAATAACATCCCATTAAACTTCTATACAAGATACTGGTCTAATGTCCATAAATGGAGATTGTTAGAGATGAAATGTTTCATTTGTTAAAAAAGGTTCTGTTCTTTGCATTAGTCTGACCTTTCTTGGGATGGTGGTGGGGGGGGGGGGTGGTGGTTAATGTTTTGAGATAGGGCTTATGTGCCCTGGAACAAAACTAGAATGCTGGAAGCACTTAGTTGGTCAGGCAGCAGCTATGGAAGCAAAATATATAAATTGATGCTTTGGGTTGAGACCCTGCATTAGGATTCTTTTGTCTTCATACTACTGCTTCTACTATGAATTCCCTTCAACGCATGCTGACTTTGAAGAAGTTTTCCTTTCCAGCATCTGTAGTCTCTTGTCTTATGTGTTCTGGCCTTGCCACTAAGTGTGAATAAATATCGAACTATATTTGAAGCATTGTAATGTGATCCGTGCACCTCTTAACAAGTAACTACATCAGTCTAGTTTGAAACATTCACCTTGAATTTCAATGCTACATTGGAAGACCACATGTCTGTAATGAATACCTAGGTCACAGCTCATTCAGTGAAGTGGCAGGTGGTCTGTGTGGTGATCACAGTGTGCTTGTGCTAAGGCTAGAGAAGGTAACAGGCATTAGTGGTCTCATATTATGAGTGGTGGGCCCAGTGCACTTCCTCTGTTGACCTTATTCTGAAACTAGGATGTTAGAGATAAATGGGGCTCAACGTTGAAGAGGTAGCAATTCCTGCTCCATGGTTTCACTTTTCTCCTCCTGAGTCTCCTTTGCCTCTTGAAATCCAGGAAGGATGTTGCTGTACATCACTGATGGTGCCTGTGCAGGTGTCATGTTGGTATGCCACTGGCATGTGGTCAATCAGAGGATACCCTGCCTTGAGGAGTAGGTCTACAGACAGTGCCTGCTGCATGACAAGCTGACGGAGGAATTCTGTTTGAAAAGGCTATGGTTTGCCAAAGGGGCAATCAACTGGATCACAGAGATCCTGAGTGATGACCTCCAGCCAGGCTCAAAGTACTGACCTCCACCACGAATGTTACAACTGCAATTAACTTCTACATGTCGGGCTCCTTCCAGGCATCAGCTGCTGATCTATGCATCATACAGACTGCTATGGTGTTGGCTGGTCATGAATGGATTTTCTGCAAGGCTTAAGGTTTCTTCTGCATGGATATCCTTAGACAGCCTAAATGAAAGGGCCTGGACGTTTCCATAGCTGTTAGATGATTGTAGGCACACAAGGGTCATTGAAGGCACTGGTCAGTGATCTTTCATGACTTGAAACATATGTTATGATCATTTGTGAGGTGAATCTATGCAACCTGTTTGTGAATGCAGATCATCAGGGGAGCACATAAAATGCCTTAATACTCTTTAGTAGTAACTCATCCAATGTGAAGCAGGAAGGATGGGATAGATCCTGGTGACAAGGCTTAACCGCTGAAGTCCTGCCTCCTAACACTGTTTCAGCTGATGAATTGACCTGCTCAGAGTGCTACAGTATTGCCCAAGCCTAGGCTTGGCAGGCGCTGGAGAAAGTGATTGACATCCTGAAGTCACCCTTTCATTGCCTGCACAGATCTAGTAAGACATTGCATTAGAACTCTCCAGCCATAGAATGATTGTCATCAGCAGCTGTGTGCGTGTCACAACTGGGCCTGCAGTATTGAGCCAGCAGATATACAACATGAGGAGTCAATGTGTCCCCAGCAGTGCTGCTACCTCTGATACCAAATGAAGAAATAGCTGCAGCTTCAAGGGCTGTGATGGTCACCCTTTGGTGGTTGGGAGGCATTTCTCCAGTGCTGCACTGTGTGAAGTGATGTTCCCAGGGACTCAGCAATCACGTATTGTGGTGGTTGCAGATTATGTGGCTGCTAATGTGTCTTGGATCATTAATGGACTCCATGATTACAGCCAGCCTGTAATAATCCCACCAAATGAAATCCTGCATCTAGCCATAAAGGAGGACATGCTTGCATATTCATATGCAGAAGTTGGAGCCTTCTGCCTCCACCGCTCCCTCTCATTATGCATCACTCACATGCTGACTGTTACCTAGTTGCATCTTACAGTTCAAGCATGGCTCGTTGCTCATGGATTGGTCACTGCTCAGCTGTGTGAGTGTCATAGAAAAATGCAAGGTTAGTAAGAGAGCATTCAGAAGTCCTCTTGGCACCATGCATACTTAGAATATGAGTCTATGCATAACAAGCATGGAGAGTTTGTTGTACTTCCATACCTTACAGGCATGGTCACAACATTGCTGATGACACATGTGCCTCCTTGTACCCCTATGTCACTCTGCCCTCCATTAGCAGTGCCAGCGTGGATGGCAGACAGCTGAGAGACTGTGTCCTCAACCACCATGAGCACTTGATGGTCTGTCACACCACTTTGTCCTTGCACATCAGTGTATATTGTATGCCAGTTTCACCTGACACATACTTGTAAAAAATATTGGATCCTTGAAGAAAGCAGGGTAGATAGATGTGAAAATAAGTTTAAAATGTATAGAAATATTTTTCAATGCATTGTAAATGGTTAAAGTATTTTAAGGATAATGAAAAATGATAATCAAGCTCTGAACTATTGCAAACAACCTGAAATGAAGATTTCACCTGCTGGAATCCATACTTTCAAAAGATTAGGTTGATGGATTCTGATCCTTGAAGAGGTAGTCGGGACATGTATCATATTCCATTGCGTGGTGTTGCAACAACTTGTGGCATGAACATTTATGGGCATGGAGTGCCACTGCTGGTGTACACCTTCCTGAGGCAAAGGTGATCATGCATTGATGATCAAATTTAAGTCATGCAGGGCAGTTATTAGGCTCTAATATCTGTTGGAGTGCCTTATTCAGAATTCCTTAAAAAATGATTCTAGCACTTTCTGCATGACTGATATCAGAGTAACTGCTTTGAATCCACTGTTCTTTTTATCCCTAAACTTAACAGCTATATTTACTAGATTCCAATCCAGAATCTAGGGAACTGGTACCATCATAACCTATCCATCCACTATTTCTGCAGCCAACTGCAGAGATGATTGGCTTCAACAGTTATGGGTCAAGGGATAGGGGGAGGGAGCAAAAAATGGTGTTGAGCCCAAGGCTGCATTAGCCATGATCTTATTGAATGGTGGAGCAGACTCCAGAAGGCTGACTGAACTACTCCTGCTCCTCTTTCTTCTATTCTTAACCACTCTCCATTGTGTTAAGTAGAACTTTCTCCCTGATTTGAGTTTTACTTGGGGTTCTTGATGCAACACACTATCAGTTGCTGACTTGATGTCAAGAGCATGCCTTTAAATGCTTGCCAGCTTTGGAATTCAATCCCTTTGTTCATGTTAGGACCAAACCTCTATGTGGTCTGCAGCTGAGAGGTCTTAACAAAACCCAAACTGAACATCACTGAGCAGATAATTAAGAGTTCCTTGGCAGCAATGTCAATGTCCTCTTTCATGACTTTTGATGATTGCAGTTACACTGGAGGTCTGATTGGATCTGTCCTTTCTGTGGCTAGGACATACTTGGGCAACTTTCCACATTGTTGGGTGGTTGCCAGTGTTATATCTGTACTGGAACATTTTGTTAGAGTCATGGCAAGTTCTAGAGTACAAATCTTCAGAATTAGTGCGGGAATATTATCCCATTCCATTGTTTATTTATTGCTCCCAGTCACTTCATTATATCACATGGAGTACACTGGAATTGGTGAAGGTTGGTTTCTGTGATTTAGAGACCTCAGGAAAAGCCAGGATGGTTCATTCAATCAGCTCTTCTGGCTGAAGATGATTTGTGTGTTTGACTCTATCGTTATGGAGCATGAAGGCCTTTGTGGAGCCTTCTCCTCCCATTACCATTCACAACTGGATGTGGCAGGATTACAGAACTTTATCTTGCCCTTTTGCTCTGTCTATAACATGCTATTGTCTATTGCTAAGCACACTTGTAGTCCCACCAGTAGCTTCAGCAGTTAGACACTTCATTTTAAGCACACTTTGTGCTGGTCCTTTAATGCTCTTCCACTAATTGAACCAGGGTTACTCCACTGGCTTGCTGACTGTGGTAGAGTGAGGGTAACACAGGGCCATGAATTTATAGATGATGCTGTTGCTCAGCTCTTGTACTTCATAGTTGTCCAATTTTGAGCTGCTATATTTGTTCTAACTATCCTATTCAGCATGGTGGTAGTGCTACACAACATAATAGAAAGTCCCCATTGGGAGATTATTGATGGCAATGTTAAGCAAGTTATTCTCCTGTGTTGGTTCTCTTATCATTTGCTCTTATCACTGAGTCCTCAAAGCTAAGATGTACTCCAGGAATAGTGATAGAGGGATCTAGGATATTAGCTAAAGGTGTGAGTCTGTGAGTCATGCTAGCTCTTCTAATTTTGGCAAATCCCCCTGATAGCAAAGAGGACTTTGGAGTGTCATCTAGACCATGCATGACTTTCTCATGTTTGGTCCCTCTGTCAATGCTGAGTAGATTACCCATTTACTCCTGATCACAGCATGGGCATTCGCAATATACTATGAAGTACTCAAACCAATTGGAGGTCCACAGATTCAGTTCCACTTGCTTATCTACAAACAATTATGTTACTAATAGTTCACACCACAGAACTCTAAGATTTAGCAATGTTGTAATGTGTCAGTGTTAACACAATGCTTGGATGGCATGACATCAACAGCCTGACTAATTGAGAGTAAGAATATAACCCTTATTTTTTTAAATTGGATATAGTTTTAATTATTAACAAAGTTAAAAATGTTCTTATCGAACGAACAGAAATGAGATCTCCACAACTGAGGATTTCTCTTTAACAGAGGGGAACTGCATTCCTTCTGCCCATTAGTATCATATTAGGTGGGTCTGTGCAGCCTATCTTTGGGCTAGCTTTAGTAGAAGCAATACTTTATGGAGGAGCTGAAGCTGCTGTGTGACACGTAGGAATGGTGCCCGTGATTGAAGCAGATTGGAGGAGCAGTGAAGTGCTAGGATGACTGGTAGGGTTAGAGTCTATGTTTGACACTGTGATTGGAGAGTGAGGGGCACAAGTGTTTGAATCAAGTTCTGACCATAGGAGTGTTGAGCATGCATGGTGATACATGGGATTAGGATCTGTAACTGAAGCTGTGAATGAAGGAGCTACTAACACACTATTGCATAACACAGGTGTGCTGATAGTGCCACAGGTTTGCTACAGAGAACAGTTAATAGACAAAACCTATCCATAACAGGCAAATAGCTGCTGTGCAGAATAGCACATGGGAAAGAACAGGTGTCAGATCGTGACTGACAACAAATGAAACAAAGGCTCATTGTAAGCACTGTCAACTACAAATTTATACACTTTATCATGACCTAAAAATGCATGCGCTTCTGCTGGGTCAATAGTATCCTTCCAAGTCGTTGTTGCTTGAACGGATAGAATATCAAATGTTCAGAAACACTGAGTTAAGAATTGTATCTAATATTGCTGCCAATACACCAATAAAAGCAGGAGATGAATTAGGATAAATTTTGAAGGATGAATTTGAAATTTTCCAAATGTATTGAACAAAATGCACAGCAATTATCAACTCAGTATATTTCCAGATCCTAATTTTTTGATGAATCAGCTGGCATTACAGTGAAGAATATTCTGTGCACTGGTATTAAATCTTCCTCTTCTCAGAAGTCCTTGGAGTCCAGGATGACTTGCTTCCACTCCAGTTTTGTGGGTTCTAAGGTGACCAATGAGGCCAATGTGGGGACCATGGATAGGGCAGGGACAGCTGATAGGATGGGTGGGCAGGTAGTTTGTGAGGTAGCGCACTCCATCTGCTGCTTCTGTGTATTCAGAATACTATTCTAGACCATTTTGAATGCTTCCTGTCCATTTTGAGAAATCATGAGCTCAGGGTACTTCAGCAATGCCAAACAGAAATTTGTCAAATAAGCTAGAATTACCCCTGTTATAACAGAAGCTACTTGGACATCTTAGAAGACAATACCCTGAACAATGTGAATCATATTGAAATCCACAAGCAGAGCTTATGTAATGTATGGCAAGATTTAAACTGTGTATACGATTTTGAGTGAAATGCAGCCTGTTCTACAAACTGATATTATTGGGACAGGATTTGTTTTATTAATTTCCGGCAAAAACAAAATCAGGAAATGGTCGAAGAAATTAGCAGACCAAACAGCATGTTTCAGATCAAGAATACTTCATCAGAACTGGAAAAGTGGGAAAACAAACGCGTTTTAAATCGCAGAGCGGGGTGGAGCGAGCAGAGCCTGTGATAGTCGGTCGCAGAACAAAGTTGTCAAGGTAACGATTAATTTAAAAGCCCGCAGGTGAAGTACAGGAGAGTTCTGTTTAAAAAATGCCCTACATCGGTGTGATCCAAACTTCATGTTGTGGGGTGGAGGTGATCCTGATACAACTAAAACTCGGTAGAGTTGCGAATTCTGCCAGCTGATTACCACCTGTTTTACACCATCACACCACACCGACATCTACCCATGCAAAATATTTTTGCGCGTTGTTGCATGTTAGGCTTCCTGTCATTAGTCGTCCTCTTATGATTTTCCTTTGCTTTTTCTGTCACTTGGCTTCACCTCAGCGTTAAGCCAATGTAGCCACCGCAAAGCCACCTCTGGCGCCTCCCAGCGGTACTCGAAAGATGTCACAGAGCCACGGCAATGCAGCGATCTGATTGGTAGCAGCTGATCAATCCCAGGCTTGCTATTGGCTGGAAGTTATCACGTGACATTACGGAGGCGGTGCCGTAGTATAAGGGTCCCTGCGCAGCGCTTGTTGTGTTGAGTGACAGTAGGGAGACACGTGCAGGGAGGGCTTGAAGCTTGTAACTCCGCTATGATCTCTATACTAGTGAATCTCTTCTAATCACCGATGAACTGCACCAGGTAATTGTGCCTTTAATAGTGTCTCAGGATTTTTGTCACTGTTCAGACTCTGACAGGATTTCGCAGTAACGCGTATAGCATTTATAGAATTTAAATTCGCAATCACATTATTATAGGAGCACCAGTTGACTTGCTGTTTTTTTTCTGCTAGTCTTGACGCTCGTTTGCTTTTCCTCGGCAATGGAAAGTTGAGACTGGTTATGCTGTGCACTACTGTTAATTATAGGCTATTAAAAATTCAACACCTACGTATAGTTTGCTTGAGATTTGACTATCTTGTAACTATGCATAAGTAACTAAATCTTCATTGTTCGCTATGGGATTTTGCCGCACATAACGCTTAGAAAATGTTTATTTTAAGCTGTGTCTTTTCTAAAAGGGGAATTTTGACATTGCGCCTCTCCAAGGGCACAATTATTCTAAACAACGAACAAAAACGTCCATGTTCAAATAACCGATATATTAATCAGAATACTCTCTTGAATACCTTTTTAAATGTTGCGTTATTTAATATCATGCATGATAGGGATATGGTGTGCAGTCATACTAGAAGTTCTCAAGCGATAGGTTAATTATTTACTTTGGCTGTTTGGCTCAGTTATTATGAAGCCGCAGTTGCGTTTTTATTTAGATCAATCAACAAATCCTGACCATGTTGAAATTCGTGTTTCAGGGTTTACCACATTTTCGACAACAGATCGCTCCCAGCTGTGTCTATTATGCCAGTTGATCTAGCCATGAGACTCTGCCTGGCACATTCCCCGCCCATGAGGAATTTCCTCGGCCCTTACGAAGCCTGCAGAGGGCTAAACGCCTCCAGCAGGCTCAAGCCGCTGCGGCCTTGCATCAGTGTGAGAGCAGACGCTGACCCTTGCAACGACGCATGGGGCCACCACGCCAGAGGCAAAAGGAAGAAGACGGTGGTGTTTGCGGATGACAAGGGCTTCGCGCTCACGGCGGTTCACATTTTCTCCGAATTTAACGACTCGCTCACCGAGCTACAGTTTGAACTGACAGATCTCGACAACGCAACCGATGGACTGAAAATCAACGAAAGGAAGCCGCTGGTCCTGGACTTCCCGCAGCCGTCCGCCGACTACCTGGAGTTCCGAAATCGCCTGATGAAGAACTTTGTCTGTCTGGAGAACTGTACTCTTCAGGAGAAATCCATCGCGGGCACTATCGCTGTGAGGAATCTGACTTACCATAAAGTCGTTCAAATCCGAATTACGTTCGACGCTTGGAAGAGTTATAAGGATGTGGACTGTACATTTCTAAACAATATTTATGGCTGTTCTGACACAGACACGTTTTCTTTCGCTATTGATCTGCCACCCTCCATCCCGCCGCAAGAGAGAATCGAGTTCTGCATCTCCTTTAGGAGCGGGGACCAAACCTACTGGGACAACAACGACGGCAAGAATTACGGGATTGTTCACGCCGAATGGAAATCGGATGGGATTCAGGCCCCGCTCGTCTTCAAAGACGAGGTGACGACGAAGACCTCCGGGAAGCTGCAGATGAATGATTGCGACCAGTATGGAAGCCCCCGAGCATCGAGTGGCTTGGTTCCTGAATGGCACAACTGGAGCAAGATCGAGACGGCACTTCCGTACTGGTGACAGATTATAGTGTTGCTGTAGTGTTTGCTGGAGAGTTGCCTCAATTTCCATATTAAACTTATGAAAGCCATGACGTGGATCTGTAAGTCTCCCCCCCCCCCTCCCCAATGAATAACCACCAGCTTAACTTCCAACTATCAATGTTTTTATTTTGCTTCCACGGACTGCAGGAGCATTCGCAAAATAGATTAGTGGCTGATCGCACCTAGCACTTAACAGTTATCGCCAGCACCTAATGTGGGTAATAAGTACGTAAAATAAGAATTCGTATTGGATTCTGTGATGTTAAACTGCTTTCTGGTATTTTGTTGCTCTTGATTATTGATCAGTTTGAAAACTGAACAATTCAAGAATGCAAAAAGAAATTGCATGGGGAGAACTTGGAGCACTTAAGTAGTGATGAAGCTAGACTGAGAACTTTATCGTTAGTCCATGTTGGTGAGGTAGGGAACTTGCATGCAATGTCAGTGATTATATTTGCCAAGATGAGCCATGGCAGACTAAAATAGGCATCAGCTAGAAACCCATTGCACTTTATATAAAAGTTAAGTGCCTTCTTTGTTCAGTGATTGGCACTACTAAATATTAAGATGCTGTTACCAAGTCAAATTTAATGCAGCAATGAGAAACTGAGTTTTGGTCAAATCAACTGATTTGGCTGAGTTGAAAAGTGGGCAGTAAATTCGCCCTTCTGATTTTTTTTTTGGGACTAACTGTTTTTTGCATTTGTTATTTCTTGAAAGGTGAATTTCAATTTCCTTTCCTGTTCCAAAGGACAACACTGGCTCCCATTTTGCATTCGGCTTTCTGTACTGAGTAGATTGAAAGAAGCTCTGATGGGAGGAGGTCCTGAGAACAGCTAATGTGGTTGTGTTTAGCACAAAGCTATACTTTAAAAAAAATCTAAAATATATTTTGGTTGTTAGTCCAGAAGTGTTGCTAATCATGAACATTCAATTCTTTTTGCTCTTGTGACCTCATTCTTTGATTTTTATCTAGATTTTAGGAAAGGGATGGGTTGTGGTGGGAACCTGATAATCGGAGGTCTTTCTAAATAACAATCTGCCCTTTAGTAGCAATGCTTTTAAATAGCCAAAATTATAATCTTTTGCACTGTTTTCAAAAACATGATTGTGGCACTGTATTTTCTAACTGTATGTACATGAAGCTATGAGGTCCTCTTGGAAGAAATGCTCCTTCACATTGAAGGTTAAAAGTTAAACTTGTATTTGGTTACAAATGGGTGCATAACAAAATTAAGAAACTTTCTGGAGGCAGTTATAGTATTTTGATTTGTTCGGAACTTCAACCCATGGCAATAGTTTTCCCTCTCTTTTCCTCTAATGACATTAATATTGCCAGTGTAGGAGCACCATTTAATGACTGTAAACCCTAGCTTTAAAGGTTATCCTTTTAAAGTTTAAGTCATTTATTTAGCCTTTTGATCAGTAATGCAATGTGATACAAACTTGGATAAGGAGGAACACATTTGCCTCACCTTAGCCAGATCATTTAGAAAAAGCTTGTTCTCTTCCTTGTATTAGGGCATGAAACTTTCATAGATAATTAGTATTTTACTTCCACTACCCAAATGGGAAGTACACTCTAACTGGTACTTAGTCTTTTAAGGGAAATTTAAGGATTTAAGTTCAAAGTGGCTATTTTGTCAATTTGAATGTAGAGTCCCTTTCCATAACTTTCACAATATTCTCCTGAACAAATATATCTTTCTAAATTGTTCAGAGATCCTAGTATGCATATTCCACAAGTGCTAAGCATCATTGCTCTGAGTAGAATTGGCCTTTCCATGCCTCAAAGGCATGGATGTATTCCTAACTGCCTCTTTGTTCCTTGGCAATTGTGATACCCAACCTGTTTAGGTGCAGTGCTTTTTATACTGCCATGTATGGCCAGGCCTATCAGTAATACCTGAAATTAATTTCCTTGCACTAAATTGCCAGCCATCTTGAAATTCATCTCAATACAAATCCATCCACTATCTGGTAAATACACCATGTGGTTCCTTATGCACACTGCTTCTGATAGTGGAACCAAATTTTGAAAGCAGAGTTCAATGCCAGGAGAACTTGGCTTTCTGGTATTTAACTTCAGGCAGTGGATTTGGTTTAAATTCACAAATTATCATGATGGATTTTGAACCCTTGCTGCTTGATTATTAGTCCAGTAATTAAGCACTAATTTGGAAAGTTGTGTTCTGCGTCCAACCTCGTGAATTGGATACCTGTTGGTAAATAAACCAGCATAAATTACAATGTCTCTTTTTATTTGCTTTTCGCATGTGGAAAGCTGCTCTTCAGATTTTTTTTTTTGCAACTTCCAGCTGCCTTTTTAATTTTTCTTTTCTCAGCAATATATTTGTGGGATGGATCCTTCATAACCTGTTCCTTTGATCCAAACATCTTCACTGCTCCTGATATTTAAAACCTCTTTGCAGCAACTGAAACATTCTGATTAATGTCAGATTATTACCCATCTTGCTGCTTTGCACCTTGTCCAACTAATATACCCTTTGTACACCTTAGTGACCTCATATTGGTAACATTTGTACACATTTTATAAATTGGGCTTTCTGTCTGAATCCAGTACTGACCCTCTGAATTTATTAGCCTACAGAAATTGCTCCACAAATTCCCTTCTAGATGGTCCTCTTTCAGAGTGCTGATGAGTAACCCAATATCATCAAAGAGCACTTCAGTGCCTTTTGTCTGCTTTAACTGTTTGGTTGCAGCTTTTGTCTTTTATTTCTTTGCTAGTCAATGTGGTTGTGATATAGTTTGAAATATGAATATAAATTCTGTTCCTACTGAATGCTGTAGATTTAAAGACATTATTGAAGTGAAATGTGAAAGTGTCTGGAGTGGTTTAAAACAGGCTTGATAACCATTGAAATATTTTTCTACTGAGGTTTTGTGGTGAAAAGTAGGATTCTGTAATGGTGAGGGACAGTTTGAGGGGAATATATTTTACTCAGTTGGAGAAGGAAAATTGCCCATTTTCTTTTCTACACTTTCCCCTCCAGTGATTGTTGCAGTTAATAGGAGAGAAGTTTAAAACCCACTAGTTTTCATGGTAATTTGATTAGTTCTCAAGATTAATTCCATTCTATAAAAAGTGAATTCTGAGTAAAATGTACACCCTCCAGGCCTTCCCTTTTTAAGTAAATGTTGTATAAAGAAAAATAAATGCTTTATATTGTTCAACTACTTTGTCTCAGTAATGTTTTGTGGACAAAATTGCAATCCTGCTGATTTATGGTATTTTTAAACTTCTGCAGCTGATTAGATCATTTCCTGTGAAGACTGGGTTTGAAATTGGGACAGGATAACTAACTTCACTGATTTGGATGGATTAAGATTGCAAAATTGTTCCTTGTTCAATGTGCTGACATGCGTTGAAGTTCATTGCAGAACATCATCCACAGTGGCAGGTTTTGTATGTATGGCTTAATGAAAGAGTAGTGGGTTCTGAATAGCAGTGACACCAGTTTGGCCATAGAAATATTCTTTTATTATAACACTTCTGTTACCTGTAAACTTAAATGTACAAGATTCTAGAATTTGGCTACCCATCCACCTGATTGGTACAGATGTATGTCTTCCAAGAAGTGATGGGTCTTGTGTATGATTAACACAGTGCCCTTCTGCAGTGCAAGAAGTGCTCCAATTGGGTTTGATGCAGAATAGAGTACAACTTGAGTCCACTGTCCTCAAGACAAAAAGAATGTGGACTGTTAATGCTATGCATGTTGAAACCCTAAGGGTGCATATACAACCATAGAAATACAGCAACTTAAAGCCCTGCAAATATCTGCAGATTTTCTTCCTGCAGAGAAGTGATTCAAAGCTAAACAATGTGAATGGTCTTGCTGGTTTCTTTAGAACTCTATCCTTGGTGTGAGATGTTTAGTACATCTTGGTGCTCTTTTTTTCATTGTGTATTGTACTTGGTCAGTGTGTGTTAGTGATTTACATATATCCAGGAAACAATGACATTCAGAATGCAACAGATTCATCCATGTTCACAAATGAGTGGCATGCACTTTCCTCAGATCAGTTGCATATTTGTTTTCAAAACCAATTCTTGTTTGCATTTGCCACAAATTAAACGTGCTCCATTCCAACCCACTCTTCCACAATCACATTCTTAGTGTGGTGACCAGAATTGTAGAAGTATTCTAGCTGTTTAGAAATTTTAAATAGCTAAAATCTAATCCCAATTTTCCCTCTATTTTCAACTTGAAATTTGGCATTGAGATAAACATTCTAATTTATGATAACATAGTAACTTTGCATTTATGGTCTTGTTTCATATACTGTTTCCACCCTTTTTTTTGCCTTGTAACATTATTCCTTAAGTGTTTCTTCTATTTCCTAGTTCGGGTTCTGTGTTTTCATGTAGGCCTTTAATTCTTCAATCTAATGGGTTAAGAGAATCTAGATACTTTCCCTGTTTGCACAAATCTGATTTTTTTCCCCCCCCCCCCCCCCCCCTGTAAGTGAGAACAATGCTGCAATAGATTTCAAATTCCAATACCTGAGTTAAAACTCAAAGACCAGAGCCAAGTGAAATGAATGAATAACTCCTTTGGAATCCAGGACACTGAGGAAATTGACTTTCTCTGGAAAGGTATGTGGCTTTTCCTGGAGTGAATGTGTAAGATGCTAAAGATTCCTCATTAGCACATGTAGGTTGTCCAGCCAATTTCTGCTTCCTGGCATGACACTGTTTTAGATCTTGTAATGCCCTGCTGAATTGCTATCTGACCTTTTGGTACTTCTCATTTTCCCCTGCACTCATGTTGCTTAACCAAAAAGGTGATGCTTCCCTGTGTTCTATGTTAGTTGAGTAGCTTTCCCTTTCAGATTTGGGGGAGGGGTGAGGAGAAGATGAGATGTATACATAACTTGAGTTGCATCCCATCATAACCAAAGAAAACCATACACCTGTTGGAGTTTGGGAAGAAAATTGGGAAAGTAAACTATACAAATGATTTCCTCCCCAAAATGGCTTTTAATACCACAGCAAGAATTTCCTTGGATGAGGTTTAATTACAAAGCAACTGTTGGGGCTATGCACTTCATGCAATTGCAGGGGAGTCTGGGCACTACCAACATTAATATTATTAAAATGTCAGACTTGCCTGGTCTTTTTGTTAATTGAAAGACTTTGCTTCCTCCTGAACTCAAACTTTCCAGATGCAGCAAGTTACTAAACAAAACAAATGCATCCAACTAGGCACAGCGTTCAAAGGAAAGGGAAGGTGTTGAAGTGAAAGGGAGATTAGTTAGTTTCATGACAAAGTAATAATTTAAAAAAGTGGAATTGAATTCTCGTTCTAATGCTGTAAAAGCTACCTCTATCAAAGCAATGCAAGTTCAAAAAATGTACATGTGGAGTAATTAGATTTCCACTTCTGACCTGATTTCTATGGCATCAACCAGTACTAAGGCACATTTTCAGCTGAAAGCCATGACAAACACATACTACTTCTAGAAGTGGAAGGTAACTTCTTAGAACCCAAGACTGGGAAATATTTTGTGCAATAAAATAGCAAAGATGGTGGGTGAAACACTGACCTGTCTATATGATGTGCAAAAACAATGCAGATGCTAGAAATCTGAAGGGCAACCAACTTGAAATATTGATCTATTTCTATCTCCAAAAATGTCACCTGACAAGGTGAGTGTTTCTAATATCCTGACTTTTTGTGAGCACTTGAGCTCCTTTTTAAAAAAAAAATGAGTATATCAATTCCTTAACATAATTTGCATATTTGCTGATGTGCTAACTAAATTTGCACCACCTGGTCCAAAAGAGGAAATTAATTTAAAAACATAAGGAAAAGGTTGTCAATATTTCCTTTTATGCATCTGAGGACTAATGCTGTTGACTTTGCTGTTCTATCATGTTGGTAACACTTCTAAAGATGTGCTTCAAATTACTAGTCCTTGTGATTATTAAAATGGCACTTATCAGAAAGGGTTGCAAATGGTCTATTTATAGTTATTGCATTAAAGTAAAACTGCATGAGTTTTCTCAGTCACAGGGAACAATTTAAACATTGTTTTTCCAGAATGGATGTATTGACTGATTTTTAAAGAATTGGGATCCACTCCCAGTGTTGCAGGTCATTAGAATAATTTTGATGGCACCTTATTTACATTTGACAAGGAAGTTCTTGTGTATTTCCAGTGCTAATATGCAACTTGCTGCAATGGAGTATTCAATGTATTTCACTGTTTTGATGTACATGTGACTAATAAAGATATTATCTTTTATTGCCCTGATTATCTGACTTTTTAAAACAAGGTTATGGCACACAGAAGGAGATTAGAACAGTGGAAAGTGAATAAATGGAAGAGCATGCCATTTAGAAGCACAAAGTTGCTTTTTAAAAGTGCCATTTGCTTTAAGTTTGAAGTCTAGCAATTTGAAGTTGCTGGTATTTAAAGTCATTGAGATAGAGCCTTGTAGAGGAGATGAAGGTAATGTCAAGATCAGTACTTGCAAATGCAGAGAAGGAAATGATGGATTTATCAGGCTTGCCTTCAATGCAAGATGTATCTTAATTGGTGTTAGGTAGGGCTACCTGGCAGATAATTAAGGGTCCATCTGACAATTAAATTGCCTGCTAACGTTCAAGGAAAAAATGGCATGATATTTTGGCTCATGCTTTCACTAACACTTTCCTGACCTTTACTAGCTGCATGGTTTGAGATACCAGGGAAGGATTCTAGCACTCTGCCAATACTTCATTGGAGATTAAGTTTGGAGACACTGGGAACTCTTTCTGCAGTTTTGGGTAAATGTAATTTAGAACTAATGGGCTTTTTGGGCACCTTTTTTATAGGAGTGTCCAAGAGGACGTTAGATTGAGTATAACATTAAGGCTCCCTCTTGGCTTTGATGGACCAAATACCATGGTGAAGAGCACCACAGATGCTGCAGAAAATTGGGACATGAAGACAAGGTAGCCCCCCCCCCCCACCCCCAACCCCCTCCAAAACTACCCGGACCTTCTGCCAGGTTCTCCACTGCCAGATGAGAATCTATATACCTGCTCCCTTAGACCCTGAGGCATCCTGAAACATTGTCAGTCAGAAAATTCCATTCCTTCAGTGCAAGTCAGTGTAAAGGGTTGGTTAAGTTGGGGGCTTGGTGCAGATGGGTTATGTATCTGTTTTCACAAATTATTTCTAATCAATACTAATCAATATTTAAATGTTAAGCTTCCAGGTGTCTGGTTTGATGCCTCCAGGCAAGTATAAATTACATGAAGCATTTAATCCTCAATGAGAGCTTGAACTAGACACTCTCAAAGGTATGTCTTATTGAATTGGCACCACATTGTATCTCTTGCATTCCTTCCCATCATCCATTGCCTAATTACACTAGTTGCAATTTTATCAGCTTGTGCGTGAACTGGTTTGACCCAACATTGTTCTATCTCTTTGGGGTAAGAGGAAAAGAAATTAGATTTCACGCTGTCAGCCCTGGGATAGATGCTGCATCCTTGATTTTTTTTATCTTGCCTCTTTAAGGTTTGACTTGAGTTTATACTTAACCTTTTTACTTGGGTTATCAGCATTTTTGGACTCTGATGGCTAAGTGAGAAGTTTGATCTTAATATATCAATATTTAAATTCCATTCCTTTTTCTGCTCTAAAATGCAAAGCACATACTTGCTGACCAGTTGAGCAAGTGATTCAAAATGATCAATCATTAAACAATTTTCTTGAACTTTAACATTTGAGTTTTATTTTTGCCAATATAGTTCACATAAAGCATTGATTGCAATCTTTTGCCATGTACAATACTTTCACTGTTAAGCAACTTAAATATAAAACATCAATTTGTAGCTTTAAGCATTCACTGCATGCCATGATAGTTAAACATTTCCTGTATTGCAACTAAATCTCCTATTATGTTACAGTTCTAATAACTTTATTAATCCTTTGACAATTCAAATAGCAATTGTTTGCATTTCTCAAGATACCACAAAGTGACATTCCACAAATGAATTTTAAAAATTCCATATAAGGATTTTAAAAACAGTTTGTTAATAAAGATTTTTCTCCATTTGATAGTACATCTCCTCTTAGCACATCTTTTATTTTCCACATAACTGGCAGTGAAATATTTAATCAAGTCTCTGTGGAAGCAATCAGAGGGAATACATGTCTACCTGTTCTCCTTCCAGCATTGATTTCAAATTACTGAAGATAGACTCCAGATGCTGCAATCTGGAGGAAAAAGTGCTGGAGGAACTCAGCAGGTTGCACAGCATCTGAGGAGGCAGAAGGATGGCTGATGTTTTCAGGCATGACTCTGTATCTGGACTTGAAGTCCACTAAAATTTATGAATTGGTGTATCTGTAAACTTCATCCTAAGGTGATTTATTTCTACTTGTTGATCTTGACAATCTGCTAGCATTTTCAATAGAGTTAAAGTTCCCTGTGTAACAGATGGGTTAATTATAAACATAATATGAAGAAAAATCAATAGTAGACTTCAAAACCAAGTTGAACCTTTTCTTTGCTGAATGAGAATTGTCTCCTTTGTTTTCAAGCTCTATATTTGAACATGTCAGATGGCTTCTGAAAAATATTCTTCACATCAACAGGAACCTTGTTGCAAATTTGTGTTCCATGGGTTTGAATCTTGAACTAACTTGAATCAGAATTTTTCTTTGAGGGGAATAGTCAAATTCAAATATCAGGAATTGTAGTTTAACAAAGATGGCCTCTAGATTTGGTGTAAGACCAAGTAGAAGAATGGTCTGGTGCAAAGCTAATGGAGACTTGACTTCTGAGGATCTTTCATAATGTCACTCTCTCTCTTCTGCAAATAGAGGCTTATCTGGAATCATAAGTGGCTCATAAACTTGTCAGATCCATAAAACCAATTGTATAATGGTATTAAAACATTATCAGTGACAATGAATCCACATTGCAATAGTTCAAAGAAATTCTTACAAGAGGGCAGATTTCAAATGTAAATCCTCTTCACAATATTAAGTTGATTTTTGATTTTGGGATGTGGGTGACATTGGTAAGGCCAACATTTATTGCCTATCCCTGATTGCCCTTCAAGAGTTGGTGGTGAGCCACCATCTTGAACCACTACAATCTCCTTTTGAAGGTACTCCCACAGTGTTGTTGGGTAGAGAGTTCCAGGATTTGGATTTTGCAACAGTGAAGGTTGATACTTCCAAGGTTGGGATAGTGTGTGACTTGGAGTGGAACCATCAGTAACATTAACTTAAACAGTGTGATTGAAATATTTGGCAGGTTGGGCAGATTCTGTCATCATAGATGCTACCTACCCTATTGAATGGTTCCACTATTTTGTTTTAAATTCAGCTTTCAAGTATTGACAGTATTTTGCTTTTGTATTTTAATTCTGGGAATTGAATTGGAATAGCCCATTTCCTTGTTTTATTCTTCCTGTAACTCAAGGCATATTTTAATGTTTTCCTGATTCTGACAAAATTTAGACCTGCTAATCTTTTGTGTCAATCTCTTACCAGTGAATTCTATAATGGTACAATTTGTAATGGAAAAGGAATGTCACAAGTTGAATTTGTTCTGTGATTTTTAAAGTTATAGTCATTTTGAACTGCAATTCCCATTATTTTAAACAAATGCAGTCACTAGCCATGTAAGTTTTGCTTTTGCATGGAGTTATTGATTCCTTTGTGGTATCATCCTCTTCAGGAGAAGAGGAAATGGAAGTGGGAGAGAGCTAGGAATACATATTACCAGACAAAAACTGCAGTTCCTAACTTGCAAGTTTTAAATTTAAATGCTTTAAGAAAATAACTTTGCTTGTTTACCTTGTGCCTGTCATTGGGGGATATAAAAGTAAAATGATTACTCTTCATCATTTGGACTAGAGCAGAATTGAAATCTGGGTGGTGCTAGCAAAGTTTAAGAATGATTTTTGAAGACCCAGGAGATGTAACAAATTGAGTTTGAGGGAGGGTGATCTTGCATTGATCTCATTTAAGTTTGAATACTAAACTTCAGCTGAGGAAGAACATGTAATTTAACATCCCTGGACTACAATAAACAATTCCATATTTGGGACTTTCTCCAATTACATTGTCATCTTTTTGAAACTTTTGCAGGATGTGAGCAAGTAAGGTCAATGTTTATTTCCCATTTCTAATTGACCTTTGGCAGGTGGCAATGGGCTGACTTTATTTGTATTACTGCAAACTCCAATGAATAATGGGAATACTAAAATTTTCCTATATACTATAGAAGTCTTACTTTGAGGTGTATTTGAACAAGATCATAGATTTCCTCATCCCCTTTTTGAGGATTTCAAAATGGGGAAGTCTAGCATTTCATCAGAGCTCCATGCTAAATTAGATAGTCTAAGCTTGGGAGAGGAAGGGTGAAGAGAAATGGCACTAATTCCACTAGTTTATGAAAGGAGGAAGAAAATACCCATTGTTTCCACCTACGTGCTTAACCTTACTATGGAGTGGACAAGGGACAAAGGTTGAGTTGTGTATGGTGAAATAGCATGGCAACACATCCCATTGGAAAGGGGAAAATGAGACTGTTTTCCCACAGTCTGGAAGAAATGGACTAGAATAATTTGATATGGTATTTAGAGGCTTGCATTTTGCTTGTTTATAAGGAAGCTTCCAATTAAAATTCCTTTATTCATGGTAATATAATTTTGGACCAATTACATTGTGTGCACTCATAGGAACTTAACCACCAGTACTAGCACTGCAATTATTCTCAATGGGTAAGCATTTTCAACTTCAATTATTAAATATAGAAAATGTGCTCTTTTTATAATGTCTCCCAAGCAGTGACTTTCTGCCCAGTAGTTTAAGAACTGTTGCATTAGGATGCTGGGGGCACACTAGGAGATGGATTAAGGGATGGGAAGATCAAGGGTGAAAGGGATCTAGCAGAATTTGTGGGGTGGAGGTGCATGAAGAAGATTGAATCAGTGAAAGCATTTTGTCTGAATTCAGTGCTTGTGCATATGTGGTGACTGGCACTATGGGTCAAATTCCACATTTTTTTTCTTGCTTTTTTTTTGCCCATGTGTCTTGCATGTTATCAAAAGGTTATCTCCTGTACCATTTCAATGTGCTGATTATAAATTTGTCTAAGAAATAACTGATGTATAAATCAGCTTTTTCAGATTTTCAGAATAGTCACAACAGTGAAATAATTATTTACTGCATTGCCTCCTTTTCTGAAGTAGAGGAGTTATTACTTGTCTCCAGCTTTGGCAGTATGTGATCATGCATCTGTGTAAAGATACAATGGTTTTGAGTGAAGGCCTTTTAAGATGCAGGTCTGCTAAGGGTATTAGCTGTACTTTCCCTAAGTGGAATATGGATGTGCATACTAATCGATGAAAGAACTGCAAAATGGTTTGAGTGCTCAGGGCCAGCAGCAAATTGCTCTGTAATTACAATTTGAAATGCAAACTTGTCACAGATGGTAAATTTGTATGTAGAATTTTGGGCAAGGTGGAACCTATGTGTACTCTGTTCTCTTGCCAAATTTGCTGTAGTGGTGGCTGCTAATTATTTAATTAACCCTTTAAGTTTGATTATACAACTTTACTTAATGAAGTAAGTGAGCTATAGTAGTTTGAGAGGGAACAATAAAAATCTAAACTCTTCCTCATCAACATTGCTAGTAATTTGGGAGATATGACTTGAGTTTGGTGTTGAATATAGTGATTAGGTTACACTAAAAGCATTTGCCTCTGTACATACAGGGAAAAACTATTAGATGTGATCACAAACATCTTGCTCATCTGTCCTTTTTAAACTTGAATGCTTTCTGTAAGGAAAATTTCCATTCGTAGCAGTACCTACAAGGCAAAATCATGCCACTGTAAATTAAAGAAAAACTATTGTGAAACATTTTGTTGGGTAGAATGTACAAATGCACACTATTGGTTAGGTTGCCATATTGCAATTGCTATTCTTAGTTTTGAAGTCATTAAAGCTGTTTTTATAATTTGATACAAGATGAGTATACACTGAAGATGCACTGTGGGATCTTTTAACGATCATTTTCTTGGCTATTCTAAGCATAATTTTGCATCAAGCTGTAGATTACCATTTAAAAGGCAGCAAACATTTATAAACATATTTTTAATACCCTTTTCTAGCAAGGTAATTGAATTAAATTGATGCTAATCCAGTTTGGCTGCATTACATTTATTCCTGAATTATATTTAAATGGTAGGATGCTGCATTTAAGTTTCAGGCTTAGTGGCTTGTGAACTACAATAGGCACTTGTGTCAGCTGCCTGTGTCCATCTTTGATTTAATTCTTCCACCATCACCCTATAGTTTCCGGCTTTGATCTTTATCTTGCTTTTACACATTCTTAAATATTTCCACCCAAGTATTGTTTTGACCCTGTATCAATTTGAGGTTATAATGTTAGTTGTGTATGTACCAAGGAAGGTAAAATTACATCACACTATGAATTTTGAAATTGGTGTTTGAAATAGTCAACTATTTTCATAATGGCAACTTCAACTGGACCATTTAGATACCATATTGAAGAGAATCTGGGTGGGTAGGAGGCTACTTAATTTGTTTAGTCATTGGCATAGGTAAATTTAATGCTCCTATTAAGTTCATCCTGTGTTCAGTTCAAGTTTGCATTGCTTTCAATTATGTTAGTGGTGAAGAATTTGTGGAGAGTAGAATAAAGATACTTGCTGTCAAATCTTTGTTTTCCAAAGACGACAGAATATTGCAAAATTCACACTTCACTTGAATAACTTTGAATCCTGAAATACAAGCAGAATTTAACAATCAACTCTGTTTGGTTTGGGATTATTTTTCCCCTTTAGATTTAATATACTTGTTCTGGCTCAAATTTTCTATTTTGGTCTTGTCTACTCTAACTCTGAAGTGGAGGTTTAAGAAAGTAATTGCTTCAATTCATCAAGTTCAAGATTTAAACAATCTGGAGTTTAAATTCTTACTCTTAACATTTTGTTTTGGCTAATGTTGGAAGAATCTAATTTTGAATATTGAAAATGTAGGTTTCTACATTCAATAGTATTTTAGTATCAGGTTGGGGCTCAGATTAAGTGCTACTACATTTTTTCACATTACACTGCCTTACTTCAAAACCCACCTTGAATATAATAAAGTTCAAATGAGACCCACTTAAGTCTTTTCCAACAAGGTATTCCATTATTAATGTACTGGTTAAAACTTTCCTAAAGCATGGTTTAGAGAAACCCCTGGGGTGTATCTTAATTCCCCAGATATCACTTGAATACTGTAAAACTGCCTTCTACTTGAAACTAGTAGAAATGTCATTTGTCAGGTCATAATGGAAAGTGGAATGATTATGATAAACAGTCCTCAGTTGGTAGAAGATGGAAGGGTGTGTGTGGTGGCATTGGAGTTGGGGGAGTGTGCAGTTGGTGCTGGGAAACCCAAGGATTGAAAATTTGTCCCAGTTGTTCAGTTTGCATTGTATTGCACCACAACTCTTTGGATTTAAAGTCCCAACCCAGAATCTTGTGTCTACAAGTTATGATGATGGAAGCAGGAAACCATTGACCTCTTTCCCATCCCTGCCATTCCACCTAAATCTTATTCTTGTCTACGTCACTTTTTGCCTTGCAGGTATTTAGTCTCTGATTGGAATAAGTGATTTTTTTTTCTCAATTCTCAGCACACTTCAGGAACACAAATTGGAGGGCACACTTTTTGCTTTTCCATAATTCTGTTATGTTTCATGTTTTTTTTGTTTCTACCTGTGCTCTACAAACTTCAGTTGCATTAGATAACATGAGAATTGTGCACATTTAGCAACAATGGAGCCATGTATTTAAGATATTTATTTTAAATTCCATGCTGGGGCATGCCTCAAACTTGTGGTTTGGCTCTTTAATTTTGAACATTGACCTAGTTTTTAAGTTTGCGGTGAGATGGCATTAATTGTTACCAACCATTCAAAACTGCCCACTTGCTTTCATCAATGCTACTTGCAGATTTGGACAGAATTCAGATGTTTTCTCCTTCAAGGCCCTTGTTTTTGACTGTCAAAGTGAGATCTCATTGGGTAGTTGAGCCTTGAGCTGTTCAGAAAACTTGCTGTTAAGATATACCCTCAAGGTTTACTGAACTGCTAACTGTTTTAAAGGTGTTAAGAACTTTGTTTTAATCCCTCCATAGCTTTTTTGTAAATTAACAAGTTACTTAAAGTCTGCTTCCTATATCTTATTGCTAATCTACCTCCACAATGGTAAAACAGTCTGTATATTACTTCAGACCTGGTACAAAATCATCAAAGAGCAATTTAGTTTGTGTTAATTGTCTTCTACTAAGTTCATTCTGCCCTGTGGATCTTTGTATTAATTTTGGCTTTAAGGATATCATTAATATAAGGTGCAGAGGAGTGTTGAACCACTGACAGCAACATTTGGATTCCAGCATTAAACAATTGTGGAAATCATTGTTAATTTGTCAGTAATGACAGTGAACACCAGTGGTTGTCAGGGACCTTTTAAAATCTAGTTTTAGATATTGTAATCCCTTGTATACCTTCAGATAGCTATCGCTTAAACTTGTCACATGTGACATTGATTTTACAGTTCCATAATTAAAGCAGTAAGATATTAATGTGGCCGAAACAAACAAATTTTAAATCTGTCAAGGGTCATTGATCTGAGGTAGCTGTATCTATTTTAGGCTCAAAATGGGCCTCTAGTAGAAATACCAATGCCAGGAGGAGGCAACATATCTTGTTTCTGCTTGTATGTACCATTTGGAGCTACTGGGGAGTCTGACAGGCAAAGCTAAAAGAATTGCAATATTCACATTACAGTACAGGTGAAATCTTGCCCACTTATTTGTCTACTGCTGTTAATGTTATGGAATGTACCCTGAAATGCTAATATCAATATATCAAACATCCAAGGATGCACATCCTATTGAAAAGACAGGCAGGTGGGCAGAGGGGGTGGGGTGGCTCTGGTTTTTTTAGAAAAAGGAAATAAAATCTTTTAAAGTGATGTAGGATCAGAAGATGTAGCGTCCTTGTGGGTAGAGTTAAGAAACTGCAAGGGTAAAAAGGCCCTGATGGGAATTGTATACAGGCCTCTGAATAGTAGCTAGGATGTGAGGTACAAATTACAACAGGAGATAGGAAAGGCATGTAAGGGAGGTAATGTTACAGTGGTCATGGGGGAATTTTAATATGCAGGTAAATTGGGGAAAATTGGGTTGGTACTGGATTCCAAGAGAAGGAATTTGTAGAATGCTTATAAGATGGCTTTTTGGAGCAGCTTGTGGTCAAGCCCACTAGGGAAAAGGCAATTCTGGATTTGGTGTTGTGCAATGAACCAGATTTGATTGGGGAGCTTAAGGTAAAGGAACCCTTAGGAGGCAGTGATTGTAATATGATAGAATTCGCCCTGCAGTTTGAGAGGGAGGAGCTGAAATCAGATGTATTGGTATTACAGTTGAGTAAAGGTAACTACAGAGGCATGAGAGAGGAGCTTGGAAGGGGACCTAGCAGGGATAATGGTAGAACAGCAATGGCAGGAATTTCTGGGAGTAATTCAGAAGACACAGGATCAGTTCATCCCAAAGATGAAGTCCTCTAAAGGGAGGATGAGGTAACCATGGCTGTCAAGGGAAGTTAAAAATAGTATAAGCAAAAGGGGTATGAAATATTGCAAAAATTATTGGGAAGCTTTTGAAAACAGAAGGCAACTAAAAAAGCAATAAGGGGAGAAATGAAATCTGAAGGTAAGCTAGCCAATAGTAAAGGATACAAAGCCTTTTCAAATATATAAAGTGAAAAAGGCAAGAATGGACATCAGGCTGCTGGAAAATGACACTGAGGAGGTAGTAATGGGGAACAAAGAAATGGCAGAGGAACTGAATTAGTATTTAGCTTCAGTCTTCACTGTGGAAGACACCAGCAACATGCCAGAAATTTGAGAGTTGGAAGAAATGAATGTAATCGTTATTACCAAAGAGAAGGTGCTTGAAGCTGAAAGGTCTGAAGGCAAATAAGTCACCTGGATTGGATATATTGCACCAAGGCTGAAGATATTGTGGAGACATTGTTAGTGATCTTTCAACAATCACTAGACTCGGGAATGGTTCCAGAGGACTGGAAATTGCAAATGTCACTCCATTCTTTAAGAGGGTGGGGGGGGGGGGGGGGGCAAAAGACTAGAAATTATAGGCCAGTTAACCTGACTTCAGTGGTTGGTAAGATGTTAGTCCATTAAGGATGAGGTTTTGAAGTACTTGGAGGCACATGATAAGATAGACTGAAGTCTGTCAGTATGGTTTCTGTGGGGGGGGGGGGGGGGGGGGGGGGAGGAGAATCTTGCCTGACAAATCTGTTGGCATTCTTTGAGGAAAGAGCAGGATAGACAAAGGAGAGTCAGTGGATGTTTACTTGGTTTTCAGAAGGCCTTTGAGAAGGTGCTGCACACAAGGCTGCTAAACCAGATAGGAGCCCATGCTATTACAGTGTAAAAGATGACAGGAAGTGCAAGGGTTAATGACTGGAATTGTAAGGGTTAATGGTGCAGTTATTCTTCCCATGGCATGATATTGCCTCAACCATGATGTGATTATAGTTATGACTGTAAAATCTCCAGGTGCTGGTGAGAAAGAAGTTTTTAAGACATATCTTGTTTTGCTAAAAGCTTGCTGTAAGCAACTGTCTTAGTGCATCTTCCCATGACGGTTTCCCATGAATTGGGTATAAAAATAAGGACACCAAGCTGCAAATCTGAGTGGGGATCAGTACAGAGCTCTGGTTATACTGTTTACTCTTTCTCTGTATCCCTCACTCCTGCTAGCATTAAAATAAAGCATTAATCAGAAGTTCCTTAGTTCTGCTGTTGTCTGATTTATTACAGTGCTGGTCAACCTTCACAACAGGAAAGGTACTTGCAGGGATAGAAGATTGGCTGACTGGTAGAAGGCAAAGTGGGAATAAAGAGGGCCTTTTCTGTTTGGCTGCCAGTGACAAGTGGTATTCTGCAGGGGTCGGTGTTGGGTCCACTACTTTTCATGTATGTTAATGATTTGGATGTTGGAATTGAGGGCTTTGTGCATTTACACAAAGATAGGTGGAGGAGCAGGTAGTGCTGAAGCAGCCTGCAGAAAGACTTGAACAGTTGGGAGAATGGGCAAAGAAGTGGCAGAATACAGTGTAGGGAAGTGTATGGTCATGCACTTTGGTAGAAGGAATATAGGTGTAAACTATCTTCTAAATGGGGAAGGGAATTCAGAAATCAGGTGCAAAGGGACTTGGGAGTTCTAGTGCAGGATTCACTGAAGGTTGAGTTGGTAGTATAGAAGGCAATTGCAATGTTAGCATTCATTTCAGAGGATTAGAATATAAAAGCAAGGATGTAATGCTGATGCTTTATAAGGTGTTAGACCACATTTGGAGTATTGGGAGCAATTTTGGACCCCATATCTAAGGAGGGATGTGCTGGCATTGGAGAGGGTCCAGGAGAGGTTTGCAAGAATGATCCCGTGAATGAAAGTGTTAATGTATGAGGAGCATTTGGTTCTGGGCTTGTACTCGCTGGGGTTTAGAAGGATGAGAGGAATCTCATTGAAACCTTTTGAATATTGAAAGGCCTGGATAGAGTTAACATGGAAAGGATGTTTCCAGTAGTGGGGGAGTCTAGGATCAGAGGGCACAGCCTTGGAATAGAATGATGTCCCTTCAGAACAGAGGAGGAATTTCTTTAGCCAGAGGGTGGTGAATCTGTAGAATTCATTGCCACAGATGTCTGTAGAAGCCAAGTCATGGGTATATTTAAAGCAGGTTGATAGGTTCTTGATTAGTAAGGTTGACAAATGTTATGGTGAGAAGGCAGTGAATGGGGTTGAGAGGGAAAAATCTGTCATGATCAAATGACAGCAGACTCAAAGGGCTGAATGGCCTAATTCTGCTCCTATGTCTTATGGTCTTGTAAATATACAAAATCTTAATTTTTAACCTTGAAGTGTTACTGTAATGTCAATGTATTCCATAATAACTGGATTCTTGTCAAGTAGTATAGTTTGCCATAACTTGTGTAATTAAACCATCTGCCTTTTTACATCAGCTTGTTTATGCAAGCACCAACTGGATGCTTCTACAGGCGCACACACATGGGACTGATATTCATCTCTGCCCAACAGTAATAGAGTAGTAGACTAAACACTTCTATGCTCTGATCAAAATCTCAATCATGCTTCTAGTCTGGCTCATGCCTTCACATTAGACAGAAGGCCCAGGCACACAGGAGTGTCCCATCAATAAAGTAGGGCCCCTATTTTTTTCCAAAGCACCAGATAGCTCAAGGGCTATTTCTACACTTGCTGATCACAGGGTTTGGACAGTTTTTTTTATTTTCATACAATGTGAAAGGCCATTGTATCCAGACTGGCTCTTGGCACCAAAGGTCAGAATTTAACTGGTGTCCAGCAGTATCAGCACTACCTGCTGCACCACTGCAACCCTGCTGTATTGTAGGAAATGGCCTTGGTAAATAAGATTGAATGGAAATAATATTGAATGGACTTGTAATATATAAAGCTTGGAAAAGACAATGGTGCCTGATGGATATCATAGTTTGAGGAAGCCAGTTACTTTTTTTATACATTCAATGAGCACAACCTTTTGTGCTGACTAGCCAACTTGGCCATCCTGTCACGATCTTGGAAGATGCAGTGCAGAAACTGGATATAGACCAAGAAGTAAGCCTTTGTGACTGAAGGGTTGGTGCTAGTGCTATTCAAACTCTAATGGCTGCTCAGAAATTTAGTTAACAAGGCAAGTGTTCTAGACCAATCCTTGGCTGGGAGAAGACCACATTTCTACCTTGACTACCTCAAGATGATGATCAAAACAGCACCACTGGTTTCACTACTTGTAGCAATCTTGTTTCCTTTATAACAAGTTTTATGTCTATTTGATCTAATTGTATTTTGGCCAACTGTCCTTTTTAAGGAATCATAAACCACTCTCTACTTCTGTACCCATTGGGTAATCTTGCCTTTGGGGAAAGGTTGAGAAATTTCAATGTTGAATAATGGACTACTTGCAATCAACAGGGAACTTCTTGGCTGGACCAAAGACCTTCATGTACAACAATACCAAGTTCCATTTTGCATAGTGTTTTCCTTTAAAGCTTAAACATGGTCTGCCTGTTCAAGTTGTGATCCTATTGGACAGGAGTCATGTGATGTTCTTGCTTTGTGGTAAGGTAACATCAAAAGACCTGCATAGTGTGACAACATGCACCAACAGCTTAGACTCAACATAATCTGTTCTGTCCAACAAAAGTCGTCATAACTTTGGGTATGTGCTGTCTCTTATTTTAGTTGGAGACGTTGGATTTAGCACTTGGGGAAATCTCACAGATATGCTTATCGTGGCAACAACCTAATAAGCAGGACTGTCAAGCATTAGAAATGTACTTTAAAAACCTAAATGCTATGATTTAAGCCCTACCACAATTTGATCTTGTCATTTCCCCTTGACACATCCTGCCATGCTTTGGCAATTTTGCAATTAGGATAATGGGGAGAAATCCATATTTAGTTGACAGCACTAGAGTTTTACTCACTTCCACATTCCTCCATTAATGTTGATGCATTGGACCTCCTTCTATAACATTGAGACAATTATGGTTAAACCATAAGTAGAACTAAGACTTGTAAGGAAAATGAACTATCAAACAACAATTCCTTTTTGTACTTTCCAAACATGGACTGAGGCTGACCAAAGATGAAAACAGTAAATGCTGGAAACACAATGCATCGGGCAGCATCTGTTAAGGGAATCGGATTTAAAATTTCTAGTCAAAGATCCTACATCTGAACTTGCAGATCCTGACCCCAGCAGCAGATAACTGCATAAAATGAACAAGTTCTTTTCCTTTGAAAAGAATAAGTCAAACTTTTTTTTCACCTTTTCAATCCATTTTGATTTTTCTAGGGATGAAATCTTACAGTATACAGAGTAAAGTAGACATCAGCCCTTTGCCATAACTTGTCATACAAGTAGCTGAAATTGACTGTCATATTAATGATCAAAGATGGGTGAAGAATTCACAGTTCCAGGCTAACTCCTTGTAGCCAGTCATAGAAAGCAACTTGAGTACACCGACTAAACATTCTGATGCTTACAATGGACTAAAATGACATAATTGGAGAGTTTATTCAAAAGGTAATACTGTTTGTGCAATACAAATTTAGTCCATAGATCTTGTGGGGTGGGGGTTTGAAGGGAAAGGGAAGACCTGTTTCTTTGCATATTTGTTTTATTGCGTAATATATTGTGGTCAGAGTGACTTGTGGTTGGTATTAAATAATTGCCAATGTTCTGTAAACTCTTACTGAGTGCAGACAAAAGAACTTGAGGTTATGCAAGGACAAAAATGTGGACAAATCTGTCTTGTGCAGTTTACAATAGAGGAGGGCTTGTGCAAGGGATATTTATGTATGGATTTGCTCTTGTTTGCTATGTGTAGTTTCTATATTTTCTCTAATAGCAAACATAGTTTAAAGTAAACGTTGCTTCTAGTAAACTTAAAGGGTAAGAAAGGAAAGCTTGCAGTTGTGGGAGAAGCACAGGATGTGTATGGAATGTTTGGATTGCTTGTGATTACTTGCCAAACTAGTGCTGCTAAAGAGCACTTTACAGGCTAGAGATTGCTTGCATTGTATCTTTTTATTCTCAATGTTAACTTGTGGAGGCTGTTACTTGAGGCTTTTTTGTTTTGGCAGATATTTATTAAATAGAATTTCATTTCCAATGCATTTCCCTTGTTTAAGGTGCTTTTTTTGGCGCACAACATAATGAGATGGTGTGAGAAGCCTTTCATCTTTCCTCCCTGGAGATTATTGGCAAGTGTTGACCGAAACATAAATTGTAAACTAATAATCTAGAAATTCTTTGGCACAAATAGTCATACAGCACAGAAATGAGCCCCATGGTCCAGGTTGATTTGCCCATTTACAATAATCATTTACCCATATCCTTCAGTTTTGCCAATTTAAGTACCAGTCTAAATGTCTCTTACAGCGTCTGTATCTGATTCCGCCACCTCAGGCATAGTTGTAGATATCAACTACTTAAGAAAAAACACTTTCCCCTCAAATTGCCTTTTTTATTTAAAAACTCCTTCTCACCTTGAATCTGTGCCTTTTTGTCTTTAATATCCCTACCATGGGGTAGAAAGAGAAAACAAGCCCAGCCTACCCAATTTCTCCTCACAGCTAAAGTCTTCCAATCCAGATAACATCATGGTGAATCTCCTTTTGCACTAGTGTTGCTGCATCAGACTGTTTTGTCTCCGTGCTGTTGGATTTCTGCCATGCTTCTCATGCATGAATGTGTAGCACCTGGATGCCTCTTACTGCCTCTTATCTAATAAATGCCTCTCACCCTGTCAACTTGGTTTGAAGTACAGCTGGTTCCTAGATCTTTAAGGGAGTTGACCACTGATTTTTCCCATTGCTGGATGTTCTGGGATCTTGCAGCTGTAATGGATGTTCAGTTGGCCAGTGACCAGATTGCCCCAGATTTGGTGGAAAGAACTGAAGTGTCTTTGAAGCAGAGTGTAGGTGGGGTGTTTTACCCCAGGAGAAGCAACCTCCAGCCTAGGGCAGGAATGAAGCCACATTGGAAGGTAGCTAGAGGTAAATGCATTGAGTGATTCATCTGAGGGCCTGGTCCCAACATCACAAATTCAACAACTTCATTTTGATCAAGGTCAGTTCTGTAATCCTGAATTACCATTGTCAGCTGCAAAGATGGCAAGTATCAATGAGCCCACCATCTATCTGCTGCACTTATACTCCTAGCATTTACCACTGCTGTAACTTTCAGCCCTTGTGGTTGCTACACACATGGACTTATTCCATCCTGGCCACTTGCCCAGCAGCACCATTCTCCTCACTGCACCCCCCCCCACCACCTCTTTCACAACCCTGCCTGAGAAGCTAGACTTGGACAGGGAAGAGGAGGGCAAGCTTTGGCATCTCCATGGACTAGTTTGGATTCTGACAGTTTGCGCAATATAAAGACTAATATAGAAATGTTCTGCATTGTGCCATCCTGGTTCAAGGAGTCAAACAAGAACACAAGCATATGGGAACAAGAGTAGGCCCCCTTGGCTCCACAGGTCTGCCTCACCATTCCATATGATCATGGCTGATCTGCCGTAGGTCCTTACCATGCCAGTTCTCCATAGCCCTCACTTCATTAAATATTTGAAAATGTATCTACTTTCCCTTTCAATACTTCCAATAATCTAGTCCCTGCAACCCCCTTGGGTAGAGTATTCCAACATTTCACTACACTGAAGACATTCTTAGTCACCTTGGTTTTAAATAACAACTCCTTGTGACTGTCCCCTTGTCCAGTTCTCTCCTACCAGTGGGGAAAAATCTAATCAGTAATGGAAACATTTCAGCTTCTACCCTTTTACACCCCCTTGAACTTCTTTCAATAAGATCACCTCATTCTTCTAAATACCAAAAGATACAGATTTTGTCTTTTGTGATATGCCAACCCTTTCATCCCTGGAACTGGCCTATTGAATCTTTCTGGAAGGTCCAAGGGGTTTCCACTCTAGTTCTGCTCCAGAACACTCAGTGCAACAATACAGGTGAATGCTAATGGATGTGGAGGTGTTTAGTACATAGTATCATTTCCAGAGGGTTTGTGGGAGGTGTTAATAAACAGGGGGTTGTTGAGCATTTTGGTACTTTTTTGCAGGGCATTGAACAGACTGTAGCCCATTGAATCTGTTTGGGAAGTTGTGTATATTTCCAAGCCAGCAAGCTTGGACATTCCCACTGTGCAATGGTTGAGGTTTCAGCCACCAAACCCCAAATGCTGGAGAAGAAGCTCTACCTACTTGCATCACACATCTGCTTCACCCCAGTAATTGCAAGCTGTTGCAGTGGTGATGCTGGATTGGATTGCTTGCATTGGCTCCGTAATGTTAGTGGTATGATTTGGTTTCTAGTAGTGCCGGTGAGAATGTGGTGTCTGCAGTCCTCTCTCAGGATGGTAGCATTTGCAGTACCACCAGTGCAGCTGTGTTTGTCCCATGAGTGCTGCCTCTCATGGTCAAATTGTATGGTTCCAAGCTGGCTCTTACAGGCAAATTTTAAACAAAAAAACAGGTATGGCTGAGTGAAGGACCCTGGGAGGTTGGATAATGTGGGTCCAATATAGGAAGCAGTTTAAATGTTTCCATGCATGCTTGTGCTGTAGTGTCTAATTGGAGTATTCTGTATGGAACTTCATTTAAGAAGGTAACTGCACCTATGTTTAGCCTCAAAAAATGCTGTTTGGCTATTACATCACTGTAGTAACTAAGACTTTGGAATCAACTTTAAAGCACTACAGGTTTTTAAACTCCTTTCAACAATGCTGTAACTTAAAGTTGGCTTCAAATTAAAGCTCATTGAGTATATTAAATTTGGTTCAATAAACTAGAAAGGGAGCTGCCAATATGTGTTTGACTGTCTTATTAAAGCATATTAAACCAGACAACGTTTACTCTTAAATTTTGTGACTTGAGTGTTTTAAAGTTCATTTCCTCTTGCCTGAGATTAGTGATTGTATGAAATGCAATACTAATTTTTCAAAAAATGAAAGACTGCTGAGATTCTAATTCTATGATGTTCTAATGTAACATTAGTCAGTACAACTAAGAATTGTAGCCCATGACTAACTTTTGTAGCACTGTTTCAGTGTAGATGCCCTATAGGTTCTGTCCTTGGAAGCTGCCTGCAGAGAAAAATGTTGTCCTTAATAATCCAAATTATTTATTAATAAAGGACCTTTGTATATTATCCTCTATCTTGGTGAATGAAAAACCTTTCTGAGCTGTTGTTGCACAAGCTTGGGTCAGTTTTGTGGAGAAGTGAGTTGTTATTATTCAGTTCTTTTACACTTATCTAGAGTGTTGTACTCCACTATTCTGGTTGGGTACTGGTGTGAATGGGATTTACTGTGGTGGTCCAGGGGAAAGTGGGACTGGCTCCCCTATTTACTTCATTGAACCCAGCTCCCTTAAGGGTGTGACTATATTTTTTTTCTTTGTATATGCTGTTGGTTTGCCCATTAAAGAAAGCAGCTGCCAAGGTGATGTTTCTGTACCAAAAAGTGTAATGGTTAACTTTGCTGGAAAACATTTAATAACTTGTGGAGTGATTAAACACCATTCCACACAACACGAAAGCAAATTGTTACTTTGGAACAGAAGATGCTGCTTTTTTTTAACCTTGGTTCTCAATAAAAAATGACGAGTCTTGTGATTATTCTACAGTAAAATAATACATTGCCAAACGTGCACACTAGGCATTGTCTTCAGACAAACATTTATTCAAAAAGTAGAAAGCCTTAAATTGCTCAATTCAAAGGTCCCTAATACCCAAGAAGTTTTTTCAAGCTAACCTAGAAAAACTATCTAATACTTGCCTTTTAGTTATGAAGGTTAAATATATTGTATGTACAGAAAGGAAATCTAACACTACCAGGAGAGGACTAAATCAATACTGCATTGTTTTGTTTTGCTGTGATTGATGTGGGTCAGGGTGCAAGTTGTTGCCTGCACAGCTCTTGCCAATGAACAATTTCTTCTTGTTCCCAGTGATGTAAAATGGTAATATTGTATAACCATGTCAATTGGAATAATGTGGCATAATTCAAGTGCAGGGTATGTTTTGTATGTTATGCATCTGTGCTGTACCAACTGGCTGACAATCAGTACATTGAGGTTGTCAGTGAAAAAGTGGGATTGGTTTTAATTTAGTCTAAGTAGGATTTGTTCCACCTGCTCAAAGCAATTGGAGGAAAGCCCAAGTCATTTACATAGAAGGATGAATTGCCAACACTAATGATGCACTGTAATGGCAGTCTGTGTGTGGTGGTCTGGTGTAGCAGCTCCTACTTAAAGGCAGTCTAAAGCCCTTTTAAAGACAATTCACTTCCATAAGTGACTAGTGTAAAATGATTGTTTTATGCTGCTGCTTCAGTTCATTCAAGGTCTCTGGAATGCTTTGAAGAACTGTGGTGGTAATTGGAGCAGGTGAGTAACAGAATGAAGTCTGACTGTCCTCCAATGGGTGAATTCATTAGCAACAATTAAGTAAATGGTGGGGAAGAATTACTGACACAAACCATTGTAGGCTGCAGTGCACTACTAATTCTTCTCTCTCCCTTTTCCATGCTGTCCTCAATTTAGCATGGGCTTTTCAGTGCACTGTTTTCTGCTTGTAGCTACGTAGTGAAGACCTGATATTTGCCTCATCACTTGCTGTTCCCCAACGTTCCTGTTGCTTTTCATGTATGCATCTTCCAAACCCTTTAGAAGGCCTTGTCTATGCAGTTTTACTCTCTGGTATGTGATTGAAGAGTGAGAACAGATGGATTCATAGTGACTCCAGTTGAAGAGGTGGCTATCTACAGCATGAGCTGTGGGTAGGTATGCATGTTTGGAGATGGCAAGGTGCGACACTATACTTAAACAAAACATTCCATTTCATCTGTTAGTCTAGAACAACCCTGTGGAAGAAAGACAATGGGTCACAATCACAGACTGTGCTAGCTATGTTATAAGCTTTAATTATAACTGCAGCACAGTAAGTGTAGTACAGGAGCCCTACTAATGCTCTATTGGATAAAACAAGTGAGAAGTGTTAACTGGAGATCAACTGAGGGGTGCCTTCCTCCTCTCCGAACTTTTCCTCCTGTCTGAATGCTTTGTCCACTGTCCTTTTCTCCAGGTGCAAAGGCATGCCTACCAGATCCATGATGATCAAAGATCAAGTCCCTAGTATTTCTAATGCTCTGCCTTCAATGTCTGTCTTGACACATATGAAGAACTGATTTCACAGGTGAGCATTTCTACTTCAAGGAGCATGGATTTTTTAGTAGTTTAAAAAAAAGGCTAAGAAATTGGTTCAGTGACCTTTTTATCAATGTCCTGTTGATTCAGACTTTATACATTTATGGGATGGAGGACTTGGACTAATTACTGCTTGGTTTTGGTTGCACTGTGAGAGCAAGTTATGTTGCTATCGTGGCTTGACCTTTTCTATATTTTCAGTGTATATTTCCATGGGATTATTATGCTTGGACATTTGTTGCCATATCTCCAAGGATAGTCTTGTTCTTAAGAATTCACTGAAATGAGTATGCCCATTGTCATGCATTAAATGATCATCTAGGCAATCAGATTTCCTAAGTCACTATTCAAAATTTGTGCACCATACAAGGACAAGTAAAAACATCCTTGTAGCTTGTTTTAATTCCTTATTTGTATTATACTAGTGGGTGGGGTGTTCCACTGAGTGAACATAACCTTCAGATGAAGCGGTTCAGAGGAAGCCAGAGTACACTGGTGATATTCAATTCCCATTTCAATATTTGCTTTACTTTTCAATCCTTTCACTGGAGGTGTAGGGTGGTGGTAAGGGAGGGGGAGCAAAATCTGGCAGAGTGCAAGACAATCTGCAGATTTGCTATGGACTAGTTTCTGCTACTTCTGGAGACCAGTTACATCCTCAGGCTCCTTGTGTCAGATTTTATATCCACATTACATAAAAGTTGTGTATCTGTACCCATTTCAAGTCTTATCAATGCAGATACCTATGTTTGCATTCAAAATGGACACTGCTGTTGTAATGTTGTCCTGATGCAAGTAACCTCTCCCTCTAGGGTTATTGTTACAGTGACTGGTAAGAATAGTTCCTTAAGGAAAAGGAGCTGCCCATGGCTGGAGGTTGTGGGGAAGAATAGGGTTTCCTTTGCTATCCAGTCTTCTCTCCTGTCATCTATCATCCTTTCAGCATCTGACTACCATTCTCCTTTTTATTCCCATGACAATCTCTGCCTCTTACCCTGAATTATGCACTCAACCTATTTATCCTTTTCTCCATGCTCCATTGTCACTCACCTGACCCTTAATACATTAATTCTCTCTTCCGTATTTTATGGCCCACTTCATTGTTTTCCTCTTTTTCATCCTTTTTTTTGCCTTTTTCCTTCAAAGATGTTTGATTTGCTTTTTGATTGAAAGATTCACAATTACAGCATGCCTTTCATGCCTGCAGGTTTCTCCCAGTGTTTAATAGCTAATTTGTTTTATGGTCACTTTTGTAATTGCTGTATGCAAACCATCCCCCATAGTCCAAAATGTAGTAAAGTGGTGAACATATGATTACTGACAATTGTGATGTTGGTTCAGAGATGTTGCTGTGTATAACTCCTCTGCCTTTTTTCTGATGATCTATCTCAACTTCTAATATCACCACCATCACAACCCAGTCTTCAGCCAATTTGATTTAATTCACTGCATGTGATATAGGGAATGACTAAGCTTTGGATACAGCAAAGGCTATTGGATCTCACAGCATCCTAGCCAAACTGTTTCACTCCAGTTGTAAAGTTGGCATCAACCTGACAATGTGGAAGAGTGCTCAGCCTGTTCACAAAAAGCAGGACAAATCCAATCTTGCTAATTGCCAATCAGTCTCCATTCAATCATTGGCAAAATGATGGAAGCTATTGTTGACAATGCTATCAAGTGGTACTTGCCAATAACCTGCGTATTGATGTCCAGTTTTGATTTTACCAGAGGAACTTGGTTTTAGACCTCTATCTACTTGAGCTGAATCCCATGGGTATGGTGACCAGTTTCCCCTGATGTGAAGGTGACATATGACCAAATGTGGCATCAAAGAGCTCTGGTAAAACTGAAGTCAATAGACATCAAGCTGAAAACACTCCAGTGGTTGGAATTGTACCTTGCACAAAGGAAGATGAATGGGATTATGGACATCACTGCAGAAGTTCTTGGGGCAATGTCCTAAACACAACTAGATTCAATTGCTTCACCAATGATCTTCCTTCCATTGTGTTAGAAATTGTGATGTTTGATTGTCGTGTTCAATCCCATTTGCAACTCAACAAATGAAGCAGCTCATGCCTGCATGCAGCAAGACCTGGACAACATTCAGGCATGAGATAAATGGCAAGTAACATGAATGTCACAAAACTGCTAGTCAATGACCATATCCAATAAATGAGTCTAACCACCTTCTCTTGATATTCAGAGCATTACTATGGCTGAGTCTACACCCCCCCACCCCCAAAAATCAATATCTTGGCAATATCTATTGACCAGAAACTCAATTGGACCAACCACAAATATTGCAGCTGTAAGACTAGATCAGGGACCAGGTATCCTGTAGCTTCCTGATATCCCAAAGCCTTTCCACACCTACAAGCTACAATTTTGGAATGGTATGGAATACTCTCCACTCACTTGGATGAGTACAGCTCTAACAACTTTCAAAAAGCTTAGCCATCCATGACAAAAGCCTGTTCGATTGGCACTCCACTGAAACATCCTAAACCTTTATTCCCTCTGCTAACTGGCTGCAGTGTAACCAATTTGCAAGCTTGCTTGGGCTACTCCAAAAGCACCTAAAACCAGTGACCTTCCCCACTGGGGATGACACCACCTGCAGGTTCCCTGAAATTCACACACCATCCTGAAATGGGAAGGAAAAAATTGTTCTCACTTCATCTTCACTAGGTCTGCTTCCTGGAATCCCTCCCCAGCAGCATTGTGTGAGTGCTATAACCAGAAAGCTGTGGTTCAAGGGTGGCTCACCACAACCATAAAGGCAATAAAGGAGGGATAGAAGTGCTGGCCTGGTAGACCCTGAAAAATGGAGGGGGGGGGGGTGTTGGTAGTCTTCACTATTTTATTGGAATATCATCCTAGATATGTGTGCATGAGTCAGTCACTGAACCCATAACTTTCTGACTTGTGGTCTGAATCATTGCCAAAAAGCCAAATATCAAATAGGAATAAGGGAAGTAAACTATGGCCATTGACAATTTTTAATGTCTGGGGCTTTTGGGTGAAATCTTTGCCATAAGCAGCAAGAGATGCCTCATCTACTGAGTTTGTTTTAATCTGGCTGATTTTTGACAATGTCAGTTACTAGCTCAAAGTATGGTAGATTAGCAAGACTTCTGAGAAAATTGTGATCTGTGGCAGTATTATGTAATCAATGGCCTCAATTGCTGCTTTCCATTTCCAAGTCTATAATGCATTGGTGAAAAATGGAGATGTGGGACAAGGGATTTCATCCAAAACTATTACAAGCACAATGATTTTACTTGTGTTCACCCACCGTACTGCAGAAATATTTGGAAAATGATGAAACAGGCTAGCAACTATTTCACAACTTTCACTCAGCAGCCTGACTACTTGAGAGTAGTCAACAGTTGGGCAAATCTGTGTCTTCAACTCAGCACCAACTGCACTTGGATACAACAGGGTATGATTTTTTTGGCTTCAAAGTTAATAACTTTCTGTGCACATGTATTACTGTCTACAGATGGGAATTTATTTGAACATCTGTCTTTTTATAGCATTTCCTGATTTAAAAATTACTTAGGGCTAAGTGCAATTTTAAATGAGAACAGTAGATCTAATCAGTTGCAGGCTTTAGGGAAAAAGCTGCTCTACTTGAAGTGGAGTGTTTAAGTTACAAGACATTTTGATAAGAAAAAGTTGCAGAGTTTCTTTGGAGCTACTCTTGATTACTCAAATGAGGTGTCAGCCAATCTTCTGTGGGTGAAGCAGGACATGCTTTGAAATTCACCTTTTGATCCTAGGTTCCCTCTATGACCTGCAGCCTTTGAAGTCAATTTAGGATGGGTGTCAGTCTGGTGTGATATGCAGTGAAGAAGGGAGCATCTTGCACTTCCCCATAATTTTTTATCCATGGTTTATTTAATAAACCTTGCTGACCTAACAATGGTCCTGAATTTAGAACTGGGGCTTCTTTGAGAGGAAAGAGAAGGACTATTTCCAGCCTGGTGTCTTTGGGTACAAAGCATTCTGTTGCCAATTGACAGAGTGCAAAGTGGTACAACTGGGAAAGTCTAAAACTCTAGTGAACTGTTACATTTTAGTAAACAAACATTTTAATTTTGAGGACAAATGTATGATGAAAGATAAAGGGAGAAAATGATCTTTGTCCCCATTCCCCTTGCCAAATCTAATAGCAGCTTAAATGATTTCTTGTTTCAATGATGTTTTGAACTAGAAATTTAAAACATCTCAAGTCTTGCTATCAGTAAGTATCATAAAGTGAAAGATCCTTGACCACATCTTGCTGACAGTCTCGAGTTACAGCTTAACTCTCCCTCGGAAGAAAATCAACAACACACAGGAAAAATTAAATAGTACAATTCTACAGGGTGGAACAAACAGGAGTGTAATTGTGCATAAATCATTGAAGGTGGCAGGGCAAGCTGAGAGGTTAGTGAAATGCACAGGATTTGTAAGTGGAGGCAGAGTACGAAAGCAGGGAAGTTATGTTGAATGTATATGAAACCCTGTCTGGGCTGCAATTTGAGTATTGTATCCTACTCCCTGTGCATTATCCCTGCTCCCTCAGTTTAGTGGTGGAAGCAGGCACTCTCCCTGTGGATGCAGAGGGATCAAGCATCTTGCATAGTGGAGTAAATACATCTCCAGAAAGAGGAGACCCTGTTCCTTCAGGAACAGGCATTCTGTAAATCTAATGTATATTTCACCTAACACTGCCAGTTGAAGTTTCTATCTAGACATCATGAAATGTCCTTTATGTAAAATCACTTTAATTGGAGGGTAATTGTCAATTCGGGTCAAGACACTGAGTAAATGCATTCTGTCCTATTCTGAATTTTCTGGATAATTAACTTCAATTTCAGGTTGCACTTTCCAGATCTGATTTGTCACAAAATATTGTGTAGGTTTTGTTACACTAACAGGCTGCTGTTCCTGTGAGCAACAGAGTGTTTGAATATGATCTGGTGTGAGCAGTCAGTTGAAAAGAATGAGGTGACCTTGAACTCTCAAATGAGAACCAGATGATAGATGTTACTTGCCAACAGGCAAAGCTCATCTATTTTAAAAAAAGACATTCTCCAGAAGAGCAGTCATTATACAACTTCTAACCATTTATTCACAAGCTATGATGCTTATACAGTCAAAATAGTGCAGTGCTTTGAAAGGCATTACTCCATTATGAATATAATTCCAATCATAAACTCTAGTGTTGGTTTGGTGGTTGGCTTACTGCATATACTCTGGGCACAAGAGACAGCATTTTTGCAAGTGAAAATGCATGGTTCTAATTCTCCTTTCCTGTTCAGGGGTGAGGCTGGTGACTGTGAGTTGGGGGTGAAGAAGCATCAGAACTGGGCACTTGAGGGTGGGGATTGATAGGGAATAGAGAGATCATGTGCTGAGCTTTTCAGTAGCTGTGCCTTGCCTCCCGAATTTATTTGCTTCTTTAGCTTACAGATCTGGCATGTGATGAAATGCTCTCCATTACTTGGATGAGTACATATTGACAGCATCTAGGGTTATGCAGTCTCCTTGATTTTTACCCAATTCTTCTTCCCTTCCCCCTTGCATGTTCTTCCCACCAGCACTTGTACTTGGCTGAATGAGCACAATATACAAAACGATTGCTCATCAAGGCTACTCCGTGTGTGTACCTCCTTAATCTGCAAACTATTGCTGAGAAGGGCAAGTGCACAGGAACACCATCCCCTGTAAGTTTCCCTCCAGCATTCTAACCTGGACATGTGTCGTTCAACAGTGTAGGGTCAAAATATTGGTCATCCTTGTCCAACAGCAATGTGAGAACCTTTAGCACAGTCTGCAGCAGTTCAAGAAGGCAGCTCAACTTCATTATCTTGTGGGCAATTGGGGATAGGCAATAAATACTGGCCTTGTCAGCAACATCCCACCTTGTAAAGGAGTAAAGGCAGCAATGCTTTTCAGGGAAAGAATCTCAATTATAAAATGTTTTTGAAAAGCAAATGTAGACACAAAATTGTTTAATTTAGGTTTCTTTATTCATAACAAATATACAAAGGAATAAACAGCACAAAAACAAAACCTTGACAATCATGGTGGTTACATTCAGTAGTGTAAACTTGAAAAAGCCGGGGGGGGGGGGGGGGGGAGAACAATGCTATTGCCATTTGTGTGGATCCCTGAGATGATACCCCCTTCAATGTTTGAGAGGCTTCTCCACCCAACTCACACCCTCCATGTGCAGTAGCAGAATGAGTCCAGACTGGGATCCTTCCCCACAGACTTGGCATTGGCTGCACCAAGCTTCAGAGTATCCTTCAGCACATGCAGTACTCCTGCGCCCTGGACTGTACCAGTCAGCATCCCCTTACTGACATTTTGCTGTGCTGGAAGACCAAGTTTTGGGCAGACCAAAGGACATCCTTCAAGTTGATGACCTTCCAGCAGCACTTGATGTCTGTCAGTGTGTCCCTGAGAGCAGCCCATAGATTAGTGTCCTCTGTCACACAGCTGCTGGGAATGAGTTGGGACATGGACTCTTGCATCCTTCTCCATACCCACTCAGCAAATCTGCAGCCTGCAAAGAGGTGGGTGACCATCTCCCCCACCGCAGCCATCCCGAGGGCAGTGTACATTGGGGGTGATATGTTGTCTGTAGAGGAAAGTTTTGACTGGGAGGGCACCTCATGCCAACAGCCAAAAAAGGTCTTCATGCTTGTTGGTCAGATCTGGTGATGAGGCATTCTGCTGTATGGTTTGCACTGGGAACAGACCCACAGAATCCATAGTGTTCCTATTCTGCAGTGTCTGAAATCATTCTGTGCTGACAACTACCTGATGGACTTGTCAACAGTGTTTACTTGGAAGAACTCTTCCACAAAGGACTGGTAGTGTGGCAACACCCAGCTGAGTGGGATGTTGCACAGTAATGGTGCCAGGCATTTCTTCTGCAACACCAGGAACAGGTAGAACCTTGGCACATAATGACACTTGGTGCTCACATACTTTGGATCCACACACTGACTGATGCAACCACACATGAAGGTGGTCATCAGGGTGAGAGCAACATTGGGTACACTTTTGACCCCATTCTCAGGGACTTGTGCAGCTTGACCTGTCAGACTCCCTCCATCTTGGACCCCCAGGTAAACTGGAAGTCGTCTTGGGTGATTACTGAAGCAGAGGAGCAAAGAACAGGCCACATCTGCACCAAGTACAGCAGCCCTGAGAGCACATCACACCTGATAACCAGGTTCTTCCCAATTATTGACAGAACACCATTTCCACAAACCCAGTTTTTGATTTACCTTTCCAATCTGCTCCAGCTAATTCTTGTTATATGCCTCAACCTGTCTGAACCAGATCCCTAGCAGCTTCAGATAGTCAGACCCGAGGGTGAAGGGGACATCGGATTGGTCAGGCCAGTTGCCAAAAGGCATAGCCTTGCTCTTCCTGCAGTTGACTCGACTCTGGTCCCAGATGCCAACTCAAACTGGTCACAGGTGCTATTCAATCTGAACTGACTGGATCTGAGCAGAAGATTGTGACAGTGTCCATGTACAGGGAGGTTTTGACTTGTATGCCTCCACTGCCTGGCAATATTACCCCTCTTGTGCTCTTGTCCTTCCTGAAGGATTCAGCAAAGGGTTCTATGCAGCACACAAACAAGAGTGGGTAACCCTGCCTGACTCTGGACTTGATGGGGATACTATCTGCCTCCCATCCACTGATTTGGACTGCACTATGGATATCTGTGTAGAGCAGTTGGACCCAATGTTTTGTTTCCACCCCCCCCCCCCCCCACCCAAAAATCCATTTTGGAGAGCATGTCCATCATGTACGTGTGATATCCTGTTGAATGGCTTCTCCTGGTCCAAGCTGACAAGGCAGGCATCCATTCCTCTGTCCTGCACATAGGCAATGGTATCTTTGAGCAGCGCAAGGCTGTCAGGTTTTGTGGGTCAAGGTGGATCACCTGTCCCAGAGCAGATTTGACCTAGTTGGCAATGGCCTTGGATGGGATATTATAGTCCACATTCAACAGTGAAATGTCTCCAATTCCTGATGTTGTCGTCATCCTCCCCCTTCTGCTTGTCAATAAAGGTAATGATGTCCTTCCTCATGGTGTCTGACATTCTGCCAGCCAGAAGAATAGCATTGTACACTTCCAGCAGTTCCAGGCCCATCCAATACCAGAGCTGAGTACAACTCTATCAGTAGGCCATTGCTTCTGGGAATTTTATTCATGTCAAGGGAATGGATGGAGCCAATCAGCTCCTCTAGGGACAGTAGCTGATCCAGACTTTACTGTTTGCTGTTGTCTAGCACCTCTGTGATAGGGGACAGGAAATTTTGGGAGGCTATGCTGTCTGGTCTTGCTGTCATGCAGACTGGCATAGAATGATCTGCAGATCCTCAGTATGTCTGTCTGAGGATGTTACTGAGCTATCCTCTTGAGGCTGTTGATCACAGTGCTGTGAACCTTTCAGAAGAAGAAGCATGAGCATGTCTCATCCTGTTCCACGCACTCTGGATCTGAAGATGATCTTTGAGGATTTGGAGGCAAAGAGTGCAGCTTGCTGGTTCTTCAGCTTTGAGTTCCTCTTTCACATCCACCCACCCTTGACTGCAGAATGAGAAGTTGCTGCAAGTCTGTTTGGAGTTGGCACAGTTCTCTCTGACTCTGTTTTGATTTCTGAACACCTTTTGAGGATGAAGAACCTTGACGTTCTCTGTTGCCTCCCACCAGTGAATCGGAGTCAAAGAAGGGCTTCACTGTTCTCTAACCTGTGTAACCCCTCTTTAGTTCCTCTGTTATCTGTGGTTAGCAGCCTGACATTTAACTTCCACATTCCCTTGCCTGCCTTTTGGTCCTCCTGTAGGTGATAGGAGTCTAGAAGGAGGCAGTGGTCAGAGAATAACACCAGCGTGAGGTCAGTGGATCTGACTGTGACTGCCTTCGATGTAAAGAGGCAGTCTACCTGGGACCTTACTGAGCTGTCTGGTCTGGTCCAAGTATATTGTGGCTCTGCTCCACCTGCAGGGGTGTTGAAGGTGTTGCACAACTTTGCATCTTTAACAGTTCCATTAGGAGTCTGGAGCTGCTGTCCAGTCTCCTGTCAGCACTGCCAGATTGTACAGCTGTATCAATGATGCAGTTGAAGTCACTGGCCAGAACAACTGGTAGGGATGTTGCCAGCAGCAGTAGGAGCTGCTTGAGGACAGCTAGCCACTCGCTCAGCAAAGGCGAGATGTACACATTAATTAGCCAGAGTGGATTGTTAGGGTATTTTACATCAGTCACAAGGAGCCACCACCACCTCTTTGACTTCAGTGATAGAGAAGTTACCTCCCTGCAGCAAAATCCCCAGGATAAATGCCCAACTATTCTTTCCTTCTTTCCTTCTTTCCTTCTTTCCTTCTTTCCTTCTTTCCTTCTTTCCTTCTTTCCTTCTTTCCTTCTTTCCTTCTTTCCTTCTTTCCTTCTTTCCTTCTTTCCTTCTTTCCTTCTTTCCTTCTTTCCTTCTTTCCTTCTTTCCTTCTTTCCTTCTTTCCTTCTTTCCTTCTTTCCTTCTTTCCTTCTTTCCTTCTTTCCTTCTTTCCTTCTTTCCTTCTTTCCTTCTTTCCTTCTTTCCTTCTTTCCTTCTTTCCTTCTTTCCTTCTTTCCTTCTTTCCTTCTTTCCTTCTTTCCTTCTTTCCTTCTTTCCTTCTTTCCTTCCTCCCGCCACCACCATCCCTGCCCCCAACCACTCACACTGACCACATGGTGAATCCCTGGGACCACCATCACAATCACCTCTGTTTTTAAATATCTAAACAGGTGTGCAGGCTGTCTCACCTCCACAACAATCAAAGGTTACATCAGCCTTGGCATGGTATTGCAAGGTGTTAACCCATTTCAGTGCTCTTCACTGTGCACATTTAGAGATGACAGATTTGTCGCCATAGTTGTTTGAGTTCGGGGATCACAAATACTGTCCATCGTCAATCAGCCTGAGCCCTCATGCTGACAGCCTTGGTGAACTGCAGCACTGTTTTTGGGCTCGGGTACTGTGAATGGTCCTCCCCAGGGTGTGGCAATGCTGGTGGTGTCACTGGGGGGAGATTGGTCTCTGTTCCTGTTCTGCCCTCTGGCTCTGTTTGTTCTGTACCCTCCATCTCTTGGAGCAGGGATGTGCCAGATGAGGTGCTGATCCCAGTCTCCTGGAGCTGGGGGCCGAACAGTTTCTGTGCTGCTCCTGGACTCCCAGAGCTGTGGTGTGCTGGTGACCTCTGCTGCTCTCAGTCTCCTGGAGTTGGGGAGGCAGCAGGCTGAATTCTTCGTCACCTGCATTTGTCTGTCTCCTTCCCCCCCCCCCCCCCCCCCACCCCTCACTTGTCCCCTGTTCTGGCACTTCCTCTGTCTGCATCATGGCTCCCCATATTTGCTTTATCTTCCAAGGAGAGGTTGCTGGCATCCGTCTGTTGCGTTACCCTTTTCTTCCCATTACATTTACTCTGTGTAGCCCATTGTCTCTTGGGTGGTGTCTTTTGGGATTTTCTTCTTTTCACCACCTGCCATTCCCCTTGTCCCTCTGTCCTCTCATTGACTCCTCTTTTAGAGGGGACTGGGGGTTGGGAACTTGAGGCTGAGGAAAAACCAACAGCTCTGGTCTCGGTCTCTGTTGCAGCCTCTTCACTGGTAGGAGGGGTTGTCAGCATTCCTCTGGGGCTTGTTGGTGTAAGTTCCCCCTCTTATTGCCTGAACATAGGTACAGGCATGTTTTGGGCAGGCCTTGTAGAGATGGCCTGCCTCCCCACACAGATTGCAACATTTGCTTTCTCTGCAGTCCTTGGTCTGGTGACCTTCCTGCTTCCATTTCTTGCAGATGAGTACACTGCATTGGGCTGCCACATATCCAGGTATGTTGCAGTTACAGCATAGTCTGGGTTGTTCTGCATATATCATGTAACCACAGTTCCCTCCTATAGCAAACATCTGAGAGAGGGTGGACAATGGCACCATTAGCATCCACCCTTAGCTTGACCTTCACCTGGCACTTGCCAGTCCAGATCCCAAGCAGGTCTTTGTTCACACAGCTTCCTGCTCCCTCGATGTAACGAGCCAGGAAGGTGAGGATATCCACAATGGGCACATGTGGATTGAACATGTGCACTGCTGTCTCACCTTCTGGATGGGAAGGGTGAAGAGTGGCTGCGCCTTCAGCAATGACAGCAGAGCCTCACTTCCCCCCTCTCCTGAAAGTCCTGTAGCATCTTCTGCCATCCCACCGGGTACTCAAAGATAATGTCAAAATACCTGTTACCTGGGAAGTCCTGGAGGCAGTAGATGTCCTTCACCTCAAACTTGCAGCATTCCAGTTGGACCCTCTGGATGAAGAGGTCCCTGGTGAAGGGATTCCCCTCACAGAGGTCCATCAGTGCCAGCCTGACTGTTTTGGATCCCCTGTCCTCCTACCAAGGCACTCATTGCTGCAACCATCCTGATGGAGCTGAAATGGTTATAGCAAGTAATTTACTGGAAAGGGTGTTAGATTGGGAAACCAATCAGCATTAGGATCCACCCCTACATCAGCAAGTTAAGGTCTCATCAGGCAGCTACTTGATCATGAGTCACCATAGTCTTCCTCTAACATCATTGTTAGAGTTCACCTGTGCATCTACATTCGTGATTACTGTCCTGGAACCTTGGCCCTCCTGATCACCAATGATTCCCTGCTAATCTCTCAAACTGTTTCGGAGAATGTTATCTTTCTAGTGCTATATGCCCATGCTGCTGCAAGTAAGTTCATTGCATCTGTGCATACTGTATGTCTGCATATGCCAACAAACTCAACTTTGACTTTACACTTAAAATGAGAGCCATTTGATTAAAATATCATGCTTTGTTTGGAAAATAAGTCAGGTATTGGTAGTCAAGTAATTATTTGATTTTTGGCTTGAATATTATTATGTAGATAACATGGAAATTACCCAAGTGTAGCCTGTTCACAAAATGCAAGATAAACCAAATCTGGCTAATTACTGCCCAGTCAGGTTACTCTCAATCACCAGCAAAGTGATAGAAGATGTCACTGCTAGTGCTATCAAGCAGCATTTGCTCACCATTTACCTATTGATGCCCAGTTTGGATTTTGCCAGGACCACTCAACTCCATTCCTTATCACTGTCTTGGTCCAAACATAAACTAAAGAATGGAATTCCAGAGGTGAGAGTGACTGCCCATGACACAAGGCAGAATTTGACCAAGACTGATCTCAGAGCCCTGGTAACATTGAAGTCACTGGGAAACCACTCAGAGTTGGAGTCGTACCTCACACAAAGGAAGGTGTTGATGGTTGTCAGCAGGTAAATATGTCAACCTTGTTGCTGCAGGCAATCCCCAGAGCACAGTTTTAGTTCCATCTATCTTCAGCTGTTTCATTGATGTTTCATAAGGTCAGAGGTGGGAATTCTTACTGATGATTGCACAATGTTCAATGCCATCTGTAACTCCTTAGCAAATGAAGTAGTCTATGCCTGCTTGCAGCAAGACCTAGACAACACTGAGAGGTATAGGGTGATAAGTGGTAGGTAACATGCATGCCAAAGGAGTGCTAGGCAATGACATTCTTCAATGAGAAAGGGTTGAACCATCTATGCATTTCCTGCATTTTTGCTTTTATTTCAGATTCCCAGCATCTGTACTTTTGTGATTTTTTTTTTAAGTTTACCAAGTTCCTTTGACAGCTGCATGATTAAATCTATGAAGCAATGTGGAGCCTTGCACATCAAATTATTTTGATTTTTTTTCTCTGGTGGATGCATGAAAGTGGATGCATAAGTGTTATGAAAGAGCTTGGAATATAATTCAATATGAAATATTGCCATTGGTATGTCCTGTGGTAAGCCTTCACTATGTGTTCAGCAGTGATAACTGCACACCTAACACTCCTATGAAAACATACTCATTCCTCACTTTGTCGTTCCTAAAGACTGTGCTTTGAAATTAAATGGCATTCCTGGTGATATGAGAAAAGGCATAGCTGTAACCTATCCAAGATATCCTCTTCAGATGAGTAATGTCTCCGGCAGAGTTCTTCCAAGGTACAAATTCCAGAAGCTCAACTGTAGATTTTCAAAACAAACAACTGAAATTCAATAAGAATCCCATATGGTTATGGAGCTAATGATACTGCCTAATTGTTACACTGGGTATTTCCTTATTCCACTGATCATTGTGACTGAATTTGCTGGTGCAATTGATTACCGTGTTACTGATCACAGAGCCAGCATATACTTGATATTGACTTGGCGGATGTGCAGACACATAAGGATTGTCTTCTTCCTCTGGCCTTTAACCATCATGATTTTTGGGTTCATTTTATTGAATAGGGTGCCTACTTTCATAAACAATAAACTCTTTTCACATACACTCTTAAGCACGTAATCTAGGTCAACAAAACATTAATGCTGTGAATGGCCTAGCAAGACAGAACATTTCTAGTCCTAAATTAGTGCACATCTGCATAAAGTGAAGGGAAGTTAGGGTTGAGAACTAAAATGAAATCTTGAACATCAGTGTATTTTTGTCCTAGAATGTTTCCATGTATCCAACAGAGTCAAACAGAGATCCAGAGGAAAGATTAGTGGAGACTAAACATGATTCAGCTTTTTAACTAGACTGTGTCTGATTAAATGCCCTACAGGTATTTGAAAGAAGCACATGATCAAATGAGCACAGAAGATATGACTTACTATTTCCGTGTCCTGCCATGTACAAGCTATGGCATTGACGAGTCTAACTTTGATCAGTGGACTATTGCACATACTCCTGTGATTACAGAGACTGAGCGTCGCACATGCCTTTTAGAGTAATCAATCTCCTTGGAGGCTTGTCGAAACAGATTTGTTTATAGTTTAACTAAAACCAATAATAATTTAAAGCACAACTGGAAGGTCAATAGCTGCAACACAGCATATATTGCACAATACCCATGTCAAAGAATGCATTCAGTAAATCAAAACATTTTCATGCTCTAATATCATGGTTCTCCATTATCACTCAGCAAAATTACAAGGTCCATCTACTACAAAAGCAATCAATTATGAGCTGGTATTCATAATTTGCATGAAATCTGTCAAACACCCTAATAAAGCTCAATTTTGTCTAGGTATGACTTCATCATCTTACGCCTTAGTATTTTTCTTTAATATTCTTACAAGGCCAGTGTTATTTCCCATCCATAACTGCCCTTGAGATGGTGGTGATGAGTTGTTGTAGTCCTTCTAGTGAAGGTACTCTTGAAACACGTTTGGGTAAGGAGTTCCAGGATTTCGATTTGGTATTGTTGAAGGAACAATGATTATTTCCATGTGAGATGATGTGTGACTTGGAGGGGTACCTGAAGGTGGTGTCATTTCTGATGTGCCTGCAGCCCTTGTCCTTCTTGGTAGCCAGACTCTCAGACTTGGGAGGTTCTGTTTGAGTGCGCACTGCAGACCCTGTGCAGGATTGTTCAAGGGAATGAATGTTTAGGGTGAAGCATGGGCTAGCAATACAAGCAATGTATGAACACACAGAATAGGAACAGGAGTCGACCACTTGGCCCCTCGAGCCTGCTCTGTCATTCAGTGAGCTCTTGGCTGATCTGATTGTAGTCTTAACTCTGCTTTCCCAACTACACTTGGTAATCTTTCACCTCTTGCTTATCAAGAATCTATTTACCTCTACCTTAAAAATATTCAAAGATTCTATTACTATTGCTTTTGAGGGAGAGAGTTCCAAAGATGTATGACTATCTGAGAGAAGATGCTTGCTTCACCTCCATCTTAAATGGGCGGTATCTTATTTTTAAACAGCGACCTATTCTTAGTTTCCTGTCAGCCAACCAATTTCCCATCCATGCTAATATGTTATTTCCTACACTATGAGTTTTTGCTTTCTGTGGTGCAGCACTTATAAAGTACCTTCTGGAAATCCAAGTATAGTACTTCCATTGGTTTCCCACATCACATGTTATTTCTTCAAAGAAGTGCGATAAATTGGTTAAATGTGATTTCTCTTTCATAAAACCATGTGGGCTTTATCTGATTTCCTTGAATTATCCTGGATGGTGCCAAGCTTTTTGAGTGTTATTGGAGTTACAAATGGAGAGCAAACCATCAGAGTCCTGAATTTTGCCTTGTAAATTGGGGAAATGCTTTTGGGTGTCAGGAGATGAATCACTTGCTGCAGGATAGCGAGCCTTTGACCCGTTCTCGTTGCCAGAGTATCCATGTGGCTTTCCAGCTAATTTTCTCATCTTTAGTCACCCGCATGGTGTTCACTGTGGGGGATTCAGCAATTGTAATGTCATTGAATGTCAAGGGTTGGTGTTTATTAGAGACCATCGTTGACTGGCACTTGTGTGACTGTTATTAGTCTTTCCTGAATTTTTTTGTCCAGGTCCTATTGCAGGAAAGGACTGCTACATTTTTTCAGGAGTTGTTAATGGAACTGAATATTCAATCATCAGGAAACATCCCAACTTCTTACCGTACCTTTGTGCAAGTTATAACTCAAACCTTTGAAGTGTTTTTCCTTGATGCCCATTGCTTCAGTTTTACCAGGGCTCCTTGATGATATTCTCAGTCAAATGCTATCTTACCGTCAAGGGCAGTCACTCCCATCGCTATGCTCAGTTTTTTGGTCCATGTTTTGACAAGGCTATAAAGGGACCTAGAGCTGGTGAAGTGGTCCTGGTGAAGTCCAAACTGAGCCTGGGCTACCCGATTTCTAATGCTAATCACTGCTTGATTGAACTGTCAACAATACCTACCATCACTTTGCTGATGATTGAGAATAGTCTAATTAGTTATATGTTTTTCATGGGTAGCAATTACCTGGGCCGTTTTCTATTGAGTATATGCCATTTTTGTATTTGCACTGAAATATCTTGTATAGAGAGGCTGACAGTTCTGGAGCACTGTTACCACAGCTGGTTTGTTGTCTAGTCCCACCGCTATTTCATTCTATCACATGAAGTAAATTGAATGGACTGAAATCTGGCTTCTGTGAAGGTGGATACTTTGTTAGTTAGTTGAGATGATTCATCCACTTCTGATTGAAGACAGTGATGAATGTTTTTGGTACTCTTAAATGAGTTTTCCCATCTTGGCGCATTAGTTCCCCATAATATGTATGTGATAAATTAAGAAAGAACATAGAATTCTAAAATAACAGGAGCAGGAACTCTTGGCCCCTCAAACCTGCCCCACCATGATCATAGCTGATCTGTCCCAGGTCTCTTCTGTGCCAGTTCCCTATAGCCTTGCTTCTCTGATCTTTCAAAAATTTACCTACTTATTCTTTAAATACCCCAAAAGATCTTGCCTCCACAACTCTCCAGGGTAGAGAATTCCAAAGATTCACCACCCTCTGTGAGAAGATGTCCTTGTGCAGCTCACCTTTAAATGACCACCTCCTAGTCTTGTAACTATGTCCTGATGTTTGAGATTCTCCCACAAGTGGGAACATCTTGTCATCTATCCTAAGAAGCCCTCTTATGTTTCAATCATTTCTTTCGTCACTTGTGATTGGACAGCCTTCTCATCCCAGGAATTAGTCTGATAAATCTCTTTTGGACTGCCTGCAATGCTGATTATGTAAGAGGATTAAAGGAACACCACTTTAGTTTCTGGGGTTTCAATGCCGAGCTTTTTGCATGATTTAATGCTTTGGAGGGAACACCTCTAAATTTTATATTCAAACTAATTTATCACTTAATAGAACATAGAACAGTACAACACTGGACAGGCCATTTGGCCCAAGATGTTGTACTAATCTTGATGCCAATATATTACTAAATGTTCCACTCCTGTTTATTATCCATATCCTTCCATTTTTTTCACATTCATGTGTCTAGCTAAAAGCCTCCTAAGCTCCACCAAACTGCCTGGTTCCACTACCACCCCTGGTAACCCATTCCAGGCACCTACCACGCTCTGCATAAATAAACTTGCCCCTCATGTTGCCTTTAAACTGCACCCCACCCCCCCAACCTCAACCTTAAAAGCATGTCCTCTGGTGTTTGACATTTCTACCGTGGGGAAAAGATTCTGACTGTCTACCCTATCTATGCCCCTCATAATATAAAAACACAAAAATCACTTAACTGGTATGCATTTTTTTCTCAGCTGGAAGAGTGTTTCAACAATTGAGAGAAACATTTGAGATACTGAATTGGTAGGAGTATGTTACAGTATTGGAAACAGCCCTGTGTTGTATAATTGTAAAGACAATTGGAAAATAAGAGTCTTTCTTTTATCTGCTCTATTTGATTAGACCACTCATACATTATAAGTGAGTAGGAAATCTGGGTAATACTTGAAGTGACCTTGAATCATAACTGAAACTTGATACACTTGTAAAGTTCCATTGCAGGTATGGTATAGCTTGCTGCAATTTCAAGGAGATCATTTAGGCAAAATATTTCACTTTGCAAAGCCAACAGAAATGAATGCAGTGGTCTTTGTGACAGTCAAATTGATTCGCTGCTAAGAAACTAATCTAATTATAACCTTGGCTTTCTACTGGTAGGATTCTTTCCCATGTTGAAGACTTGACCTCAGTGAGGACAGGCAGTAAGTGCAGTCCTGCAGGAATAGTTACATATCAAGGACAACTAATTTAAAAAAAAAACAGGCTTTTACCTCATTATCAGATTGTATAATTGCAGTTCTTTTTTCATATTGAGGTCTCAGATGTAGATCAGTAAATATTCACAGCATTACTAATCATTTAGTCTATAACAGCATTACGTTATACACTTTAGCACCCAAACAACATGTGACAGACATAAGCTATGTTAACAAATCAGGTTTCCCTCACAGAGCATGATCCACTTCATTTCTAACACGGTAATACATTATCACTCTATGCTGACAAATTCTGAAAAAATAGATCTTCTGGAAGAAACTGTAAGGTTATGTGGAATAGTCAAAACCTGTAAATTGGGTGTTAAAAACCTCCCTGAAAATGATTTTTAAAGGTGCAACATACCTTTTCCAATAATTTTAGTCAAAGTTGAGTTCGTCATATGCACAATACATGTATGCATAGGCGCAATTAAAAACTTAGTTGCAGCAGCATCATAGACACATAGCATCAGATACACAACATTCACAAGAAAAGTATAAACTAAACATAAATTATACACAATTTTTACAAGAAAGAACACAATTAGAACAAATAAGACAACATCATTGTGTGCTATACTGAGGTAGTGATTGGGGTTGTGCAGGTCGGTTCAGAAACCAAATGATTGAAGGAAAGTAGCTGTTCTTGAACCTGGTGGTGTGGGACTTCAGGCTTCGATGGTAACTGCGAGACAATGGCATGGCCCGGATGGTGGGGTTCTTTGATGATGGACGTTGCCTTCTTGAGGCAGCACCGAATGTAGATACTTCCTGTGGTGGGGAGGGATGTGCCCGTGATGTATTGGGCTGAGTCCACTACTCTCTGCAGCTTCTTACATTCCTGCATATTTATTAATTTTATTAAATTTTATTTACAGCGTGGTAACAGGCCCTTCCGGCCCAACAAGTCCGCGCCGCCCATTTTAAGCCCAAGTTAACCTACCCGTACGTCTTTGCAATGTGGGAGGAAACCTGAGCACCCAGAGGAAACCCACGCAGACACGGGAGAACGTATAAACTCCTTACAGACAGCGACGGAAATCGAACCCCGATCGCTGGCGCTGTAATAGCGTCGCGCTAACTGCTACGCTACCGTGCCGTGAATTGTTGTACCGGACCATGATGAAACCAGTGAAAATACTCATTGTTGAACACACTAATTTGTTGAACCAATCACTTCTATATATATATATGGGTGGCTTCCATGCAGAAATTGAGAGAGGAAAAAAACAGAATTTAGTAAAAAAATAAAAGCCCCTCTTCTGGAAAGACCAAAGCTCCATGAGAGAAAATGTTACTTATCCACATCTGATCTCTCATTACCAGGAAAAAAACCCTGCAATTAACCAATCTGGTAATGAGATAAAAAGCTGTTTTCACTTAGTTGTCCTTAATATATAACTACTCTAGCAGGACTGCATTTATTGCCTACCCCATTGGGGTAGCTTCCCAACGTGGCAAGGAAGCCTACCAAGGGAAAGCCAAGGTTATATTTAGATTTACTTCTTTGCAGCAGACTGTCACAAAGATCATCAGGTTAATTTGGAAGAATTTGTCACATAATTTGGATTTTACCAATTTTCTTTAACACTTTTTATAAAGTTCTCATGGTGCATTACACTGACGCTATATGTGGCATAAATGTTGATGACACTTTTACTATGCAGGTACAGTTGTCCGGATATATCATCATCACTGTAGGCCTTCGGGTAGTAATCCTTACCAATATCTTTATTTTTAACCTCATCAGTGACCTCCATGGTAGCAGGTGGTAGCAGGGAATTGGCCCTTGTACTATCCTTTCATCCTGTCCTGCATGAGGTCCATGTAGCCCAGATGACCTGTGTGCAAATCCTGTGCCTAACCTAAACTCCAAGGATTGCACAGTTTTTGTATCTGAACTGATGGCTGTAAGTGTGAACTCAAAGAACATTGCCCTAGTCTTTATTATTTCTCTGTTTTTCCTGTTTCTCCACTGATAGGCAAGGCTCCAGTTCCAGGTTACCTTGCAGGAAAAGGGGATAAGGAAACAGTTATTAAAGGAATCATGGGATACAGGAGCTAGTGCAGGAAAGTGATGTTACAGTAAAAGATTGACTGTGATCTCATTGAATAGCAGAGCAGGTATGAAGAGCCAAGTGGGCTCAATCTGTTTCTGTTTCATAAGTTCTTGTATTTAGATGAAGCAGGTTGTGTGAAACAGGATCAGTCAGGAACGTACTTTCACCTTTGATGGTTTCGGGGTCACCACTGCAATGGATGTTCCACCAAATGGCTAGCTTATCTCCTCCAATAACTGTAAGGATGGACTTCTTCCACTATGGATACCCTCTGCTGCTGGCAGTTACGCACCACCTTGTTTTGCAACATGGACAAAAACGTGTTAGCGCAATCATGCAATCTATTTGGTGATGTTCATGCTATGGTTGCATAACTCCCATACTGCCCAAGCTGCAACATCTGTGTCGGAGGCTTGCAGCAGTGTAGACTGTGTGGAGTAGAGGAATGTTAAGAATGAGTATTAACTGATACTGCTTCTTTGTCGGTGAGTGACAGACATGTGGAGCACTTTGTGAGGCTGTGGGGGGTTTAGTAGATTAAGGCATTTGCTGCTGCTTTCACTGACTTTGATAACTCTTATGAAGTCACTGGACTAACATACTGTATATGTTAGTCCAGTTTATCAGGGTTATGCTCCTTCAAGGCTTTACGGGAGTTATCAAAGTCAGTGAAAGCATCGGCAAAGCAACCTAGTTTATCAGAGTTATGCTCCTTCAAGGCTTCTGCCCTCATTAACAACTGGGCATCTTGGCCCCATGTGAAAGCAGGATCTCTCTCCTACTTCCCACCTTCTCCAACAAGAGCACCAGTGCACTATTCAAAGCCTCAACACATACTCTCTCACCAGTGTTTTTTTTAAATTTCAAAAATACACTTTATTTAAGATTAAATATATATACAAAGGAATAAACAGTGCAAAACTCTTTAGATTCTCAGTGTCAATTGGTCAATACATTCAGTAGTGTTAACACATTTTTTGTACATAGCACCATTGCCTCTCCCTTGTTTGAGGTGCTTCCCCACCCAGACTCAGCCCCTCAACATCCAGTAGTGGAAGAACCATAGACTGTGGTCCTTCACCACAAAGCCTTTGCATTGGCTGCACTAACCTTCAGTGCATCCCTCGGGACGTACTCCTGCAGCCTCCATATGCCAGTCAACAGCATTCCCTTACAGACATCTCATTGTGCTGGGAGACCAACAAGTCTCGGGCAGATCAAAGGGTGTCTTTTACCGAGTTGATGACCTTCCAGCAGGAGTTGATATCCATCTCTGTGTTTGTCCCTGGGAACAGCTCATAGATCAGAAATTCCTCTGTTATGCAGCTGCTTGGGATGAACCATGATAAGGACCCTTGCATCATACTCCCTCACCAGCGTTGCACCTTGTTGCTGGGCCAGGTTTGCCAGTGGAGTATCTGGCAGCATCTGTTCCAGTTGCAGTGCACCTCCCCTTTAAGGAATGCAGAATAGCTTTAAGTAATGCAAGCTAATTTTAATTGGACCCAGCTACTTCAGTCATTGGCCCCACTGATGCATCCTGAAGTTGCTATAATGAGCAGGAGGCACAAAGTTAGCAGGCTATCTGCACTGTGATCAACAGTGTGGGTTAACTGGGCATTGCAATCCCCATATCCATTTTCATAGGCTTTCCAATTTAGTCCCCTTTGAGTTTCCAATCTATTCCCATCTCAGTCTTCCCTCCATTAGTTTGACACAACACCATACCATGATGTTGGGCTGGCTGATAGAGTTAGACAAAGCTAATGAGGCTCAAGACTTAAAGTATCTCAGGATGTCGGTTCCAAGAGTCTGTTCACTTGCTCCCCAGTATCTCACCACTCATTCCTACCCGTCTCTGCCTCCTGTTCCTTCCTTCCCCCACCAACTAGACCCAGGTCCCAACTAGAGTTTAAATCATGGCTTTAAATTCTTAGGAAAAAGCTCATGAGAGTGGCAAAGTAATTGTTCTGCTCAAATTCTCCCATGATCCTCAAATAATGATGACCGCAAATTTATCGTATCTGATTTAAAGAAAACATTATAAAAATTCTTTTTCATTCATCTTGACTAAAGAATCTTCACTAACCATCTGTCAAAAAGGAATGCTTCCCCTTATACTGCTCTGCTTTTAATTCAGAGTGCCTGACCTTTTATGTCATTGTGTCTTTCAAGAATGGAATGTTTTCGAGAACTGTTTGAACTACGCTGGCTTCAAGCAGGTCAGTAGAGCTGTGGCAATGCAATTAGATATAAATGAGCTGTGAGAGTAGCTGAACAAGTTCCCTTTTAATTTTCTTCTCTAATATGTAAAAGGAATAATGAATGGTTTCTAAATAAATTAACGGTTGAAAATTGAAATTCATTTCAGATGTACAGATACTCATAACATCGGCTCATCGGAGAGCACTGAAGGCTCCGAAACTGTTTCAACATGCGACTCTGACTCTATGGAGTAAAAAGATAATATTTTTATTACTATTTTCACCGGCAGTGGGCTCCTGTTATTTTTCTTAAATTAGGCAATTCTTGGACATCTAAATGGTTGCATAAAACTCAAATGGTAAATGGGGGAGATATTAGCTGAAGAAAAGTCAATGCATTTCTTTTCAATATTTTAAACTGCATGTTTACATTCTGTGTGCCATAGGACATAGCAAATGAAATGGACGTCATATCCTCTCCCGCAATCTACCTTGGCACAGACCTTGCCGGTTGTTCTGCTTTCCCCTTTTCCTCCATCTTAAAATTCATTCATCTTTAACTTTTCCCAGATCTGATGGAAGATCATCAACTTGAAATGTTAACTCTGCTTCTCTTTTCACAGATGCTGCCTGATCTGCTGGGCATTTCCAGCATTTTTTGCTTATATTTTATCATGTCAGTATGTATGAACAGGACTAACTTGTAGGTGTCCTGAAGGGTAAACTTTTCCAAAGCTGGTTTGAAAGTAGTATGTGTGTCGCTTGCACTGGTGATTCATTAAAGAACATCTCCAGTGGTAGTTTTGTATATCAGAATACATTGGATGCTCCTGGATCACGAGTTGAACTGTTAACATTTCCAGAAGTTTGCTTTGAGGTCAGTATAACATTACTCAGCCTGCTGGTGCCATCTTGTTTTCTTTACTGCACCAAGTGGCAGGAGAATCACAGCAGCCAATAAACAAATCAAATATTTAGAGACGAGAGGATCAATTTTATACAGTCTTGTGATCATGCAAGATCAGGTCTGATTTTCTCAGGACTTAAACCCAAGGGCTCAAAATCAATGCAGGTTTCACCCTAAACATGTTTACACGGGTGAAACAGAAAGTTATCTGGCATAAACTCTCAATGGCAATAAATCAGAATGTGGATGAATGTTCTTGGACTCTAACTCAACTAATTATCTGGTTGTGCTAGACTGCACTATGTGCTGGCCATCGATTGACTAATATTGACACATTACTTTTGGCAACAGTACAAAATTATCAGCACAAAGGATGCATTGAATTTCTTTCTTTGTGAGCAATTATTTAAGGCATTTAACATGCTTTTCTATTTTCCTTGTCAATATCTAGGATAATGCAAGGTTTGTTTCTTTCCAGTGAGTATTATTGAGGTTGAAGCACTACTGATGGCTCTCAATAATAGGTGCAGTCTCTGCTTGTGAACACTGTTTTGTAACAAATATGATATGTTGCTGCTATTACAGGTTGGGTGCCCTCCCAACACCTTTGATTTGTATCCACAGCAAAATAGACAGGTCCCATAAGCAACTGGATGAACACAAATTTGTACTCTTACACCTCCTTCTCCATGACTTATTCCTTAATTATAATATGTAGCACTGGAAACTGATTTCTGAAAAATTAAGTATCACACCATCAGTTCAATGCACCCACTTTAAAACTAATAAATTAATTTACATAGAATGTTATGTTGAGGAAAAGTTGAATACCAGGATAAAATTATCATATTGAATTCGTGCAATATATAAATTGTTTCAAAATGTGGAAATGGACAGTGAGAAGCCATTGTTGTTCTTTTCTATCATCTATGATGAATAGTTTGTGCAAGGGAACTTCCCTATTAGCACTCTCAGGTGACTGAGGCAGTATAGAGAAAGGAACCAGGGTTCATGAGTCTAATCTTATGATATGACTATCTTTACATTGATAGTAAGGCATATCTTTATTTCTTTTCAATAATTGTAGACAATGAAGAGGTTAATTCCATCTAACACTGGATAATGTGAGCTTGGGGGCATCTCAGGAATATCTCAGGGATATTGAAACCAGGTTGATTGATTGTCGCATGCAGAAACAAATCAATAAGGTACCAATTTCCTTCAAAGGCAGTGGGATGTTTGTGTTAGACTGCAGTTCACATGCTGGAGATAAAATAAGCTTCCCTTAGGTTTAGAGTTGGACAAAGGCAGCTTTTCACAGATACAGTGAAACCTAGGGAGCTTTCATTGCAACTGAATTCATTTATAATTTAATTAATGTTTGGTACACCACTGCAAAGTAGATTACTTGTGGACCATTGTTTGTTTCTGAAATGGAAGATCTTTCTATGCTCTGATTATGATTTTATCCTGGGAATATATGTCTTCAGCAAGTACAAATCCTGCCCATACATGGCCAGACAACAATCTCATGCTACATGCAGCACTGAATTCTGGTAATTATATTACTCTCCCCGTTGGCAGAAACTCCAGAAGCAGTACTATAAAGAAATGAGGTACCACCAGATTGGTCCTTCACTGCAGTTGTAAGTACAGCCACCTGTCACTGACATTAGGTAGACAATTTATTGAGTTAACAAATATGAGAGAATTCCTCTCCAAAGTACATTTATCCATAAGGCAAGGATAGTTAAGATCTGCAAGTCCAGTATACACAAAGATATCTTTCACACAGGCTATTTACTGAGAAATTGTTGGTGCACAATGTGCATGAAATTTTTTTGTGCTTGAAAGACACTTTCTCTTTTCTGGGACAACAAACATTCTAAGCTCATTTTAAATTGTTTCTATCTTGCATCTTCTATGTGTCCCTCAACCCTCCACCCTTCCTTGAAGAACATTGGTGAGTCGATTGGTTGTTGCTATTGATCAGTTTTCATAGTTATTTCTCATAGGTAACAACTTGCCAATAATCAGATCTATTGAATAAAATTTCCCAACTTGCCATTGTGGTATTTGAGCTCATGATCCCTCATTTGCTCACCCAAATTGATAATCATAGTGTTTTTAATCAAATAATTAAATTTTCTTGTTAAAATAATCCTCATTTGTAGGCCACTATTAACCTGAGTCTCAATCTGTGTTTATCCTACCTCTAAGCTGACTTCTAAATAACACACTATGTTACTATCAAAGTTCATGGCTGGGTGTGTCTTCAAATTCACCTCTACTTGTTCTTTTGCCACTGCCTGGCCAGGTTGCAGTTCTTGGGTACCTGAAAGGAGAAAGTCACAAGGTTATGACTGCGATAAGAAAAGGGGTGTAAATAAAAAGTGACTGCTTAGCTGATCAGCAGCTTGCAAAGCATCAGCAGCTTTTAAATCAAAAGAAGTTGAAAGATAAGGGTGGAATGGGATTACATATGAGAACCCTGATGAGAATCCAGTCCTGACGAAGGATCTCAACCCGAAACGTCGACTGTTTATTTCCCTCCATAGATGCTGCCTGACCTGCTGAGTTCCTCCAGCATTTTGTGTGTGTTGTAACATAAGAGAATGTTGCACCTATGCTTTCAGTTCATCTCTTGCCATAGGTTCAATAATGGCCACTCCAACTATGGCCAGAGGTGAGTTGGAATCATAGGTGCAGCGTTCCCATACCTGATCCCACTTTCCATTATCTCACAACCACTTTTCCCCTCTCTGTCAGCTGTAGCTGCCTGCAACAATGGAGCAACTTGTTCTACAAGAAAAAGGAAAGTGTTTTAGTCATTGTTGTGCAATATGTTTGGGTGATAGTTAATTAGCTGGTAGTGTGTGTGAACTGCGAGATTTGATGTGTGACTTGTAGAAATGCGAAGTGTGTGACTTCAGTGAAGCTTGGGAATGGGAGGTTCTGGTTCTGTTTGCTTGTTGGTAATGTTCTTAGTTTGCTTAGTGAATTGAGAAGAGCCTACATCTTGTGGTGCAGATGGTAGGGCTATGGCATTTGGAGATGTATTCACTGATCTTCATCACGTGTGGACTCACTGAATTCTCTGATGCACTGCATGTAGGTCATCAGGACTTGATGGCATTCACATGAAGCTATCTCCTCACACCACCTTTGTTATTTGAGTCCGGAGAGTCTCCTGGCCTTGTGGGCAGAGACAATATATTCTACTTTAACCACTAAGACTACATTTTACATTTTTTTCAGGCAGCTTCAATTGTGGGATACCAATCAGCATTTGTTGGCAATGGATATGCAGTCTGATTCATTAAAAGGGACTCGTATTGTTTTTAAAACCTAATTTATTTTTCAAAATGAAAGTTGGATGGTGTAAATATAAAAATGTCAGTGGTAAGTGAATGTTCTGTCATGAATGTGGCTGTTTGTAGAAAATGCAGTGAATCAAAATCAGATTTATTATCACTTGTACGTTGTGAAATTTGTTGTTTTGCACCACAGTCTAATTCTAAATTGAATAGAAACAAAAGACTGCAGATGCTGGGATTGAGATGAAAAACACTATGATGCTGGAGGAACTCAGCAGGCCAGGCAGTATCAGTGGAGAAAAGCAGGCGGTCAATGTTTCAGGTCAGGACCCTTCTTCAGGACTGAAGATAGGAAAAGGGGAAGCCCAATATATAGGAGGGAAAAGCAGAGCAGTGATAGGTGGACAAAAGAGGGGAGACGGAGTGGGCACAAGGTGGTGATAGGTGGATGCAGGTAAGAGATAGTGATAGGCAGCTGCAGGGGAGGAGGGGAGAGCAGATCCACTGGGGGATGGGTCAAAGGTAAGGAGGAAAAAAGTGGGGTAGATAAAAGAGAGAGAGGGTAGGAAAGGGAAGAAAAGGACATGGTTGGAGGTGGGTGTGAAGAGGTGGGGATTACTAAAAGTGGGAGAATTCAATGTTCATGCCATTAGGCTGCAAGGTTCCAAGACGGAAATTGAGGTGCTGTTCCTCCAGTTTGCACTTGGAATTCTCCTGGCAGTGGAGGAGGCCGAGGACTGACATATCAGTGATAGTGTGGAAGGGTGTGTTGAAATGACTGGCAATGGGGAGATGCAGATCGTGGTTATGGATGGAGCACAGGTGTTCTGCAAAATGGTCACCTTATCTGCGTTTGGTGTCGCTAATGTAGATCTCCAACTCTTCCATAGCTTTAAGTTCTCTGGCATGCACAACCTCATCTTCACCATGGATGTCCAGTCCCTATATACCTCCATTCCCCATCATGATGGCCTCACCGTCCTCTGCTTCTTTCTTGACCAGAAACAGAACCAGTCCCCTTCCACTAACACTCTCTTCTGCCTGGCTGAACTTGTCCTCACCCTAAACAGATTCACTTTCGATTCCTCTCACTTTCTACAGACCAAAGGTGAGCCATGGGCACTCGCATGGGCCCCAGCTGTACCTGCCTCTTTGTTGGCTACGTTGAACAGTCTCTGTTCGAAGCCTACTCTGGCCCCGTTCCTCTTTCTCCACTATATCAATGACTGCCTTGGTGCCACCTTTTGTACCCGTGCGGAACTCGACAGTTTTGTAAATTTCACCACTAATTTTCACCCTGCTCTCCAATTCACTTGGACTATCTCTGACACCTCTCTCCTTCCTCGCTTTCCATCTCCATATCAGGAGATTCCTTATCCATTGACATCTTCTACAAAACCCACTGATATCCACAGCTACCTCGATTACAGATCTTCCCACCCTGTCTTTTGCAAGGACTCTATCCCTCTTCTCAATTTCTCCGCCTCTACCACATCTACTCCCATGATGAAGCTTTCCACTCCAGGACATCTGAGATGTCCAACTTCTTTACTAACCATGCCTTGCCCCCTACTGTGGTCGCGAGAGCTTGAACCCACATCTCTACCATTTTCCACACCTCTGCTCTCACCCCCACCTCTCCCAGACCCAACAGAGATAGGCTCCCCCCTGTCCTCACATTTCATCCCACCACCCTACATATCTGACACATCATTCTCCACCACTTCCGCCATCTCCAACAGGACCCCACCACCAAGCATATCTTCCCCCTTCTACCTTTCGCAGGGACTGCGAAACACCTGCCCAACACCACCTCCATCCAGGGACCTAAACAGTCCTTTCAGGTGAGACAGAGATTCACCTGCACCTCCCTTAATATCATCTACTGCATTTGGTGCTCCAAGTGTGGCCTCCTCTACATTGGTGAGACCAACGCAGACTAGGTGACCGTTTCGCAGAACACCTACGCTCTGTCTGTAACCGCGACCTACATCTTCCCGTTGCCAGTCACTTCAACTCCCCATCCCATGCTATCACTGATATGACAGTCCTCGGCCTTCTCTACTGCCAGGAGAATTCCAAGTGCAAACTGGAGGAACAGCACCTCATTTTCGTCTTGGAACGTTGCAGCCTAATGGCATGAACATTGAATTCTCCCACTTTAAGTAATCTCCACCCCTCCACACCCACCTCCAACCATGCCTTTTCTTCCCTTTCCTAGCCTCTCTCTCTTTTTACCTACCCCACTTTTTTCCTCCTTACCTTGACCTATCTCCCATTGGATCTACTCTCTCCTCCTCCTCCACACCTGCCTATCACTATCTCTTACCTGCATCTACCTATCACCACCTTGTGCCCACCCTGCCTCCCCTCTTCTTCCCTTTCCTTGCCTATCTCTCTTTTTTTCTACCCTACTTTTTTTCTCTTTACCTTTGACCCATCCCCTGGTTGACCTGCTCTCCCCTCCTCCCCTGCAGCTGCCTATCACTATCTCTTACCTGCAGCTACCTATCACCATCTTTTGCCCACTCCGTCTCCCCTCTTTTGTGCACCTATCACTGCTCTGCTTTTCCTTCCTATATATTGGGCTTCCCCTTTTCCTATCTTCAGTCCTGAAGAAGGGTCCTGACCCAAAATGTCGATTGCCTGCTTTTCTCCATGGATGCTGCCCGGCCTGCTGAGTTCCTCCAGCATCATAGTATTTTTTCATCTTAATTCTAAAACAAATTCTGATTGCATTGCATATTTATGATGCTGTAGAATTAAGCAGACTGCTGCAATAACGAAGGCCATAGATTCACACAACTTTCTGGCATGCAGGCAGCCATTTGGCTCAACATATCCTTGTTACTGGCTTTACTGAAAGAGCTATTCATTAAGTGCTGTTCCTTGCCCTTCCTGCAGGAGCCATTTATGTTTTTCCCTTTCAAATATTTCTTCAAGCTATTTTTATGTGTTATTATGAACAAATTATTTTTACATTACAGTTTTTATTAGGTCATTCCATATTCTAATAATCCTCTATTAGTACAAATAAATTTCTTCTCGGATCTAGCAGAGTTTGATTGGGTGGAGCCTGTTTGAAGAGAAAGGAATGAATGGCAAACAGGAGGCTTTTAAGTGTGTTATATGAAGAGTTCAGGGGCAGCATGTTCCTAGGGTGCAGAGTAAACCTGGCATGTCTGGGGAACCCTGGCTGACGAGAGATATTGAGGCTTTGTTCAAGGAAAAGAAGGAAGCATACAGGGGTTTAGGAGGTCAGAGACGAGTAAATTCTTTGATGATTATAAAAAGATTAAGAATACAGGAGGGCAAAGAGAGGGTCTGAGGAAAATCCAAGCGGTTCTATAGCTATATATTAAGAGTAAAAGGCTGGCTAGGGAGAGAGTACGTCCCCTTAGAGATCAGCATAGCCGCCTATGTCTCGAGCCACAGGAGATGGGGGTGATTTTTAATGAATATTTCTCCTCGGTGTTTAGTAAGGAGAAAACCATGGTTGCTCAAGAGATAAGGGAAACAAGTGGAGATATTCTGGAAGACATTCATATTACCAGGGAGGAGGTATTTGCAGCCTTGCAGTGCATTAAGGTGGATAAATCCCCAGGGCCTGAACAAGTACATCCTCAAACTTTGTGGGAGGCGAGAGAAGAAATTGCGGAGGCCCTTGCGGAGATATTTGCTTCATCGTTAACCACTGGTGAAGTTCCTGCAGACTGGAAGTGGTTAATGTTCTGTTGTTTAAGAAGGGTTAAGAAGGCAAGGACAAGCCAGGGAACTAACTACAGGACGGTCAGCTTGGACATCAGTGGTGGGGGAAGTTACGGAGGGAATTCTGAGAGACAGGATCTCCCAGTATTTGGATAGGCAAGGTCTGATTAGGAGGAGTTAGCATGCCTTTCTGTGTGAAAAGTCATGTTGACAAGTTTTTTTGAAGAGGTTACCAAAAGGATAGTTGAGGGTAGGGCAGTGGATGTTGTCTTTTGGACTTTAGTAAGGCCTTTGATAAGGTCCCACATGGTAAGCTGGTCTGGAAGGTAGGTCACATGGAATCCAGGGAGAGCTAGTTAGGTGGATTATAATTGCTCGGAGGTAGGAAGCAGAGGGTGGTGGTTGAAGGTTGTTTCTCAGAATGGAGGCTGGGTGAGTAGTGGTGTGCCACAGGGGTCGGTGTTGGGATCCTTGTTATTTGTCACTTACATGATTTGGATGCAAATGCACAAGACTTCATCGGTATGTTTGTAGTTGACATGAAATTAGGAGGTGTTGTTGATAATGAAGAAGGTTATTATAGATTACAGGGGGATCTTGATCAGTTGGGGAAGTGGGCCAAGGAGTGGCAAATGGATTTCAATACAGATAAGTGTGAGGTGATGGATTTTGGTGATGGACTTAAACTATGAATGGTAGGGCATTAGGGAGTGTAATGAACAGAGGGAGCTAGGAGTACAAGTGCATAGTTCATTGAAAGCGGCATCACACGAAGACGGTGGTGAAAAAAGCATTTAGCACACTGCTTTCATCAGTCAGGCCACTGAGTATAGGAGTTGGAACATTATGTTGCGGTTGTATAAGTTGTTGTTGAGGCTGCACTTAGAGTACTGCGTATAGTTTTGATTGCCCCATATTGGAAGACATAGTTAACCTTAAAGGAGTGCAGGGATTTACAAAGATGTTGCCAGGACTAGAAGGCCTGAGTTATAGGGAGAGGTTGGCCAGGCTAGGTCTTTATTCCTTGAACAGCGGAGAATGAGGGGCACCTTATGGAAATGTTTAAAATTATGGGAGCATTGATAAGGCCTTTTCCCCAGGGTAGGTGAATATATGTGACAACATATGTCCTCATATATGTGACAATAATACTCCACTACCAATACTAACCTGTCGTATTGGGAAGAGAAAAAAAAACTTACAACTGTATGCTTTGATAGTTATTGAGATGTTTGATTGATAACATTGCAGAACTTGGGTATGTCATTATTTAATAAATTTTGTAAAGACTCTAATAAGTAAGTTGTGACAGCTTTGCCATTTGGAACCATTACTACTTCCTGTTTTTGGCATGGATACCCTGAAGGTGTGCCCCGCATCAAATTGCAATAATTTTCATGTTGCGATATTTCATAGGTATTTGCAGCTTTGTTCAAATCTAGCCCAGCTTTTGACAAATATTTATTTCTCTACTCTAAGGAGCCAATAATAAATGAGCTTCATCACATTCAGCTAAGTTCCCATTTTTTTTTAGCTTGCAACACAATGGTGCCACTTATTGACTATTGACTTGGGACTCTCAATCAGGAAGTTCTCAATGGAATGAAGAGTCCCTCAAGTGTGATAAATGAGGAAAATAGAAAACCTGACTAACTTTATGATTTATCATAGCATCATAGAATTCTATCATAGAACGGGACAGCTCAATACAGGCCCTTCGGCCCACAATGTTGTGCCAACCTTTAAACCTCACCTAAGACTATCTAACCCCTTCCTCCCACATATCCCTCTATTTTAAATTCCTCCATATGCTTACCTAGTAATCTCTTGAATCTGACCAATATACCTGCCTCCACCACCACCCCAGGCAGCACATCCATGCCCCAACCACTCTGGGTAAAAACCTCCCTCTGATATTTCCCTTGAACTTCCCACCCATTACTTTTAAAGCCATGCCCTCTTGTATTGAGCATTGGTGCCCTGGGAAAGAGGCGCTGGCTGTCTATCTATTCCTCTTAATATTTTGTATACCTCTATCATGTCTCCTCTCATTCTCCTTCTTTCCAAAGAGTAAAGCCCTAGCTCCCTTAGTCTCTCCTCATAATGCATACTCTCCAAACCAGGCAGCATCCTGGTAAATCTCCTCTGCACCATTTCCAACACTTCCACATCCTTCCTATAATGAGACAAACCAGAACTGGACACAGTACTCCAAGTGTGGTCTAACCAGAGTTTTGTAGAGCTGCATCATTACCTCGCAGCTCCGAAACTCGATCCCACGACTTATGAATGCTAACATCCCATAAGCTTTTCTTAACTACCCTATCCACCTGTGAGGCAACTTTCAGGGATCTGTGGATATGAACACCCAGATCCCTCTGCTCCTCCAAACTACCCAGAATCCTGCCATTAACTTTGTACTCCGCCTTGGAGTTTGTCCTTCCAAAGTGTACCACCTCACACTTCTCCGGATTGAACTCCGTCTGCCACTTCTCAGCCCAGCTCTGCATCCTATCAATGTCCCTCTGCAATCTTCAACAGTCCTCCACACTATCCACAACACCACCAACTTTTGTGTCATCTGCAAATTTGCTAACCCACCCTTCTACCCCCTTATCCAAGTCATTAATAAATGTCACGAAAAGTAGAGGTCCCAGAACCAATCCTTGAGGGATACTGCTAGTCACAGCCCTCCAATCTGAATGCACTCCCTCCACCACAACCCTCTGCTTTCTACAGGCAAGCTAATTCTGAATCCACATGGCCAAGCTTCCCTGGATCCCATGCCCTCTGACCTTCTGAAGAAGACTACCATGTGGAACCTTGTCAAATGCCTTACTGAAATCCATGTAGACCACATCTACTACACTGCCTCATCAATCTTCCTGGTCACCACCTCAAAGAACCCTATCAGGCTTGTGAGACATGATCTTCCCTTCACAAAGCTATGCTGGCTGTCCTGATTAGACCACGATTCTCTAAATGCCATAGATCCTATCTCTAAGAATCCTTTCCAACAGCTTGCCCATCACAGATGTAAGGCTCACTGGTCTATAATTCCCTGGACTATCCTTACTACCTTTTTTGAATAAGGGGACAACATTTGCCACCCTCCAATCCTCCGGTACCATTCCCATGGACAACGAGGACTCAAAGATCCTAGCCAACAGTTCAGCAATCTCCTCCCTCACCTTGTGGAACAGCCTGGGGAATATTCTGTTAGGCCCCGGGGACTTATTTGTCCTAATATTTTCTAACAGCCCCAACAAATCCTCCCTCTTGATATCTACATGCTCCAGAACATTAACCTTACCAACACTGTCCTCAGAGTCATCGAGGCCCCTCTGCTTGGTGAATACTGAAGAGAAGTATTCATTGAGAACCTCACCCACTTCCACAGCTTCCAGGAACATCTTCCCACCTTTGTCTCTAATTGGTCCTACCTTTACTCTCGTCATCCTTCTGCTCTTCACATACGTGAAAAAAGCCTTGGGATTCTCCTTAACCCTACTCGCCAAGGCCTTTTCATGTCCCCTTCTTGCTCTCCTCAGCCCTTCTTAAGTTCCTTCCTTGCTACCCTATATTCTCAAGAGACCTATCTGATCCTTGCCGCCTAAACCTTACGTATGCTGCCTTCTTCCTCCTAACTAGTTGTTCCACCTCTCTTGTCACCCATGGCTCCTTCACTCTGCCATTCTTCTCTGTCTCACCAGGACAAATTTATCCCTAACATCCTGCAAGAGATCCCTGAACAACGACCACATCTCCATAGTACATTTCCCTTCAAAAATGTCATCCCAATTTACACTCGCAAGTTCTAGCCTATAGCTTCATAATTTGCTCTTCTCCAATTAAATATCTTCCTGTCCTCTTTACTCCTATCCTTGTCCATGACAATGCTAAAGGTTAGGGAGCAGTGGTCATTGTCCCCCAAATGCTCACCCACTGAGAGATACGTTACCTGACCCGGTTCATTACCTAATACTAGATCTAATATGACATTCCCTCTAGTTGGCCTGTCAACATATTGTGACAGGAATCCGTCCTGGACACACTTAACAAATTCTGCCCTGTCTAAACCTTTGGTACTAAGCAGGTGCCAATCAATATTTGGGAAGTTGAAGTCTCCCACGATAACAACCCTGTTATTCTTGTACCTTTCCAAAATCTGCCTCCCAATCTGTTCCTCAGTATTCCTGCTGCTACCGGGGGGCCTATAGAATACTCCCAGTAGAGTAACTGCTCCTTTCTTGTTCCTAACTTCCAACCATACTGACTCTAGAGAGGATCCTTCTACATTATCCACCCTTTCTGCAGCTGTAATAGTGTCCCTGACCAGTAACGCCACCCCTCCTCCTCTTCTCACCCCCCCCCCCCATCCCTTTTAAAACACTGAAATCCAGGAATATTCAGTATCCATTCCTGCCCCTGGTGACAGCCAAGTCTCTGCAAGAGCCACAATATCATAGTTCCATGTATTATCCAAGCTCTCAGCTCATCACCCTTATCCTGATACTTCTTGCATTTAAGTAAATGCATTTTAGCCCATCCACCTTCCTACTTTTATACCCTATACTCTGCTTCTCCTTCCTTAAAGCCTTTCTATATGTTAGATCTGACTTACTCCATGCACTTCCTTCCTCTGACCTACCCCTCTGGTTCCCATCCCCCTCGCCAATGTACAGAGGAAACCTTTCCAAGGATGACTGGTTTGGGAGAATGAAATACCATACTGGATTACTCTGCTGTGGTTGGAAGTAGATCTGGGAGCCAGTCCCATATGTTTACCGCTGATGCCCAGTTTCTTCCTATCCATCGAGGCGATTGTGCTCCAGGTAGGTTACTGCATGTTCTGTCTGTTATTGGGGCCATAAATGAGCCAGATCCTTTTCAATTAATGTTTATGAAACCAAAGCCATGAATGCCTTTTATGACTTTTTTCCAGATTCCTCCTATTTACTATCTGAAAATGAATCTCTTGGCGGATGGGCTTGGTATCCTGTGTAACTAGCAACTAATTTTTCAGGCCTTACATTCTTTCCATCAATGAGATTGTAATATTTTCCCCCTTGTCCTTATCCTAATCTGAAGTCATTCAAAATCTTCCGTCTGTCATTTCCAAGTCTAATTTTCCCAGAATTCATGTCATCACTCTTCCAAACACAAACTTTCGTTTGAGCCTATTTAAACTTCAGCTCTTCTTAAAGGTATCCCAAAAGCATGGGAATTCAATGAAATTCCCAAGTCATCAGAAAATCATGAACTACTCAGACTCCTGCTAAAAGGCAGGTCACGTAGAAACAGCATCAGAATGAATTAAAAAAATACATTTTCATAAATTATTTGAGATGGAGATAAGGAAATGTGGACATGAATAGAGAGATGTTGAAGGATGACTGAAAGCAAAGAGGTGACTGAAAGAATTGGTTGCTAGGTTCTCCCGGGACCTACAGTATGTTGCAGTCACTTAGATTCAGAACCTGGACTTTGACTTGAAGGAATATTAAAGATTCTGATCAGAATCAGGTTTATTATCACTGACAGATGTCGTGAAATTTGTTGTTTTGCGGCAGCAGTACAGTGCAAGATATAAAAATTACTATAAGTTACAAAAATAAATAAATAGTGTAAAAGAGGAAAAATAAAGTAGTGTTCATGGGTTCACGGACTGTTCAGAAATCTGATGGCGGAGGGGAAGAAGCTGTTCCTGAAACATTGAGTGTGGATCTTCAGGCTCCTGTACCTCCTCCCCGATGGTAGTAGCGTGAAGAGGGCATGTCTAGGATGGTGATGACACCAATTCAGAGAACCTGGGTACTTTTGAGGTTGATTGTGATAAATTTTAGGACCATATAGATATATTAGCAGATTGGACAAAAAGTAGACAGATGCAGTTCAGAATAAAGGTATGAAGAACATATTTCAAAAGTAAACTAATGAGACGAGAAGGCAAGATTTTAGGTGAACTTTGTACTTATTCAGGTTACTAAAGGTGGTAGATATGACTATCAAAAAATAAACAATCCCAGAAGAAGGAAATGCTAATGCTGTATTGTATTTGCTAATGCTGTAATGTGGATTTGGAATACTTTGAGCAGTTTGGCATCTTATTTTATGGAAATTTATAAAAGCAATGAAAAAGCTAAATAAACAAAGGTGTGGGGGGTTAAAGTTATGACTAAATAGTTAACTCTGATTTTCACTGAGCTATGAAAACTCAGGGAAGGACCTTATAAGTGTCGGTAGGGTATGAGACAATAAATTATGATACCTTTCCACTGGATTACAAAATGAAATGAGAATGCGCAAATTTAAGACTATCCCAAAGAAAATTAAAGGTTGAGGTTAGAAAAACACTCTTTGACGGGGGGGGGGGGGGGGGGGAAGATTACACAATGCACTGTTATAAAGCAGTGTTGAATCAAGTCCATAGGTTATTTTAGAAGTGACTCTGATACTTAATTGGAGAAAATTAATATTAAAGGGTATAGAGGTTTTATGGATTTTGGATTTGCTTTAGGTGTTCGCTTGATCTCTCAGCTGAATAGATTTCTCCATTACACCAATCTCACACCTCTTACATTCTACAGTCATCACACATGGCTCACTTAAATGAGATGTAACAGAGACTGCATGTTGTCCAAGCAAATGGTAGCCCCAACTTTTTACATCTCCATGTTTTTATAGGTGTAACTGGTAAACATACTGAGATAAAGAAGTTGATAAGATATCAAGGATTGGTTGATTTTACAGAATGCATACGCCTAAGAAACTGTAGAACATCAGACTTAAAAAAAACACTTCAAATGTTTCTTGTAGTAATAACATGTGTTTTGCTTAACTGAATAGTAGCTCATTCTTATATCCTTTTGGATCGGCATGTGGCTACATAAAATGATTTGCTTTCTCAGTGTTTTTGGACTCGACTGGCCCTGAGCGCATATTCTTCTCTCCTTTGATAATTCTGACTCTTGAAATTGATCAGCTTTCCCTGGCAGTTCTCCATGCTGAGTTCACATATTGTAGACAGACTGGAAGTGACCAAGTCCTTCATAACCTCCTTATTTCTGTATTCAATGCTCTGATTAATGAAGTCCAGCATCCCATATGCCTTCCTAACCATGTTATCTGCTTGTGTTGCCACCTTCAAGGACTTATGGCCTTGTACTCCAAGATCCCTGTATCCCTCAATGCTCTATAATATCCTACTATTCATGATGTATGTCCTAGACTCATTTGAACTTCCAAAATGCATCACCTCATTTGTCTGGATTGAACTCCATCTGCCATCTTTCAGCCCATTTTACCAACACATGATACCTCTGCAGACCAAGATTACTATTCACACTGTCAACAACTGTGCCAGTCTTTGTGTCATCCGCCAAACTTACTGTCACAGGCTAAAACAACCCTTTATCATCACAGTCTGTCTCCTACTGCCAAGCCAATTTTGGATACGGTTTGCCAACTTGTCCTGGAATCCCGTGGGCCCAAACCTTTTGAACCAGTGTACTACGTGGGACCTTGTCAAAGGCCATGTAAATAACATCTACTACCCTGCCCTCATCGATACACTTTGTTACATCTTCAAAGAATTCAATCAAATTGTTCAGGCAAGATCTGCCCTTGACAAAGCCATGTTGGCTGTATCTGATTAGTTTCTGCCTTTCCAAGTGACATATGCCCCCTTTTTCCTGACCAGTCTCTCAATATTCCTCATCTACCAAGGTTCCCTAATCTTGCCGGTTTTGGCCTTCGTTCTAATAGGATCATGCTGGCTCTGAACCTACCTCACTTTTAAAGCGTCTCACTTTTAAAAGCCTCCACTTGCCCAATGTTCCTTTACTTGTAAATAGTCTCTCCAATCAACTTTTGAGAGTTCCTGTCTGATGCCATCGAAATTAGCCTTTCCCTGACGTAGCAGTTTAATTTGAGGACCCATCCTATCTTTTTCTATGACTATCTTGAAACTAACAGAATTGTGGTCACTGGTCCCAAAGTCCTCTCCCACTGACACCATCCTCATTTCAAAGAGGAGGTTAAGTGTAGCCCCTTCTTTAGTACAGCCATCCACATATTGCTTGAGAAAGTTTTTCCTGTACACACTTAATACATTCTGCCCCAAATAAACCCATAGCACTAAGACAGTCCCTGTTAACATTAAGGAAGCTAAAATCACCTGCTATTGCAACCTTATTATTGCTACATCTATCTGTATATTTGACTATTGATCCCATATTTATTTTGAAGTTCTACCCATATGGCCTCACTGGATGTTCCCCCACAGAATATCCACTCTAAGTATTACCATCATGTTCTCCCTAATCAATACTGTACTCCTCCTCTTCCCTCCACCTCTGTCATGCCGGAAGCATCAGTATCCAGGAACATTGAGCTGCCAGTCCTGCCCATCCCTCAATCATGTTTCCGTAATAGCTTTCATATCACAATCATATGTGCCAGTCCATGCCCTGTGCTCATCTGCCTTACCTGTAGTTTAGCCCAACAGACCTTCCACATTCCCTGTCCTGCCTCTGCCTGTTCTCCCCACTGGATTTGCTTGCTTTAGTCTCTATATTTGCTTCAACTTTTTTATCTGATACACCACTACTTTGGGTCCTACCTGATTGCTCGACTAGTTTAAACCCTCCCGAGTAGCACTAGCAAACCTGCTAGCTCAAGGATATTGGCCCCCTTCCAGTTCAGATGCAATCCATCCCTCTTGTATAAGTCACCTCTGTCTCAGAAGAAATTCCAATTGTCCAGGTGGCTGAAGCCTTCCCGCCTGCACCAGCTCTTCAGTCATGCATTAATTTGCCTTATCCTCTTATTCCTACCCTCTCTGGCACATGGCACAGGGAGTAACCCTGAAGTTACAATCCTAGAGATCCTGCTTTTTAACCTTCTGCCTAACTCTCTATACAGTTTCGGCAAAAAGCTAACACTATTGCTGAAATAATTGGTGCAATGATATGGAAGTGACAACTGCACTGACGTGCATGTGGAAAATCGGATTCATTTAGGACAAATTCTTCACCATTATGTAGCATTCTGAATGTATTCTGCTACCATATTGATTACATGGTGCCTGCCAAGTTGTTTGCAACATTTGTCAGCCTGTATAGTTAGAAGTTTCTGAAATTATTTTATTAGTAAGGAAAGCTCCTCCCTTCCATTAGCGATTTCATGTTGTGTACCATTCCACGCCAGGCAACTAAACCTGTAGCCCTCTAACTTGCTCATCCACCATGAAATGAACATGAATAGATATTTTCTTTGCTATCCATTCCCTCTACATATATATATTAGAGCTCGAACTATTCTGCATTCATACTTTTTTAAATATGTAGAATCAGCAGATAAAAGATATACATCCAGATTGGTAGATAATGGTTTACTTGTAAACTGTACAGAATTTTCAGTTAGTTCTTCTAGTGGCATAGTGGTGCAGCAGCTAGTGCTGTTGCCTCATAGCACTAGGGACCCGTGTTCGAACCTGGTCTCAGGTTCAATCTGTGTGGGGTTTGCACATTCTCCCCATGACCATGTGGGATTTCAGCCACATTCCAAAGTGCTGGTATGTTAGTTGGCTACTGTAAATTACCTCTTGGTGTAGGTAAGAGGCATGAGAAGCAAAAGGAGTTGATGTGCCTGTGAGAGAGAGTAAGTTAGAGGGCTACAGGGGAAAGGGGAATGGTCCTGATGGGGGCCAGCAATGATCTGGTAGGCTGAATGGCCTGCTTCTGTATTGCAATAATTAAGTAAGTAATCACAACTGTTTCATGTAATCCAAAGAATATACAGATTTGGAACAATAATCACCCCTTGGCATTTGTGTTTTGAAGATTTGTGTTCTCTAGCTATTTGTTTACTGTTCATCTCAATTACCACTAATAAACACAACTTAATTCTTTATAAACCTCATTGTATTTTGATGATCTTCGCTTAGGAAAGTTGGATGCCTACATAAATAAGAGTCTTTCTTTCTCTGTCGAAGTAAATCTTGATTATAATTAGGGATTTCTCTTGGTAAGTAACTGATAGCAATTGGTTGAATGTCATTGCTCTAAAATATTAATTCTATTTACCTTGCCACATAGGTTGCTGTGTTGATGGGTGCTTCCAGCATTTTCTGTTTTTATTTCAGATTTCCAACCTCAGGTTCTGACAGTATTTTGGTGTTTTGCTGAATTTTTTCAGGAATAATTTAACAGATCCTCCACCCAATCTCCACTCTGTAACAAATCAAAGGTATGGTTTTTAGTCAGACAATTTCATATTTAATGAGTATTTAAAATCCAAAAGAAACATAGAAAGCAACCTCCTCTATACTGAACTCTTAATTCACTGAAACAGTTAGCTCTAATACATAACTGTAAGCTTGATTTCCAATATTGACTAAGGGCTTTTTTTTAGAACATGCAACCCTGCCAGTTGCTAATCTGAGAGACGTGAGCATTCACCCTGAGTTATGGAAGATCAGTTTCTAATTGCATGAGTCAGGGAAAGCAAATGTGATTTATCAGATCTCCAGCCCTGTTACATTCTGAGTAGGGGAAATGGCCAGAATGTTTTATATTTTAAATAATCCTAAACTTTGTTCAGGAAAGGGTTGGCAACAGTAAAAAACAGAAGGGGCAAATGACCTTCAATGTTCAATGTTAGTTGTGGCCAGAAAAAGTACATTTGAATGCTTGGAAGAAAGCTTGCACAATTCACTCTTCATTACATTGCCAGCTGTGATTCACATCTGCAGTTCTCTAAAGGAAACCACATCTAAATCTGAACTGAGAGCTTCAGTTAGATCCAAGCTGACCATTACTTATTAACTGAAGTGCACTGAAGAATGAGTGAATAATTTATGACCTGTAAATTGTGAAATTTCAGTCTGGAGCAGTGGATTCTGCATTGGGAGGAAGGCGTGTTTCCTATTGTGACTGAAGCTGAATGTTACATTATATGATATCTATTCTCAGACAGGATTGTTACTGCAGTAAAGTAAGGAGGATTAATTACTTTACACCCAGTGTATCATGCCCTAGAAAACCCAGAGTGGCTGGCATCTTCTGTCCCTTAAAAGTTTACAATTCAAAAAGATACAGCTCTGCAACATGGGCATATATTGAGGAATATATGAAGCTACAAGAGCAAAGCATTGCCGATGCTAGAAATCAGAAAGAAAAGCAGAAAATGATGAAACTACTTTAGCAAGTTTTGCATTTATGGAAAGAGAAAATGAGTTGTGTAGCAGGTTAATGATCTTTGATCAGTGCTTATGACAGTTGTTTTTAATTATGAGAGAGAGACACACAAGAGACTGCAGAGGCTGAATATCTGGAGCAACACAGGACTGATGAAGGGTCTCAACCTGAAATGTCAGCTGTCCACTTCCCTCCATAGATGTTGCCTGACTCATTGAGTTCCTCCAGCTCCTTTGTGTGGTTTTATTTTGGGGAAAAAGGAGAAGAGAAAGAAAGAGCAAAAGAAAAATATTACAAAGGATAGAAGGCAAGAGATGCAAGTGACAAAAGGGATATCAAGTGCCTAATCATAAGATGAAGTGCTGTTTGTCAAATTTACATTGAGCTCCAATGGAACAGTGAAGGAGACTGAGGGCGGAGATGTCCAAGTGGGACTGGGAATTTATTGGTAAGTGGAAGCTTTGGTGCCACAGTTGTGGAATGAACAGTGTTGCATTGCAAAGTGGTCAGGGCCACTGAGTATAAAGCAGGCCGATTGCTAACAGCGAATTTGGCATACTAAATCAGTAAGTAGATTTTTCATCAGGAATGAATGTTTTAAGATGATTGAGCTTACTTTCTTTATGCAGTATTATGTGATTTTCATTACTATTAAGGAATCGTGCAAACCACTTTGTTTCTGGTGATAACTGAAACACATTGTCCTTGCAAATGACATCTGAAAATAAGAAATTACAATGAGGATACAGAGGGATCTGTATTGGTCACACCTTTGGCTATACTCAATATTCCATTATTTGTGCAGAGGGAAAATTTAGAAATGTTGCATTTATTTTCTAGGTTGCAGTGGAGTGACATTGCACAGGAGATAATAACTCTTGACACTCTTTGGTGCATTTTCCAGTATTATGAAGTATAAATACTTCCAGGGATGTCCAGATTCCACGAATGAATGAATAAAAAAATGATTTAGTATTTAAATCAAAAATAATCTGTAATGATCACACATACAGTTACCATAATTGAAGAAGACAATGTTGAGTAATGATGGTTTGCAGGCCACCTTATTTAATGGAAAATCTTTTAACATAAAGAATAGTATAAAGATATTTATATTAAGATATTTAACAACATATGCATAACACTCCACAAATGCTGGACAATGTTTCATTGCACTAAATTAAGGAAAAACATGACAATTAATCAATAAATTACAGCACCAACTGGTAAGTAATTTTTAAAAATGATTTGTGTCACTCTGTACTTACTAAGCTCCCTTCATGCTAAATAGCCTGCAAACTCAGTTCCAAAAGACATCACGCCCATTCCAAATCTTGTCTGTCACAAAAACACTGACCTCAGTACTTATGAGAAGAATGTGGTGGATGGGGGAAGAAAATAGGCAAGGAACCAACAAGTCCAGGTGCATAGAGTCCCTCAATATATCACTGCAAGAATTAATAGGGATCTGTACTGTTATAGATGCAAAAATACTATTTGTACTTATTGTACTGTATCACTCACTCATGTACTATATTTTGTGTAGAAAATGCACACTATATCACTCATCAGCACATGGCATGCAGTCATATAGTTATATAGCACTGAAGTAGGCCCTTTAGCCCAACTTGTCCATGCCGACCAAGGTTCTTATCTGAGCTAGTCCCATTTGCCTGTGTTTGGCCCACATCCCTCTAAACCTTTCCTAACCACGAACCAGTCCAAATGTCTTTCAAACATATTTGTACCCACCTCTACCACTTCCACTGGCAGCTCATTTCATATACCCGTCACCCTCTCTGAAAAACTTGCCTCTCAGGTCCCCTTTAAATCTTTCCATCTCATGTTAAATCTATGTCTAGTTTTGGACTCCCTTACCTTGGGAAAAAGACTGACCATCCTCCTTATCTGTGCCCCTCATGATTTTATAAACCTCCACAAGGTCACCCCTCAGTCTCCACTGTTCTAGGAAAACAGTTCCAACCCTATCTAGTTTTGCCTCATAATCCAAGCCCTTCAGTCCCAGCAACATCCTTGTGAATCTTTTCTGCACCTTCTCTAACTTAATCACATCCTTCCTATTGTACGGCAATCAGAACTGTACACAATATTCCAGGCGCAGTCTCAACAACATCCTATACAGCTGAAACAGGACATCCCAATCTTGTGCTCAATGTCTTGTCTGATAAAGGCAAGCATGTCATATGCCTTCTTCATCATATTGTCTACCTGTGTTGCCACTTTGAGGAAACTATGTGCTTGTACCGCTAGGTCTCCCCAGGGCCCTGTCATTTAGTGTATAACACCTGCACTGGCTTAACTTCCCAAAGTGCATCACTTCACACTCGTCTGAGTTAAATTCCACCTGCCGTTCCTTTGCCCACTTTCCTAGTTGATCCCATCCAAATCATTAATATAGATGACAATATTAATGTCAGTGGACCTAGCACTGATCCCTCCGGCACCCCGTTGGTCCAGGCCTCCAATCTGAAAAACAACTCTGCATCATCATCTGACTCCTTCCACCAAGCCAGTTTTGTATCCAACTGCCCAGCTCACCCTGCTTCCCATTTGATCTAACCTTCTGGACCAGTCTACCATGCAGGACCTTGTCAAAAGCCATGCTAAAGTCCATATAGACAATGTCTACTGCCTTGCCCTTGTCAATCCTTTTGGTCACTTCTTCAAAAAAAACTCAGTTAAATCTGTGGGATATGATTTCCAATGCACAAAGACAGGCTGACTATCCCTAATCAGTCCTTGCCTTTCCAAATGTAGATAGATCCTGTCTCTCAGGATTCCCTCCAGTAACTTACCCACCACTGATGTTAGGCTCACTGGCTTGTAGTTCTCTGGCTCATCCTTGCAGCCCTTCTTAAATAAGAGCACATTAGCCACCTTCTAGTCTTCTGGTACCTCACCTGTGGCTAAGGAAAAAGCTCTGCCAGGGCCCCAATAATTTCTTCCCTTGCTTCCCTCAACATTCAATGATACAATTGGTCAGGCTCCGGGCATTTATCCATCTTTATGCGCCTCAAGACTACCAGCACCTTATCTTTCAAAAAATTGATATGTTTCAGGACATCCCTGTTTTCTTCCTTGAATTCCCTAGCTTCCATTAGCATCACCACGGTAAATTACAGACAAGAAGTGTTCATTTAAGATCTTTCCCATCTCCCATATCTCCATACAAGGATGATCACACTGATCTTCAAGGGGACATATTCTTTCCCTAGAAAACCACAAGAGACTGCAGATGCTGGAATACGGAGCTACAATCTGCTGGAAGAACTCAATGGGTCAAGCAGCATCTGTGGGAAGAAAGGTATTGTCGTGCATCAGGCAAGGAAGTGGCAGATGGAATACAGTGTAGGGAAGTGTGGGGTTATGCACTTTGGTAGGAAGAATAAAGGTTCCGAGTGTTTCTTAAATGGGGAGAAAAATTAAATATTCTTTTCCTAGTTTGCCTTTTGTTCTTAATATGCTTATAGAACTTGTAGTCTGAGAATAAAGACAATGCTACAGATATGAGTTTTGAACAGTAATTGAGAAACAGAGCTCTAGGGGAAAAAAAGTAATATAGCAGCAATGGATTAGAGAGTAAAATTCAATAATGAATGATGTGAAAGCTTAATTTGACTGTTTCAAGAAAAGGAATGCTAAATTGTGGTGATTGTGTGGACCCTGAGCATGCAAAAGATGGCTACTGATAAAGCTCCATCCCATGATGCCACTGGATACTTCCTTAGTCTCCTTCACCCTAAATAACACAGCACTTACAAACTCAGTTGCGAAAGATTCCACACCCATCCAACTCCTTCACAGAAAAACTGACCTCAATACTTATGGGAAGAGTGTGGAGGCTGGATGGCCAAGGAAGTAGAAGACTGATGACATTGCAGAAAATTTAAGCAAAAACAGAAACTGATATCAAGCAGTTTTCTGAGAGATACCAATGCTGAGGAGAAGTCCGATTGAATCTTTTTGTGGAATAGAGAAAAGATTAGATCTTTCACACATCTCTTCACTACATTCTTCAACTACAAGGTCAATTTCCTTTGTGAATACTGAGTAAAGTATGCATTTTGGATCTCACCTATACTGTACATATGGGTCCATACACAGATTGCGCATGTTGTCCCTAATGAGCACTACTGTTTTCTTGGTTACTCTTTTACTCTTAATATACTAAGAGACTGCCTTCAGATTTACCTTACTGCTGTCTGCCAGTGATTTTTTTTTGGGACCCCTCTTCCTAATTTTCTTTTTAAGCACCTTGCTCCACTTTTTATACTAATGACAGGCCTCCCCTTAGCATTAGTTCCTATACCTATCATATGCTTTCTTTTATCTCTTTTTGACCATATATTTGTTATCCCTGGCTTTTGTCTTTACAGGAACATGTTGGCCTTGAACTCTTGCTGTTTCTCCTTTGATTGCTTCCCACTGTGCAGATGTAGACTTACCTACAAGTAAATGCTCCCAATCCATCTTTTCTGGGTCCTCCCTTATATGAATGAAATTAGGCCATCCCCCAATTTAAGACCTTTGGGCATATGGGCTGCTGCATAGACCTTCTACAAAATTCACTGCAATTACTCATCCAAGCTACTCTGGCAGCAGCTCCCAACTAGAAACCTCTACCACTAAGAAGGATGAGGGCAGCAGGTATGAAGAAACAACAGCTGCATGCACCCCACCAATTCTCACACCACATCCTGACTTCGTCCTTCAACAATGCTGGGTCAATATCCTGGAGATCTGTACCCAACGGCATGTCTCAAAGGCAATTAGGGATGAGCAATAAATGCAGAGAGATCAGCCCCAGGAAAGAAAGCAGGATTGGTGCATCTGGGCAACAGAAACACAAGACTAAACACCAGACTGAAAGAGGATCCTGTTGGAGCCAAGGATGATGACATGCATCTGGATCAAACTGCTGAGCATGCAGCAAGCTCAACCTTGGGAGAAGAGGTACAAGTTGAAAGGAAAACACATGGAAGAAATGCAGGAGGAAGAGTAAAAAAAACAATGTTAAAACATAAGGAAATAGGAGTAGGAGTAGGCCACTTAGCCTTTCAAGCCTGTCCTACCATTCAATTTAATCATGGCTGATCTGCCCCAAGCTTCATCTTTTCTGAGCCAGATCGCCACAGCCTTCAATTCCCTGAGCTTTCAAAAATGTACTGATTTCCTCTTTAAAATCCTCAATGATCAAGCCTCCACAACTGTCTGGGGCAGAGATTTCCAGAGATTCATCACCCCCTGTGCGCACAAGTTCTTACATCCCTCAATTTCCCCCTACTCTTGTAACTATGTCCCTTCATTTGAGATTCTCCCACAAGAGGAAACATCTCAGCATCTACTGTGCTGTTCTCTCAAAGGATTTTACATGTTTCAATAACATGACCCCTCATTCTTCTAAACTCCAGAAAGTATAGATCCGATTTCTTTAGCCAATGATGACAGGACAATCCCCCCACCTCAGGAATTAGCCTCATGAAGTTCTTTTGGACTGCTCCCAATGCTAATATTTCTGTTCTTAAATAAGGGGACCAAAATTGTGCACAATACTCACCAGTAGCCTTTCTAATTGAAACAATTGATATTTTTAAACTTCAACCCACTTGCAATAAGGGCCAATATTCCATTTGTCTTCCAGCCACTTGCTGCACTTGACTGAAGTTAATTCAAGTAATTAATTAAATTGGAATTAAAAAAAACTCTTCTCAGTAAGGATAACTTTGAAACTACTGGATTAATGCAAACAGGAAGTTTACACTAGATGGTGGTTTCCGACAATTAGAGCAATAAGAAAAAATGTTGAGGGTCAACAAGACTTCAAAGGTTACTGCTGAGGCTTCAGGGGTTTGATTTCACTCTGAAATACCAATCAGCAAATTAGCAAACACGCTATCTCATGAGATGAGACGTAGGTGTGAAGTCATATTATGCAGTAAATATGAAGCCAACAAACCTCTCCCTCCAAAACACACGAAATGACAATGTGCCTCTCATTGCATTTTGCCTTCCATGCTTCTCGTTTTGTTTCTTATCATTATGTTCATCTAGCTCATTTATGGATAAATATCATGGCTATTAAGTTCCGAAAACATAAGGTCATTTTATATTCAAAACATTAAGAGATTCTGCCTGCACACAAATTCGCTTATGTCAGCTTGAGAGCTGTTGCTGTAACAAATATTGGCCAGATTGCAGAGTGGATCTGAAAACCTGTTCCTTAATTGCGTGTTGCTGGGTAACAAGAGAGATTCATCACAATCAGAGAAGGATTATGACCTTGTTTTAGCTGGTGAAAGGTTTAGTTGAAGAAGGCCATGGAAAAAACATAATGTGGAATTTTAAATTTAGTTATTCATGCAGAACATTAATCAATCATCAAAATTATTCATCAAATCATGATCGGTTGCACAAAATATATTCATTTTAAAACAAATTCATGAATCACTAATCTATTTATCCCATAAAAGTTAAACATAGAAATTATTGAACCTTTCAATATTTAAACTTCTTGGAAATTTCTATATATAGTACAATACCCAGTTTTAAAGAAGTTGCTTATTTACCTCAAGCATTGACGTTTGGAGCAGAATTTCTTGTATCTATTTTTTGTTTAAAATTGTTGGACCACACTACTGATATATATTTTAAAAAGTGACTTATATGAATGGTCAAGTTACAGACACTATAAAAATCCTGGTTTCATATTCTCATTCTGCACTGAATTGGTTTAGTTGCATTGGGTTTGGTTAAGGAAGGGATAATTGCTTGAGGTCCTCATTTCCTACTCTTTTCCAGTAATCTTTGTGTGAAGACAAATTCACACAAGGATATGAATTTTGATGAGGATAGTATCACCCTTCATTTTCCATGATTGCAAGATAAATGATGCCGGCTTAGATGATGACAGACTGGAAAGCCCATGGATGCCTGGACCATAAACTCTGGAACTCCTTCCATTTACCAGTATACTCCTCACACCTGTTCCTAAAGCTTTGGTCACCTGTCCTAATATCTCCATCTTTGACCCAGTGTTGATTGATATCTAAATATACTTCTGTGAAATATGCCCACGACATATTTTTGTAAGGCAAAGTCATGTTTGAATGAAAGTTCTTGCACTGATTAAGAAATGTTTTTGTTTGTCAGATGATCTCGTTTTATATGAAGATATATATTTTCATTTGCTGTTAATTAGAGTTAGGAGTTGTTCCTTTCCTGCCAATTTTGAGCAAAAGGTAGTTTTGTGGCGACTCACCGTCTAGTCGGGCGAACCGGCTCGGAAGTCGGGTCGCGCGGCGTCAGAGCGACGAGGCCCAAGATGGCGGCGGGCCTCGTCTTTCCGAGCGACGGGGAGAACCCGCGCGCGGGAAAGTCCTGATGACATAGGACTTACATCATTGCCGGTTGTTTTGGGCGGGAACATTGTCCCTTAAAGGGCCCGCGCAAGGCGGGAAAATAAACCAGTTCTGTTTGGCAATCCTCCGAGTAGAGTCTTGTTTTATTCCGCGGTAGCAACCGCTGCATTGGTGACCCCGACGGTCCAAACGGCTTTTGGACCCGTGAAATGGACGACAGCGCAGCAGCCAACGCAGTGGCCCTCAAGCTGCCCACCTTTTGGTCACTTCGGCCCAGCGTCTGGTTTGACCAGGCCGAAGCGCAATTCCACCTTCGGCAGATCACCTCCGACTCCACGAAGTACTACCATGTGGTTAGCTCTCTGGACCAGGAGACAGCCGCCCAGGTTGGAGACTTCATCCAGTCGCCTCCGGAGGAAGATAAGTACCCGGCTTTCAAAGATCTTTTGATCCGGACCTTCGGCCTCTCCCGTCGTGAGCGCGCCGCCCGCACTGCTTCATCTGGATGGCCTGGGGACAGATCCCCATCCGCCCTAATGAATGAGATGCTGGCATTGGCCGAGGGACACAAGCCATGCCTGATGTTCGAACAGGCCTTCCTTGAACAGCTCCCCGATGACATCCACTTGTTGTTAGCTGACGCCGACTTCAGCAACCCCCGTGAGGTGGCCGCCCGGGCAGATGTCCTGTGGAGGGCCAAGCGCGAGAGCGGTTCGTCCGTCAGTCAAATCACCAGGCCGCGAGCCCAACGCCCACCTCGCCCGGCCCCAGCAACCGAGCAGCCACGCCCCAGGAACGCAGACGACGACACGGGTGACGAGCTGTGCTTCTACCATCAGAGGTGGGGTGCGGAGGCCCGTTGAGGCCGCCCACCCTGCAAGTTTCAGGGAAACGCCAGGGCCAGCCGCCGCTGATGGCTACGGCGGCTGGCCGCCGACAGAGCCTCCTCTTCGTTCAGGACAAGAAATCTGGACGGCGTTTCCCTCGTTGATACTGGAGCGGAGGTCAGTATTTTGCCCCCGACAGGCAGCGACACTTGTGACAGGCCACCAGGTTCCTCTACTCAATGCCGCCAACCGGTACAACGATACGGTCTTTCGGCACCCGTACACTTCAATTACACTTTGGCGGCAGCCGTTTTACCTGGACCTTTACCCTTGCCACCGTCGCCTGACCACTCCTAGGAGCCGATTTCCTTCGGGCCCACAACCTGTTAGTCGACCTGCGAAGGAAGCGGTTAGTCCACTCTAGCACTCTCCGGACCTATCCCTGGGAGAAATCAGCCCACCAGCCCCGCGCCCTGGACTCCATTTCCCTTTCTGGCGACGATTTCGCCAAGCTCCTAGCCGAATTCCCATCGATTTTGGCACCTTCGTTTACAAATTCTAGGCCCATACACGGGGTATGACACCACATCATTACCACAGGGCCACCCTTCATGCCCGTGCATGACGATTACCTCCAGACAAGCTCCACCTGGCAAAGAAGAGTTCCATAACATGGAGGAGCTGGGGATTGTTCGCAGGTCAGGACAGCCCCTGGGCCTCCCCCCTGCACATGGTCCCCAAAGCCACCGGAGGGTGAAGGCCCTGCGGCGACTACGCAGGTCTGAATGACGCCACTACCCCGGACCGCTATAGCTATCCCATCCCTCACATCCAGGACTTCGCAGCGAACTTACACGGGGCCCGCATCTTTTCCAAAGTGGACCTCGTTAGGTGATACCACCAAATCCCGGCTCCTCCGGATGACGTCCCCAAAACTGCGATTATCACCCCATTCGGCTGTTCAAATTCCTCTCGGATGCCGTTCGGCCTTCTAAGAACGCCGCGCAGACCTTCCAGCGGCTGATGGACGCCAATAGGCCGAGACCTGGACTTCGTGTTCATTTACTTGGACGACATACTGATCGCCAGCCGTAACCGCCCAGGAACACCTTTCCACCTCCGCCCAGCTGTATTCCCGCCTCCGCGATTTCGGCCTCACAATCAACCCGTCCAAGTGCCAATTCGGACTTGACTCTATTGATTTCCTCGGCCACAAAATCACCAGCGACGGGGCAACACCCCTACCCACCAAGGTGGATGCTATCCGCATTTTGCCCGCCCCGACACAGTCAAAGGCCTACAGGAATTCCTTGGGATGGTCACCTTTACCATCGTTTCATCCCTGCAGCAGCCCGTATCATGCGCCCTCTGTTCTCGCCTGCTGGCTGGTAAGGGCAAGGACATCACCTGGACTGACGAGGCTGCGGCTGCTTTCGTTAAGGGCAAAGACACCCTGGCAGACGCCACGATGCTGGTACACCCCAGGACTGACGTCCCAACTGCCCTCACGGTAGACGCGTCCAACACCGCGGTAGGTGGGGTACTGGAACAGCTACTCGAAGGCCGCTGGCAACCCTTGGCATTTTTCAGCAAGCACCTTAGACCGCCCGAACTGAAGTACAGCGCTTTTGATCGGGAACTTCTAGTGCTGTATCTGGCGGTCCGGCATTTCCGATACTTTCTAGAAGGCAGGCCTTTCACCGCTTTCACCGATCATAAGCCTCTGTCCTTTGCCTTCTCCAAAGTCTCCGATCCCTGGTCAGCTCGTCAGCAGAGACATTTATCCTACATTTCCGAGTTCACAACTGACATTCAACATGTCTCTGGAAAGGATAATGTCGTTGCTGATGCACTTTCCAGACCAACCATCCACAACCTATCTTGGGTGTCGACTACACGGCCCTAGCTGACGCACAGCAAGCCGATGACGAACTGCCAGCTACAGAACCGCAGTCTCGGGTCTGCAGCTCCAAGATTTTCTTGGTTGGTCCAGGTCAGCGGACCCTACTTTGCGACGTTGCGACTGGTCAGCCCCGCCCTATAGTCCCTGCAGCCTGGCGGAGACGTGTTTTTGACTTGGTACATGGGTTGGCGCACCCGTCCATCAGATCTACTGTCCGACTGGTCGCCAGCAAGTTTGTCTGGCATGGCCTGCGCAAACAGGTCAGTGAGTGGGCCAGGACTTGTCCGCACTGCCAGACGTCAAAAATCCAGCCACACACCAATGGTCCCACCACAGCAGTTCGAGCCTACCCGTAGGAGGTTCGACCATATACATGTCGACCTCGTGGGCCCTCTGCCAGTTTCAAGAGGAGCCCGGTACCTCCTACCATCGTGGACCGGTTCACGAGGTGGCCTGAGGCAACCCCCCTGACTGACATCACAACTGATTCCTGCGCCCGTGGCGCCTGCTCACAACTTGGGTCTCACGTTTTTGGCGTTCCGGCCCCACATGACTTCAGGACAGAGGCACCCAATTCACTTCCAGTCTCTGGGCTGCATTAGCCGAACCTGCTCGGGACGCAGCTGCACACCACCACGGCCCTACCATCCTCAATCAAACAGGTTGGTGAACGTTTTCACCGCCATCTGAATCGGCCTTGATGGCTCGCCTGAAGGGTCCTAACTGGGTTGACGAGCTGCCTTGGGGTCCTGCTCGGCATATGCACTGCCCCCAAAGAAGACCTCCGCACTTCGTCAGCTGAGCTTGTATACGGGGCGCCACTAGTTGTCCCCGGGGATTTCATACCTGCCCTTCGGGACCAAGGGGAACAACCCCCAGCAGTCCTACAAAGACTGCGCAAGAAGCTTGGCGCCTTGGCCCCGATTCCCACCTCACGGCACGGTCAAGCCCCATCCTGCCAGCCCCAAGGAACTACGGGACTGTACAGTTTGTTTTCGTTCGCAGGGGCACACCTCGGGCGCCATCGCAACGACCATATGAGGGACCGTTCCGAGTCATACGGAATAACGGATCCACTTTTATTTTGGACATTGGAGGCAGGGAACAGGTTTTCATGGCGGACCGCCTCAAACCGGCCCATTTGGATCTGCAACAGCCTGTCGAGTTGCCACGCCGCGACGCAGAGGCCGCCCCCCTAAGTGGCAGCTGGCACAGCCCACGGACCTTGGGGGCTGTCTCGCCGGTTCTTGGGGGGGTTGTGGTGGCGACTCACCGTCTAGTCGGGCGAACCGGCCGGCAGTCGGGTCGCGCGGCGTCGAGCGACGAGGCCCAAGATGGAGGCGGGCCTCGTCTTTCCGAGCGACGGGGAGAACCCGCGCGCGGGAAAGTCCTCGACTAACGTAGGACTTACGTCATTGCCGGTTGTTTTGGGCGGGACATTGTCCCCTTAAAGGGCCCGCGCAAGGCGGGAAAATAAACCAGTTCTGTTTGGCAATCCTCCGAGTAGAGTCTTGTTTTATTCCGCGGTAGCAACCGCTACAGTTTGATTATAAATGGATTGAGTTAATTGACTGGAAAATGTCACTGTCATCTCAAAAGGCTTGCACTTTAAATTAAGCTTTCTGCAAAAATAGCCTAAAAATGGCATGGATGTTCAAATGACTTCTCTTGATCGTTCAAAATCCACACATGGTATTTGTGACTCTCAAGATTTTTTTAAGCTTGAAAAATCTAGGAAGGAACAGGCCTTGATTTTCACATTCCTTCTGGATACTTTCTCTACCCAGCTATGTGGAAATCTATCAGTGAAGAGCCAAAGCAAGACAATTACGTCATAAGACATTGAATTAGATTAAACAGAAAGTGAAGGCTTCAACCTGGAAAGCTGCCTGCTATGATGAAAATTGTTTGAAAGTAAGTAGGTTGATGAAAGGAGAGATGACAAAGAATGGTAATCAAAAGAACTGCAGATGCTGGAAATCTGAAAAGAATGCAGAAGATGCTGGAAATACTCAGCAGGTTCTACACTTTTACAGGCTTGAGGAACAGCACCTCGTTTTCTATCTGGGTACGTTGCAGACTTCTGGTACTTTGTATGGAATTCTCCAACTTTAGGTAACTTGTTTTCTGTGTGTCTGGATCAAGTATTGGGCTTTTTTTTCTGCTCTAAGTCATCCATGTTCCGTTTTTTTACTCTCCATTTAGTACAATCTGACCATGCTGGAAATGTCCCATATCCTTGCTATTAGCCAATACATATTACAGAAAAAGTATTTAACTGCCCCCATTAACCTGACTATCACCCAGTCGAAGAGATATTCCCGTGTCCTATTGATCCCTTCCCCACCTCTACTACCATTTAAAACTAACTTATTTTTTCTCCTCTTTCCTCATTTCTTTCACCTGAAATATTAACTCTCTTTCTCATTCCACAAATGCTACCTGACTGCAAAGTGTTTCCAGCATTTCTTTTTTTGTTAATCGGCAAAGAAATTGATTGCTACAGTGCTATTTGCTACAAGGTCCAACATTTACATGGAAATTGATTAACAAGGCTTTCAATGTTTTTAATAAAGCAAACCAAGCATTAGGATTTACTTTCTAGAGGGATAGAATTGAAAGCATTGAAGTTATGCTAAAACTGCATGAAGAATTGGTTTGACCAATGTTCACACTCTTCATACATAGAGTCATACAACATGGAAATATTCTTACAGCTGTATTATGAAAAGGAGATAGAGGCAATGGGAGGGGCAGAAGGATGATACAGTAAATAGTAATGAATTTAAAGAGGAGGTGGACAAGCATATGAGGGAGAAGGGAATATTAGGTTACACTGATCGATTAAGGAAAAATAGGAAGGTCGAGTGATGCATAAATGCCAGAAAGGATCCACTGGCTGCTTAGATTCAATAGTCTGCTTCCGTCTGTACATCCTGTGTAATTGGCTTTAGCCCCAACAGTATATGGTGTCTAATACTTGGAACTACACTTTGGGGACAAATGTCAGAGCTTCAGAAAAGATGCAGATTGAGATTGACTGGAATGATGCTGGGGGTAGGAGATGAGAGACATGTTTGCTTGAGAGTCGGGATTAGATGATAGAAGAAGGGGAGACATTCAACATTATAAGGGCTTTTGATAGAATGCATTAGGTTAATGTGTATCCATTGCAGTGGGCTGGGAATGGGAGCATCTGATTTTTAACACAGGAAATTGTTATGATCCAGAATAATCACTGGATTCAGGAATAGCTACTTAAAAGGAACTGGATATATTGAAGGAAAGAAAAAAGCTGTGACGAAACAGCCTGACGAGTGGGATGAATTAAATATTTCTTTCAAAGGCATGGTGCAGATGCACCAGGGGGTCCAATGGGCTTCTTCTGTGCTATATGTGCAGAGAGAGGACGAAGAGAAAAACAGCATCTTTTTGTGAGGATAAACAGAATATGTGATGAGAAATTAATAAATGTTGATGTACAGAGAAGTCTGATAGATAAGTTAATGTGCAGAAAGAAATAAGAGAGGCAGATTATAAGGAGTATGTAATGCATATAGTTACACAAGGCTTTGATGAATGCACTCCTGGAGTAGTGTGTTCAGTTTTGAACTTGCACCTTCCTTCTGCATGGGTTTCCTCCGGGTGCTCTGGTTTCCTCCCACATTCCAAAGACATATGGGTTAGGAAGTTGTGGGCATGCTATGTTGGCGCCGGAAGTGTGGCGACACTTGCGGGCTGCCCCCCAGAACACTCCACGCAAAAAGGTGCATTTCACTGTGTGTTTCGATGTACATGTGACTAATAAGATATCTTATCTTATCATAATTTAACACTTTTAATCACAATATTATTCAAGTAAATCTGCAGTGCACTCTCACGCTCTCCCAAGGCAAATCTAGCCTTTGTTAAGTCCAGTGCCCAGAAGTGCATACATCATTTCAGATAGGGCCCTAACTGGAGCTCCATGTAGCTAGACCATAACTTACCAAATCTGCACTCCAGGCCTCCAGAGATAAAGGTCAAGATTTCAGTAGCCCTTTAATTCCTTTCTTTTGGACTAGTCCACCAGGTGTTGTTGTCAGGAAAACAAAAACTGAGTTAACCAGCTTATTTGATATCACTTACATGATGATGAAGTCAGAGATTGCTGGGTATTATTGACCCTGGTTGGAAGTGAGCTTCTTTCCATTGTTAAAGGACCATCCAGAATGCTGCTTTATGTGGACACAAGAGATTGCAGAAGCTAGACTCTATTTTTGCTGCTTTATGTGTAATGGCTGAATTACCCAGCTTAAAGAGGAAGACATCTGTTGGTTAACAGTGAATTACCATTTCTTTAGCTTAAATTGCTGCAGACAAGTTGGAGGTGTCACAAAACCTAATTCAGTAATCTTTTATTTAAGATTTTGCTGAAACTAATATTAGCTTTTTTTGCAATTTTCATCAGTGGTTAAGATGTAGCTTCCTAGAATAAGTAAATCTATTAGAACAGACATGACTTGCAGTTCCTCAATTTAAAGCAATAAAATATATTATATAAATTATGCAAATGATACTTGAATGCTTCAAATTGCTTTGTGAGTAGCTATCATTGTCATTCTTTTCTGTTTTATCTTGAATACATACACTGCTTTGGAGCAAGTAAAACACGTAAAAAGCAACTCCAAACAGATAATGTTGTTATTTGTAGTGGAGTTTCAAAGCTGACTTAGTGGTCCTTATTTTGATAGTATCATATAAACTGGCCCACCTGTAATGTTAAACATACTGGTAATTATATTGAGAGTCCAAGCTTCCTCTTCATAACTGACCTTTAAAATCAAAAGCTCACTTTACACTGCTGCTATTGCCATATTGACTCTTAGTTTGCACACAGTCATCAAACCATAAATGTGCTACACAGTAACAGTTTGTAAAACAATAGTGTGAGAAAGATTGATAAAGCTAACAAGATATATGGATAAATTGACTGGTTGGTGATGAATAGGAACCAGTTGTATTGGCTAGCCTCTCTTTCACTCATTTACTTTCCTATGTTCCTATATTAACAGTACGGATCCTTTTCAACAGGGCCAGCAAATCACATTGACCTCCACATGGCTCTTAGAATGAATGATTTCATTGTTTAGTGGCCCAGTCTGACCTAGAGTTTGCAATTAATTGCTACTTTTTCTAGCCTACAGAGCCGCTTAACTCTACTTGATCTAATGACTTTACGGATTACAGTCACACTGCAGCAAATGCTTTTCAATACTGAGATACATGATAAAAACATTTACATCACTAAGTCTTTATTGGGTGTATTAACTCAAAATTGGTCAAAGTCAAAGTTGAGTTTATTGTCATATGCACAGTACATGTGTGCAAAGGTGCAATGAAAAACTTGCTTGCAGCAGCTAACAGGCACACGTATGCATTAGAGACAGAACATTCATAAGAAGAACATAAATAAACATAACTCATACAAGAAATAACTAACTTAGAACACAAAAAGAAATGAAGTCCATTGTAGTGCAAAGTGATCATAGTGTTGCTTTATTGAGGTAGTGATTAGGTTTGTGCAGGTTGGTTCAAGAACCAAATGGTTGAAGGGAAGTAGCTGTTCTTGAACCTGGGTGGTGTGGACTTCTGGCTTTGACAGTAAGGACAGTCAAGTAAAAAAGTAAGTAAGGTCAATGTAAAACAAGTAAGTAAAGTTAGCTGAGATGACGATGGTATTGTTGGTTGGAATTTTTTTCAGTTACTGCTGAGAGCAGCGTCTATATTGATTTGGTTAATCTCAACCCCGGGTTTTATCATGGAACAAAGTCCTAAAATTTAAACCATTAACTATTTAAGCTTTAATGCAGAAACTTTACTGAAAAATGATCATGTGGTTTATTGGAATCAACCAGAAAAATCCAGCTGTGCAGGCAGCACATGTACTGGTTAATTAGCTGAACAAGCTATATTCCACAGCCAAGGAATTGTCCAGTGGATTGGACTGGATTCGTGTTGTGCTAGACAATCTCTGAGCTTCATCAAATGGAGTTATATGATGTTTTTTCAGTTAAAGTATGGGAAGTAGAACAATAAAAAAAACTACAGTACATACAGGATTTGGAGCAAGAAATAGTTTCTAATTACAAATCTTGGTGGCCAGCAGTATGATGTGTTGGTTTCAGCAAAAATAAATCCAGTGGAATCAAACTTCAAATAATTGAACAGCCACGGATAAATTCCTAAGGAAGTGAAAACAAGACCTCTAAATTTGTTGCTCAACTCCACATCAAACAATTGAGTTGTTCAGAGATCAATGCAGTCTGTATGTAAGCTTCAGGGTGCAACTTACAAAATTTTTATATTTGGCATTTATTTACAACAATTTGGGGCAACCTTTCATTGGTGGTCCGATCAATCAACGCAGTGTGAGCCATCAGGTCAAGGAGGTGTCGTCACTGTTGTAAACACAAATGGCAGGCACTTTACAAACCTAATGATGACAGGACTGATAAACTCTTAGTTGAGGGAAGATTGTTTGTCTGGATATGCTCCTCTTTGAATCGAACCTTAGCATTGTTTTTACCTGATCAATAGGCTCAATTATTATCTTAAACAAGAGATGTCACTTCCTCTGCACTGCACAGTCTATCTTCCTAGATTCTTTGTGGGCATAAACCCACAAGCCTCTAACTCAGTTTGAAGTGTTGCCAATGGAGGCTGGCTATTACCAATATTGAGCATTGCCATGGAAGTCACATTGCTGAAGCTATTGTCCTTCAGAAAAAAAAAATGCTACCTTGAGGTTCCATCTCCCTCTTCAGCTGGACGCAAAAGACTCTGAGTAGCTATGAAAGGAACAGAAGAGAGATCATCTAAAGTCTTAGCTAATATTCATCCTTCAAGTACCATTGCCAGGGAAAGAAAACTGATTATGGGGCTTGCTTTCTATTTGTCGGAACTTGCTGTGGAGAAGATGGTCACATTAGCACACAAAGCAAATAATTAGTTTCTCAATGATATATAACTGTCCTGGGTCCAGCACATGGATGCAATTGCAAGGAAGGCGCGCCAGCGTCTTTACTTTCTGAGAAGGTTAAGGAGGTTCTGCTTGTCACCGAACATTCTAACAAATTTCTACTATTGTATTGCTGAAAGTATACTGACTGGCTGCATGATGGTCTGGTATGGCAATTCAAATATGTAAGAATGTAAGAAGCTGCAGAGAGTAGTGAACTCAGCCCAATACATCACAGGCACATCCTTCCCCGCCATTGGTAGCATCTACAGGAGGCGCTGCCTCAAGAAGGCAACATCCATCATCAAAGATCCCCACCATCCGGGCCACGCCAACTTCTCGTAGCTACCATTGGGCAAGAGGTACAGAAGCCTGAAGTCCCACACCACCAGGTTCAAGAACAGCTACTTCCCTTGAACCGACCTGCACAACCCTAATCACTACCTCAGTATAGCAACACTATGACCACTTCGCACTACAATAGGCTTTGTTTTTTTTCTTCTAATTGTGTTCTGTCTTGCATAATTTAGGTTTAATCTACTTTTTCTTGTGAATGTTGTGTCTCTAATGCTATGGGTCTGTGATACTGCTTCAAGTAAGTTTTTCATTGCACCTGTGCATTCATGTACTGGTGCATATGACAATAAGCTCGACTTTGAGTTTGACAAGCTTTTTACTTCATGAGGGTTTAATATTCCATAACACTACACATCGTGCTAACAGCATGTTAAAGACTTTCCAAAAATACCTCATTCCTCAGTAGAATTTATCAGAATGGGCCACCGTTTAGCTATTTTGAAAATTTATCTACATTGTTTAAAAGACACATACACTTTGCAGACTATTACTGAAGAGTGTTCAAGAGAATCTGCAGCCTAAAATGCAAATGGAGCTCCACAATTCAGTAATTCATCCAAACAAAATAGTTATCTGTTCATTTTTTTTTTAGAGTTTATGGTTTACTGAAGGATCATCCAGTGAGGCTTTATGGGTGGAGCTGAGAAATAAGAAGGGGATGATCACATGGTTGGGATTGTATGATAGGCCCCCAAATAGTCAATGGGAATTAGAAGAACAAATATGCAGGGAGATTGTGCAGAGTTGTAAAAATAATAGGATTGTCATAGTAGGGGTTTTTAACTTTCCTAACATAGACTGGGACTGCCATACTGTTAAGGGGCTTAGATTGGGAGGAATCTGTTAAGTGTGTTCAGAACAGTTTCCTTGGGCAATAGATAGAGGGCCCAACTAGGGAGAGGGCAAAGCTCGACCTCTGCTTGGGTAATTGGGCAGGGAAAGTGACTAAGGTGACAGTGAGGGAGCACTTTGATACCACTGACCATAATTCTATTAGCTTTAGGATAGTTATGGAAAGGAATAGGAGGACTGGTTTACAGGTTCAAGTTCTAAATTGGGGCAAGGCAAATTTTGATGGTGTGAGACAGGAGCTTGCAAAGGTTGATTGGAGTAGGTTGTCTGTGGGCAAAGGGGCCACAGGCAAGTGGGAGGCTTTTAAAGGTGAGATAGTGAAAGGTCAAAGTCCGCATGTTCCTGTTAGAGTGAAAGGCAAGACTGGTAGGAATAGGGAACCCTGGATGACGAGGGAAAAGAAGAAGGCATGGGTAAGGTACAGATAGCTGGGATCAAGCGAATTTCTGGAGGAGTATAAGGGATGCAGTAGTGTACTCAAGAAGGAAATCAGGAGGGCAAAACAAAAGGACTTGAGATAACTTTGGCAGAGAAGATTAAGGAAAATCCAAAGAGATTTTATGTATGTTAAGGGAAAAAGAGTAACTAGAGAGAGAGTAGTGTTCCTCGACAGGAGATGGGCAAGGACCTTAATGAATATTTCTCCTCTGTTTTTACTGTGGAGAAAGTCATGAAGACTTCAGAACTAAGAAAAGTAAATGGGGAGGTCTTAGGGATAGTCTGTATTACAGTAGAGGAGGTGCTGGATGTCTTACAAGGTATGAAGGTAGACAAATCTCCAGGGCCTGAGCAGGTAAATGCAAGAACACTGTGGGAGGCTAGAGAAGAAATTGCGGAAGCCCTGGCTGAGATATTTGCATCATCATTAGCTGTGGGTGAGGTGCCGGTAGACTGGAGGGGAGCAAATGTTGTGCCTTTATTTAAGAAGGGTGGCAAAGAAAGACCTGGGAACAATAGACCAGTAAGTCTAACATCTGTGGCAGGTCAGTTACTGGAGAGGATTCTGAGGAATAAGATATACGTACATCTGGAAAGACAGGGGTTGATTAAGATTAGTCAGTATGGTTTTGTGCCATTTGATTGAGTTTTTTTGAAGATATGACCAAGAAAGTTGATAAGAACAGGGCGGTAGACATAGTTTATATGGACTTCAACAAGGGCTTTGATAAGGTTGCACATTGTAGGCTGCTCTGGAAGGTTAGATTGCATGGAATCCAGGGAGAGCTGGCTAATTGGATAGACAATTGTCTTGATGGTAGAAAGCAGAGGGTGATGGTGGAAGGTTGTTTCTTGGACTGGAGGCCCATGACTAGTGGTGTGCCTCAGAGGCTGGTGCTGGGCCCATTGTTGTTCGTCATCTATATCAACTAAGGCATACTTAGTAAGTTTGCAGATGACACCAAAATAGGTGGTATACCGGACAATGAAGAAGGTTCTCAAAAATTACAGGGGAATCTTGATCAGCTGAGTAAGTGGGCCGAGGAATGGCAAATGGGGGTTAATTCGGATAAGTGCGAGGTGTTACATTTTGGAAAGTCAAATCAAAGTAGGACTTTCACAGTGAATGGCAGGGCCCTGGGGAGTGTTGTAGAACAGAGGGACCTTGGAGTACAAGTACATGGTTCACTGAAAGTGGAGTCACAGATAGAGAGGGTGGTGAAGGCGGCTTTTGGCACACTGGCTTTCATCAGTCAGGGCATTGAGTGTAAAAGTTGGGAGGTCATGGTGCAGTTGTACAGGATGCTGGTGAGGCTGTACTTGGAGTATTGTGTTCAGTTCTGGTTGCCCTGCTATAGGAAAGATATTATTAACTGGAAAGAGTGCAGAGAAGATTTTACAAGGATGCTGTCAGGATTTGATCGACTGAGTTATAGGGAGAGGTTGGACAGGCTAGGACTTTATTCCTTAGAGTTTAGGAGACTGAGAGATGATCTTATTGATGTGTATAAAATCATGAGGGGCATAGATAGGGTGAATGCACTCAGTCTTTTTCCCCCAGAGTTAGGGAATCAAGAACTAGAAGGCATAGGTTTAAGGCGAGAGGGGAAAGATTTCACAGGAACTTGAGGGGCAACTTTTTTTTTACACAAAGTGTGGTATCTATGTGGAATGAGCTGCCGGGGAAGTGGTTGAGGTAGGTACAATAACAACTTTTAAAAGACAGTTAAACAGGTACATGGATTGGAAAGGTTTAGAAGGTTATGGGCCAAACGCTGGCAAATGGGACTAGCTTGGATGGAGCATCTTGGTCGGCATGGACCAATTGGGCCGAAGGGCCTGTTTCTGTGCAGTATAACTCTATGACTCTAGAAAAGTGTAAAGTTCTATAGCCCCAGTGAGATTCTGTAAAAAGCAATGACAGGGAAAGGCAAGGTTAGAGACAAACACAATGAATCCTGCTAATGTTCATGGTAACCATCAGCATGTAGACAAGAAAGACGGGCTGGCATTTCACCAAGAATGATCACCCATCACTCTCTGAATTGCTGTGAATTCTTTGTTGCTATTTTCTTGATCCAACTCTCACAAAAGACTTAAGTGCACACCAAACTTGACCATACTTGACCTGGGAGTGCTGGAAACAGCTCAATGTTCCCATACTCCCAGCACCAACATTCCTCAGCATTACAAGCTGTATATTTTTACACTACATTTCTGCTTTTACCTCCTACTATTAGTCTCACGCCCAGAGACTGAAAGTAAAATTCACACTGAAACTTTGACTAAATCTATGTAAAAGCTCATTGATTTTTGGGCAGATTAATACCAAAATGTACTTACCTTGAAAACATTTGCTATTATTTAGCACTTACAGGTTATTGTGAAAATTTACCCTGTTCAAATATTATGCACTAAGATCGGGAGTATGTTGGGTGGGAGGGGATAGTTGGGGGAATGACTGAAGAATGTGTTGGGTGGGAAGGAATGGATGGGAGAATGACTGGAGAACAGGGTGGGAGTGGATAGTGTGGTGGTTGAGAGAGCTGGAATCTGGCATAAATATTTGGTGTCCCAATTTAGCAGCTGTGCTTGTAAGTAGCACACTGGTGGCTTTTACATTCCACCAGAAATGAAAGTTCATATTTAAACTTGCATTATAGGGAAGGCTAGTTTTATGCAGGAAACTTATAGAGGGTTGTTGCTCATTTTCTGACTGTCTCTTTTTCTTAAGAAACTGACTGAGCAACTGAACTTAATTTCTATTTGTTTGGCGATTGGAAGATATAAGATTAGAAGATATATAAGCTTCCAGCTAAAAAAAAATAAATGCTGCCTTCTCTCTTTCCTCTATAATTCTGCAATTTTGAAATGTCACATCAGGAATGTGATGGTTCCTCTCCATTCTTTTATATATTTATAGAAATTCAATGGAAGTTAAAATAGCTCTATCTTGTATACATGGAACTTTTGTATTTGGAAACCAGTGAGATGATGCTATGCTCTTGACCGCTTGGGGAGTTTACTTCTTATAGTTGCTGCATCAAGGAAAGGTTAAACAGGGTTGGGGTTTGCTCATTGGAGTTTTTTAAGAATGAAAGACAATCTTATTGAAATATATAAGACTTTTAAGGGGCTAGCCAAAGTAGATGCTGAGAGAATGTTTCCTCTCAAGGGAGAGTCCAGAACCAGAAGAGTCAAAATAAGCGGGTGCTGATTTAAGACTGAGATGAGGAAAAAATTCTTCTCTCAGATGGTTATAAGTCTTTAGAACTCCTTGCCACAGAGAGAGGGAACATAATCCCTGAGATAGATGGATTTCCAATCAGTGGGAGAATTGAGGGTTATGGAGAAATGGTGGGAAAGTGGACTTGAGGAACGTTGGATCAGTGATGATCCTATTGAATAGCAGAGGAGGCTTGAGGGGCTGAATGGCCTAATCCTGTTCCCACCTCATGTTTTATCAACTAATATCTGACCTTATAATGGGAGGAAGGTTACTGCAGAAGATAGTTGTGCCTTGGACACTCCTCTGAGGAACACCTGCAGTGATGTTCTGGGACTGGGATACTTGATCTCCAACAATTACAACCAATTTCATGTATGCACTGTATGACTCCAGTCACTGGAGTGTTTTCTCTTTGACTCCAGTTTTACCATGGCTACCTGTCACTGCCTTGATGTGAATGGTATTACTCTCACCTTATCTCTGGAATTCAAGTCTTTGATCCATGTTTAGGCCAAGGCTGTGATGAGGTGTGGAGCTAAATTGTTCTGGCAAAACCCAAACTGGGTATCAGTGATCCAGTTATTGCTGAGTAAGTGCTGCTTGATAACACTGTCGATATCATCTATTGCCTCTTTGCTGATGATTGAGAGTAGACAGATTGGGTGGTAATGAGTCAGATTGAATTTTTCCTGCTTTTTGTGAACAGAACATATCTAGGCAACTTTCCACATTGTTGGGTTGATGCCAGTGTTGAGACTGTACTGGAGCAGCATGGTTAGATGCATCACTAATTCTGGACCACAGATCTTCACTACTACAGAGGCTCTTTCTGATCCCATTGCCTTTGCTGTATCCATTTGCTCTCAGCCGTTTTTTGATATCATGTGGCAGAAATCAAAATGGCCAAAGATTGGCTTCCATGACGCCAGGGATTTCAGGCGTAAGCCAAGATGGACTGTCCTCTCAGCACTTGCAGCTGAACAATGTTGTGAATGCTTCAGCCTCATCTTGAGCCCTCACACACTGTCCCAACAATGAGGATAAAGATATTCTTGGGGCTTCCTCCTACAGCTGTTTAATTGCCCACCAACATTTGCAACTAGATGTGGTGAGATTGGAGAGGTTTGATTTGATCCACTAGCTGTGATATTACTTATCTCTGTATGTTACACACATGTAATCCTGTGTTGCACCTTCACCAGATTAGCACCTCATTTTTAGGTACAGCTGTTGCTGCTCCTGGCATGTACCCCTGGTTGAAGCCCTCGCTTAATAATAATGATAGAATGAGGGGTATTCTGGGCCATGAGGTTACATATTGTGATGGTGCATATTTCTGCTTCTGGTGATGGTCCACAGCACCTCGTGGTTGCACAGTTTTGAGCTGCCTCATCTGTTCTCAGTTGATCCCATTCTGCACAATTTTTGTGCCACACAGAATGATGGAGGGTGTCCTTGGTGAGGATTTTATCTCCACAAGGACCGTGTGGTGGTCATTCTTACCAGTGCATCCTTTACGTATAATGTGGTGAGTAAGAGGTCAAACAGAATTTCCGTCATGTTGGTTTGAATGCCAGATCCACAGATCCAGTCTGGCAGCCAGGTCCTTTAAGACTCAGCCAGCTCGGTCAGTGGCAATGTTACACAACTTCCAAGCCACTTTAGGTGATAGGTATTGAAGTTCCTCACCCAGACTACATTCTGTGCCCTTGCCACTTTTAATACATCTTCCAAGAATTGTCCACTGTCTGCCATCATGCCTCTGTTAACATCGGAAGTGTGTACATTTGAGGTGGATTGGCTTCCTGCTTCAGATATTTTTAGTTTTAATCAGGACAAGTTTTTCACACACACAGTGGTGGGAATATGGAATGAGCTGCCAGAGGATGCGGTAGAGACAGATAAAATTACAAGTTTAAGAGGCACTTGGACAGGTACTTGTATGGGAAAGAGGTACGGGTTTATGGACCTAATGCAAGCAGATGTGATTAGTGTAGATTGGCATTATGGTTGGCATAGATGAGTTGGGCCAAAGGGCCTGTTTCTGTGTTGTATAACTGTATAACCAGGGATCCAACCCTAACTCACTTGTTATTGGGAGTTATGATTCAGCCCATTCTTTCTGTTGAATGATTGTGCTACAGCTAATGCAAAAAAAGAGCAGGTGCGGGTTTAAAATGTTTCCAGAGCTAACTGCTAGGCTCATGAAGCACTTTTGATCATTGACATTTTGATGATTGAAGTTAAAAAGCCAGGGGAGGTAATAAAAGCTACGTGACATTTCTGTCCTTTGCCAATTATGATACAGTGGGATCTGATGATACAAATATATATATGGAACTAGTCAACACTAAATGAGCTGTGTCCTTGTCAATAAACAATGCAATCAGTTGGGTAAATCTGGCACTTCAAGGTCCTCTTGGCCTTGTTTCCAAAATGTTGTGTATTCTTTTATATATTGAACAATTAATTTTTATTTTAGTGTTGGTTCTTGGGAGCTGGTATAAATAAATCAGTACAATGGTCAGAGTCTCTAAAGGATATGAAACAGTCTTCACATGGGAGATCACGGCTATTTTTTGTTAGAAAACATTGAATTAGGGTTCAATTAAGCAAACTATTAAATAGCAAGAGTACTTTGAGCTTGATAGATATCTTGTATTGTGACTAAATTAACTGACCACAAATGTTCCCATTTCAGAAATGCTTTTAAATTGTCAAAGCTAATTACAGTTTCAGCAGCCAGCAACAAGCAGCTCATGTCACTTTTAGTTTGTTCAGTTACAAAGTACAATGTTGAAAAACCTATTAGTTGTAAAGGTTTTTTTTTAACTATTTCAGTACAAAATATTTTACACATCATCTGCAATGCACTTACCTCAATGCTCCAATGTTTAATCCACCACACCAGTCTTGTCAGGGAGCAAGCTGAAAATCTAGCTTGCAGGATCTACAAAGATTGCAAATGGGAAGAAATCATTTTAGTTTTTTGTTTTCTCCTCATTTTTTAGAACTCTCAAATGTGGTGAGTCATCCTGGATACAGCTTCTTAAGTGCAAGCAACTCTGATGGTCTGCCCAAGTTGCCATTCTCCATATGTGAGCTCGAAAGTCACTGTTTATTAATGGTATCACCACTGATGAGCCTGACCCTAACGTCAATTGATGTCCCTGCTCATCTATAATGGAACAAGAGCATTGATTTGATTTTCCCATGTAGCCTGGAAATGTCACAATTTTTCTTAACCCATTGAAGGCCATTTGGTTCATCATGTTTGTTCCTTCTATAAAAATTATGCACAATCCACAGAAATGTCTGACCCTGAACCCTACCCAATCCACTATCTGAACAATGGGAGGCCTTTGAAATGGAGATGTTTCTATGTAGGGAGAAGGATAGGGAAATTAAAGCCAGAACTGCATGGATGACCAAAAAGATAGAGTAAGTAGAGCAGAAAATAAAAGCATATGATAGGTTGCAGGTTGTTAACACAAGTATGAAGCAGGCTGACCATGGAAAATTCAGTTAAAGTGAAAAAGGAAATAAGAGAGGTATGGAGTGAGCATGAGAAAAAATGGTAGCAAGCATAAAAGGGAATCCAAAAATATTCTGTAGGTACATGAATGAGGAACAAATTATAAAAGGAGAGGTGGGCCGATTAGCCATTGAAAAGAAAATATACTCATGGAGGCAGAGGGCAAGGCTGAGGTATTCACCAAGAAAAATGATGCTGTTGGAGTCTCGATCTTCCTTTGCTAAGACTCGGCCCACCTCTCCTCTCAGATGGGACACAGCTAAGTTGCTGAGGGTAAAGTTCAAGAAAGAATAATCCGGGGCAGAATTAGTGGTCACTTGGACAAGTGTGGATTGATTAAAAATACCACCTTGGATATGTTAAGGGCAATTTATTTCCAACTAACTTGATCAAGTTTTTTTGATAATGTAGTAGAGAAAGTCAACGGCAGGAGATGATGTTGGCGTGGTATATGTGGACTTCCAAATGGCACTTGATAAAGTGTCACACCATTGGCTTGTCATCCAGATTGAAGTCAAAGGGAAAAAAGAGGTTGCAGCAGTACAGACAGAAAATTGACTAAGGAAGAGGAAACAGAGAGCAGGAGTGAAAGTTTGTTTTTCAAACTTGGGGGGAGAGTAAAGTGGAGTTCCCCAGGGGTTGGCACTAGGACTTCTGCTTTTCTTCATAGATTATTAATGATTTGGACTTGGGTGCACCAGGCACAATTTCCAAATTTTTTAGATGATACAAAACTTGGAGGTGAAGTGAAATGTATGGAAGATAGTTGTAATAGACTTCAATGAGATATAGTCAGGCTGGTGAAATGGGCGAGGAGGTGGCAGATGAAATTTAATTCCAAAAATTTGTGAAGTGTTACACTTTGATACGAGGAATCAGAAGATGCAATATAAACTTGAAGGAATAAAAAGGAGTAAAAGAACAGAGATGTAAGTGCATAGATTGTTGAAAGTGGCACGGTGGTTGTGAAAGTGGTTACCAAAGCATGTAGGATCCTTGGATTTATATAAAGGCACAGCATATATGAGCAAGAAAGTCATGATAAACCTGTATAAAACATTGATTCTACCACAACTCCTTTCATTTCTGGGTGCCACACTTCAGGAAAGGTGTAAAGGCTGTTAAGAGCAGGTGCAGAAGAAATTTACCAAATGAATCTACTGATGAGGGACTTTAGCTCTGTTGGCAGACTGGAGAGGCTGGGATTGTTCTCATTGGAACAGAGAAGTTTGTGAGGAGAACTAGTTCAATATCATGAAGGGTATAGACAGATTAGATAGAAAGCAACTGTTGCCATTGGCTGAAAGGTCAAGAACTTGGGAACATAGAGTGAAGGCGATTGGCAAAAGGACCAAAGATGGCATGAGGCGTTATTACTTTACACAGTAGGTGGTTAAAGTTGGAATCCACTGCTAGGGATAGTAGAGGCAAATTCAGCTGTAGTGTTCAAAATGGAGCTGGATCAATATCTGAAAGGAATGAATTTGCAGGGCTATGGGGAAAGGTGGGGAAATGGGATGGACTGGATTGCTCTTATGTAGAGCTTGTCTAGACTCAATGGGCAGAACAGCTTTCTTCCATGTTGTAACCATTCTGTGACTCTGAGATCCTGTAATTTCAAGAGAGCTTTTCAATTATCAATTACAATCCGAGGAACACAATGCATTTCCACTTCTGAGTGGAAATTCCAACTTCCTAAGAAGAGTGAACATGGTTAATAAAATGACCCGTTTAACCTTCTGTTGTCTGAGATTTCTCACATCTACATCAAATAACTGGATCCCAGATTGTTAGTTTCAGACTTGTTGGAACTGTTCCAAATTAAACATGCTTTTGCCATTTTGTCAGTCACAGCTGACTGAACAAGTAAGTGCAGAATAGTGATAACACACCATGCTTTTTGTGTTGGAAATAGTCAGAGACCACTGCAGAATTACACTGATTTTAGCTGGTAATGTTCAAGCTGCACCATGTCCTGTGCTATAGTCTTTACTACATGGAAAACAAATTATTATTTTGCAACTGTGCAATTGAGTTGAACTAAATTTGAACATCAGCTTTTGTTTTGAATTTACCAACTACTGGCTTCAGAACAGAACAATGATATTATATTGCATGCGGAAAATCAACATCTTATGACTAGCTGCCCTAACAAATTACTCATTTGACCTTCCTATTTCATTTGAAGAATGAGTAAGTACATTGTGGAGAAATGTTTTTCTCATTAGCAAGATAACCAGAGCCCACTTCTTCAGCTTTCTTTATATTTTGCTAGGTCACACACATTTACTCCCATACAACTGGAACTAATGTTTGGCTTCAGATCTGGCTCTGTGCCAATTTCTTCCATGCTTGCCTGATTTCTCCCTGTTAACACTTCTGATTGATAATCTAAGGTGTTCAATTGCATTGTGCAGAGCCACCAGTTTTCATCTTTAGGACATCGCATCAAAGTACTCATTTGAATCCACAGCAGCAAACCTCACTGATGCTGACCGTGGGCTTTTTAACTAACCTTTTCTCTTGGGACATTGAGAATGGAGGAAAACCCATTGGAAGATGGTGAGAAGTGTTCTCAGCTAGCATCTAATTCACCAAAGGTATTTAATGAAAGATGTTCCTATCTGCACCCTCTGAGGAATAAAGCATCAGGTGCCTGAGGTTCAATAAATTCATCCTCCACAAAAACACCACACAGTCCACTGGCAGAGCCTTGCAAGGTTTGCTTTGCCAGTGGCCACTGAGGTCACCACTACCATCAACTTCATATTCCAAGATGAAGTTGGAAGGAAACACAATATAATCCCAGTTTTCAGCATAAAGGAGGCTGCAGATACTCTTTGTTCCAAGAGAACTGAGGGCACATCACAGTCCATTGTCAGAGAGCAGCAGCAGGCACAGTGAACTCACAGCATTGCAAGGGCTGTAGACTTCATCATTGATGAGGGTGTCACTGACGGCACTCCTTTCATTTTGCGGGTACCTCATTTGAACTCGGAGATATGTGGAAACTGGAAGGGATTCTGCTCCCTCATCCATAATCAGTGCATCTTGGAAAGTCAATGCCTGCTATTCTTACTGCAGTCACTATGCCTTCACTCTGTTTGAGAGGATTATGTCATCTGTATTTGAATCCCCTTGAGAAATGAAACAGGGGCAACCAGATGACAAGAACTATTCACTATTAATGTGGTTCTTGAAACAATATGCAGATAATAATGCCAAGATTCCACCTGCAACCATTGGCATGTTCATGGAATGATTCCATTGATTGGAGGAGCCCACTATACCCAGAAGAGTGTGTCTCAAGACTTGTTTTGGGCTGCTGTACCTCCCAAACACCTGGCTCAGCCCTTGATGTGAGGAATAACTGTGGAGGAGGACAGGCAGAGGAGGAAGGAAGGAGGCTACTTGGAAGGCACTGGTTGGACATCAGACTTGCTGGCAGGCTTGCCATTGTACCAGATATGCAAACCCATTGGCCTTTGTTCTCATATCTTGATTCTACTTTGTCCCCCTTGGCTCAGTCCCTTCCTACCTATGTCTGTGACACTTCGCATGCTCTCCATCACTTCAACAACTTCCAGTTCCCCAGCCCTGACCACCTCATTTTCATCATGGACGCTGAGTCTCTATATGCTTCCATCCCCCATCGGGAATGCCTTATGGCTGTCCGTTTCTTTCTCGATAACAGACCCAACCAGTTCCCCTCCACCACTACCCTCCTCCATCTGGCGGAACTGGTACTTACCTTTAACAACTTCTCTTTTAGCTCCTCCCACTTTCTCCAAACTAAAGGTGTAGTCATGGGAACTTGCATGGGCCCCAGCTATGACTACCTCTTTGTTGGCTATGTGGAACAGTCCATGTTCCAAACCTACACCGGTAATGCCCCAAAATCTTTCTCCGCTACATTGACGACTGCATTGGCGCTGCTTCCTGCACCCGTGCTGAGCTCGTCAACTTCATCAACTTAACCTCCAACTTCCACCCTGCCCTCAGACTCACTTGGTCCATCTCCAACTCCTCTCTCCCCTTTCTGGATCTCTCTGTCTCCATCTCCGGAGACAGATTAACCACAGACATCTTCAACAAACCCACTGACTCCCACAGTTACTTTGACTACACCTCTTCCCACCCTGTCACTTGTAAGGCTGCCATCCCCTTCTCCCAGTTCCTCCGACTCTGCCGGATCTGTTCCGATGATGAGGTTTTCCATTCTAGGACATCTGAGATGTCCTCCTTTTTCAGTAATTGGTTTCCCTTCCATCACCATCAATGCTGCCCTTACCCATATCTCCTCCACTTCCCACACGTCTGCCCTCACCCCCTCCCCCCGACATAACAGGGACCAGGTTCCCTTGTCCTCACCTACCACCCCATGAGCCTCCACATCCAACACATCATGCTCCACAACTTCCGCCACCTCCAACGGGATCCTACCACCGGGCACATCTTCCCCTCACCTCCTCTCTCTGCTTTCCACAGGGACCGCTCTCTCTGTGACTCCTTTATCCACTTGTCCCTCTCCACTGATGACACCCAACACTTATGCCTGCAACTGCACCAAGTGCTACACCTGCTCTCTCACCACCATTCAGGGTCCCAGACAATCCTTCCAGGTGAGGCAGTGCTTCACCTGTGAGTCCGAGGGTGTCATTTATTGCATCTGGTGCTCCCGGTGCAGCCTCCTGTACATCGATGAGACCCATCGCAGATTGGGTAACCTCTTCGAAGAGCACCTTTGCTCCATCCGCTGCAACAGCCAGGACCTCTCGGTGGCCACCCACTTCAATTCCACATCCCACTCCTATACAGACATGTCTCTCCAATGGCCTCCTCTACTGCCCCGTTGAGGCCAGGTTCAGGTTGGAGGAACAACACCTCATATTCTGCCTTTGGAGTCTCCAACCTGACGGTCTCAACATAGATTTCTCCAACTTCTGGTAACCCCATCCCTTCTTTTTCTTCCCCCCCCCCCCCGCCCCAACTCCTTTGTCTTCATTTATTCCTGTGGCTCCCTTCCCCCGCCTTGATGACCTGCCCATCTCCTCTCCTCCCCTCCCCCATCCTTTATTCCATGGTCCACTGCCCTCTCCTACCAGATTCCTTCGTCTTCAGCCCTTTGTCTCTTCTACCTATCACCGCTCAGCTTATTACATCTTCCCCCCCCCCACCCCCCTACCTTCCCCCTCTCACCTGGACTCGCCTATCACCTAAACTCAATCTATCCCCTACCTGTGTATACTCCTCCCCGTAACTCACCTTCTTATTCTGGCTTCTGCCCTCTTCCTTTCCAGTCCTGATGAAGGGTCTTGGTCTGAAACGTCGACTGTTTATTTCCCTCCATAGATGCTGCCTGACCTGCTGAGTTCCTCCAGCACTTTTTGTGTGTTGCTCCAGACTCCAGCATCTGCAGAATCTCTTGTGTCTCAGCCTTTGTCCGTACAATGTCTCATTGGTGTTAGAAACATAGAAAAACCACAGCACAATTCAGGCCCTTCAGCCCACAAAGCTGTGCCGAACATGTCCCTACCCTAGAAATTACTAGGCTTACCCATAGCCCTCTATTTTTCTCAGCTCCATGTACCTATCCAAAAGTCTCTTAAAAGACCCTATTTCATCCGCCTCCACCACCGTTGCCAGCAGCCCATTCCACGCACTCACCACTGAGTAAAAAAAACTTACCCCTGACATCTCCTCTATACCTACTCCCCAGCACCTTAAACCTATGTCCTCTTGTGGCCACCATTTCAGCCCTGGGGAAAAGCATCTGAATATCTACCCGATCAATACCTCTCATCATCTTATACACCTCTATCAGGTCCCCCCTCATCCACCGTCGCTCCGAGGAGGAAAGGCCGAGTTCCCTCAACCTACTTTCATAAGGCATGCTCCACATTCCAGGCAGCATCCTAGTAAATCTCCTCTGCACCCTTTCTATGGCTTCCACATCCTTCCTGTAGTGAGGCGACTAGAACTGAGCACAATATTCCAAGTGGGGTCTGACCAGGGACCTATATAGCTGTAACAGTACCTCTTGGCTCCTAAATTCAATTCCCCGATTGATGAAGGACAATACACCATATGCCTTCTTAACCACAGAGTCAACCTGAGCAGCCGCTTTGAGCGTCCTATGGACTCGGACCCCGAGACCCCTCTGATCCTCCACACTGCCAAGAGTCCTACCATTAGGACTATATTCTGCCATCATATTTGACCTACCAAAATGAACCACTTCACACTTATCTGGGTTGAACTGCATCTGCCACTTCTCCCTCTGTAACCTCTGACAGCCCTCCAAACTATCCACAACACCCCCAACCTTTGTGTCATCCGCAAACTTACTAACCAATCCCTCCGCTTCCTCATCCAGGTCGCTTATAAAAATCACAAAGAGCAAGGGTCCCAGTACAGATCCCTGAGGTACACCTCTGGTCACTGACCTCCATGCAGAATATGACCCTTCAGCAACCACTCTTTGCCTTCTGTAGGCCAGCCAGTTCTGAATCCACACTGCAATGCCCCCTTGGATCCCATGCCTCCTGACTTTCTCAATAAGCCTTGCATGGGGTACCTTATCAAGCACTTTGCTGAAATCCATATACACTACATCTACTGCTCTCCCTTCGTCAATGTGTTTAGTCACATCCTCAAAAAATTCAATCAGGCTCATAAGGCAGGACCTGCCCTTGACAAAGCCATGCTGACTATTCCTAATCATATTATACCTCTCCAAATCTTCATAAATCCTGCCTCTCAGGATCTTTTCCATTAGCTTACCAACCACTGAGGTGAGACTCATCAGTCTATAATTTCCTGGGCTATCCCTACTCCCTTTCTTGAATAAGGGGAACAACATCCGCAACCCTCCAATCTTCCAGAACCTCTCCCGTCTCCGTCGACGATGCAAAGGTCATCGTCAGAGGCTCTGCAATCTCTTCTCTCGCCTCCCACAGCAGCCTGGGGTACATCTCATCCAGTCCCGGCAACTTATCCAACTTGATGCTTTCCAAAAGTTTCAGCACCTCCACTTTCCTAATATCTACATGCTCAAGCTTTTCAGCCTGCTTAAAGTCCTCACTACAATCCCACAGATCTTTTTCCGTAGTGAATACTGACGTAAGGTATTCATTAAGTACCTCCGCCATTTCTTCCAGATCCATACACACTTTCCCACTGCTGCACTTGATAGGCCCTATTTTTTCGCATCTTATCCTCTTGCTCTTCACATATCCATAGAATGCCTTGGGGTTTTCCTTAATCCTGCCCAACAAGGCCTTCTCATGCCCCTTCTCTCTCTCCTAATCTCCTTCTTAAACTCCTTCCTATTAGCCTTATACTCTTCCAGATCTCTAACATTACCTAGCTCTCTGTACCTTTGGTAAGCTTTTCTTTTCCTTTTGACTAGATTTATTATAGTCTTTGTACACCACGGTTCCTGTATCCTCTCGTGACTCCCCTGTCTCATTGGAACATGCCTATGCAGAACTCCACACAAATATCCCCTGAATATTTGCCACATTTCTTCTGTACTTTTCCCTGAGAACATCTGTTCCCAATCTAATCTTCCAATTTCCTGCCTGAGAGCCTCACAATTCCCTTTACTCCAAGTAAATGCCTTTCTAGTCTGTCTGTTCCTATCTCTCTCCAGTGCTAATGTAAAGGAGATAGAATTATGATCACATCACCAAAATGTTCACCCACTGAGAGATCTGACACCTGACCAGGTTCATTTCCCAATACCAAATCAAGCACAGCCTCTCCTCTTGTAGGCCTATCTACATATTGTGTCAAGAATCCTTCCTGAACACACTTAACAAACTCCTCCCCATCTAAACCCCTCACAGTCTGGAGATGCCAATCGATGTTTGGGAAATTAAAATCCCCCATCACAACAACTCTGTTATTCTCACACCTTTCTAGGATCTGCTTCCCTATCTGCTCCTCAATATCCCTGTTACTATTGGGCGGCCTATAAAAAACACCCAGTAATGTTATTGACCCCTTCCTGTTCCTAACCTCCACCCACAGAGACTCCATAGACAGTCCCTCCACTAAGTCCACCTTTTCCGCAGCCGTGACACTATCTCTGATCAACAGTGCCACTCCCCCACCTCTTTTACCTCCCTCCCTGTCCTTTCTGAAACATCTAAAACCCGGCACTTGAAGCAACCATTCCCATCCCTGAGCCATCCAAGTCTCCGTAATGGCCACCACATCATAGCTCCAAGTATTGATCCAAGCTCTAAGCTCATCTGCCTTGTTCACAATACTCCTTGCATTAAAATAGACACATCTCAAACCTGTCTGAGCACGTCCCTTCTCTATCACCTGCCTATCATACCTACTACTAGCTTTCTCTATTTGAAAGCCAAACACCTCTTCCCCAGTCTCTCCAGTTCTGATCCCACCCCCCAACAATTCTAGTTTAAACCCTCACCAGTAGCCCTAGCAAACCTCCCCGCCAGGATATTGGTCCCCCTGGGAGTCAAGTGCAACCTGTCCTCTTTGAACAGGTCATACCTGCCCCAAAAGAGGCCCCAGTGATCCAGAAATCTGAATCCCTGCTCCTTACTCCAATCCCTCAGCCACGCTAATCTGAGCCTACCACAGCAACCCCCCCCCTCGGGGGAGATAACACCCAAGGTTTTCTTTCTCTCTGCCCTGGCTGCAGGCCACTCATACCTGGCACCTCATTTTGTGTATATTAACCTGTTCAAAGGGCAAGGTGTCTGTATTTGAGTGGTGGCTGGGAGTGCAAAATCAAGAGGGCATGCCTTCACTTTCTCCTCTCTCTGCCTTTTCAGATTGTAGTTTTGAGTACTTAATACCTATCCATTCATCCATATCTATCTGTTTATGTCTCTCTTGTTTGTTACAGATTTCCCAAGGTAGAAATTGACCAACACTGCTGTACCTCAACATGGTACAGCTTTAAGCTGGTCAAATGGGCAGTGTCTAGTGCCCTCTAGCAGCAATGGCTGGATAGCATAATTGTACAGTATCCAGTATAAAAAGCTCTTGGTCTGTTAGCATGAGGTGATAAATTGAAATGTAAAATTCTAGCTAACTTACAAGTTTAGTGTGAATTCTAAAGTTAATGATTAAATAATGTTCAGTGTAATACACTAACAGATTTTTCTTTTTTAACCCTACAACAATATCCCCAATTTCCTACACTCATTGGCAATCTATGTGTGGATCCAAAGGATGTGGGTGAGGTCTTAAATGAATACTGCTCATCTATTCACTAAGGAGGAAGACACTGTTGTTGAAGATTTTTGGGGGTTGGGGGTAGATATTCAAGATCATGTTAACATTAAAAGGAATGATGTATTAGCAGACATAAAGGTGAACAAGTCTCCAGGGCCTGATGAAATGCATCGGAGGCTGCTAGGAGGAGGCAGGGGAGGATATTGCAAGGCAGAGATACTTAAATCTTCGTTGGCCACAAATGAGGTGCCAGATGGCAGGAAGACAGCAAATACGGTGCCCTTATTCAAGGCAGACCACCAAGGTGGATAATTACAGGCCAGTCAGTAGTACAGAAATTATTGGAAAAAATTCAGAGGGGCAGGATAAATCTACACTTGGAAAGTAAGGATTGATTAGAGATAGCATGGATTTGTTGGTGGGCCATCCTGTCTGAGTTTTTTTTGACAAGTTAACATAATATATTGATGAGGACAGTGAAGTTGTTGTGGTTTACATGGCTATCAGTAAGATCTTTGACAAGGTCCCAGATGAAATGCTGGTCCAAAAGGTTGGGACACATGGGATCCAAGGCAAGCTGGCAAATTGGATCCAGAATTGTCTTGGTAATAGGAGACAGGAGGTGATAGTAGAGGGTTACTTCTGTGATTGGAAGTCTGTGACCAATGGTGTACCATTGGGATCAGTGCTGGGATCCTTGATATTTGTTATAAACATTACTGACATGGATGTGAATGTAGGAGCCATAAATAGTAGGTTTGCAGATAACACAAAAATTGCTGATGTTATTGATAGTGAGGATGGTAGTTTTAGGAAACAGGATGATATTGATCAGCTGGTAAGTTGGACAAAGCAATGGCAAATAGAATTTAATCCTGATCAGTGTGAGTTAATGCATTTTGGGAGGTCTAATAAAAAGGTAGAACATACACCATGAACAGTGGAGACTTGATGGTGGGCATAGACATATTGGGCCAACTATAGCGTAGCGGTTAGCGCAACGCTATTACAGCGCCAGCGATCGGGGTTCGACTCCCGTCGCTGTCTGTGAGGGGTTTGTACATTCTCCGTGTCTGCATGGGTTTCCTCCGGGTGCTCCGGTTTCCTCCCACATTCCAAAGATGTACGGGTAGGTTAATTTGGGGTTTAAAATGGGCGGCGTGGACTCGTTGGGCAGGAAGGGCCTGTTACCATGCTGTAAATAAAATAAAATTAAAAAAATTAAAATAGCTCTATAATTATTTTAATTTTATACATAATAATACCTTCATCAATAAAATTGCGATTTATACCAAACAGACTTTGTGGCTATGTTGTTGTCAGCCAGTGATAACAAAAATCATAAACTAGTCCAACTGCTAATTGATATCTTTTAATTATTTTTCTTAAAGGAAGTAAGCCCATATACATGATTTAATATATCATAACAGATTACAAATTAACATTCAATTAGAGAAATAGTTATTACTAATCTCTGATCACATAAATTCTATAAACAATAAAACAGTACATCACAAAATCCTAAATTGTTATGAACAATACTTCCACTATTACACACAGTGCAATATATAATTGTTGCTAATTCCCAGTTAATAGATTTCCTGCTAATATCACAGACTACAATCACAAAAGACTGGGTTGATGAGGGTGGTTACGTAAAAGCAAACAAGACATTACAAAAACCAGACATTGAGAATTTCATCAACATTAAACACAGCAGAAAGATATTTTTAATTTATAGAGTGTGCAACACGAGGTGGATAGCCTGTACTAAAATGATCTTTGACAGTTTAGATCACAATTTTCAGAACAGTGTATTAGAAAATAAAGGAAGCATTGAAAAATTCAGCTATTTACATTTATTGTAAATCCTTTAGGGAGTAAGTTAATGCACAAACTCCAAAACCAACTGGGCAGGTGAATTAGCATCAATGAAATTAAAATGGTTGTCCTTATTTTCAATAGGCATATTCCAGGGCTATTTCCGTCAACTTCTGCTTCAAAAGCAGACCTTTGTCAACCAGCCAAAGTATTTTGTGAACAAACACTGTAATCTGCTGTACAGATTCCTGAATTTCTGATAAGAAGCTTGCTTATTTCAGATATTTCTTCCTTAGAAAGCCAACTTAGAAAGTAAAAGTATACTGCTTACAGCATCTATTAAACCAACATCAGTCAATATCTGGAAGTACAGGGAAATTTGCTGCACATTTTATGTTTGAAATCTCATTATATTCAGCAAGTGTCTTTGAAAAACAAAAACATAATAACAAACTTGATTTAGAATGCTTTTCATGATTCTGGTACTTCCAAGCCTTTTTTTTTTACAGTAGATATATAACGCAACAATATCTGAATATCAATTACAAGCAATGTCTCCTATTTCTCTAATCCACTGGAAAAGGTCTCAGTATCTCATCTCTTTTCTTAACAATAGTTTCTCATCCCCAAGTGAATTTGTGCAGCAGATTTTGATTTTTATGCTTTTTCTATAATAGAGCAGTCAAAAATGAACTAAGTCCTCCTGTAAGTAGTATACAAATTTATAGTTCAGTCATCTGTTCTCATAATCTCAGTTCCTATGTCATTATACATTTTTGTATTATTTAATCTGTCTTCATTCAAACTTTTTATTTTAAGAAACTAAATGCAAGGGTGGTTATACAAAATCAAAAGTCACATCAGAATTGGGGTATCTTGGAAGTGCTCATATCACATTGAAATACTAATAGAGCAATGGGAAAGGCAACATCTAATCAGCTAATATCATTAATATATGATCTCCAGAACTAATGTTTGGATCATCAGGGATTAATGGGAAGAGGAGCTAACAGAAGTGTTCAAAAAGTTAGAAGAGTTTTAGGTGACAAACAATGGAAAATTTGTTTGGCTAGTCATTGAATAAAGAAGCGCAAGCTCAGGATTAGGACTAAAAAAAACAAAGGAGGATTCAGAAATTTCTTCATCATGTAGATTTATTTTAAAGTGAAATGCATACCAGAAGCGACGATTGAAAGCATCCCTTTCAAGAGATGAAAAAATGAAGAAATGTTATGAAATACTGAGAAAGAGCAGGGGGATAAAAACTGACATTGGTGTGGTGTCCTGAATGAAACTGGGAAAGTGCATGTATTATAACATAAACAACTTTTTGTCTCATCATACAAGTAACTAATCTGATAATTAAATGAAATGGAATACCAGCATGGTTGGTGCACAAAATTTCAGACTTCACAATTTTTATATTAGGTTAGTCAACCAAAATCTTGATGTAAAAATAAAAAATAAAAATAAATACATTCCATTTCATGTGATTGAAAGGGTTGTGGCTATGTTATTTAAATAAATAGTTCTGATTATTTTTCCCCACCAGAAGCAAAATACAGTACAAGAATAAATTATACACCTTAACTTGTTGCTCCTCATTCCACAGTAGCAGAACACATTAGTATCTTTCTTTTCTTCACATTCATTCACAGGGTGGATGAAGGGAGATCACCCATCCCTAATTTGTCCTTGAATTCTGTGACCATTTTAGAGTGCAGTTAGGAGTCAATCATATTCCTGTGATAGGAGTCATTTGTAGATAAGGACATGAATGAATGGTTGATTTTCTTTGCTAAAAGATATATCAAGGTATGAACCCATACCTCTTAATATCCTATTCCTGAAGTTTCAGTAGAAATACATTACACAGAGTTATAGAAACAGGAATAGACCATTCAATTTCTGTCTTGCTCTTTAATTAGACTATGGTTGAACTATATATTAATTTTATTTACCTGTCTTGGTTCATAGCCCTTGATACACTTGACATATGTATATTAAGCTAAAGTCTTGAAATTTTCAAATAACTTTTAGATAATGGCTAAACAGCTGAATTACTACTCTCACTGTGACATAAAATTTATCCAAATTGCAGCAGCAAGAAATTAATATTGTCTCTCTGTTAGGTTATTAAATCTGGTAATATAATCTTGCAGACACATATCTAACTGTGTATACGATCAGGCACCCAGTGTAATACAACTGTTGCTTCTTATGAATGAAACTTTGATGATACACCAGCACCTGCTTTATATTCTATTTATTCAAAGGCTTCTCTGGATGTTAAAATGATTATGAAGTACATTATATTGTAAGAACAGTTGGGTGAAAATTAAAGTAGCACATTACTGAGTAATCAACAAGAATTTTAATACACTATCATCAGCAGGGTGAATCCAGTCTGTAAAAAGATAATCAGTTCACAAGCTTCCCTTAGAGGATTGTTTTGAGGGAATGGGTTGTTATTGCAACTGAGCTCAGTTGTTTTAAATATCTGCCAAGTTGTTCATAGAAAGGACAAACATTCAGCACTCTCATAGAGAAGATAAATATTTCTGCTTCTTGTTTGGCTTCTTGTTTCTTTAATTATTATTAGTTTAACTATGCATTTCTGTTTTAACTCAGCTAGCGGGACTTTGCTTCCTATATGTACTTTGGTTTGCATTATGAATGGGAGATATCACTTTCACTGGGTTGAAATGGAGAAATTATACTTGGGCATGTGAACAGCAGCAATTCAGCAAAGGGTATGCACACCAAGCCTGTTAACTGCACTGCTCTAGTGTGACAGCTGAACTGTAAGCTTTCTTTCTTCCATCTTGCAAGGATAGAAGGAAGGCCGGAGTGTTTAGATTCTCCCTTTTCCTTTTCCAGAGATAATAGTGTTACTGTTGAATGGAAAATGTTCTTAAGGCAGCATTAGAGCATTACACACAGCATTTATTTTTCCCATATTAAAGGATTATTATTTTCACTAGTCTTAAAGACCTTTGAGAAAACAAAGTCTGGTCTCAGACTCCATGATGCTGAAACTAACCTCCACTCTTATTGCACCTGATTCTGAAAACTAGAAACCTCAATCGGTAGCCTAGCTTTTGGATGCCTGGAATCAGAACTTAATATGTCACTTCCTGTCTCAGCTGGTGTTTAGGTGCTGGATTCAATAATTTGTAAGTTCAAAAGGTGAGCATCAAAGATAGATGGATCAACATGATCCCAATTCAGATCATGCTTCAAACATCTCAAAGGCATGGTTTGCTCCACCTGTGAAGCTAATAAGACACAATGGCCTAGCAATTCTATTATGTAGTACTATGTTTATGAGATAGAACTTAATTAGAAAGCCAATTGCTTTTGTGCTTTTGTATTTAATGTGCAGTTCACAAAAATTCCTGAAGTACTTCTGGGCCCTCTCTACACATGGCAGGCTTACACACAGAGGGCCCATAAATGCACAATGGTGTCATATGACATGCATTGAAGTTTAGGTGCCTCCTTTGCTACATTTAGTAATGCATGTGTAGTCTGGAGATGGTGTGGCCACTCATGCAGAAACAGAGTCTCTGCATGAATGTAATTACACCAACCATTACTATATATCACAAAATATTACATATTTTCCAATGTTAAAAAACTTGCACTTTTTGATTTTCCACGGCCCATTCTAAAGTAAACTAAATGGGACACAACTTGGGTCCACTAACCTTAAATTAGGGGACCATTAAGTGACACTCCATTTCTAGCAAGTAAATTACACAATACTTGGGTTATAATTCTGTATTTAAAGCTCCACATAAAAGCAGGTTGTTACTCCAGACCAAACCCCTCTGCATTTGAAATAGCGATTGTTAATTTCTGTTTCAGTTCTTTCTTATTCTTGTATGGAGGCAGGCAGAGTTGATTGAAACAGGTATGGGCGATTGGTAACCTGTAGAACCAGTGACAGGAATTTTAGAAAGGCTTTTTCATATGCTGTTTAAAAGTGAACATATATAATTATTACTCGAGAATCTGATCTGTGCTCAGCATGGTTTATGTAATCAGATATAAAACAAACATGTTCCTAAGCATGCTGATGTTTACAGTTAACCCCATTTCATGGGGTCTATAAACATTGCAAGTTCTGCTAAGCTGTTGCTGGCATTTCAGTGCACTGAGGTTGCTGGGCATATGTAGTGATAGCCAAAAGCAAAATGCTGCAAATGCTGGAAATCTGAAATAAAAATCAGAAAATGATGGAAATACTCAGCAGGCCAGGCAGTACCTGTGGAGAAAGAAACAGTTAATGTTTTAGGTTGATGACCTTTCATCAGAACTTAACATAGTGGGATGTCATGGAGGAAATTCCACTTGGCACGAGCCTTAGCCATTATGTTCACTGGAACAGTTAAATATTCAGAAAGCCAATCCAAGGTGGTGCCATGTTCGGCAATCTTGATACAAACAATATCATAAGTAATTTTTTTTCCCCTGAGATTAATTGCAATCACTCAAAAAAAGCTGTCTTACCAGTCAGTGGGCACATCAATCCTTGTGATTTTAAAACTAAGATCAGCAAGTCCTCCCACTGGAACTCGATCGCTTCCTGTGGTAAAATGTAGAAGTTGTTTCTGGAGCTCAAGACTGAATCCTAAAACCACATCCCAGAAGTACCTACCAAAGAATAATGGGGACACTAAAGTCACAATAACATTTATACTGGAGCATATATTCAGAATCTATTTGCCAATGCATGAAACCATTATGTAACTGCTTTAACAACATGAGGTAATATGCTTTGTATTGATATTGTAGTTACAGTGTAGGTGCAGACTCAACATGGGGTCAGGGCTAATCCATTGGTCAGTAGATAGCTAGACCACCAATATTAAAGGGTGCTGTCTGAGAGCAAGTGTTATCTGCTGTCCAAACCATTCTGCAAGATTTAGTGTCAGCATTAGAGGACCCAATTGTGCCTTGGATCTGTAGCCCACTGTAGCGTGCTGAGTCACGGTAGACTGTTCGGCTCCAGTGACAGAGCTTTTGCTTATTTACTTTTTTTAAAAATACTTACTTGGTTAATATGAATGTTTGAGGATTGGAGGTTTATAGGAGGAGTCGCTGCCTTCATAAATGCACAAAGATTTACTGCCAAAATGATCAGTGAACATGCTGAAGGGAAACCTAATAGTGAGGGCATAGTTGGGGCATAAATGGATGGGACTGTCACCTCTCTGAATAATGCCAAAGCTGATTTTCTTGCTTGACACCAAGTGAGACAGAAATTGGGCAGGGATGGACAGTAACAGCAGGACTGGGTGTTGCTGCACTCTTTGTAGAACTACTCACAGCTTCCATGAAATTCAAAAGCCAATTTACTATGTCGTGTAGCTGTTATATTTATATATCAGTTATATTTTAGCTTATGTTTAGAGTCACACTTGAAGTATTAGAGTGAGACACACATCATATCTACAGCATTAATGGGCTGCATTGTGTAAATCCGACCTGCTGCCCATGCTTGCTGCTCACGCATGTCCCATAGCCACACTGCACTTATACAGCTATGTGCTGCTAATGACCTGTTCTGGAGCTGTCCCGTGAGTGGACCGGGCAGTGTGGGGATCAGGCCTCTAAATGATGTATCCAGAGCTGCTGCCCCCAGCATTGCCAAGATGGTCTTTGAGAGCCTGTGTGTCAAAGGCCTGCTTCACTCTGTTTTTTTTAAAAAATGAGTTTGAATATCAGTTTCATTTAAAAAGTTAAAATTGATCTAAATAATTATTTACCAAAATTAAATTGAATAATATATTTAAAAAATACAATAGACTATTGTTACTTAAGTAAAAGCAAATATAGAGAGAAATTTAAAAAAAGCAAACAAACTGAACTGAACTTAGCTTTTAAATTTTCAGCTATGTCTGGCTTATGCTAAGGGGGCCAGGTATGAAGTGAATTAGGCTCCTCAGCACACTGATGTCATGAACTGCCCCTGTATTCATCACCGAGTGTGCTGACATCTGACCCACAGCATGTTGTGTATTCCCGTGTGGCAGTGTACAGATACAGAAGTTTGTCACACAGTACAGGTGGCAACTAAGTATCAATATGATCTGGCCTGATATTTCTGGTTGATGTTCAGAACATTGTTCATCAGTTTTGGTAGAAGGCATTCAAGCTGAAACCTTAACTTGCTTCCTTTCTCCTAAAATGCTGCTGAATCTGCTGAGTATTTTCTGCATTTTCTATTCCCTTCAGATTGTCAGTAAATGCAGAATTTTGCTTTTGATTAACTATCTGCATCTTGTCCTGGCCTCAGCTTCACAGGTGAATCCTTGCCTACAAAGACTTCAGAGAATCCTTGGAATTGGAATATTATTGTCACCTTTACTGAGGTTACAGTGAAAAACTGGTCTTGCATAAGCATTCATACAGATCAATTCATTACACTGTACATTGAGGTAATACAAGGTAAAACAATACGGAGTAAAGTGTCACAGCTAAAGAGAAGATGCAGTGTAGGTAGACAATAAGGTGCAAGGTCATAATCAGGTAGATTGCGAGGTCAAGAGTCCATCTTATTGTACCAGGGAACCATTCAATTGCCTTATAACAGCGGGATAGAAGCTGTCCTTGAGCCTGGTGGTACGTGCTTTCAGGCTTTTGTATCTTCTGCCTGAAGGGAGAGGGGAGAAGAGAGAAGAGAGAATGTCTGGGATGGGTGGGGTCTTTGTCTATACATCTCGTTGCCTCCGTAAAACAGCCAGCATAACCAGAGTCCATGGAGGGGAAACTGGTTTCCGTGATGTGCTGGGCTGTGTCCACAACTCTCTGCAGCTTCTTGCTATCCCAGGCAGAGCAGTTGCCATACCAAGCCATGATGCATCCAGATAGGATGTGTTCTATGGTGCATTGATAAAAGTTAGTGAGTGTCAAAGGGGACATGCCAAATTTCTTTAGCTTCCTGAGGAAGTAGAAGCGCTGGTGAGCTTTCTTGGCCATGGCATCTACGTGGTTGGACCAGGACAGGCTATTGGTGATGCTCATTCCTAGATATTTGAAGCTCTCAACCCTCTCGACCTCAGCACCGTTGATGTAGACAGGTGCATGTGCACCACCACCCCTCCTGAGGTCAATGACCAGCTCTTTTGTTTTGCTGACATTGAGGGAAAGGTTGTTGTCATGACACCGTCACTAGGCTCTACCTCCTTCCTGTACTCCGACTCATGGTTACTTGAGATATAGCCCACTACAGCGGTATCATCTGTAAAATTGGAGATGGAGTTAGAGCAGAATCTGGCTATGCAGTCATGAGTGTATAGGGAATAGAGGGCAGAGGACACAGCCTTGTGGGACACCAGTGTTGAGAACAACTGTGGTGGAGGTGTTGCTGCCTATCCTTACTGATTGCGGTCTGTTGGTCAGGAAGTCAAGGATCCAGTTGCAGAGGGAGGTGTTGAGTCCCAGGTCTCGGAGTATGTGATCTTATGGTTCCAAAAGAATAATCATAACTATAGAGTTCTCTGTGTGAGAACCACTTTTTCTGCATGTGTTCATGAGCAGTAGCAATTTATTTTATATAGGACCTTACAGCTGCCTAGAGTGACTTCCAACCACTCTGCCTGAGCTGGATCGGAACTTAGCTCCCAGAGGTAAAATAATGGATTACAATGGTGGAATATCTATACAAAGTTGTGTTAGGAAACTCCTGTAAGTAACAGGTCATTGTGCATTAACCCTCCTGGTCTCATTCTCCAGAAACCTCTCTTCATGCCTTTCTACCTTTCTAGTTTAAAAGGTCTTTCTTTCCTTTTGACATGATTATCTCTCCTAATTCTTCTGGTGCTGTACTTCATCCATTTTACCCTTGAAGTGGTGTTCTTGATACAGGCACTATGAAAATGAGAGCCATTAGGAATTGCTTTACCAAAGTAGTCACTGGGCCAGATTGTGTTTGGCTGAGCCTAGCCTTGATCTTTGTCCCCTCATTCACAGCTACATTAACCCTTTGTGGTTCCCCCCTCCTCCTTGTCTGATAGCTCTCAATGCAACAATTCCAAACACGACATGTCATCTCAGGTGCAACCCACTAATTGATCAAGGATTATGGAAATCATATGGAAGGACACAGGGACTGAGTGGGAAAATGGAGTTGAAGTAGTAGATCAGCCTTGATCTTATCAAGTGGTAGCCCAAGCTCAAATCCTACTCCTGTTCCTATTTCCCATGAGTAAACCACAGGACTGACATTGAAGGTCAATGAACTCTTAGAGAGATGGAAATACTAAGTTAAGGACAAACTAAGGTACAAATAAAGACTCTGTAATACCCATTGGAGCTGAAAGATTCCCCAAAGCACAAGTCATGAAGTATTTTTGAACTATGGACATCAGCAGGATCCTGCAAAACAGAAAGGAGATAACGACGACAATCTTTTCTAGTGAAGATAGTAGAGGAGGTCAGTTTGTAGCCAAGTCACCATGAAAAACTCTTGCACATTCCATCAAAATTGTATCTTAACATCCATTTAAAGTCTCAGAGAAAGACAGTAACATTGACCATGTGGCACTGCCTCAGTACTGCATTGGTGTCAGTCTCTGATAGTGTCTGGAATCCACAAGCCTGAGTGGGCAGAATGATATTAATAATCATGTCTGAGATAAATATGCTATACGCCATGCATAAATAGTATGTGTTTCAGCATATTGTTTAACTATAATTTGTACTTTAAATATTAAAGTTTATTTATGCACCAGTAGTTCAATTTATAAAGAAGCCATTTTGAAAAAGAAAAGTCAGGCCCAGTTCTGTATAAAACAGATATCATTACAAAAACTGAGCTCAGATAAGTACAACAGAAGCATGAACCTGTTTACCGTATTGTGGGGTCTACCTTCGAATAACCTTCATACTGCGTGATCTTCTGTAGTGCGTAAATGTCCAGCTCAGGGCTCCCACATACGAGAATTTCCACTTCTTCCGGGAGAAGCAGCTGTGGAAGAATGAACCAGTTATTTCTATTTGTTCTGCACACTCGCAAACTGAAATGAAACTTTCATTCTTGTGCTGTTGTAACAGAGATGAACTGGATTCATTCTATCAAAAGGATTTCACTGTATTTTCTGAGAGCTTCAACAGAAACTGGTTTATATAAAAACAAAAAAATGCTGGAAATGCTCAGCTGATCGGACGGTATCTGTGGAAAATGGAAATACTTAATGCTTGACCCTAGATCCTAGGCCCTTTGTCAGAAAATTACTTTCTTGGCTAAATGAGTTAATAAATCTGACATAACAGTCAACAGGTTTAAGAAAAGTAGGTCTTCTGAATATTATTTGATTCTGTCACATTAATACACTTATATTTGTTCATCTAGTAAAATGTGCATGATTTTAACAGTATAACATTTCCTAACTTACTATTAGGAAATGTTATACTGTTAAAATCATGCACATTTTATACTATGTGGTATGCTAGCCAGATATCAGACAACATTTCCTGGACAGATAAGTAAACAAGTTTCCTCTTTCTGCAATTATCCACACATTTTCTACACTGTTCTCTTTGGAGAAATACTTCATGTTGTCTGCAGTCACAATGGCTAGAACTTTATATTTCAGGAATCATGCAAAAACATGGTATATTTCCACTAATCCAATAAGAAAATTGATTTATGCAGACTTGTAGAAACAAGAATCCATGTCTCATTCTGGTGTTTCTTTCTAGTCTTTAGGTGCAATAACTTAATCAAAATGTTGGCTGTGCTCATATATCCTCCTTGTAGAAAGGTCTACACAATAACTTTGTTGAAAAAGAATAAGCTAATTTACCTGTCAATTTGATTAAGAATCACAGAAATCAGGATGACAGGGCATTTTAAAATGTTCTTTTCAAAATAAAAACTGATTATTTTAACATGTGGAAGAATTGAACTAGTTGATAACCTGGAAATGGTTTTAAATACCTTGAGCTGTATTAATCCTATAATATAGAAATGTACTTTTTGCTTTGAACTTCCTTGAGACTGAGAAAATGTTACTGTTCCATTAGTCGGATTGACAAACCAGAAAAGGGGGTGATGGGGAGACGGTGGTAGAAATTATCCCCAGGAGCTCTCAACATCAGCTTCTGACCCCACAAAATATTGTGGCCTTGGGTCAAACAAAGAAACAAAGAAACATTCTTGGGTTTGACACTTATTATTCCACCAAAAATGAGCAAACAATAGCCCTATTACAATGAATATTTGGAGGAAGGATTGAGCAAAACAAGGACACAGGATATAACCTCAGTGAACCTTAAATGTGTGTCACAACAAGCAGTTCTCTACAATTAGTGACTGAGCCAACATCATATCAACTTCTTAGAAGAGCTAGAAACAGCTTCACTGATGGTTAGAAGTGTAAGGAATCACAGGAGTCTTGAGAGAAACCTTTAATAAGGAAATAGAAATAATGGCATTTGACATGATGCAATTAATATTCCTTTTGGAACGAAGGCACATTTAAGCAGAGATAAAGTAGGGTAGGAATTTCAGAGCAATATATGCAGAGTCAGAATGATGTGATTTGCACAAAAATTGGAGGTTGAATTGTTCCTATGCAACTGTTTGCCTGTTCCAAGTACTGTCACAGGATAGGGAAGCACTGCCGAAAACTTGTTACTGGGTCTTTGGTAAGAGATGTCAAGCTTGATCCGTCAGAACAGCATTAATGAAGTCCTTAGAAAGTTTACATTCTACACTCATATACAGTATTATGCCCAAATTGTGCACAGAAGCTGCTTTGCATGCATTAAATCACAACAGTAATCTTTTCCAACAGGATTAATATCCACTGGGAAACTGGCCTGAACACTTCCAGGTGCAGCTCTCCCAGCATTGCTCACTTCTGTTCTACATCAGTTGCACAGCTAATGATATTGCGACATGCATTTCGGGAATACCAAACTCAATTGGTGCATTAAGCTGCAACTTACAACTGTTGTCGAAGTATAAAAAACAAGGAGTAAAGCCAGTAACAGAATGGCAAAGTGATGCAATTAAAAGGGTCCCCAAAGTGATCTTGATATTTCACTCCTAGCCTCTGCCTGGCTCATTTTAACTCAAATGCACAAGTATCACTGTGTGTCCCCTTGGCAATCGCAGCATTTCCATGTTATGCACCTCAATGCAAGTTGCTGCAATGTCTGCCAGGATTATCAGCTACTTGCAGCTCACGTGTTGATCAGACCAGTTGATCACACTGGAAATCTTCATGTTTCCCTTCCCAGCTTACTCTGACTTCCATGGCAGTTTTTACTACTGCTGTACCATGGTAGCCATAGTGAGAACTCGCTTACTAGTGTGACAATGATGTGGCAACTCCAAGCACCCCTTAGAGGTCTTGAGGGAAACTGAGGTTTGTTTTAGTGCATGAATTAGTGCATAAAACAACATACCATTAGCATGGTAGTGTAGTAGTTAGCGTAACACTATTACAGCACTATAGACTGGGGTTCAATTCCAGCCACTGCCTATAAGGAGTTTGTACGTTCTCCCCATGTTTGCGTGGGTTTCCTCTGGGTGCTCCAGTTTCCTCCACATTCCAAAAATGTATGGGTTAGGAAGTTGTGGGCATACTATGTTGGCACCGGAAGCGTGGCGACACTTGCAGGCTGCCTCCCAGAACATGCTACACAGAGGATACATTTCACTGTGTTTGAAGTACACGTGACTAATAAGGATATCTTTTCATGTTCTGTCGCCCATAGAAACCCACAATGCAGCCAGTAATAGGGAAGAGTAATGCAATGTTAGAGTCATAGAGATACAGCATAAAAACAACGCCCTCTGTCCATTGCATCCACGCTGAACATCACCCACTCATTTACACTAAATCGTACATTCATCCATTTTATTCTCCTCACATTTTCATTTAACTCCCCCCATATTTTGCCACTCACCTACACATTGGGGACAATTTACAGTGGCCAACTGACCTACCAACCTGCACGTTTTTGGGATGTGGGTGGAAACCAGAGCAGCTGGAGGAAACCCACGCAGTCACAGGGAGAATGGGCAAACTCCACACAGAACAGCACTCGAGGTCACAGTTGAACAGGGTTTCTGGTGCTGTGAAGCAGAGGCTCTACTAGCTGTGCCACTGTGCTGCCTTTTAGCCCTTATTTCAAGGTGATTGGAGTATACAAGTAGGGAAATCTTACTTCAACAGTACAAGGCACTAGTGAGGCAACATCCAGAGTACTGTGAACAATTATGATCCCCCTATTTAAGGAATGATATTTCACTGGAGGGGATGAAAGTTCACTAGGATAATCTCGGTTATAGCAGGGTCATCCTTTAAGGATAGGTTCAACAATTTTAATTTTAGTAAGCTCACAGATGACATGAAAATTATTAGTATTGTTGACAGTGGAAAGGATAGCCTCAGGCTACAGGATGATATTGATCAGTTGGTGAGATAGGTAGAGGAATAGCAGATGAAATATAATCCTGTTAAGTGCAAGGTGATGCACTTTGGGTGGATAATAAGGGTAGGAACTTTACAATAAATGGTAGGGCCATAGGGAGTATTGAGGTACGGATGAACATAGATGTACAAATCCAAGTATTCCTGAAGGTGGCAGCACATGTAGATAAGGTGGTAAAGGTGGCATATGGGAGACATGCCTTCATCAGTCAAGGCATGGAAATATAAAAGAGCAGGGAGGTTATAGTACAACTTTATAAAATATTGGTTCAGCCACAGTGGGAGTATTGTGAGCTGTTCCAGTGGCCACCCTATAGGATATGATGGATAGGCTTGGTTTGTTTTCCATGAAGGGGAGGAGGCTGAGGGACACCTGACAGAAGTATGTAACATTATGAGAGGCCATGAAAAGGTAGATACTAGGAAATGTCTCCCCATAGCGAAGGTGTCTATAACCAGAGGCTATGGGTTTAGGGAAAGGGGTACGAGATTTACAGGGGATCTGAAGTGGAATTTTTTCACCCAGATGGTGGTTTGAAACTGGAACACACTGCCTGAAGGGGGTGGTGGAGGCAGGTACTCTCACAACATTTAAGCACCCAGGTCAGCACTTGAATTGTCGAGGCACAAGAAGCCAGAATGTGGAGACGGTGGTGTTCCCATGTAGCCTTTGCCCTTCCTGGGAAACTGAGTCCTGGGTAAGAGACAACAAGCATCGCTCAGTGGGCAGCAGAACCTCGCAAAGAGGAGACAGGAAAAGTTAAGACTGCAACTAAATTACGAGGATATGGCTAGAATGTTTGGTGCATTGTTAAATGTCCTTCAAAACAGCAAACTGGTATTTGTGGTGATTTAATTAGTGAAAAGGGAGAGATGAGGCACTGCTAATGATGAACATTGAAATTGGCTCAAATGCTGATTTCAGTGAAAGGCACCAGTTTCAATGACGAAGTTAAAAAATTGAAACAGCTTTCAGTATAAAAGTTGAAGTTTTGGACAAATCAGGGTGGAAAGTTTTACTTAGTAAAACTGGGGATGAATACAATGAAAAGATAATGTGTAAAAACAAAACGTTATATGTATCAAAACTTATGCCCCGGGGACACAGGACGACGTGGACAAACTCAGAGGTCAGGGAGAGATATTTTTAGCTGCAGCTGATCAATGTCAGATGACAGGATTAAACTAACCTAGTCAGCAGGGGTAAAAGACAAAATGCAACCACATGCAGCACAAACAGCATCTTATGAAGAGGAATATACCTCACTGTTACCCAGCACAATATGACATTTAAATTTAATGATTCCTGAGACACCTTGCAAAACCAAAAATATATTCTGATTAAATTTCAATGTTGTATTAGAAAATGCGACCATATTTTTACCCCATAAAAAATCTTGCATGAGCATTATACAATTTGAAAGCCTGGAATTTCACAAGAACATAAGAAATAGGTACAGAAGCAAGCCATTTGGTCTTTGAACCTGCTCTGCTATTCACCAAGATCATGGATAATTTTCCACCTCTATGCAATTTTCCAACATTATCCCCATATCCCTTGAATACTCAGAAATCTAATGATCTCTGTTTTAAATTACCTCAATAACTGAGCTTCCACAAAGCTTCTGGGGTAGAGAATTTCAAAGATTCATACCCTGTATGTGAACAAATCTCTCTTCATCTCAGTCCCTTATTTTGAGACCATGACACCTGGTTTTAGAGTCGTCAGACAGGGGAAACATTCTCCCTGCATCCAACCAGTTGAGTCTTTAAGAATTCTGTAAATATCAATGAGATCTCCTCTCATTCCTCTAAACTTAAAAAAATTGCAGGTTTAGTCCAGTCAAATGGAGACACAAGAGAACCTGTAATCTAGAGCATAAAACAAACTGTTGGAGCAACTCAGCAGTTCCTCAGCAGCTTCCCAATGTAAGGTTGCTAATTTTATTTCTAAGACTCTACTTCAAACTCCACAAACCCAAAACATTGACTATCCCTTTGCCTCCACAGATGCTGCTTGACTCGCTGAGTTCCTCCTGCCGTTTTTTTGTCGCTCTGGTCTAATTAATGTTTCCTTGTATGCAAACTTTCCATCCCTGGGACCAATCTGGTGAACCATCACTGCAATCCCTCTATGGCAAGTATATCCTTTTTAGGTACGGAGACTAAAACTGTACACAATTCTCCAGGTGCGGTTTCTCCAAGGCCCCAAGTAATTGTAGTATGACATCATTACTCCTGTACCCAACTCCTGCTGTGAAATAGACCTACATACCAATTTCCTCCTTAATTGCTTACTGGACCTGTCTCATGGTTTTCAGTACTTATGTACGTGAATACTTAGGTCCTTTGAGCAACAGTACTACACAGTCTCTCACCATCTAAAAACTATGATGCTCTTCTGTTTTGTGCACTAAAGACGACAAATTCAACCCTCTCAGATGATATTATCTCTGTCATGCTCTTACCCAGTTACTCAATTTATCCAAATCCCAGTAAAGCCTCTTTACACCCTTGCCCCTACTCATAATGCCACCTAGTTTCATATCATTGGTAAACTTGCAAATAAGACATTTGGTCCCCTCAGCCAAATCCTTGATGCAGATTGCGAATGGCTGGGACCCCATTAATTATTGCCCGTCAACCTGAAAAGGATCTGTTTATTCCCATCCTTTGCTTTATGTCCAATAACAAATTCTCAATCCACTTAATGCTTTATACCAGTCCCTGTGCCAAACTTGATGGGATAGCGCCCTGATATCCTTAATGATGACAGCCAAATCGTTGAACAATTCAGTACAAATTACTTTTCTTTAGAAAATACAACCACCAGAATCTAATGCTCCATTTAAGTTTTTCAATATACTTGCTCACAGGATGTGGACATTGCTGGCAAGATTGGTATTTATGGTCCGTTCCTAATTGTCCCCTGAAGTGAGTGGTTACCAGGTCATTTCAGAGTTAAGAATCAATAATTTTATTGCATCTGGAGTCATGTTTTGGTCTGATCAGGGAAACATGGCAAATTTCCTTCCCTATAGGGCATTAGTGAAACAGATTGTTCTTTTTAATATGTCAGTCCACAAAATAACTTAAAACTGGAAGACAGAAACTTAGAAAAGTAAAACCACTTTGAAAAATACAGAAGCATGTTTCAATCCTTATTTTGATTGAAACAGTTAGGACAAGATATTCAACACAAAACAGCCAGTGATAACTAGACAGGTCAACATGTTTAGACATGTTTAGGGCAGGCACGGTAGTGTAGCAGTTAGCATAACACTTTACAGCACCAGCGACCCAGGTTCAAATCCGGCCACTGTCTGTAAAGAGTTTGTACACTCTCCCCGTGTCTGCGTGGGTTTCCTCCGGGTGCTCCTGTTTCCTCCCACATTCCAAAGACATACAGGTTAGGAAGTTGTGGGCATGCTAAGTTGGCGCTGGAAGCGTGGTGACACTTGCGGGCTGCTCCCAGAACACTACACGTAAAGATGTATTTCACTGTGTTTCGATGTAGATGTGACTAATAAAGATATCTTGTCTTATCTTATGCACCCTTCTCTGTAAGACAGGAAATTAGACATCTCTGGGAACCTTTCCACTGAACTGGAGACCAATCAGGGTATTGCTCCAATTGCCCATGATTGATCTCCCCACCATTGGTTGTGCAGTTGGATGCTGTGACCTTGAGTTCCAATGATAAGGTCATGTAGGAGGTCCAAGGTTGGGAGCGTATGTGCAAGGCCAAGGCCGGATCTGTGACAGCAAGGTCATTTCATGTGCCTTGCGGGCACTGACAAAATCACAGGTAAGTGAGATCTTTCCAAAGGAAAATGTAGGTATCCCAATTGACAGATTAAGAGTCTTCATGTTAATACTTTTAAAGAAACTCCCTTTTCATGAACAATTGTATATATGATGATGAAAAAGCAGATGTTCTTAAAACATTCTTTTGTATAGAGATTGCCTTTAAATAACATACATGTATTGACATTTAAAATTAACTCGGAAAATAACATTCACAGAAAATTGGTTCAATTTGAAGTACATTCCAGACTCAAAATTCACCAGGCAACAAGAAATATTTACACATAGATGACATTGAAAAATGGGATTCAAACAGAAATGTAGGACATATTATGCTTTGACAGAAATATAATGCTTAGTGCAATGGCAGGCAGTAAGGTGCATCCCAGTTAAAGTTGCCTTCCTCTTGAAACCAGTCCCCATGTTACATGAACGGAGTTAATCAAACAAAGCCCAAACAGTAAAAAGATCTTTACTTTTAACAAATGACTATTTGGAAAATAACTACTTACCATTAAGGCATTAGAGGCACAGACACTGTGAAACCCGTAGTAGAATGCTGCAAACTGCTTGTACATAGACTTGTTGAGAAGGAAATCTACATAAAGATGTACATATTCTGTAAATATAAAAATTAGAATTATGCACAAAACAATGTTTTTTTAACCTTTTATCAAATTAGCATTAGAAAGTTTCTCTAATGGTATAGCCATTCAATTGCAACTTGTCCTAATATAATCAGTCTTATATTTAACTGCACTGCCAAAGCCATTAATAAAATAATCCTATCTGCTTCTTCACACACTATGAACAGCAGAATATTCTGATTGAAAGCAAGGAAACACAGACAACTGAGATAAGTCACATTCTTACAGAGATTTCTGAAAACAAAATAAATCATAAGAAAAACTTATTTAAAATAAATTGAGTAAATCTATGCAAATACTTCCCAATGCTTTAAGCTATTCAGTGTGTCTGTGCATAAACTAGACAATTGTTTATATAATAATGTAAAACATAACTGTAGAAGAATTTTCACTCGCTTGCCTTGCCTGTTCTGATTGGTTACAAGGATTTTGTCACCACCTGGTTTCAGGTTGTATGATTTAATTGTTCCAAACTCTTCCTGAAATACCTGAAATCAGTGCAGGATGAAACAATGAACTTGTTGAGTTATGTACAAATTAACAATTTTCATTAGAGAACAGGATTGAAATGTAAGATGAGACAAACTGTAAAATACTAAGACTTTGGTAAAGCAAATACAACTGAATATAATAGGATGGCACCTTTGGAATACAAAATTCATAGGCCTTAAGGAAGGATGGAGATCAGAGGGAGCCCCAACCTTCCAAAGAGTGGCATTTGAGGAACAGACCACCAGCAAAAACAAAAGGGTGAAAAATAGCAGGATAAAGGTTAAGGTTACACTATTAGAATTGGAAATTTGAGTGCACCCACTAAGCATCCGTGTCTGCTAAACAATTCACTTTCCCCTTGGGCATAAGTGATGGAGTGCCACAACACTCAGCACTGACAATGTGGTGATGGTTCTCTGGGATAGGAGAGGCTTGTTGCCCCTGGCCCAATTGTGTTTCAGCTCATGGAGAGTTCGGGGTGGAAATGTAACCATTGTGTGAAGTCTGAAGGAAACAAACAGGGATCCATTTGAAAGTGAGGGGGAGCTCAGGAGCGCACTGACATTATTTGAAAGGAGGCTGAAAATCAGACCAGCATGGCTAATTTGGGCATGGGAGAATTGGGGACCAGATCTGGTGTGTGGCCAAGTGAGTCAGCTAGGGGCAGAATCGGGGATCACAATTTTCAGTGGGGTGGGGGTGGGGAAATAATGCAGTCAGGGGTAGCAAATCACAGGATTGGTGGGGGTTGGGAAATTATGGGTGGGAAGGGGAGGGGATCTGTGCAGAGTGGAGAGGTATCCAAAGACGATGATGTAATTTACATACTGGGCACACATCCTAGTCCAATGTGTCCTAGTAAGATCACGATGTCCTGGGAGTGATCCAACAACACGTGCCCCAGATCAATGTGGATCGGTTTCCTCTGCCAACCACCAAGGAAGCATTGGCTGGGGAAAAATGTCATCCTGCACACCCCATCATGGGGAAATCAGGGTGGGGTCACTAAGCTGACTCATGACAGTCAGTGCCCAGTTGAATTTCCAAAGTAATGCAAAACTAGCAAACGGCATTATCATATTTCACTCAGAAAAGATAACAATTGATTTTCTGTTACACAACACTGAAAAGTGGTTATGCAATCAAAATTCAAAGCAATTCAGGATCACTGACTCTTACTTGCTAATGCACTCAAAATTAAGCTCCCAGTTTGCTCTACATATCATGAACATTTAATACAAACACATGAAGAGTACTAGCAGGAACAATAAAAACATTCATCCACTGTTCTTACCACAGAACATTGTTTTTTGTCTAATTAATATTTCTTCAATATTCCCTCATTAAGATTCGTACAATTTATAAATTCAATTTTTTCTTCACAATTACCAAATGATTTTGTAATTAAGGTAAAATTTGATCAAGTTAGAAACCTACTTGAAACGTGGAGCCAAAGTCTTCCTCCACATTGCCTTCATAATTGATAAGTGCCAGAAGTCCATTAGCTAAAGCCTTAAAATGATATATTAAAGTGTTAATTCATTTCAGAATGATTAAACTTTACTACTCCCTGTCACCCCACTATAACACCAGAATAATTTCCATTCATCTAGAGAAGGCTAAATGTTTAACTTAAGACAATGACAAGGTTGTTTCATGATGAGCCTATGGGATACTTTGGCGGGAGTAAACATTGGCTGCATCATTCTGGATCTGGACTGCTGCTGAACTAACTACCTGCCCACCTGCATTCACCTGATCTGGATGCTGAGAACTGGCTAAGTTGAGCCATCGGACACAAGAGTCCTCCCATGAAGTGGTCAGACTGTGAGCAACAACTAGGCCTCGGGTCATATCCTGACTCTGGAACACTCCAAAAGGTGTTTGAATTTTTTTTAACACCTCTGATATTAAAAAAAGTGTAAATAGGCAGAAACAGTTTTTTGTTTAATGAAAACACAAGATAATGAATTTAAATAAAAACACCTTGGAGTCTTTTAAATAATGAATTTTATTTTATTTTACTTCAGCTTAATATTAAGTTAGCCAATTACCCACATTCGCCATTTCACTCTGGGTCAGCAATCCTTCACCAAAGTGACACTGGGCCCCTCATCTCTGTATGCCAGTCCCCTGCTGTTGGAATCAGTGGTGTGTCCAGCAGTGGAGCGAGAGGTCAGATGCACTGGCCTCCACTGCATTTCCAGCTTCTGCATTTCAATGTAAAGTCATGGAAGTCAGACACAAGAACAACAAGGACTGGCAGAACTGTCAGAGGCAAGTGTTATCTGTTCTTTGCTGGTAACGGTGGACAATGGTGCAAATAATTTATCTAAATTTATTGTTCCAATTATACTCCAAGATAGTGATCAATGAAATATAACAGGATCTCTGGATGGACTTTTTCCCAGGACGACAATGGCTAACACGAGGGGACATAATTTTAAGGTGATTGGAGAAAGATACAAAGGGGTAAGTTTTTTTTTACACAGAGAGTGGTGGGTGCGTGGAACGCACTACCAGCAGAGGTTGTAGGGACAGATACGTTAGGGACATTTAAGAGACTCTTAAGACATTTAAGACACATGAATGATAGAGAAATGGGGGGGGGGCTATGTGGGAGAGAAGGGTTAGATAGATCTTAGAGCAGGATAAGATGTCGGCACAACATTGTGGGCTGAAGGGCCTGTACTGTGCTGTAATGTTCTAATGGCAGAAGGCATGACTTCTTACAATTGTAAGAATGATCATATCTACTCCTGTCTTAATTACTACAGAACTCCATGGCTTTGACACTGACACTTAGAGGGAAAACAAACATCCTTTATCTGGGTGGTATTTCCTCTGTGTACTTTTGGAGAACTCGTGACCCAAAACAGCTCATTATAATTAACGATATAGTTAGATAACCAGAAATTTAGCAGTAGCTAGTGAATGCTTGACAAAATTAATCTTGAACTTATTATGATGTAATGAAGTAAACTTGAACCATAGATTCCTCAGAGGCACTTACTGGCATAAGCTGGCGCAGGTCATCGAGTGTAAGTGTTGCTATGCCAACAGCAGCATTCTGGTCACATGGAACAACAGGAGGACTCAGCAGTTTTTTATAGCAGCAGGGTGGAAACCGAACATCCAGGGTAATGCTATTATACAGAGCCAGGCCCATCAACTACACAATGGAAATGTTAAGGTAAAAGCAAAACAGGTTTCTCCAAGTTAAAATATAACAATTAAAAACTCCAAGAACTATTTACTATCTGTAGGAGTGACACTTCATAGTTTTAATCCCTCCCTTGCTGGGCTAGTTGTGGTTAAGTGACATTGCAAGAATGTAAATCTCATTGTTTAAAGAAGTCCTCAGGTACTCACATTGTTGAACATCAGACCCAATTATCTGCAGAGAGTCTAACTGGTTTCAACAGTGCAAACATTGCAACTTCTTGAAACAATACCATACAGCTTCTGTTTTGGGGAAGGCTAAGAAAAGAATGGAGCAAAATCCAAACCTGGTGAATCACAGTTCATGCTGTGGCTCTTTTACTGATATCCTCTACCACGGTAATGGTGTGCAATTAACTCACTGAAAATGTTGCAGCAAACACTGGACCATTGCACTGAAAAACTGGAACTTGTATTTCACAACTAAATCTCTCAGTAGCAAGGGATTTTGACTATAAGGAGATCAAATAATAGGTAAAGGACCTCAATTTGTTATAACAGGCTATCTCACAATGTGGCCCATCATTAGAGTGGCTCCTTCTTTCTTCAGTTCAAAGACTTTTGCCCACAAAGTTTTTGCAAGTTGACAACAGCAGGGGCAACAAAGCGATCTGGTACACTGTAAGCAACTGGACAGAAAGGATAATTCCCTTGCCAATCAGATTAAAGGATTTACAAGAGGAAAGTGGAAGAGGGCGTGAATTCAGTGTAAAATTCAGTCCAAGCACAAAATAAAGAAAGATTGGATAAAATGAGACAGACAAAAAGACAAAGATGAGAAAGAAGAAACAAATATTTTACAGACAGGCGAACACAAAGGTGATATAACACTATAAAGGTGATGGGACTATCGATTACTAGGCTTCACTTCTTGTGGCAAATTTAGCAGAACAACTAATGAGAAACTGCAACAAATTCACAAGAAGGGTAATGCAAGAAGATGATGACCGGGTGATGAGTCAGTCACCTGTGGAGATTCACAAGTAGTAGCCATTGCTTCCTTGCCACATGAGTCAGCATTAGTTATGGTGTGCTTCTATTCATTCACTGTTAATTTGAAGAAAATTATGTAAATAGGCTTACAAGGTACAATCTGCGGAAATAAGAAAATCAAGAAAAGGAAGTACTGCTCCTAAAAAAAACAAAACACTTGAAAGCGGTGGCTAACTGGAACAATTAAACAATGGCAAGCAAGAAACATCAGCTTGATTCACTCCAACTCCAATAAATTGCATTTGTTCAGGGGAAAAAAAAATTGTTTTTCCACATTAAGCTGTAAATATTTTCTGCAGTATGGAATCTCTTCACCCACTGAATCCATTTGTGAAATCTGTCCTCTTCCTAATCCATCCCCCATACCATCATCTTCCTTACAGTGTCCCCCCCATACCATCCTCCAATCTGCCTCTCTCCAATCTGTATTGCACCATCTCCCTTCACACACTGTCCCAATGCCACTCCATCCCCTCTCCACTTCTTCCCATCCATCACTCAATTCTGCCCTTTCCCCAATCCCTCCAAATCCCCATTTAAGCCCTCTCTCAATTCTGTCACCCACCCAATGTTCCCTCCCCACCTCGTCTCTCTTCTCACTTCTCACAAAGACCTCACTCCGGCTCCTTGCCCACTCTTTCCCCTTCCCCAATCTCTCCCCAGCTCCATCCCACGTTCCATCCTCTCATCTTCCAATTTTCCTCATGACCTCCACCATCCCATCTTGACTGTGACTGACCTCACTTTACAATTGATCATGACCCCACCCTTTCCTTCTGTACCCAATTGTGGTTTCCTCACATTCTAACCCTCCAGATCCCAATTTCATCCATACTGATACAGCATCTCTTCCTCTACCCAGTTCAATTCCCACCCCCCACTCCCATCCACAGGCCTCTGTTTCTCATGACTTGCAATCCATGACCTGGGCCTGGATCCTACCTGTTCTCTCTGTGCTCCGCGATGGAAGTGCACAGTGTACAGAAGTGCACGGTAATTAGTGCTTCATCAGCAGCAGACTTTTGCAACAGTGGACCCTAGAGAAAGAGAGGATCATCAGGCTGCAGTATGCCCAGTGTTTAATGGGTCTTTCTGGACAACAAAGAATTTCTGGGTTAGGCTTCCTGCATGCATCTGATTGAAATTTCAGAGGTTAAAATACGAATATTTGGAAAAGATTAGATTCCTATTACTGGACATGAAAATGTTTTGGTGGTAATGAAAGGAACTTCAGGAAGATGTCAGGGCAAACAGCCAGTAACTTTATTCAATAAAAACAAAACTTAAAATTAGCTCCTAACCTGCAGAGGATTTTGATACCACATGCTGACCTCAACAGGATGTTTTCATGCTCTGCTCTTTGAGTCATTCAGGCAGTTTTGGCAAACTTGTACTGTTTTCTGTCCAGTTTCAGGTGGGTTGGTGCTGTGGACTGGAGACTGGAATAAAATTGTTCAACTAAATTGTGCTCAAAGTCGTTCATAAGGGATTTCTCCCACTTCTGTAAATCTACTTTTTGATGATCATCTCATTTAAAGTCCATTGTTCAAAATGTTTCCCTTAACACTGACAACAGTGAAATAAATCTGCAAAGGATACAGCTCCAACTAGTCGAAATTCAGAGTAGCTTTCACATTTAAAGCTGCTGAACCAATAAAACCGTGAATCCCACTGATACTGAAACATACCTGTAAAACAAAATGCAATGACATTTATGACACATTTTAGAAAGGTATCCAGACAGATTGGTGAAATACCTGTCCAAATGTCTTTTAAACATTGCAATTGTACCTGCCTCCACCACTTCTTCTGGCAGCTCATTCCATATCCTCACCACCTGCAGGTCCCCTTTAAATACTTCCCCTCTCACCTTAAACCAATGTCCTCTAGTTTTAGACTCCCTTACTCTCAGAAAAAGACTGACCATCCATCTCATCTCTGCCCCTCATGATTTTATGAACCTCTATAAGGTCACCACTCAAGCCTGCTTCACTCCAGGGAAAGATCCTGAGATGTCTTTGAGAACACACAACAAATAATGCAAAGTCTCTGTAAAGTCTGCAGTTACTCTCCAGCTTACCGTTACCTTGCAATGATGTTAATTATTGCAGGGAAGAAAACAATTCTTCATTTTCCTCCTTACATGAAATGATTAGCATTACATTGTAAATTAGGAAGTAATGAATGATAAGGTGTTGCAAGAGAGAAGTGGGATTAAACTAGCAGTGCAACATGTGGAAAAACAATCCAAGCATCCAAATACACAAATCTTTAATTAGCATTTCTCCCCCACCAATTTAAGGACCATACAAACCAAAATACACAGTGTAATCCTACTAAAAGACTCCATAGTGTTATTTTCTGCCCCTTTTCAAAATGATCACCTTGATGCTTAATGTTACATGGCTTCATATCTTTAAACCAATGATTAACTTGACTGATATCCAGTTCATGTCTCTGTTCCTATGAACTGGATATCAGTCAAGTTCAGATTCTAATTGCTGCCACTCACTTGCCCTTTGCTAGAAGCAAGCAGAAAAAGATAATCCTGCTGTTCTGTAGACCCAAGGTCCTTAAATCTTGTTAACTGCAATTTCCCCAACCTTGTAACTCTTGAACTATTTTGAAACTCTTATGCAAGGAGAAGCAATTAATCTGATGGAGGCATTTAAGAAGATTAAAGAATTTTCCAAGGCAGATATAGAGAGAAATTTCAGAGTAGGTCCAGAACAAGTGAGCAACACATAAATAAATCTAGAGTGATCAGAAATGGATGTCAGGAAGAAGTCATTGAATTTTGGATAGGCAAGAATATTAAGAGAGTGGAATCAAGTCAGTAAATAAGAGTTGATATGAAAACAGCCACAATCTAATTGAGTGGTGGAACAGGGGCTGAATGGTCTACTCTTATTTCAAGGTTTATTAATAAAATTTATGAGCAAGTCTGACCAAAAAAAAACTGTTTTAGAAGTATTAAGATTAATCACATCTTTTTATTTTGTCAAGTAATTAACATACTTTGTACTACTGAAATGTATTCTTAATTAAAATACTTAACATACAAAATTTTACTTATATTTCCTTAAAAAATGGAATAATGGCAAAGCCCTTTGAGTGTTGGAATTGTCCATCTGACTATTTTAAAACTTCCATGTAAACACAAATAAACATAACTTCTGCAACCTTATGGGATTTTATGAATTGTACTTTTGATGTAGCTTTTGTTCAGCATTTTATGATACACCAAAAATTTTGTAAGGGCAAAGTGGTGCAGCTTGCACCCTCACAGCTCCCATGATGTCTGGTGCTGTGTGTGTGAAGTTTGCACATTCTTCCTCTGACCAGATGATTTCACCCAGGTTTTCTCCCTCATCCCTAAGACATGCAAATTGGTGGGCAAACCAGCCACTGTAAGTTACCCCAGTGTGTGGGTGAGTGGTAGAATCTCAAGGAGTTGTCAGAATGTGAGGAGAATAGATTAGTGGGAAATGGGATTGCTCTGTGAATCAGCATAGCCTTCATGGGCTAAAATGGCCCCCCTTTTATGTTGCAAGGAAATATGGCTCATATAACCAAACTCAGCGTGCCAGTAACATTATACAACTAGTTGGAAATAGTGGGCTAACAACTATTTATACGTTAGGCTCACTTTTCATTCCTTGGTCAAAAGCAATATATATTCATCCAGTAAAAAAAATACTATTTATGCTCACTGACTGAATTGAGGCACTCTGTTCAAGTTTAATCAATCTACTTGAGCCATTCTAGTTAATAAGAGCTTAGCCAATCAGCTAGGCACTGATGTTTCCCAACAGACATTGATGTTTTGATGTCAAGTGCCCTGAACTGCAACACTAAAGGGTTACACTTACTGCATAGCAGCTCAGAAGCATCAATACCAAAACATTTCCTTCAGTTTGTACACGTATTTTTTTTAAACCAAGCAATAATTATTTGTCCACAATTCAAAGACCCAGTTGTTAAATTAATTCAAAACCATCCTCAACAGGTTTCTGGACATTGAGAGAATGAGGGGATATAGGGATAGTGCTGGGAAAAGGCACTGAGGTGGAAGATCAATCATGATCTTGATCAGGCTGGAACAGGCTCCACTGGCTAGAAGTCTCCTCTATTTCTATTTCTTATTTTCTTATAAATAAACAAAAAAAGGACACAATCAAACTTATCAGCAGTAAAATATGGGAAAGTAGTGGATTGGTGATATGAATGGTGATGTAACCAAAGATAGAACTTTTGGATCAGAAGAAGACATCTTTAATTGGGTAAAATTGCCAGGGTAAAATGGAACCAAGCATTGGCAGGTAAATTTGAAAATAGAAGACCTTTTAGAGATATTTCAAGTACAGGTTAGGGGCATTCCTACAAGGGATAAAGGGAGGGGACTGAAAACTAGGGATCCCATGATGACAAAAGATATAGGTGTTGTGATAAACAAAAACAAAGGGAAGCACGAACCATGTGAGAGATAAAGTGGAAAGGAAAGCAATACAAGCACAGAGAGAATATCAGGACTGAATTGCAGTTAATTTATGGGGAAGCCTAAAAAAAGTTTCCATAGATTTGTGAATGGCAAGCAGGAACTAAGAGGAAGGTTAGGACCAATTAGGGATCAAAAAGCTAATCAAGGCATGGTGCCAGTGGGCAAGGCTAAATAGTTAAACTAATTCTTTCTATTGGCCAGTGCATTCATGTATAGATTTTTACTGTTTTTGCCTCACCATAATCTGATTGGAAGATCTGTCGAATAAGCAGAAGAAACCACTCTTTTGTGAGACCACCCATGTCTAATCCAGCTTCTCCAATAAATGTGACTTTCAATTTTTTTTTCAAATCTGTCCTTTTTCTCGTTAACTGCAACGTAAAGAAATGGTCATGGAACAAGTAACATACAGGATAATAAAAGTAAATGGCAGATTAAATTTAAAAAAAGGATTATGCAAAATGGAAAACATAACATGGATTATATAAAGAGGAACAATTTGTAAGTGTAACTCTATGTTCTATATTAAATAGAAATGAAATTTACTGCCTGCAATATTTTGAAAGGTTGAGGAATTCAACACAATTATAAGCCAACATTAAAACAACAGTTATTGTCTGACGGGGCACTCAAAGTAGTTGGACAGGATGCCATTTGTACTTCTATTGTATGAGCTACAGCCTAGAAATTGGATTAGTAAAAACATTTGCACCTGTTGTGTCTAAACCACACATGAAAAGCCATTTAGTGCCTGTTTGTTTATGTTGAAGCCCTGCCCATCAGTAAATTGGACTGGACACTTCCTGTCATGACTCAGCTTCATGCAGGTTTTGATTTCTTGTGTATTTATGATGATGTTGTCATGGTGCTGTGTTTTGGACTTACTGACATGCATTGGATCGAAAGGTTGCAACCTATGGCCTATGTTGTTCACACATAGTTAAACTAGGAGAACACCATGCAGCAAATTGGGAACCATATGTGAATTAAAGCACCTCACTGGACTTTGATTTTCATTTCATTGACTCCCAGAATTGATCTCATGTGCTGCCTTTGTCAGAACGGCAACAGATAAATAGCTTGCAGCACCTGTGAACCAGGTGCTGTGTTCTTTGGCCCCAGTGATAGCAGCACCACCAGACCCAACAGAAGTGCTCCACAGAGCAGCACAGGCAAGTACAAGAAATGATGGCAGCTCTAAGCTCAGGCAACTGCTGAAATCTGTGAAATGCACGTCAGCGCAAGGCTTTTAAATCAGAGAAAACCATGATAGGGATTTCTCAGTGTGCTGCAAATTTTGGAGTCACCCAATTTGGCATTAGGACGAAACCCTGCATCCACCAAATGTACCAAAAATAGGTGAAATCCAACTTTTTGTTATTGGCAAGTATGTATTTTTCTTTTTTTTGTTCCTTTCATGTGTACCTTTTATGGCAGGTAAGCAAACCGCCAACTGACTGTGCCTGTGATGGGGTTGTGTAGTCTTTACAGCTCTCTTCAAATCTCCTTCCTTAATCACCAGTGTTTGTCCTCTCCCTGCAGTACCACCCACTTTTATTTTAAGACTATACCAAGCTTGCCTCTTGTATGCAATGCACTGGAAGATCGATTAGGATAATATTGTAATAGGGTGACATAAAAATATAAGTGAAGCCTTTGGTTGCAGCTGATAGTATTCTCATTCACATTGTACCTTTTTCTCTCTGAATGATGATACCCTATCCTTGTACCATATATAAATTGTACAAACATTATTTAAATACTGCACATTGCCTTTAGTCAAACTGACCAAGAACTGATATAATCAGGTGAAAGTTGCATGGTTATGTACTGCAAAATCAAAAGATAGTAGATTCCTCAATATATCAAGACCTGGGACTCAACACCTTCCTCTGCAACTGGATACTTGACTTCCTGACCAACAGACCGCAATCAGTAAGGATAGGCAGCAACACCTTCAGCACGATTATTCTCAGCACTGGTGCCCCGCAAGGCTGCATCCTCAGCCCCCTACTCTACTCCCTGTACATTCATGGGTACATAGCCAGATTCTGCTCCAACTCCATCTACAAGTTTGCAGATGATACCTCCGTAGCTGGCTGTATCTCAAATAACAAGCTGGAGTACAGGAAGGAGATACAGAGCCTAGTGAAATGGTGCCATGACAACAACCTTTCCCTTGATGTCAGCAAAACAAAAGAGCTGGTCGTTGACTTCAAGAAGTGGGATGGTGCACATGCGCCTGTCTACATCAATGGTGCTGAGGTCAAGAGGGTTGAGGGCTTCAAGTTCCTAGGAGTGAACGTCACCAATAGCCTGTCCTGGTCCAACCATGTAGATGCCACGGCCAAGAAAGTTCACCAGCGCCTCTACTTTCTCAGGAGGCTAAAGAAATTTGGCATGTCCCCTTTGACACTCACCAACTTTCATTGACGCACCATAGGAAGCATCCTATCTGGATGCATCATGGCTTGGTACGGCAACTACTCTGTCCGGGATCACAAGAAACTGCAGAGAGTTGTGGACACAGCCCAGCACGTCACGGAAACCAGCCTCCCCTCCACGGACTCTATCTATACCTCTCGCTGCTTTGGTAAAGCAGCCAGCATAATCAAAGACCCCACCCACCCCGGACATTCTCTCTTTTCCCCTCTCCCATCAGGCAGAAGATACAAAAGCCTGAAAGCACGTAACACCAAGTTCAAGGATAGCTTCTATTACGCTGTTATAAGACTATGGAACAGTTCCCTAGTACAATAATTCCCTAGCACCTTATTGTCTACCTGCACTGCACTCTCTCTGTAGCTGTGACACTTTACTCTGCATTCTGTATTGTTTTACCTTGTGCTACCTCAATGCACTGTGTAATGAATTGATCTGCAGGAACAGTAATGCAAGACAATCTTTTCATTGTACCTCAGTACAAGTGACAATAATAAACCAATTCTATATCTTAATTTATTTACCTAGAGTTAGGTTGTGTGTGATGCATTCAGAACATGCAAAGTCCTGGTTTCAAGATTTTCTCCTCAAACACCGAATCTGCAAATTCATTCCACACATTGACTAGTCTTCTGTGAAAACCTATTTGTTGACAGGACTAAATTTCCCTTCTCATTTGAGGCTGTATTCCCTTGTTCATTTATCATGCATAATATTTTAAATAGTCCAAATCTACTTGAAAATCACATCAGAGCCTGTTTTGCTGAAGTTTCAAGCATTTTCTGTTTTTATTGCAAATCTACTTTCCTTATAAAGTTAACATTATTTTGTTTTGTAGGTCACTATTCAGTCCATCTCCATTATTCATTCAGGCTGTGAAAGCCAGATCAAGATAATTTGTTGTATATAATGTATCCTCAACAACCTCTGCTACTATAACTAGAAATTGTTAGTAGAAACTTGAAAGCTTTAGGAATCTTAATGTCAGTTTCTATGATACCCCATCCACAATTAACTTCCTGAAGCAACACCATTAACAAAAGTGTGGGTCTTCAACCACTTTCTTAAATGTCCTTACATTTGAATCTGGTTGCCCAACAAAGCTTGAGAAATTTCCCAAGAATAACTTTAAAAAAATGAGCTTGTGGCAAGTAATTTAGAACATTATCAGAAGTCGTACTTCATTTAAATATTATGTGAGTACTCATTCTACAGAAAAGTTATCTCTACCCAATGAAATATTAGATTTTATATTGCGATGTAATTGGAACAATGATCTTCCTTTTCATTCCTCCCAGCCATTGTTTCTTTGCTGCATTTTGGTTCCAAAGTTCCTTTGAACATTATCAAATATCTTATTCCTATTGCCATTTTTAGTTCTCAGTCACCAAAAGGGAACACGGTACGCATGTTAAACAAGAGAGGCCTCATAAATTAGGCTGATGCTGCTCCAATGAGGCTAGTTTGTGTGCATGTGCACACACAAACAAACACACCCTTAATTATGAATCACTGTTTTAAAAACTGACACATAAATGGATGGAATATTGGACATACCTACCTTTCACTCTGATTTGATTGTCAAAATCTATTCTCAAGAGTGGCTGCATGAGTAACGATGTCTACTGAACTGCTCAATTAATCACTCCAGATATTCATTGGCTGTTATCTATTTAATACTATTGGCCTATTTCCTACCTACTTTCCTAGAAAATTAAGTAATTTTTGAACCCTATTTCAATTATTAATATTCCAATGATTAAGCTGGCAAGGTGTATGCTACAACAAAGGATAAAGACAAATTTAACTAGAAGCATTATAGCTGCTCATGGTTGAAACATCTTTGTTGAACAATAGTATTTATTTAAAAGTACTTTTTTATCTTTGTATGGCTGTTTTGTAATGAACAGTTTTTACATATTTGGATATGAAAATAAGTACCATGTTCCTGCTCAGCAACTTTTACATGTTTACAATTAAATTAATTAAAATTAGTTGCACCATCATACCTGACTAAATGACACTTGCGATTCAAAGAGTGCTACATTTTGTCATGCTTCTAAATTATAAAGAGGGAATCAAAGATCTGAAAAGTCTATATACCGCTCACCAACTGGAAAGGTGCATTAAAATCAACAGGGCAGAGCAAATTAATGTTTGTTTGTTTTCAGGGTAGTTGCTGCAAACATCTACAGTGTACGAGACATAAGGAATAGAATACAAACTTTACAATTTAATATGGTAACAGCCTTTCCTTTGTATGTTTATCATTGCAGAGTGCAGAAGGTACACACGCAGAATTTCAGTTTTGGGTGGCAGTATTATCTTGTGGGACAGGTGCCCGGGTGTTGAGATGTTGGAAGGGGAATGGGCGGCCAGTTAGAACCTTCAGTATCAGATGGAGGCTTAGGAGGGGACTATGATTGGCTATTGGCAGGGGAAGGTCTGGAATGTAGTCGAGTTTGGGCAAGGATCAGGCTGGGGAGACAGGTGTGGGAATCCCAATCGAGGGCTATTGAGGGGATGTGTTTTTTTTTATTTATAGAAGATCTACCTAGTGAAAGATAGCTGGGAATGCAAGGGTTAATGACTGGCCGTGTAAGGGTTAATAGTATGCTTTTTAGTATGGTTCTCACTGTGAAAGGATTTTCAAGGTAAAGAATAACTAAATCACACCATAATGAAGTCACGTGTAGTTTAAATAGCAGGTGCAAGTGGGAAGAAGTAATTTTTAAACCTATATCTTGTTATGTTCGAAACTTTATGTAAACAATTGCCTGCGTAAGAGTAGTTTCTCACCTAGTGTTCCTATGAAAAAGGGTATAAAAATATGCTGTAGCCGAGCCTTCTTTGAGTGGGTTTCAGTATAGAGTTAGAGTTACATGGTTACCCTGTCTCTGTATTTTTCTCACTCCCACAAGCGAAAGCTAATAAAGCATTTATCGTAAGTTCTTTGGTTCTGCTGCTGTCCGATTCTTTCCAGAAGCGCGGGTCGACTTTGACATTGGCGTAAGTCAGCAGGATTTCACAGGGATCTGGATACCTCAGGACTGAGTAAGTGGCGGACGGCGTTCGGAAGGTCAACGGGAGAAAAAGGCGCCTTCAGACCCCTTGTGTCTGACTCCTACATTGACCTCCTGGAACACTGTGGTCCTTCATCCGAGGTTGATCTGGTTCCCCTGTCAAAATCCCAAAGAACCGACGGAGATTTACGGTAGGAGTGTGTTATTTTTAAGACTGTCGTGTGGTATTAAGAAGTAAATTCGTGTGGTGAAATAAGTATTTAAAGTTCGTTTGGTATAAGTACAGTCGTATGGTATAAGTAACTTTGTTTGGAGAAATAAAGTAGTATTACAGAGTTCATTTGTGAAACAGAGTTCGTTTTGAAATACTGTTCGTCTGGAAAACATAGTCTGGGATAAATTGTAATTCGATCCAAGGCAGTGAGGCCAAGGTAAATTGTGATTCGGACATCAGACATAAATCAGAATGGGACAGTCTCTTGATACAAGTGAAGGAGGTACCCCGGTGCAGCAGATGTGCTACCTGCGCCCAGAACATCAAAAACAGTTTCGACAATTGTCTGCAGCTTTAAATGAGAAATTAGGTAACGAAGAGTGGCCGATCAGTGGTAATGGTGCGCATTAAGTCATCTGTTTAAAGGACGTCAAGGGAGATATTTAATTCAATTTTCTTTTAAGGCTCTAATTTCCGTCTTATCTTATTTCATGCTATCTTACAATTTCATGTTAAGTCCGCTCTTTAATTTCAAGAGTGCTTTTCAGTTTGTGGTAGAAATTTATGTTTTTAAAGTGACACTTTAATGTATAAGTGTTGTTTTTGGTTCATTTTTGTCTTTCATATTATGTAAGATTTTTTGGGAATTGAGTTCTATTAAGTTAACTTTTGAATAGTTAATGAACAACATTATGTACTGAGGAGGGATAATGCATGTCAAAGAGGGATTGAGTTATGTACGAGGGAGGATGCACCAAAAAAAAACTGGGAGGTTTTAAAGGCTGAGTATGAATGGTATGACAAACAAGAAAAGAAGCATAAAGATAACAAAGTACAGCGTCAATTGATTAATAAAATGGGCAAAAGCAGTAAAATTGATAATGACCCCGGGGACCCACTGTCAGGCATGGCGACCCTATTCTTGCAGAATGATGAGGATGAGGAATTGGAAGATTCCTTGTGGGCGAGACCACCCCCGTATGCCCCTCAGGGACCCCTAGATCACCAAGCTCCAGCACTGCCAGCACAGCCGGAGCCATTACCTCAAGCTCAGGCTCCTGTCAGGGATGAGCAAGCGATACAAACAACTCTTGAATAGAACGGCCCTGCCTGACGTGGGGAGTGCAGTGAAACTTCAGGGGGACGCCCCTGCAAATCAAATTGACCTATGGAAACAGCAGGGGTGCACTAGAGATCCTGACACGCAGTTATGGACCACCCCTGCCGGACAAGTTTGTGTACCAGATGCATTTTTACCTACTTTGGGCAAGGAGGGAATGGTGGGAGTGGCACTACAAACTTGGTGGCACCCCAATCTGAGGAAGGAGGCACAAAGAAAGGCACAAGAATGTAATATTTGCCAGAAAAATAATCCTGGTAAAGCAGTTAAGTGTCCTCTGGGTAGGACAAAAATGCCTATGGGTCCTTTTGAATGCATACAGATTGATTTTATAGAATTGCCAAGAGTGCAGGGTTACAAGTACTGTCTTGTTATTATTGATCTTTTTAGCAGATGGATAGAAGCGATACCAACAGCAAATGCCACAGCAGAAGCAACGGTAAGAATTATACTACGGGAAATAATACCTCGATTTGGGCTTCCTACCATTATTAGTTCAGACAATGGACCACATTTTACTGCTAAGATAAATGAGGAGCTATGCCAGCATTTCAAAATAAAACAACAATTTCACTGCACCCATCATCCACAGGCAGCTGGGATTGTGGAGAGAGTAAATGGTACTCTAAAGAATAAATTGGCTAAATTCACTGAGGAGACAGGATTGAATTGGCTGAAGGTACACCACATACCAGTACAGGATTAACTCCAGCAGAAGTATTATTTGGAAAACCACTGCGCACACCATGGGGTGCAGATAACAACATAGATGCATGTCTTGACCTTCATGCCCTTAGTGAGAGAATAATTACTTAGGTACAAAAATTAACTGATGTTCTTAAGATTCTACATTCACAGGTTCGTAATGTTCAGAGAAAGGAAGAGGACAACACAGAGGAATCGAGGATCCAGCCTGGAGATTATGTCCTGATAAGAAATTGGGAGCGTAAAAAATTGGCACCAAGGTGGAAAGGCCCCTTTCAAGTGCTACCCACTATGCCCACAGAGGTAAAAGTCGAAGGACAACCTCAGTGGATACATCATTCCAACTGCAAAAAGATTGGTCGAGGGAAAGGACAACATGTTGGGGGGAAAAGGGACACTTAATGCATCTCTAAATATTCTAGGACTTGTTTTTGGCAGCCTCGTAGTAGGGCCATCTCTGATAACTCCTTTTTAGTAGCATATTGTATGCCTGTTTAGTGGCCTATTTAGTAGCATATGGGATGTGATATTGCATTATGGCTTAATAGTAGTACTTATTATTGTTGTAATTATTATAGTATGCTATCTTTTTCTGTTATTAACACAGTATTGTACTCGATCACTTGCTTTATAGAATTGTTTATCATGGAATGATAAAGAGGGAATGTGAAAGATAGCTGGGAACACAAGGGTTAACGATTGGCAGTGTAAGGGTTAATGATATGCTTTTTTTTTAGCATGGCTCTCACTGTGAGAGGATTTTCAAGGTAAAGAATGACTTCATTATGGTGTGATTTAGTTATGTCTAGTTTAAATAGCAGGTGCAAGTGGGAAGAAGTAGTTTTTATACCTATATCTTGTTATGTTTGAAACTTTATGTAAACAATTGCCTGCATAAGAGTAGTTTCTCACCTAGTGTCCCCACGAAAAAGGGTATAAAAATATGCTGTAGCCAAGCCTTCTTTGAGTGGGTTTCAGTATAGAGTTAGAGTTACATGGTTACCCTGCCTCTGTATTTTTCTCACTCCCACAAGCGAAAGCTAATAAAGCATTTATCGTAAGTTCTTTGGTTCTGCTGCTGTCCGATTCTTTCCAGAAGCGCGGGTCGACTTTGACATTGGCGTAAGTCGGCAGGATTTCACAGGGATCTGGATACCTCAGGACTGAGTAAGTGGCGGATGGCATTCGGAAGGTCAACGGGAGAAAAAGGCGCCTTCAGACCCCTTGTGTCTGACTCCTACATTGACCTCCTGGAACACTGTGGTCCTTCATCCGAGGTTGATCTGGTTCCCCTGTCAAAATCCCAAAGAACCGACGGAGATTTACGGTAGGAGTGTGTTATTTTTAAGACTGTCGTGTGGTATTAAGAAGTAACCTGAAATAGATTTTAGTACTGAACTCCATGATAAGTCGAGTATTTTTTAAGGGAATGTTTTCACTTAAATTGATAGTGAGGAGGAAAGTCTCAAGATACAGGAAAAGATGGATCAGCTGCTAAATTGGGTAGAGCAATGGCAGATGAAATTTAATCCTGATAAAAAGGAGTGATGCATTTTTGGAGGTAAATATGAGTGGGACATATGCAATGAATGATAGGGCTGCAGGGTGTATTAAAGAAGAGGGAGCTTGGTGTACAAGTCCAAAGATCCCTGAAGATGACAACACATGTAGATAGGTTGGTTAAAAACACATGCAGGTTGCTAGTTTTCATTAGTTGGGGCACAGAATACAAGAGCAGGGAAGTTATGGTACAGCCTACCGTCTAGGAAAGCAGCTGATATGTAGGTGACATTGAGCCAGGAATAGGTCTTCCACATGGGTCAAATTGTACAGGGATAAGCTTGTTGGCCCTGCAGGAATATTGCTATTAATTCTATATTATGGTACAAGAGCCTCACCCAAATACATTGGTTAAGAGTATTTAAATATTCTTAACTTATTTATTATAGTCCTGATAAAGAGGGAATAATTCAAATGGTAGTTATTAACAAGAATTAAGAATCCACTTTACCTCATCCAGTGAATCATTAACCAGATGTAATCGCCTCACTTTAATGTTTAGAAAAAGCATGTTCATGTCTGGCCTCTGTCTGCGGGACACTTTATCAACCAAGCTTTGCTGCACAGAAAGAAAAGACACAACTTCTGACCGCAAAGGTTTTCAACATTCGCAAACAATGGAAAATATCTTCGATTCCTTACAAGATGGGAAAAATGAGACCAGGAAAAAGAACTTTACCAATTCTTGTTTAGTATTAGTCTTGCACATTCAATGTCATTGAGATGTTTTCCAAGTACCTTCATTTATTCTGATCAACATCTTATTCTATCTCAACCAATAATCAAACCAGATATGGTTATATTGGTGCTCCTCTGCTGTGAATATGTGGCAGCACTTGTGCTTGGTGTATGAACTGATAATAGTAGGTTCATTTTTACCAATTGTTGTGAAATTATAATGGTTTTTGTATCTACTTCATGACATTATTACAGCGATTACTCAAACTCATCAGAAAGTGTTGTGAGGATTCAATTACAAATTCTTTGCATGAGAGTCTAATAATTCTGTGGTATGTTCCATCCAGCAAGTCCTGTCAATAGAGTTTAAAAACTTACTCATCACAAGGTAAAATTCAAAGAGTAATTGAGAATGTAGTTGAATTTTAACCCATACATTAGTATGGGAATATTAAAATGCATCTTGTTAGGAGAATAAAGGACTCAACAATACATAACTAAAAATGTTGTCCTTGCAGATATAAATAATCCAATGACAAGCACTCACACAGGTTTGATTCCACGAAGTCCACTTACCCTGGCTACTGTAATCATCTGTTGTTCAGAGTCCCTCTGGATTATAACTTTTTTAGCCGCCAGTGAGAGAATGAAAGGAAATTGGCAGAAGGAAAACCTATATGGAGTGGGGGAAAAAAAAGAGACAAACGAAGTTCTCAAAGTACATAGGCTTCTGTACCATACTGTTGCAACCAGTATATTTAAAGGCCCTTCAGTGAGTACAGGTTCTGCTAGACCTTTCAAAAACACTGCTGCTGAAGGAGTTATCCTACAGGGCAGCACACATCCAATTGCTCCCACTTCAAGCTACAGGCCAGTCAGATATAAAGTCATGTCAGAGAAGACTTGGCAGAAGCATTGAGATGTGATTCAGTGCTGGTAACTGCTGAGACCAAGTAGTAATCAGGGGGCAGTCACATTACTGGTCCATGAACACTCCAAGCAGGTGAGAGGCACTCAGAGCAGGCGTGCTGGAAGACAACTGGGATTAAGCAGGAACAGTCATGGTTGATGGGCCTGCAAGTATTTGAACTGGTTGAAGTGCCAGTACAAGTCAGTTGAACCAATCCAAAAGTGAAGACGCACGAAGGACAGTCACTGAATGTGCAGCAACCCTTTGGAAATGACTAGGTTGCTGCTTATTGTATACTGACTGAATTAGGGAGATTCAATAAATGCTTGCCTTGCAAAGCTCACAGCCCGTACAGAGATTACTTTAAAAAGATCACATTTAATTTCAGAAAATCACCTTGTCTACACAAATAATAACACATTTATTCTGAATACAGGTTAATTATATTGTCAAGTGATTCAAATACTTATCATAATCAAAACATCAATGTAACCCATAATGTCCCCAGATCAAAACCCCAAAACATACTTATGCTTTTCACTGTGCTACAAATGTTGGAAACGCAAGATTTAAAGCATTAACTTACATTTATACTCAGAATAAATGTACTGGTGGTTGTGTTCAAAATGTTTTGTTTAAATATGGATATCACAAGTTTTAATAATGGCATACTATAGAAAGTGCAATGAGATTACAAGGTTAACAGTAACCTATTTGATACACTGGAAATGAGATGTTAAGATTTAGAATATCTCCTGTGAAAATGTGTTAACAACACCATGCTGCAGAAATGTACTGTAATGTACCCATTGTGCTTATGAGGGCACTGTTGTACTATATTTGCAAATTGATAGAATTTATTCTGCTTTGGATTAAATGCACAAAAAAAAAGCAAAAAGCTATTTGTACTGCCTAACAGTCACACTTTCTTGCTGATCGGCAGCGAGAGGCGAGGGAGCGGAGAGAGCCGAAGACTAATGAAGCATTATTGGTTTTTTTCCCTTAGCGTTCGAGGATAGCAGGGAGTGAAGCGCAGGCACATGACATCATTCTGTAGCGCGCGCGGGCAATTTAAAGGTTGCAGGAGTACCTTCGGAGTTTCTGATCGGCAGCGAGAGGTGAGGGAGTGGAGAGCACTGAAGACTAACAAAGCATAATTGTTCTTTTTTTCCCTTAGCGTTAGAGGATAGCAGGGAGTGACTGCGCAGGCGCGTGACGTCACTTGGCAGCACGCGCGGGCAATTTAAAAAGAAGACTGGCATATCCAGTGGGCAGCAGAGTGAGAGGGAGCAGAGTGGTTGGGCTTTGGCAAGAACGGGGTAAGAGGCGCGATTTATAGAGCTGGGGGTACGTTACTAGTTTATTTATTGTAGTTGCATTAGACAGTGCCATAGCAGTATGCATCTGGGGTTAGCGTTATGTTTGGAGTGCCAGATGTGGGGACCCTGGGAGACTACCAGCCTCCCCGAGGACTATATCTGCGCAAAGTGCATTGAGATGCGGCTCCTCGAGGAATGTGTTGAGAGTCTGGAGCAGCTTGATGACCTTCGGCTGATTAGGGAGAGTGAGGAGATAGACAGAAGCTACAAAGATTATGTAGAGAGTACCTCTGTGGCGGTCCCCCTCAAAAATCGGTATCTCATTTTAGATTCTGTTAGAGAGGATGACCTGACAGAGGAAGACCATGGCAAACAGGATTTTGGCACTGTACCTGGTGCCGCGGTCCAACGGGAAAGGAGAAATGTAGTGGTCATTGGGGATTCTATAGTGAGGGGAACAGATAAGAGATTCTGCGAACCTGACAACAATACCCGGATGGTGTGTCGCCTCCCTGGTGCCAGGGTATGGGATGTCTCGGACCAGGTCCAGAATATTCTGAGGAGAGAGGGTGATCAGCCAGAAGTCTTGGTGCATGTAGGTACCAATGACATAGGTAGAAAAAGAGAGGAGGTCCTGAAGGAAGATTACAAGGAGCTAGGAAGAAGGTTGAGAAGCAGGACCTCCAAGGTAGTAATCTCAGGATTACTACCTGTGCCATGTGCTAATGGCAGCAAGAATAGAAAGATCTGGCAGATGAATATGTGGCTGAGAGACTGGTGCAGGAAGTAGGCCTTCAGATTCTTGGATCATTGGGAACTTTTTTGGGAGAGGTATGACCTATTCACAAAGTATAGGTTACACCTGAACTCCAAGGGGTCCAATATCCTGGCGGGAATGTTTAATATAGCTGTTGGGGAGGGTTTACACAAATTTGGCAGGGGGAAGGAAACCAGGATGTTAGGATAGAGGATGAGGTATATAGGAGCAAGTCCGAGACAGCGTGCAGTGAAGATGGAAAGAAGGACAGGCAGGTGAAAAGGTGGGATAATTTGCTGAACAATAGATATACAGCAAAATCAGCAGCAGATACTGGTCTAAATGTACTATATTTAAACACACGTAGCATTAGAAATAAGGCAGATGACCTAGTGGCACAGCTACAGATCAAAAAATATGACATTAGTGGCAATCACCGAGTCATGGCTTAAGGAAGGCTGTGACCAGGAACTAAATGTCCAGGGGTACACAGTGTATAGGAAAGATAGGCAGGTAAACAGAGGGGGTGGTGTGCCTGTGATGGTTAGCAATGATATAAAATCAATAGAGAGAAGGGACATAGGGTCAGAAGAAGTGGAATCATTATGGGTGGAGCTAAGAAATGGCAAGGGTAGAAGGACAATAATAGCAGTGATATATTGGCCCCCTAACAGCAGCCGGGATGTGGACTATAAATTACAGCTAGAAATAGAAAAAGCGTGTCAGAGAGACAATGTCAAGATAATTATGGGGGATTTTAACACGAAGGTGGATTGGGAAAGCCAGAAAGGCAGTGGATCTCAGGAGAGCGAGTTTGTGGAAGCTCTACGGGATGGCTTTTTGGAGCAACTTGTTGATGAGCCCACCAGGGGATTAGCTGTTTTGGATTGGGTGCTGTGTAACGAACCAGAGGTGAGTAGGGAACCAAAGGTAAAGGAACCATTAGGAACTAGCGATCACAATGTGATTGATTTCAGTTTCAAATTTGAAAAGGAGATGCTGATATCAGATGTGTCAATATTTCAGTGGAACAAAGGAAATTAGAGTGGCATAAGAGGGGAACTGGCCCAAATTGATTGGAAAAGTAAGCTAGTTGAAGGAACAGCAGAGCAGAAATGGATGAAGTAAGGAAAATGCAGGATAGATATATTCCAAGAAAAAAGGTTATGAATGGAAAAATGGCCCAAATGTGGATAACGAGAGAGGTGAAGGCTAAAATAAAAGCAAAAGGGAGGGCATACAAGGAAGCAAAAATTAGTGGGAAAACAGAAGACTGGGAAACTTTTAAAAACTTACAGAAAGAAACTAAGAAGGTCGTTAGGAAAGAAAAGATGAATTATGAAAGGAAGTTGGCAGATAACATTCAAAAAGATACCAAGAGTTTTTTTTAAATATATGAAGACTAAAAGAGAGACACGGGTTGATATAGGACCAATTGAAAACAGTGCAGGAGAGATTATAATGGATAACAGAGAGATGGCAGAGGAACTAAATGAGTATTTTGCATTGGTCTTCACTGTGGATGACACCAGCAATATACCAGATAGTCAGGGATCTCAGGGGATAGAACTGAATTCAGTTAAGATTACTAGAGAGAAAGTGCTCAGGAAGCTAAATGGACTAAAGGCAGATAAGTCTCCTAGACCAGATGAGGTGCACCCCCAGGTTCTGAAAGAAGTGGCTTCAGAGATTGCAAAGGTATTGGTGATAATTTTCCAGGAATCAATAGACTCCGGCACGGTTCCAGAGGACTGGAAGGTTGCAAATGTGGTTCCGCTGTATAAGAAGGGTGGGAGGCAGCATAAAGGAAATTACAGACCTATTAGTCTGACATCAGTGGTGGGAAAGTTATGGGAATCGATCAAGGATGAGGTTATGGAATACCTGGAGGTGCAAGGCAAGATAGGCCCAAGCCAACATGGTTTCGTGAAGGGAAGATCCTGCCTGACCAACCTATTGGAGTTTTTTTTGAGGAAATCTCAGGTAGGGTGGATAAGGGAGAGGCTGTGGATGTTGTGTATTTAGACTTTCAAAAGGCCTGCGACAAGGTGCCGCACAAGAGGCTGATTAATAAGATGAGAGCTCATGGGATTTCAGGTAGGATATTGGAATGGGTGGAGCATTGGCTGGTAAGCAGAAAGCAAAGGGTGGGAATAAAGGGATCCTGTTTTGGTTGGCTACCGGTTACTAGTGGTGTTCCGCAGGGGTCGGTGTTGGACCTGCTTCTTTTTACTTTGTACATAATGATTTGGATTATGGAGTAAATGGTTTTGTGGCTAAATTTGCAGATGACACCAAGATAGGTGGAGGAGTAGGGAGTATTGAAGGAATAGGAAGGTTGCAGAGAGACTTGGATAGTTTAGGAGAATGGGCAAAGAAATGGCAGATGAAATTCAATGTTGAGAAATGTGCTGTTGTACACTTTGGAGAAAGAAAAACAGGCAGATCATCATCTAGATGGGGAGAAAATTTGAAGTACAGAAGTACAAAGGGACTTGGGAGTACTCATGCAGGATATCCTAAAGGTTAACCACCAGGTCGGATCAGCAGTAAAGAAAGCGAATGCTATGTTAGCATTCATCTCAAGAGGTATAGTGTACAAAAGTAAGGAAGTGTTGATGAGGCTCTATGGGGCACTGGTGAGGCCTCATTTGGAGTACTGTGTGCAGTTTTGGGCCCCATATCTTAGGAAGGATGTACTGATGTTGGGGAGGGTTCAGAAAAGATTTACAAGGATGATTCCTGGAATGAAGGGGCTTACTTATGATGAGCATTTGTCGGCTCTTGGACTGTACAGTCCAAGATTGGCATACAGAAGAATGAGAGAGGACCTCATAGAAACATTTAGACTGTTGAAAGGACTGGACAGAGTAGATGTGGTTAAGCTGTTTCCCCTGGTGGCTGAGTCCAGGACTAGAGGGCATAATCTTAGAATTAGAGGGTACCAGTTTAAAACAGAAATGAGGAGAAATTTCTTTAGCCAGAGGTTAGTGAAATTATGGAATTCTTTGCCACATACAGCTGTGGAGGCCTGATCATTGGGGGTGTTTAAGGAGGAGATTGATAGGTATCTAATTAGTCAAGGTATCAAGGGATATGGGGATAAGACCGGAAATTGGGGCTAGAGAGAAATAGTATTAGCTTAGCTTATGGAGCAGACTCGATGGGCCAAATGGCCTACTTCTGCTCCTTTGTCTTGTGATCTTGTGAAGTAATTGTAAAAAAAATTTGATTTATAAACCACCTATAAATACAACATACAATATTTTATTCACAAGCTCTCAAAATTATAGTTTTTCTGCATTTCAACTAAAGCGGAACAAGAGAGATGTCATTTAGTTTGATGTACACGTTCCAAAAGACCTAGAAGAAAGAAGAATGAAGACAAATAGAATCATTAAATCATGCATCAGTTTAGGATGAATATAGTTGTTCTCAGACAGGAACATAAAAAGTTAAATTGACAATCGAGTGCAGTATCAGTGCACTGCTCTGTTGAAGGTGTCATTTTTCAACTGGGCATTAAGCTGAGACTCTGTTCCCTCCAATGGATGCCAAAAAATCCAATGGCACAATTTTGAAGATCGGGGGGTTATCCCCAATATTATGAGCAGTGCCAATTAGTATCAATAAATATCAGGTAAGCTGGTCACTATTCAAGTGATTGTTAATTACATCTTGCTGTGCACTATTAACTGCATTTTTCCTATATCACAACAGTGACCACACTTAAAAAGTGTAATGTTAGTTGGAAATGTCCCCAAAGTGATGTGAAATGTGCTGTAAAGTTGCAAGTTCTTCTTTATTTTGATAAATGCCTTATTCTCTCTCAACCAATAACCAAACAAGATATGGTTCATATTGATGGTCCTCTTCTGTGAATATGTGACAGCACTGGTACTTGGTGTATAAACTGATAACAGTGGGTTCACTGGTGAAATCTTTGCTGTTTTTGGATGCACAGGGCAAAGGTTCTGCAGAGGCTTTTCTAGATGAGCCTGCAGACTGAGCACAAGTAAAGAGGGCTATAATTCTGACGACCCCAATTCCAACTTGTGAAATGCAACCATTATGAAATGAAATTACTTTCATCTCAAGCCCATGAAATGGACAATTAAGATCAAGTGGAAACCAAAATGTTCTGAGAAAAGTTCTTAAACTGACCAGTCAACATATACACTTTAATCATGAAGGCACAGCTCTGATTGTTAGGCTGTGTGATATGAGAATCAGAGCCATGAATCCTGAGAAAGATCTTTAAAGATAAATCACCAATTGGGAAGCAATTACATGGGCAGAGAAAAAGATATAAAAAGCACTTTGAATATCTAATGGTGGGGAACAACTTCCACCTGAGAGAGCGTAGTGAAAAGCCATTAGAAAAGGCACCTCCTACTCTGAGCCCACTGTGTTGCTAATGCTGAGCACAGACAATTTCTGGGCAGAGATCCTGAGCAATAAATTATTAAAGAATGCAGTGGGAGAAGTCAAGTGATTTTTTTTGTCTGTGTTTTCCAATATCAAAGGCTTTAGGTTAAGCACATAACACGTTGCTTTTGTTAGCAATTATGCTTGGTCATCTTCAACTGCCTCCCATTGGAAACTAGTGACTGGAATTAAAATACTGCAGTAAGCTTCTCTACTTATCCCCCTTGCTCCGAAAATTACCAACAGGCTCTGGGTTTGGGCTAAATACTGTGGCAAAGATCAGTGGTGAAATAAGAGTCAAATAAGAGCACTAATAGCAAGGCAAATTTATACATTATATTTGGCACTAAACAAAATAATAGTGCATTAATGGATTCCTTGAAATTCTAGGGCTCTTGAGTTTGGGCAAAAGATCACTGCTTATCTGAATGAGGGAGGGTTCCACTCCATCACATTCAGCAAGTCAATGATCAACACCAGATAAACACTAGGTTGGAGGAAAATAAAGAATAGGAGCAGGGCAAATGGCCTCTTGGGCTTGGTCTGCCATGCAGTCTAATGTTCACCCCTTGGGCAGTAGTCAGGATAAAGAACCAACACGTTTTTTGTTACATGTTTGCGTAAGAGCAAGTATGGCTTCTTGGAAATCAAGGCTACCTTACTCAAAAATGGCTAATGACACAGTTGCTTCAGCTGTGGTCAAAGCAAAAATACGATGAAGCCCACACAGCCTCAATCACCTTTACAAAATACAGCACTGGTGCTTGAAGCTGCATTTTATTTGTGTTGACAGTTTAAGGCTTCTTCCAGTGCAGCTCTGGCAAGCACAATACTGTAAACCTGTGTAGTCAAAAGTTCACTGCCCCAAGGCATTCATGCAGGAGTTATTTAGTTGTATCCACCTACGCCCTGTTTTAACCTGCTCTCTGAATCAATTTTTTTTAAACCCCAAATCAAAGTTCACAGGGCTGGAGTTTCTGCCTGATTGTGCTGGATTTCTTGGCACAATTTGCCTGAAATTGGCATAAACTAATAGAAATATTTGTATGGTTTTAAGTCCAGCAGAAATCGAGCATTCATAGTCTTTTGCCCTGTGTCAAGTAACGCCATGGGGGTGTTCTCCCATTCTACAACACATCTCCAATGGTGAACTAATCACCACTGGGAGTTTCCAGTAAGTTTGGTCACTTGGGAGAGCTTTTAAGGTTCTAAAGAATTAAATGTTGATGAAAGGGCACTGGCAGGCCCAATTTAAAGACTTCTAAATATACTGTACTTCCATGTTACTTCCATTCCCCATTATAGTTAGCAAATTATTCTGCAGATTTTTAATGTAATTTTCAATCCTTACAAATTAGGTTACAGGCTCTGGGTTGACACCGAATTGAAGTGTTCTTTTCAGCTCTTCTTCTTCAGCAGCCCCTGGTGTACAAGAATGACTTGCTTTGGTGGGTTGAGGTGGCTGAAGAGGCCAATGTAGGAACCAGACTCTTCTACAGATGGGGCAGGAGGTGGATGATGAGGCAGGTAGGTGGGTAGTTTGAGAGGAGCTGTGCTCCTTCTGCCACTTACACAGGGCTTCCATAAGCATCTGATGCATGAGCTCGAGGTTCTCTATAGCCTCCCTAATGATCTTCTCCATTTTTAGTGGTCAAGGGCCAGAGATTCTCCGAAGTTGATGTGGATTGTGCAGATACGTGTTTACATGTGCTTTCAGGCTAAAAGCCAAGTCATCACTGACGCTTTCACTGAAACATTCAAGAGTTCATGCCATGCAACACCCACAAGACAAAGGTCCTGTACCAACCTGCTCCCTCTGTACATACTTCCTGCCAACACTCAAGGTTCATGACAGGACACTGCAGACTGTGGTGATGAAATTCACCACTTCCTTCAATGTAACAGCAAGTATAATCTGAGAGACATGCGAGGCTGTCAGCAGTGTTAAATTTGTAGAGTTGCCATGGAGCATACAAACTTTAAATACAAAACTTGATGGCAATTGGTAGAGTGATGGTGTGGTGCACTCAGCAGTATCTCATACACTGTTTGGATATGGCAGCTGAAGATCCAATGACCAACCTAGATGATTTGTGTAACATTACCGAATTCTTGTGGTCCATCACCCTTAAGGTCTGTCTTCTGGAACTGACATCTAGGACTGCCTATTCTGACAGGCCCTGTACACAGAAGGCCTCCTGGTACCCCGCATCACTCCTACTTTGTACCTCATTTGCCAAGGCTCCAGTTTTACATCCAAAAGTGAGGAGTCCACTAATTCAAATCTTGTGCCATCCTTCACAGCTGCAGGTGTCAGATTTGTAGAACGACCACCAGCATTTGCTCCTGCCTCACCAACCCACTGAGATGTACAGACCAGATTTAAGGTTAAATTTAAGTGGAGTCATAATATTGCTTTGTTACTGATACTTCCAGCCAATAAACACCACAGTTGACACTGGCTGGTCACTGAAATGATAGAAACCAGCAAGCATTGGCATGCTGCCTGCATTGCCACTCATAACTTGATTTAATCGCACATTGAGATCTCTGTGCTTGTACTGAGCAACTTTTGAATTTAGCACTGGGGTGTCTTGGAATCATAGGGAGATAGAACACAAGAACAGGGTCTTCAGCCCAGAGTTCACACTGACCATCAAGCACCCACTTTTACACTAATCCTCCCTAACCCAATTTTTCCTCAGCATATTCCCATCAATTCACTGCACCTTCCCAGATTCTACCACTCACCGACTAGGGCAATTTACAGTGACTAATCAATCAACTGCTATACGTTTGGTCCTGTCCTGAAGGGTCTTAGCCCGAAACGTAGACTGTTTATTTCCCTCCATGGATGTTGCCGGACCTGCTGAGCTCTTCCAGTACTGTGTATTTCTCCAGATACATCCAGTATCTGCAGAATGTCTTGTGTCTCTGTACACCTTTGGGGTGTGATAGATAGCTAGAACACATGGAGGAAACCCACACAGGGAGAGTGTGCAGATTCCACATAGACAGTATCAGAAGTCAAGATTCAACCCTGGGCACTGAACTGTAAGTCAGCAGCTGTACGAGCTGTTCCACTCCCCCACCATTTCAATTGAAACATGTAGTTTCTATGCAAAACCCCAACAGGAAAAGGAAAGCAGTTGTTTGGTTGCTAGATTTCAGAAGCTGCAGGACATTGAGGAAAGCCTATGTCTCGCATTAAGTCTCAAGACAATCCTTGTATCATGCTTCACCTCATTGCTACAAATGGCTCATTAACATTCTTCACCCCATCTGTGTATTTTAAAAGACAGGGATACCACCTTGTTAGATAACCAATCATGACCCGTGGACAGAAGTCAGTTTGTCCAATGAGCTGGAGGAATATTCATCTGGCAGCAATGTGGCCAGTGAAACACTGCCCCAAGCTAGCCAACAAGTTGCTCACCTGCCTGCCACATCAGCCACAAGCATGTTGTAAACTTGAACCCAAGAAAATAGCAGCAGTAGTTGGAGAATGATACAGTGAAGATCTTCTCTTCTTAGGTTCTCCCTTAAGGGTGATGACGACTTGCTCCCACTCCAGTTCTGTGGGTTCTGAGTTGGCTTTTAAAACTAATCTGGGATCCACGTGCTCCACTACCAGTAGGCAAGGGGTTCTTGACAGGTTGGTAGTTTGGGAGACGATGCACCCCTTCCAGCCTTTACACTGGGCTCCCAAGCAATGGGCTAGAAGGCTCTCAGTTCCAACCCACACACTCTGTCACTTTAAGAAGTTATAGGTCACAGATTCCCATGAGTCAATGGGGTTGGTATAATTTTTCCCCAAGGAGGCTTTGAGAACATTCTTGAATCATTTCCTCTGTCCTCCAGTAATGCCTGGTTGTGATGTAGCTTGGGAGTGTCCATTTTGGGAGTTTGGTGTTGGGCATACTAGCTTACTTTTTATCTACTTATTACAATACAGGCCATTCAGCCCAGTGAGTCATGGCAGCCCCTGACAAAGCAATTTCATCTTATTTCCCAGTAGCCTTTTAACTTATTCTCTCTCATGTCCATCAACTCCCCTTTGATTCTTTTGGCAGTTACTTACAGGGGTAAGAGTAACCAATTAACCTGCCAGCACATTTTTCGGATGCAGGAGGAAACTGGCGGACACACAGTGGAAACCCATGTGATCACATGGAGAATGTGAAAACTCCACAAGGTTAGAATCAGACTTGGGTCACCGCAACACTAGAGCAATTTGAATGATGTGGTCTGCCCATCCAAGTTGTCTCAGAGTCTTGAAGTTTGGGATATTGTCCCAATAGAGTACATAGTCTTTGGTTGGTTATTCTGCTAGTGGATTTGAAGTATTCGGTGGAGATAATGTTGATAGTATCATTTGAGGTGCCTGCTGGAGGTAGCCCATGTCTCTGAAGTAGCCTGGAAGTCTAGTAAACCATGAAATTTGTTCCAGGTTTGATGTCTTGATCTTCAAACACATTTTTTCCTCAGATTGTCAAAGGTTGGAGGTGGTGTACCAAAAGCAATAGTGAACGTCATCATTGGTGTCTGCCTTCACTGAGAGATGACTCTTGAGATACAGAAAGGGGGCCACATTATTGCTGTGGGATGGCAATATGCATTGGAGACACGATGTTAGAGGACCTTTGTTTTGTGGATGTTTACAGTAATGTCTTGGAACTCCCCCTCCAAAATGCACATGGTTTGTGTTTTGCTGGCCAATAACCCAGGTTGGAGTGACTTGGTTCCCGAGAGAATCTGAACAAATTCCCTTTGCTCCTGAAGAAAACCTCCACTCTACTGGGAAGCTGGTTGGAGCTGAAATTTCAGAAGCATAAGAGCTTACGAAATAGTATCAGCAGTTAGTCATATGTATCCTCAATGCTGCTCCGTTATTTAATAGGTTTATGGTTACATAGATTCATACTTTTACATTGGCTCATTCTTTTACATTTGTTACATAGACTCTTGGTTAATCTTTATCTCAATGCCACTTTCCCATACTAACCCCATATCCTTTGATTATCTTTAAATATTTAAACATTCACTGATCCACTAAACAAAATCTGAGACAACCTCCACAGTCCCTTTAGGTAGAAAATTCCAAAGATTCATTACTCCTGGATGAAGAAATTTCTTCTCACCCAAGCCTGAATGGTCCCTTATTTTGCAACTGTGACTCCTAGTTCTAGATATCCAAGTCAGGAAAAATATCGTCCCTGCATCTCCCCTGGTGAACAGAATAGAATCCAAAGCTGCTCGAGTGGAATACATTGACTGCTAACAACCTAGGTAGATTGCAAGGAATTATTGTTTGTGTAGCACGTTTTACAATGCAGACAACATAAACCAAGTAAACACAGGAACAGCGAAGAAGTTATTAGTATCCAAAAGCCAGTGTTACAGAAAATAAATTAGTGTTAAGCATTAAAATCACAATAATTTTTCACTATATTCAGCACTTTTTTCCTCAATTTCCAAAGATTGAATTAACTAAATTTGGAGTTGAAGAACCAGTTTTTTACCTCAATTATTAATCTCAGATTTGGGGAGACAGTAATAGGTCATATATTCCTTACTGATACTTTATTATCAGGCCAAAAATTGTTAAATAACACCAAACTTAAGAATCTTTAAACTTTAAAATATGTTGATATAGAAAACAAAAATCAATAATTTGTTCTTTTTATAAGAATGCTTAGGTAAACTTTCTTCTAACAGAAGTTATGGATTCCTTCTTTCGTTCTCACCTGTGAGAATTTCCACAACACTGCCAGATGCGATACTCCTCCATGAGATCAATATGGTCCAAGGTGGAATTGTAGAAATCCATGAAGGGAATACTTGGAGGATTTGCCAGACTATTTGCTGCATCTGTATTAATGGCAACCATTAAAATATCACTAAAATTTAACATCTGCTATTATGCTAATCATTGAAGCACCATGGGAATTTACCACCACGAGTAATGGTCATCATTAAAACAACCCTAAAATTTAAGATCTGTAATAATGGTAATCCTTACAACACAAGAATTTAACTCTTGCATGAAGGTAGCTATTACAACACCACTAATGTTTAATATTGGTACCAATGGTAACCATTGAAGCATAACTAAAGATTAATAAATAAAACATTTTGTCAATATAAATTATAGTCAAAAAAAACAATGCATAACTAACTCACTTCATGGGAGAGGAGGCCTTTCAGCTCATTGGGAGTGCTGGATACCTTGCCACACCGATCCAAAGCTTAACCCACTACGTTAACCACTTTGACTAACATTCTTTGTTTCCCTGCTTATGTAATGTTAAAAGGTGCCATTCTCCCTGCTTCAACCACAGACTCCGAGGATACATTCAATATCTCAAAAACCTGCTGCACAAAAATTCCTCCTAACTTTCTCCCTTACTGCCTTGGTGTCTAATCTTTAATAATCCTTTCATATTGCTTTCCCAACCATTCACCTCACAAAAATAACCATTTGATTTTAAAACCAAAATTAAATTTTCTCTTAGCTTTCTTTGTTTGAGTAGCAGCCGCCCCAGTACTCCTTCTAGCATTAGTTTCTCACCCAGTGTCATTCTGGTGAATCCACAAGAACTATATTTTAAATGACTTTTTTTTTAAATGTTTTGGCACCAAAATTAAACTGTTCTGAAATGCCATATACAGTAAATGTATAATTTCCTTATTCTAGTACTTCCTGCTCCTGTTAATAAAATCCAAAATGCTATTAGACATTTTCATGCAATCATAGCTTCAATCTTTAGGGAATGGGATCTAAAATCTTTTTCCCTGCTTTAGCCATGTGCAGGAATAAACACCATGTCCTTCCATAATTATCAATACTTTTCATTCTCCAGCTTTGCTTTAACTGCTCTGTGCAATCACATACACAACTATCAATGCGGACATCAATCCAAGCTCTCTCATTTGGTCTTATTTTAAGCATCTCAATTCTTCTATGCCAACTGTGATTCACTTGGTAGCACTCTTAGTCAGAGGGTTCCTCATTCAAGCAGCACGAGTACAAAAATCTAGGCTTATATACTGATGATACTTGGCCCAACCATGATGGATTTGAATAAACAAGGTTCAAAATATTATTCAGCTCTGCTATTTCACATGTATTACAAACTGATGTCACTTTGCCAAATTTTCAAAACGGTGTGAAAAGTAGCAATTTTAAATATGGGTATAATAAATTAAAAAATGGCAAATGTTGTAAGTACTTGGCAGGTCAGGCAGTGTCTTTAAGGGAGAGAAACAGAGTTAATGTTTCAGGGTGATGAAATTTCACCAGAACTTAGGAGTTCTGATGAGAGGTCATCAACCTGAAACATTGAATTCTGATGGAATGTAATTGATCTGAAACATTAACTCTGTTTCTCTATTCACAGATGCCACCTAACCTGTTGAGTATTTCCAGTGTTTTCTATCTTTATTTAAATTTCCAGTGTCTAAATTTTTTTTTGCTGATTATTGCTTTTCAATTACTTGATTGTCTTTGCCAAAGACTACATAACAAGTAAACCTTGTTATCAGTAATGTGAACAGGAATCAAAAACTAGTTTTTTCCCCCCTAAATGGAGGTGTTGTTTGTACTATTGTTCAAATTATTGAGCTGCACTAAAACTAGCACATTTTAGCTTTGTCATTGTCTACATTTGAGATATACAAAGAAACAGAAAGCCACAGGTACTCACTAAGCAAAGCTAGGACTTTGGTTGCTGAAGAAATCCACCATGTACATTTTGCCAGGGGCGGCAAGTCATCTGGCTTTGCTGGGAACAGACGTAGAGATACAAACTGCAGCAATCTTTCTACTAGTTGCTTAAATCTTCTCAGAGGCATTCTGGTGAAAGCACATATCGATGATGCTGTTAGTCAATATCCTGCCATATTTCATTTTGGAAGGATTCAATAACATACTTCAAAAATGGTTCTGAGTTTATTATATGTTATGAAGGCTAACGATGTCCCATGCTTATTTTCTCATCTGTACCTACCTTAGCCACTGCAGCAGGATGAGGTGCTACTGTACATTTTGGAAGACTCAGCTGCAGAGGGAATAGCTAGATTTCTTGCTTGTTCCCAGTAACCAGAATATCCTTTTTTTAAAAAAAAAAGGATGTCTACTTGAATACAGGTTTGGACAAATAAACAACTGATAATCCATTGGAAAGGTCTACACACAATCAAAAGCTATTCAGATGGAATAAAGGGGTCTGATCAACTATCTCAGGATTAAGCAGGGATATTCAGGAGAGACAGGGCAACAGAAAGTTACGGCTTCAGGAAAAGTAAGACCTTTGAAGTAAGTGTTTGATAGCATAGGTGAATATTACTGAGGTCTAAAGTTCTCAAAATAATTTCACCAGCTGGTAGTCCAGTACCAAGCCAATATGGACATCTTTATTCACAGCTCTGGGTCTGTATCCTAAGATTGTCTGCACAGCTTTCAACTCAGATAGGGGCTTCTTAAGAATTGCATATTCTATCTTGACAGAAGGAGAATCTCATACTTTCTACCAGCTCTAGCCAGAAAGAGCTTTTCTGGTCACATGGGTATGCAAAGACATCAATGGCAATCATAATCAGACATTGATGAAGGGAAATATTGCAACCAGCTCATGACTTTAAATCATCATCTCAACTGAGTTGTAATCTCGGGTTAATAGGAGAGTTAATTATGCCATTATTAGCCTTATGACTGATTGGCAGGAATCAGAATTATTTTGGCATGGAAGGAGTGACAGAATTCATAGAATCATTACAGCACAGGAGGAGGAGGATATTCAACTGATTGAGTCTGTGCCAATTCTTTGCAAGTGCAAACTAGTCAGTCCTGCCCAGTGTCTTTCCTTGCACATCTGAAGATTTTTTTTCTTGGATGTCCATCCAGTTCCTTTTTAAAGACTGAATCTGCACCACCCTTTCAGGCAGTGAATTGCTGATCACAACTACCTGCTGCTTGAGAAGGTATTATTTCTTCATGTTGTTCCTGGCTCTTTTGCCAATCATCTTTGACTGATGTCCCTTCTATTAATAGGAACACATTTTCTTTTTTCACACTATGGAAAGGAATTAGCATTGTTCCTGCAGTGTTGGTTAATAGAGACTCCTGGAGAACTTCTGACATGCTAGTGTGAAAGGGATATTAGTAAATTGGTACTCTTTAATACCTTTCCCTTTTTATTTCCACAAAGCCAACATTAATCCCAGGGATGGGAGAAATGGAAAAAAGGTAAATGTTTCAGAAAAACCAACTGTTCAAAATCTACTTTTATAAACTACTTCCCTGGGTAAGTCCAATATGTGTTTAAACAAATTTTAGTTGTTCTAATATTCCCCACAGCCGACTACACTTCCAACAGGGCAAATATCAGTCACACCAAAATACACCAAAGCTATTGTAAATGTACTAAGGGTAAGCCACACCCTTCAGAGTTTCTAGGCCCATCAACAAAAGAAAATGTTTACTTTTGAAACCAGTGAACCAGAAAATGATGATCCGCTTCAGACAAAGTGGCCATCTGCCGTAACAAGTGGGCATAGATGATGTAAGTTGATGTGCCCGCAAATTGAGGATTCTACAGGAAAGAAAATCAAACAGTATATAATAACCATCTGATTAGAAACCCAGAACCCAAACAAATTGTATTTAACTGCTTCAACATGGAACCCTTCAACAGCAGATTGTGGAACAACATGTTACATGGCAAGCATCTCACATACAATTCATAGAACAAACTATTTGCTTCAATTGGTCTCTGCTGTCACATGTGCTCTCTTTGAACTGTTTCAAGGCAGCATGTTTAATAATGGATACCAAAGTTTAAGATTTTGAGGACTTTATTTTGTGGTGATTATACCCAAGTATCATAAACTAGTAATGCCTTGTAGGATAATAGGCCCATACCTGCACAAGTAAAAAATAAGCGCGAAGGTCATCTTTTGTCCGTGGCCTAGAAAAATGGCAAAACAAATTCAATATTATAGAAGGAAGAGTAGGATGAAGGTTCTGTACAAAATTCCAATTACAAGTTGATTCTGCACTAATAACCCTGGTGGTAAAATCCAAATGAAGGCACATTTCAACCAAAGAATTATTGCAAATGACTAATGAAAACAATCAATGTTATCACGCAGAATCAATGTTATCATGCAGAAATAGCTAACACCTCTAGTTGGCAGTTTTCTCTCCTGGAGGCATCACTGATAATTGCCTGATGCAGCTTCCAGGTAGTCATTTTCTAACCAATGCACAATCCTCACGCACATCTTTATCATTGCACTTTCCAGCAGATATTGTGGATAGTAAATGAAAGATGAATCCATGGTTGATTTTTTTTCCTCTCCATTCATTCTGAAACCACTGCAACAGCCCTCCTGTCCCATTAGGCAGAACTAGTTAGCACAAAACAAATTAGTAATTGAACCTGGTGGGAGTTAATGACAATATGAGGAGAATAAAAGATGGAATTAAGGTAGGATTAGTGTAAAAGGGTGGTTGATGGTCAGCACTGAATTGGTGGGCTGAAGGACTCGTTTCTATGCTGTATCTCTGTGACTCTAACCAGGAGCCCTCTAAAATAGTAAGTTTTGGCAATTCCTCTAGAAGCAACCAATCCTCTAAGAAGCAGTGGTTCTCAGTCTGACATAATGACTGAAACATGACGGTTCTGACCCAGTTCATGGAGTCTAAATTGTCTATAAGCAAGCCAGAGCTTTGGTTTCTATTGCAGTCTTAAATGCACACCTTGCTCAGTCGTCGTGAGATAATGCCAAATATGAAGTCACTTGAAAACACTTGTGGTTTTCTGGTCTGACTGTGTGAAATCCACCCAGATCGAATCGAGACGTTCTCTGAACATAATGTGAAGGAAGACTTTAGCTCATGTAATTCAGGGAGATCCCTTGAATATCCTGGACTTAAAGCATTAATTTTAGAATAGATTCTCATTGTTTACACTTAGTGGAATTAAGTCCATTTACAAAACTCTTAACTGATGCCGTTTTTAAAATCAAGGTCACCACAAAAAGTCCAACAAAGATAAACAGAGCCTCTCTTCCCAACATATCCTACCCCTTTTACAATGCTGGAAGCTTAGAGTTGGCGACAGTTGTGCAAGTCGAGCTGCCAGGAGCATGCTGCCTCCAGAGGCAATGAATAAGGTAGGTAAAGCCTCTTTCACATCAACATTGTCCTTTACAATTTTGTAAAAATTAGTATCTTTTCAAATTTGCCAGGCAATCTTCATTGGCAGCAAATGCAAATGGACTTGAAGTCAAAGGCATAAATTGTTATGATAAAGGCTTTAAACCACTCCTTTCACTATCAGTGCAGTGAAGTACAATGATTATACACTGTAAAATTTTGTGAGCCCAGCATAGAAAGGAATCCAGCTGCTGAGTAAAGTCTATGGAATGTGTTCTGTAAATGTAACCACACTACATTGGGGCAGTCTGTAAATCTGACTCAGTTAATCTTCAAAATTTATCACTAACTAAACTCCACCCAGTAACTGTCATTTTAAACAGCAGCCAACTGTTCAAGTTTCTGGCCTTATTAGGGTGATCAGTTCCACTGAGTGAATCACACATTTCCTTCAAATAAATGCCTGGGAACAGGATTTGGAGGTTGGATATGGAGCAGATGTTTATAGTACCAAGTATCTCATCACACATTGTACTTTTAATGGAGCATCCAAACAAAGAGCTCTATTTATATTTTTCTTTATGAGCAGAGTCCTTTAATACAGTGGTGACCAATTCACATCCTGAGTAAAGTGCAGTTCTTTGTCCCCACAAATGCAAGCTTCAAGAACACACTGGTCATGAAATTGGGCTCAGTGGGCTGTTGCGAACTGATGGAGTTTGTGGCTTAAAGTAGAGTTTTACCTGAGCCTACACCAGTTCTCGAGACACAAAGGCGTTCACAGTTGTACAAGACATTGGTGAGGACGCATTTGGAATAGTGTGTTCAGTTTTGGTCACTCTGCTATAGGAAAGATGCCAGTAAGTTGGAAAGAGTGAAAAGGGGATTTATGAGGATGTTGCTAGGACTTGAGGGACTGAGTTATGAAGAGAGGTTGAGCAGGCTGGGATGTTATTTATTGGCATATAGGAGAATGAGGGGTGGTCATATGGATGTGTATAAAATCATGAGGGGCATACACAAGGTGAATACATTCACTCAGTCTTTTTCCACAGGGTTGGGGAAATCAAGAACTACAGGGCATAGGTTTAGGGTGAGAGGGGAAAAAGATTTAATAGGAACCCGAGGGACAACTTTTTCCACCCAGTTGGTGGTCCGTATATGGAATGTGCTGCAGGTGGTGGTTGAGTCAGGTACATTAACAACATTTGAAAGACAGTTGGACAGATACATGGATAGGAAAGGATTAGAGGTAAATGGGCCAAATGCAGGCAAATGGATCTAGCTTAGCTGGGAATCGTGGTTGGCGCAGACTGGTTGGACCAAAGGGCCTGTTTCCGTGCTGTACGACTTTTGTGATCTTGAAAGGAGAGAGGAGAGCAAGGTGGTGTGTCAGAAAGCGAGAGGGAGATTGGCCTTGTTCACACTGGGCTTTCTGGAAGCACCTTTCTGACAAAAACTTGACAGCAGTGAGATGCTTGACAAAGACCCTGCTACGCCTTGGAGATCACCATTGAAATCTACCATGAGCCTCACCATCAGGTGCACGGCTGGGCTGGTCTGGTCTTGTCTTGCAGCATTCGACTTCAAAGCAACAGCCACACTGAGCTTCCTTGGTTCCTTTTCTTGCCAGGATGGTGTCGGAGATGCAAGTCACATATCCCACACTGCTGAGTGCGGGAGGGTCCTTTACCCAAAAAGGTGATGGGTTCACCTCCTTCTCTTTGGGAGGGCAGCATCAGGCCGAGGGAGAGTAGGAATTTTCTACATTGGTGGGATTAACAGTGATGGAAGGAGGGATTGACTAGACTCATCGCACGGATGGTTCGCGAGGATGTTCTTGGGAAGTACCCACTTGAAGCTGTTCCACGAACATGATCAGATGAGAGTCAAATGCACAATTCTTGGGTAGTTGCCATGACATCTGTATCCTATGATAACCTGCTGTACCCCCTCCTTCTTAGCCACTGCATCAGCTACTTGGGCACAACAAAGCCTGGCTTCACACAACCCAGGTCGAGGAGAACAGGAATGTAGCGAGAGCCACACTGTCACTGTGATGTCACTGAGTAGAAAATCAGAGCCTAAGCAATGGTTCTGCTGCCTGAGTTGGTTGGGTGGGTCTTACACAACCTGCCAATCATGTGCCTCAGTCCAAGTCAGCTTTGATGATCAGGAGGTAGTGAAACAGGAGGGTGGATTAAGGAGAAGACTATTGAGTCACCGTCAGTTTATGCTGTTGGGGAAAGGCTGATGGAATTAAGCTTTTGGTGAAGTGGACACTGAATGGAATCCCCTTTTCTCAGAAAGTGTGGTGATCCATTCTCTCACACAGCAAGCAGACAACATTTAGAAGTAGACCGATAGGTGCCAGGTAACATCTGTCCCGCACAAGTGCATGGAAGTAACCATCTCCAACAAATTACATGACCACTTCTTGATATTCATCACCACCATCTTCACTGAATCCCTGCCATCGAGATCCTGGGATTTTGGTGGGGGGGGGGGGGGGGGGGGGGGTGTTGGTGGTGGTAAGTGAGGTTTGCATTGATCGGAAATTTCAGCTACATGGCTGAAAGGAGTGAGGCAGAGGTTAGATAAATCAGTGGAAAGTGACTCACCTCTTAACTCTCCAAAGCCTTTCCACCACTTACAAGGCATGTCAGGAGTAGGATCCACATCCCTGCATGAATGCAGCTCCAACAACACAACAAGCTCAGCACCATCTAGTACAAGGCAAACAGTCTGATTTGCAATACAGGCATAGCCCTGAACATTCACTCCTTTTTTTCCACCAGAGGTGCAGTGTGCACTTGGTACAAAATGCTTTGTAGTAACTTGACAGGGCTTCTCAGCAGCAGCCTCAAACCGCTGACCTCTACTACCGAGAAGCAAAAGGGCAGCATGCATGTGGGAATAACACCACCTCCAGGTTTCCTCCAAGCCACGAAACATTGACTTGTAAATTTATCACCATTTCTTCATCTATACTGGGTTAAATTCATGCAACTCCCTATCCAACAGCATTGAGGGAATACCTTCACTTCAATGATTACAGTGGTTCAAGGCAGCAGCTTAATATTACCTGCTCAAGGACAATTGGGAACAGGCATTAATTGCTGGCTTTGCACATGGCATCCATAACACATGGATATATAGTAAAGCATAGCAATTAATGGAAATAGTAACCTTTAAATTGGAGTGGAAAACATTTTTTTTTAAATACTATGAGATCCAACATTGATTTTATCAGGACCTTATCAGCCCAGTGGTCAGTTCATGGTGAAATCACACCAATTGTTAAATTGGACCAGGCCCTTGTATTTGGGATCCACATTATCACACCTTTTCCCATTGTCAGCCAAGTACCTAATGACACCACTGTTCATACAATCCCCATTTTAGACTTTACCAACATCAAGTGGAGCCTCAAATTCTGCCCTCTCCCCACCAAGTATTGCTTACTACTAGATGCAGGAATTTTGTTGTCCAAGTTCCTGGGCTATGCCCTAATATTTCCCCAAACTGTATGCACTATTTTTAATGAATGTTGGTAGAGGAATTCAATATCCCTCATGGGTAGTTGGGTAGTTAAATTGTAGCCAGGCCTCTGACCACTGAGCCAGACACACGAGTTTGAATCCCCCATGGCAGCTGGTGAATTTTAATTCAAATAATTGAATAAATCCTGAATTATTAAAAACTAATTTCAGTAATGCTAACCTTGAAACCACTAGGTTGCTGTGGAAACCCATCCAATTCACCAATGTCCTTCAGAGAAGGAAATCTGCCATCTTTAACCAGTGTGACCAGCATGCAACTCCTGACCCACCAATGTGGTTGACTCAACAGCCTCCATAGTACACGGGTAATTAGGAACGGGCGTCTCCAGTGACATCACATTCTGTGAATGAAGACATTTTAAAAATGTTTTCTTTCTTATTCCTTTAGCTGGAAACTCTTACTCTTTGGTGAATACACATGTAAAATGAAAAACTATAGAATGCTGCCATTAAATCACTGGAAATAACCTTGCTCTTCCTTGTACACAAAATCAAAATAGAATCGACTATCCACGTACATCACTTGCTACAACTTCCAAATTGCTGATGTAATCTGTTGACAGGACATAAAAGCAAGCTCATTCAGAAAAATACATACACTTACCCTTTCCATTCTTTCAGCAGACTGTTAATAATCCCTTTCAGTACTGCTTTCTGGATATCCTGGGGCTAAAAACAGCAACAGTCTGAAGTTTTTATACATAATCAATATATTTTAATTGCACATAATAGACCAACACATTATTCTTTGTATATTTTATCAGTATCCATAATCTGCTAATGTTTGTTGTTAACTACTGAATGTTCAGCAAAGACTGGTAATGTCCAAACTTTGGAAAGCACAAACATAATTCCTATGAGGCTGCATATGGTAAATTGATGGATCTCTATTACTTGGAGGAGGAGGACAGGAACACACATATAATCCACATTGTATTGTTCTGCTGAAGTACAATTGTGTGCAACTTGGTGTGGTTTAAAATAACAGTACATTTGGAGCAAAGATCCATCATAATCATTTGATGGTACATGAAAGCAATGTTAAGAGTGTGTACTGCAAATTAAAATGTTGCAGTACTCCAAATAATTATGAAACAATTCAAACTTACAATTTACTTTCACAAGTTTGTATCACAGCAAATCTGTACACCCACAACTACCTTTCCCATGGTCAAGCAGTGATACGAAACCAACAATATGGCTATCTCCAAGCAGTTACTAGTTTCAAATGAGTTACTGTAATACTACAGTACTGCCATTGAACTTTGTGCTGTCACTTTATTTGGAAACTGCCTGACCTAATGAGCATTTCCAGCATTTCCTGTTTTAGCTTCCGATTTCCAGTCATTTAGAATCACTATGGCACAGAAGGAGGTCATTCAGCCATCAAGTACATACTGGGTTCTCTATACAGTGATCCTGTTGGTCCCATTTCCCTGTCATCTCTGTATAGCTTAAATTATTTTCCTTCAAATACCCATCCAATTCCCTTTTGAAAGCCAGAATGAAAGCCACACATCCAAGGCTCGGGATCCAGATTATACCCACTGTGTAAAAAAGCTTTTTCCTCACATCTTCCTTGCTTTTTGTGCCCATTACCTTGAATCCATGACCCTGCTCTTAGAGCCATGTATTGTTGGGACCTTTCCCTCTATCTGGTCTACCTAAAGGCATGATGATCTTGTACACCTTAACCAAATTTTCCCTCATCCTTCTTTGCTCTTAAGGAGCTTAATCCAAGTTTCTGTACTCTAATCCTGCAGATGAAGTTCCCTCGATCCTGCAGCTATTCCAGTAAATCTTTTCCAGACCCTCTTTATGACCTTCACATCCTGACTAAAATGGATGCTATACTCCAGATGTGGCCTAACCAATATAAAAGGTTCAACGTAACCTGTGTTCTTAAATTCTACACTTCTATTTATCACATTCAGATCTCATGTGCTTCTCTCAACGTGTCCAGCCAGCTTCAAAGAAGAATGCACTGTTCTTTAGAATTCTGCCATTTAATTTATATTGTGTGTCTACCTTCTTTTTGCCAACATGTATCACATCACCCTTTTTATTAAATTTTATCTATCCTCTTTCAGCCCATTCTGCTGGCTCATCTTTCTCTTGCAAACCATTACTAAACTCCTCACTTTTTAACCACACATCCAGGTTTGGAGTCATCTGCAATTTCTAAAATTTTATTCTGTATCCTCAAAAACAACTCATTTACATTTATCAAAAAGGTCTTAGATATTTTGCTTTTATGTCCATGTAAGAGTGGCACAAAAAAAATTTAGATGAATCATTGTCTGGAAAGCTTTTGATCTATATATTGTAATTTTTAATATTTTGTTAAAGATGGTAATAGTATACTCACTGTGCTCAGCAAGGCATCATAGACACTGTTGATATATTTAACATTAATACCTGGATCTTCAATTGTATTAAAAGGTGCACTGACATCTCGCTAAGAATTCATGGAAGATAAAATATGAAGACCGAGTTTAGACAAAAATAAAGAAAGCATTAATGCAAAATTAATGTTAATTTCCTTTACATGGTAAAAAAAACCCAGATATTGGAAAGGAGCCAATGCATCTCCCATTTACTCAAATAAATATTGACAAAGCTGTACAAATAATACAAGTCCTCAATGTAAGTGAATTTTATCAGACATAGCATCAATGTTACCTTCACTGCAATAAACAACCAACTCATTGCAGAAATGAAACACTTCCTATGCATGGCCAACCATCAGTTTGTCTCCTGCTTTTGCACCCAACATAATGAGAGTCCTGAACATTCTTGTTCTTCAATTTAAGTATAAGCAGCATTGAGAGAATACACAAGTTTAGACTGGTGCAATTCATGTATAAAAGACTCCCAATTTCTTTCATTAAAATTGGAATCATTATATGAAGAAACATCTGCAAAGCAGAATAGAATAAAAGGAAGCCTGAGAAATGTATCTCACCTCTTTTCACACACTTAGATTTCTCAGCTTCCACAAAAATTCACTATGTATGTCCTACCTTTATTAGTTCTCCCAAGTGCATCATCTAGCACTTATCAAGATTTAATTCCATCTGCCATTGCTCCATCCATCACCAACTGATCAATACCTTCCTATAAATTAAGACTACCCTCCTCTGTCAACACCACCAACAACTTTCACATCAAATGCAAACTTACTAATTGCACCTTCTACACATATCCAAATCTTTAATGTATGTCACAAACAGTAAACACCCAGCGCCAATTCCTGTGGTATACCACTGGTCACAGGCTTCCAATCACAAAAACAACCGTCTATCATTACCCTCTGCCTTCTATTACCAACACAATTTTGGATCCAATTTGCCAACTTTTGAACCCCATGGATTCTAACCTTTGGGCTAGTCTCCCATGTGGGACCTTGTCAAAGGCCTTACTGCAGTCCATGTAGAATGCATCAACTGCACTGATCTCATCAATACAGCTTGTTACTACTTTGAAAAATTCAGTCAAATTGGCAAACAGAATCTCCCCATAACAAGCCACACAGGTGATCTGGGATTAATCCCTGCCTTTCTAAGTGTAAATTAATCCTGTCCCTAGAACTTCCCTACCGCAGATATTGGGAGGAGAATTAGGAGGCAGGAATATGGTGCCTTAGAGCATGTTATTAAAAGATGAAGGTTATGGTGAAGTCTGATCTTTGGAATCTGTAGGTACATTGTAAGGGGTGAGGAAAACAAAAAACTTTGATTTATACGAGATGGTGGTCATCAGTAGCTGACATGAACTAACATTTGAGAAGAGGGACATGGCAGGACTGGGGGCACTCACAGATTGGAATAAAGTGCAGGAAAGAATAATATTTAGATTTTCAGAGCAGGGAGATGGATTTTTTAATTCTTGAATTGCCACTCTATCTTTGTGTCCTGATCCAAAATATTGGACACCTTAAATTAAATAGCAAATGCTGGAAATTCCCAGCTTGAGCTTTAGGCTTAATATTTCAAGTCAATGACCTTTTAAAATGCTGTATAGGTGCTGCTTGACCTGTTGAGTTTTCCAGTTTTATTTCAGATTACCAGCATCTGCTGTATGGATGTTGTACAGCTTGCTAACCTTTCAAACAAGAGATTTGCACTAGATTCCTTGGCAGAGTTTTTGATGTTAAATATAAGCATAAAAACCCCAATCTTCAACAAAATACCCAATTAGAAAGCAATGTAGTTGCACAAGACATTAAGCTTTGTAGTAATCAGAACAATCTATAATCTACCCTGACCAGGGCGCACTGAGCTCTACTCTGAGAGTACTCTAAGCTTTCATTGGATAGCCCCTCTATCATCAATCCTGATCAGGACATTGAGCTCTGATCTACACCAATCAGAACTTCCAGTGCTCTACGCTAATGAAGACACCCTATGTCCTATGTTGATCAGGACAATCTATAATCTACCCTGATTATTGACAGCTGTGTTGATTAGGACATTACTTTCTGTTCTACCCTGACCAATTTCTCTTATCTAATATCACTTATAGTTTATTTGTATTGGAAATAGGACTGACTATTATGTGCACATTATAAGTTGAAAACATTATTTTGCCTCATTATTTTCCTTATCTGTTAAAAACAAATATCTTTTCTATTTAACTGAATTTTCACTTCTACAGCATCTAGATCAATGACTTTTTCAAAAACTTAGTGCTTTTGAAATTCACAAATGAAGCAGATTTAAAAGCAGACATTAAAAGATAGAACGGATAAACCATATAGTTTATCAGGAAGATGTGGAATCCAAATTATAAATCAGGAAGTTGGGTGTCATAATTAGAAAGCAAATAATTGATACTTCTAACATAGGGTTTTTTGTAATTTGTATCTCGGTTGGATCACTCCATCTCATGGGAACATAAAATGAGCACTGTGCCGTGTCTCTCGGGAACAGTTACTGAAAATCATTAAAATCATCTACAACTTGTTAGATAGGGACACGATGAATAGGTGTAACACCAGCTCCATTTTTTTTTCCTGAAACAAAATGAAACATCTGTATACCTTGAAAGCTGCGTTAAGTTCCAGAAAAGAATCAAATGTTGTTGAATAAAAATCATGGACAATTTTCCAGTCTCCTGAAGTCTTGGCTTTTTCTATATCTTCCCTGTAATCATAAATATAAACAAATACATGTGTTTATGTTAATCAAGCTAATAATGTTTATCTTCATTAAAATTCTGCCTTGGCGAATGCCGAATGTCACTATACTCCTTAGTTATAGTCTAACAGTTCAAAATTAGATACGAACCATAGAATAGCACAAAACAGGCCCTTCAGCCCACCATGTTGTGCCATCCATCAAACCACCCTCACACTACCTAACCCCTTCCTCCCACATATCTACTCTATCTATTCCTTTCAGTATTTTATATACCTCTATCATGTCTACTCTCATCCTCCTCCTTTCCAGTGAATAAAGCCCTAGCACCTTAAGCCTCTCCTCATATTCAATACTCTCTAATCTAGGCAGCATCCTGGTAAATCTCCTCTGCACCCTCTCCAAAGCCTCCACATCCTTCCTATAATGAGGCGACCAGAACTGAACACAGTACTCCAAGTGTGGCCTAACTAGAGTTTTGTAAAGCTGCATCATCACCTCGTGGCTCTTAAACTCAATCCCGCGATTTATGAAAGCCAACATCCCATCGGCCTTCTTAACTGCTCTTTCCACCTGTGAGGCAACTTTCAATGAACTGTGAATATGAACCCCCAGATCCCTCTGCTCCTCCACACTGCCAAGTACCTTGCCATTCACCCAGTATTCTGCCCTGGAGTTTGTCCTTCCAAAGTGTGCCACCTCACACTTCTCCGGATTGAACGCCATCTGCCACTTGTCAGCCCAGCTCTGCATCCTATCAATATCCCTCTGTAAGCTCCAACAGCCCTCCACACTATCCACAACACCGATCTTAGTGTCGTCTGCAAACTTACTAACCCAGCCCTCCACCCCCTCATCTAAGTCATCTATAAATATCACAAATGAAGAACATATGCTTCAATAAACAGATGGATCCACTTACTTGCAACAGTCATACAGCACAGAAACAGGATCTTCAGCCTACCAAGTCCATATAAACCATCAAACACCCATCTACACTAATCCCATTTTATTCTCTGCACATTCCCCTCAATTCCCCCCAGATTTTACCACTCACCTATACACTAGAGGCAATCTACAGTGACCATTTAACCCACCAACTGGTAGGTCTTTGGGATGTGGGAGGAAACCAGAGCACCCAGAAGAAGCCATCCTGGTCACAGGAAGATATGTAAATTCCATACAGGCAATGAAACAATACAGCACAGGAACAGGCCCTGCAGCCCACAATCTGTGCCAACCATGATGCCAAATGAAGCTAATCCCATCTGCCTGCACATGATCCATATCCCTCCATTCCCTTTATGTTGAGGTGTCTAAATGCCTCTTTAATGCCACTATCATGTCTGCTTCCACAACCATCCCTGGAACCACATTCCAGGCACCTACCACTGTGTAAAAAAAAAACTTGCCCCACACATCTCCCTTAAACTTTCTCCCTTACCTTATAGCTACATCGTCTAGTATTTGACATTTCTATCCTGGAAAAGTGACTATTTACCCTATCTATGCCTCTCATAAGTTTTATAAACTTTCATCAAGTGTCCCCTCAGCCTCCAACACTCCAGAGAAAGCAATCCAAGTTTGTCCAACTTCTCCCTACAGCTAATACTCTCTAATCCAGGCAACATCTTGGTGAACCTCTTCTGCACCCTCTCAAAGCCTCCACATTCTTCCTGTAGTGGGGTGACCAGAGCTGCACACAATACTCCAAGTGCAGCCTAACCCAAGTTTTATACAGCTGCAACACGAACTGCTACATCACTTAAGATCAGGACTGAATCTACAGTACTTACTGGAGCAATGACAATGACATCCACTATCATGATGTCACTCACCTCCTCCCAAAAAATAATTTGAATACAACAACAAAATATTAGTCCATACAATTTCTGACTTTTGAGCAATATCAACAACAGCCTTATACAGATAACTGAAATCCTCATATGCCCTATAGGGACTTGAATGGTTCAGAGGATGTTCCATTTCACATACAGTAACTGTGATTTTCAGATCCTACCCTGTTGAGTGCTTAGAATCTGCATATTAACTCAACTGATTTTTGCCAAAGTTATTACAAAAACACCAGCTGGGCCTTTGGGGATGACTACTATAGATTATGCTGTGTGAGGAATGGTATTATTCAAAAATGATGAATACTTGATAAAATAGATGATCTTCCTTCTACTATCATTCAGACATCTCTTGTGTATTGTACAAGCCTCATTAAAAGAATATAATTTTAAGTACAGGGAATGGTCTTAACTAGAATATCCCATCCCGTAACCAACACAAATCCACCTCATCCCAGCTCAAGACACGATTTTTCCTCAAACCATTCAGAAATTGTTAAATCACTACATAAAAACATTCCCTATTTAACTCCATGATAACCAATCATGTAGGGACTATATTTCAGACATGTTGTGCAAAAAGAGAGGACTTGGAATCTTCTGGCTTCGGGAATATGGTCATTGCTCTCATATCCAAAACAGGACCAAGTTTATCCACTTGCCACAGTAAGAAGAGAATACTGCAGTGTTCAATAGGTGAGGAGAAACCACACAACATTTAGCCCCTAAAGTTAGGTGGTGTCATACTCATGTTGCTGCAATAAGGCCTCAAAAAAGAATTGATTAGAAGTGATTTAAGATCACTATAAAGTGAAATTTAAGAAATTAATTCACATGTTGCAGAAAAAAATGGAATTGAATATCTGGCATTAGTTGTAAAAACCCACCTGGTTCACCAATGAGCATTAGGAATGAAAACCTGCCACTCACATACATTTCTATACATCGACCCCAGAGCCACATCACAATCATCGTTCAACTGCTCTCTGACCGACCAGGTCATTCAGTTATGTAAAAATCAATGTGCACGAGTGGTTTAAGGATGTTGCCAATGTCAGCTCCTCATACCCAGTCATGAATTGCCAATCCTTGCCAGCTGAGCTCCCATTCCCAAAAATAATATTTTAAAAAGTTTAAGCAGAATTTCTATTTTTGCATGCATTTTTTGAGCTTGTGGGGAATCAAAACATGTTTAAACAAAAACTATTCTCTAAACCTAATACCATGAAAAAAAATCTTTTTAGTAAAGAGTGGGCTAAGGTAGTCAGTGAAAGTCAACTGTAGAGGAACTGGATCCTTGAATGAGCAGCTCAAAACACTGAAAGTCAGGCTTGGGTTAATTATTTAAGTATCTTTTGGATAGGATTCTAAAACCCTTTATGCTTATTGAAGGTTTTATGGCCCCACATGTAATCTATTAAAATAATATAGGCAAATGCTTAGAAATCCTCAATGCAAAATGATTCTTCTGCTATTATCTTTAACCTTTCAGATTTTGCATTAGATTTAAGGTGGAATTTTCCAGCAGTGCTTCCATTTGTTGAATAAAGTACCTTTATCAATATTAAATAAACCAGTTGCAACCCTCAAGGCATAATAGAAATATGTATTCTGGCCCGTCACTGCAATATAAATAATGACATAGCTATAGATTCAGTGTCTGCTACTTCAGCAAGGCAGCTTGCACCGGATTGTCCGAGGGATAAGAAATGTTCCCTAAATAAAAGGCCTGGTTAAAACTTATCACTGACTACAACTTATTTGCTCTGCCCAAAGTTCTTATTAACATGCCAGTTAAGCCATGGATGCCCACACATTCCAACTATTATTTAGGTGACCCAGAATGATTAATTCCAGTAGGCTGGTTTAAGTGCAGGCCTAGATTCACAGCAGGAAAGGAATCAGCCCCTGCAACAATCATGAGGGAAATGAATCAGATGGAAAACAGATCATGTAGATAAAAAAATTACATCAGGCATTTAAAAGCATACTTCACCCTTCTGAGCTTACTAGAAGGCTAAAGAGACTGGATCTGAAATTTGAATGAAGTCAGTGATGGGAGAGAGTGACCTTCCTTAAAAATTGTCCAATCAAACAAATCAGCCACTGCCAGGTATTTAGCCTTTGTAAAGTTTCAGGAAGAGGCATTATGGGAAATTTCCTTGAAACTCCCAAGATTGAACAATTTTTCATCTTGTGTAAGAAAGGAATTAATATGGATTTTATGGTGTTTCCTTGTGTTTTTTTTTGTTCTGTTCCTGGACTAATTGACTACTATGATCATAAATGAATGGATACAGATGTAATCTGGGGGAAGCCTCGTCGAAGCACAAAATTGCTTTACTTTGAGTTAAGCTGATTGTCACAGCATAGCACCTTTATCTCTGGAGCTGTGTGAATTTCCAATCCATCTACTTAATTATAAAAGTTGTGAGATGCATACTCCATTATTGTCTCCCAACTTTCAGCAACAGATTTAAAGAGGCTGTGAAGGATATATAAAAGAGGATTCTGAAAAGCAAGATTTTAATTCATTATACTGATAAAATACAATTAATTAGATCTAATTATGAAAAGATTTTAACAGCTCCAAGTGAAAACCTCACAATTCACTGAGGAAGTTTTTATTAAAATTTCAAGAGAGCTGCTTTAAAGTTAAGATAAAATGACCAAAATTCAAGAAATGTTGACTGCTGCTGAGAAAAATTGATAGTTAATATGATGATAACCCAAACTGAAATAAAATCTACTACTCTCATTGGATTTCATTGCTAAACCTTGACTTCAAAAACCTATTTCCTCAGGGAATAGATGAAATGTTGCTTACGCGAGGGACCTTTCCTTCCATTGCAACCAGATGTGAGCAGGTTATCACATGTTTTTGGAGGTTAAGTGGCAATTTTAATTTCACATCCATGTCCATAATGAAAAGCAGTGATTAATTACAGTTGATCAATCATGATCTCCATAGATGACAATAACTGGAGTTACAGTAATAGCAATACTACTAGGGGGTTACTGCTGGAGTCAACATTGAAGGGCAGTAGCATGAGGGCTTTTTGCTGTAGTTAGAGCATCAATACCAGTAGGATACAAATAGAGTTACAGTATTGGCAGTAATACGTGGGCTGGAGCTACAATAAAAACAAGTTCTACCAGAAGGATGTAATTGGAATTGCAGTGATGGCAGTGATACTGGTGGGCTACAACAGGAGGTACAGTGAGGGCAATAATATCAGTAGGCTCTTGTTGATATTATAGTGAGGCAGTAACAGTGGTGGGTTACAGCTGGAGTTGCAGTAAAGACAGTAAGAGTAGTGGGATTACAGTAATACTGGAGACTATTGTGGTAGTCACAGTTAGGGCAATAACCCCCTGCAAAATTGTAAGTAGACAAACAAATTTACTTCAAACAGTTCTAAATACTTACTGAAATTCCTTTACTGTTTTAGTTCGGATGGGAAGTACTGGATCAGGAGGGAAAGGAGCTTTCATTTCAGGGGGTAAGATCTCTATTGAGATGCGCTGCTTTTGACGTACATCTGGATTAATAGGCGGCAGTTCTCGTACTGCAAGAAAAGGAGAGCATCATGTAACTGCTAATTCATGGTATATTAATTTGACTTTAATAAGATTTTAAAATATGCACAAACTCCATTATCATTAATCTGCTATCATTAATTACTTGGAAGTTTCATAAAAATAATCCAAGGCATTATCTTTCAGTTTAAGCTTTCTCACTTGTGGAAAGGACCCAGTCTTAATTAAGTGTCTCCTTATGATGATATTGTGATCAGGAGATCAGCAGCTTACACCCACATCTCTGCAAGCTCTTCTAGCAAACTGTAGCTATAAGACTAAGTTTACCAGTACCCTCCATCTGTAAAGTCTTCAAATTAGTTCTTGCACCTTTAATTCCAAGATCACTATTGATAGCAGCTTCATTGTTCATATTGCCTCTCTGGCAAGCCAGTGCTTTATTGTAACAGTAATATGCAGCCTGAGTTATATGTCAAACAAAATGTAAATACAAAGTTTGTATCACAGTGGGAGAAGTGGACAAGTACCAACTTGCAGATTTGACACCTAGGGATATAACTACTCATAGATGGAGGATAAATAAACAAAGAAGCAACACATAGCTCCAAGGTGCTTCTGTATTTCACTCATTTTGGGCTTCATCTTCACCAGGGAGAAAAACTGACACACACACACACACACACACACACACACACACACAAACAAAAACACACGCGTGTACATGAAACAGCTGTTCTTCAGTCCTCTGTGAACCTGGATGATTTCCAGCAGTGTACAAAAAATTACTGGGCACAAACTGCTGAGAATATTGTTCTCTTGTATAGTGAAAAGTTCATTAAACATTAGGGGATAGTGACAAGGAACCTTAAATAGATTACTGCCAAGAAGGACTTAAAAATAAAATGCTGCAGTAAATTAAACTATTTTGGCAGTGTTCAGTGCATCGTATGGATATTATCTCTCCCTCACCGCAACCTTTTTTGCTGTCACCCCAATCACATTCCCCACCCAGCCTCCTCCCTTCATTCTAAATATATGGAATATTGTGGCATTATAACTGCAAGGAGATTCAACCTATTAATTTAATTGGCAATGAATCACATGTTATGGTACAGGCATTTAATAAATGAAGATTTTTATTGCTGCTTAACATTATCGCATGAAAAACACCTTTGACACAGTTATGAAGCAAATGATTAAAAATGGCAAGATAAATACTAAGCACAAGCTTCCATAAAAATTATCCCACCTTACTAACTCTGGCATTGATAGCATATTTGTTTTTGAAAAGCTAAATGATCAACACAAATATCTTAACATTTTCAGAATATCTTGATGACAGATAATTCATCTATCAAAGGGATAAACAGGGTATTTTGGTAACTGCAGATACCCAAATTGTATAGGTAATAAATAAAACTCAAAACATACCCAACCAATAAAAGGGTAATCAATGTTTTAAGCAGAGTCTCCTATGGGAGTATAATTAAATAGGTGGCCTACAATTAATACAAAATATACTGCTTAAATACATCAGCTGCCTCAGGTTCAGCCTAATTTGGAACAGTTTAAATTAATTTGCATCACAACATTCAAGGCAAAAAGAATTGTTCTCAATTTCACTTCAAATAAGAGTACTGACCATAGTAACAGTTATTTAAAATACAAACTGAGTTTTTAACGTTATAAACTCAGGTTGAATTTTGCAGCATAATCTTGAAGTACTGTTGTGTCACATCATATGTTGCTAGGCAAAAAGGTAAATACAATAAGACTGGATATGTTCCTTCACTGGAGCTGGCTTTAATGTTCTGAGATTCTCGTTGCTCTGGTAACAGAGTCATGGATTCACTGTGGTTTGGTTGCTAAGGGCAGGTTTCAAAACTGAAATGTTTTGAAAACGCATTTATAATGAGGAACGCCAAACCTGTGGAAAGAAAGTGTGGTATAACAATCAAGATTGGCATTAATCTCTTGGGGGGGTGGGGGGGAAAAAAATCACTGTTACCAGGCAACCAATTCAAATGTATTCAAAATATAGCTATCTGACATAAATGTGACCAGAAAATAGTTGAAGCTTGCAGATGATGAGATAGTCATTAATTTAAATGTTTTAGACTGCCATTCATTAAGTGGCATTTCACAATTTGTAAATTTTAATAAATGTGCAAATTAATTACCGCAGCATTCTGTATGTGCAGAAAGGCTTGTTTCAGCAGTCTCACTGTGATTTTGTTTTAACAATTCCTTTTTAGAAAAGCTAACAAAATGTCAGATTAGTGTGGACACAAGCACCTTTTGCATAATCATGCTTTGAACTCAGCATTGCTAAGTTGACAGAGGATCCTACTCACGTGCAATTGTTACACAATGCATGATAGTGTTGTGTGCACACAGCTGTCCGTGATACAAACATTGCCTATAAAAAGTCCTTTAGCATATAAAGCAACCCAAACTTCAATCATTTACAATCAGAGTAAGTGAATTTGATGGAGCAGGAAGTTCAAAGTATTTGAAAGAAGAGAAAACATGGAACCAAAGAATTATTAAGAGTTGACAGCTGGAAAGCAAGCAATTTACATTTATCCCATTCCAATAACAAATGGAACTGAAGATATTATAAATAACTGGAATAGTTAAATGCTATGAAATTAATAATTATATTTTTTGAGAGGGAGAAAGCTCCAATTTAAATCCAATCCTGTAAAAAAAGCATACTTCGTCAATTATGGTGTTACAAACTACAAATAAAATTGCTCTTTTCTTGTTCCTGTCTCTCTGCTCTTCCATTTTTAGAATTTGTCAGCTTGGTCTCCCTGTTTGCTTTTCTTACCTCCATCTCTCACTTTCTCTTATTGTGATCTCCTCACTCATGATACATTTGGGGTGCCCTGAATTGGGAGGGGAAAGGGATTGGGAACCTGCAAAGAACAGGGAGCTTAAGTGCTTTGGGTCAAGGTTGTTAGTCTGGTTTGGAAAACAGGGACAGAAACACAAGTGTTAGAACAATCACTTCTTGCAGAATATCGAGAACTATGAGAAAGGTCCTTATATTCATACAGATGCTAGACAAATGCCATTTCAAAATGGTATAACACCACATTATCAACTACTAATTTGAATAATTATAAATGCAGTTCCAGAAGAGAGTGGAATAAAACATGTACAGAAATTGGGAGTGGGAATGGAGCTTGTACCTCAGCTGGAATAGTACAGCAATGGTTATACTCAGACCTACAGAGTGAAGCTTAAGCTCAGAAACGTTCAGATGACAAAGCAAGCCAGTATGGTGTGGCGCTAAGATAGTGGCCAACACAAATCAGTACAAATGGGTTAAGTCACCAATGCTGGCATTATCATACTGGAAAGAAATTTAAGTTGCTGTTAACCCTGGGTTGAGCACAGAAAGAATGTTCAGCTTTTGCATTCAATCATATTCAGAAGAAAGGTCTCACAGGACAAAGAGACCAAAGTGGTGAGGTCTTGGTTTCTGGCTGTGCTTGTCGGTTTGAAGATATCCTGGTCACATTATATGTCCAAGTACTTCAGGAAAAGTGAAAAGCATATTCAAACTGATGAAGAGCTTTTATAGGTTATAGGAAAATAAGTGGGGCAATGTGATAGGCAGGATTACTTTGAGCTGGGCTGAATGGCCTCCTGTGTTGTAAGGAACCATGAGAAACTCAAAAAGGATGTAAAATGAGGAGTAAACAAAAATGATAACAAAAGGAAGTGAATATAAACATACCTGTTGTACTTTAGACTCAAAATAATACAGCATGGAAACAGGCCTTTCAGCCCAACCCCTCCATGCTGACCAAGATACCCATCTAAGCTAGTCCCAGTTACCTACATTTGGCCCATATCCTCTAAAATAGAGTCACTAAAATAGTATTCATTTGGGATTAGGCATTAAATGAGATTAGGATGGCGATTTGAGTATCACATGGCTGCCAATCAATGAATTTGGGGGCCCCATCATATTACAGATAGAATTTTTTTTCCATATGCATAGTGGAAATAGATACGAATCATTTTTGATTTATACTTGGGCCAAAAGTGGGAAGTTAGAATTGGACTGAGAAGGTGGTATGGGAGGTCAGAGCCTGTTCATGATAGCTGTGGGGATATTCCAGTGGGGTGGTCTGCACTTTAAACATTGAACTGTTCAAGTATATTAAACTTTAATCAATGGAGGAAAGTAGTTTAGAAATATTCATGTATATTATAAATTAACTTTTGGTCCCCTTATTGTTACAGCAACTACTGCACAATATGCTTAGTTGTGACAGCTGCATAAAATACCTCCCTCAGCACACCAATAAGCCTGCCTAACAAATGTCACATAAAATATCTTGGTCTTGGAGCAATTTTAGAGCATTAAGCAAAAATAAAACTCACTTTAATACAGTGCAAGTAAACTGCCATGCTAATTTTACTGCTGTTTGCAAGAAGAACAGCAGTAAAGGAATTTGTAGAAATGAGAGCATCACACAAATCGGAGAAAACTAGGATTTAGCATTGACATTATTGCTAAAGAGGGAAAAATACTTTTTATTACCAGATCATGAGAACACATTAGCAATAACAGCATTATAAACATTAAACATTTCTATTAATTAGTCCTGATATTAAATTGCAGGCAGCATCTAAGCAAAGGGTCAGAATTTTGCAAAGCCCACAGTTAAGTTAGCATGTCAGAATCTGCAATCACGACACATCTGAAGCAATAAATTTCCCCCATCTCCAAGCTGAGCAGCAGGCATGATACACACCTGCATGTCACAACCTCAGCTATACTTAAAAAGACAATTTGCAGATGGAGCATGCAGAGTCAGGAAGGGTTCACGATGAATATTGAACAAAGACAGTAACCAGATTCTGTCCAGTATCACTAATTATTGCTGGGTGCAGTCAGTGGCAAAAAAGATACATCTCCCTCAGTAACTCATCAAGACAACATTGTTGGAGAGAGCAGAGGAAGCCAATAGAATAGTCTTACATTCTCTCAGACACCATATAGTTAGCATTTTATGGATCAAATCAGAACAGAAAATACAAGATTCATCTATATGCAGAGGATATTTCCTTTTGAGGCTGCAATATCACAGGATGTACAGCTATGCAAACAAAATGTTTTGCTACTCACTTTTAATAAATCCAGATAAAATGGAATCAGATACACTCACCCAGCAATGTATTATGACTGGTCTGACGGGGGTGCCCCCGTTTCAATGTCCTCAGTTTTCCCTCATCTGAATAAAATGATGAGCCCCTTCATCCTCCTCCACCAGTAATCCATTTTGCTGCACAAAACTGCATGAGACACACCACTATAATTCTAGACACCTCCACTGGTGGCCCACTCCCACCTAGATATTTGAAGCACTTCATATTCTCTCTGCTTTCTTTGACATATCTGGTAGTTACATGCCACCACTTATATCAGGCCTGTGGCTAATTGGTAGAATTCTTGTTATCTTGCTTAAATCTGCTTCTTGGAATGAAAAGGCCTGGATTTTTGGACCTCCTCAGTATTAAAGCATCATGACAGTGATTACACATCAATTACAGTGACAAAAATATCCCTAGTTCACAAAAGCATCTGGCTGCTATTCTGATTATTGGATATTTCTTTGCATTTGATGGCATCATATACCTGGGAGAATCCAGCCACAGAGGTGAATCTGTGTGCTCACTTGAATGACGACAATAGTCAGAATAGAAAGGTTACTCAGTGCCCGGGCTTTACAAATAATTCACCCATCATCTTCCTTTTGTATTTATGGTTGTCTAACTGAGAAACTAAGAATGTTACTACAGATATCTTGAAGCAATCAATACTTAGCAAAGAGCTCAGTAACTATGAGCACAGATTTAAGTTACTTACTAGAAGGAATAGAGGGCAGCTGAGAAAAAATGATTTCACTCAGCGAATTCACTGCCTACAAGGGCACATTTATAATGGCTGAACACATGAAGAACCATAGCCTGCAGAGCTATAAGAACTAGAAGCAAGGTTTAATCTAAAGTCCACTTTAGGCTGGCATGGCTGAATTGGCTTTGTTTGTTTCAAACACCAGGGAGTGTATGATTTGCTTTCACATCCACTGGGAATGGGGGCCACTAGGTCCAACAGGTTTTCTTCAGAGGCTGCAGATATCTGCATCACCTGCTTTGCCAACATCAGCCTGTGTGAGGGCTGTATTCTCAGAGGACAAGGCAGCCAAGCTCCTATCTGCAAACCCTGTGACACAAGATATGATCTCAGGCCCTGTCTTATGCACCACAACCCCACTGCATGTGCAGATTCCCACCATTGCTATTGGTGACGTAGATGGCCTTCCTCTTCTGATGTGTTGTTAAGCACATCCAAAATACGCTTCATTAAATTTTGACAGCTTGAAAGCTCCAGCACTGCCAAATGGAGCCAACCACACAAGAGCTCACTACTAAACATTTTCCCCAGAGGGAACAGAGATATTAGCTATAAAGCAAGTTTTTGTTCAAATGGAGCAGGGTCAGATTTATATGGATACATAAACAGCAGCTGATTCTCAGCTCTGTTTTACTGGTGTTTTTTGGGCCCCAGTCAACAGGTTTGATAGAAAGAGGAGCAAAATTTTATTGAGAAAGAACTCAGTAGTATCTCTAAAAGGACATTAATTTCACTAATAATTATCCACTTCTCCCCATTAAAGCTCACCTTCAATGAATGAGTTAATTGCAGGCATTTAAACACACCTCCCTTAAACTTGAAGGTGGCACACTGAAGCCAGGTTTTGGTCACTTAATTTACTTATTTTAACAGCTCACCCTCCTCAAAAATTCTCTTGGCACCATTAAAGCTGCCCTAGTCTCCTTCCTCATGTTCAAAACTCAGCTGTTCACACCAGTTGTGTTCAATGTTCCAGTAGTTATTGGCCAACATTGGTTCCCAGTTAAAAATTCTTCTTTTAGGATCCAAGACCTTGCTGAAATCTCCTTCAGCTTCACATCACTTCCTATGACTTTAGGTCCAAGTTAGTTCCTGCCCTCCCTTACAACCTTCCTTCTCCCACCCCCAGCCCCTTGGTCTTCCCAATTCACTATCATCAGTGCCTTTCAACTTGCATCATGGAAATTACTCTCCTTCACCTCTTTCTACAACCATTTGAAAACTCACCTTTATCAAACTATGGTTCATCTTGCACAGAATGACTCATCTCCACTTCCTTTTATTTTTTTTGACCATTCATAAAATACTGCTGGATATTTTTTGATGATAACATTCCTTCCAACAGCCAGCTATAGTTCTTTAGTGGTTTTGTGCAGGGCTGCAGCTACACGATTAAACTGCTCCAATAAAGTGTTCAATTTATACTGTAAAGAACTCTACCAACCTCAGCTTTTCCACCTCATTTGCAACCCAGTTCTGTTCAACTCTTGAAAAACATTCTGCACGCAAGTGCTGAGACCATAAAACAGTTATTAAATAAGAGGATTACAGAGGTCTGAAAAAACTGCAGCTTTTTGAATGCTGGGGTGAAAAGTTACAAGAGTTGAAGACTTACAATTTCTGCTTGAGAAAAATAAGCTATTTTCAATCTGAAATTACTTAAAGGTCAACTTTGAAATCAAGGTAATGGAGTCATAAATAGGAAAGATTTTACTTAGGATTTATATTTCCTGCAAGTCTCTGCTTCTTGTCCACTAATTCTATTTGTCCTTTGCATTATTCCTATTCCATGTGGAAGATAGTCTTTACTGAGGTGTTATTTTGAAGTCCTATGTCCACCCAAAATGGAAACCATCCAAGTTGCTGTACAATCCTGCCAGACAGCGCAAGAACATAATAAATAGGAATGGGCCATTTGGCCCTTCAAGTCTGCCATTCAAGATCATGACTGATCTGTCCCAGTCTCATCTCCTCTTCTATACCCATTCCCCTCAATGCCCTAACCTTTCAAAAATGTTTCTACTTCCTCTTTAATGCTCCAAATGATCTAGCCTCCAGAATAGATGATTCTGAGGATTCAACACCCTCCACAAGTAGTTCCTGAGCATCTCAGTTTTAAATGACGGTTTCCTAATCTTAGGACTTTGTCCTCTCATTTGAGATTCTCCTACTGGTGGAAATATCAACAGCTACTTGTCATTTTAATACCTTGATATGTTTCAATAAGATGGAACACAAGTACATCATTTTTAAATGTCTCCCTGAACTACTTGATCTGCATTGCTGAAAAAAATGTCCTAACAATTCTTCTTTGCAAACTACAGTAGATTTTACGATTAAATTGTCAGTAATAGATCAAATATTAAAATGTAGTCACAATATATCAGCTTCTGAGGGTTGTGGATGGATGGTTTAAAAAAAAACAGGAAGTGCTGGAAATACTCAGTAAGTCAACCAGCATCTGTGGAAAAGTGCTGTCTGACCTGCAGAGAGAACGGTGCCAGACCTGAAACATTAACCATTTCTTTCCACAGATGCTGTTTGACCTGCTAATTGTTTCCAGCACTTCCTCTCAATTTCTTCCCTCATTATAAACCCTCTTGTCAACTTAAAGTGGAAACTATGCAGGTTTGCACACTTGGCCTTCCAATATAGCTTTCTACTATTGGTAAATTCTTTGGGGTTTCAGTGGAACCTAACTACATTAAAAACATTAAATAACTGCAGTTTAAAGGAATAAACATTAATCTGATCCTTCACAATGATTTCTAGAAATACAGGATCAGGAGTAGGCTTCTTTGTCCCTCAAGATCCATCTGCTGTTTAATTAGATCATGAGTGATAAGTATTTTACTCCAGTTTGGTTCCACAATGTTTAATACTGCTTTGTAATGACGTAGATGGAGGTCAACAGGCCCATGTCAGCTCCTGGGAAGCAATCCTTTAGTTCCATTCCCCCTCTTATTTCCCCAATTCTTCAGCTACTCACTATCTCATTAATGCCTTTCAACTCCTCTTGGTTCTTTTTTGCCATTAACTTACACTAAGATGTAATTTATGGTGGTCTATTAATCTACTAGCACCTCTTTGGGATGTAGAAAACTAGAGCACCTGGAGGAAATGGACAGTCACAGGGATAATGTGATACTCTGCAATGACAGCACCCGAGCTCAGGGTTGAACCTGGGTCCCTGAAGTTGTGAAGCAGCAGCACTAGCTGCTGTGCCACCTTAAAATCTTACCCAGCAAAAAAAATCCCTGTTCTGTAACGTTTACAATCCTCAATAGCATGAGGAAAAGAGTACTAAACTTTCCTTTATGTTAAAAAGCACCATCAGATATTGCTGCTGAACAGCTCTTATTTTAATGTGCTCAACCAGCATGTCCCCCACACTCATTCCCTGTACTATTCCCATGGCTGCACACATTTTTGTGCCCCCAAGGTCCAGTGGTACTGGCCATCCACTAACATGGCTACCCAGGAGATGAAGCTGTCCACAAGATCTTGAGATCCTGCCTCTGGACAGTCTGGATGTCATTTTACAGCTCACTCTTGTCAAAGTTTTTTGAATTGCTCTTAAATGTCCATGATCAGAGACACTTAAAGTAATCTCAAACAAACCTACTAAAAATATTTACTTAAAAATACCTTCAGGTTCTACAACATTAAAAACATACCTGCACCTATGTTTAAAATTGAGAATTGTGACCTCATTTAACTGAATGGGGTCGTTCTACTTCTGCCGACAATGGCTGGTGAAAAGTCAAGGAGGCAGGTGTGAAGTGCATCTTGTCCCTCAGTTAAGGTTACTTGTACTTCACCTCTGGATTCAGCAGCAGCTGTGGTTGATACTTGCACTAGATTGTTGCTTATTCTAACCATCAAGAGGCAAGTATAATTCAGGCCAATGCTTCTGCTAGCAGCCTCAAGACTGATGTGAGCCGAGGACAGTTCATATGGATTGCACTACCTATTTGGGGGGGGGGGGGGGGGGGGGGGGGGAGCAATAAGAACGATAAAGGAGGTGCCAAGAATCATAAATACTATTCAAAAATGTAAAAAAAAAAATTGGAAAGCATAGCTGGATTTGTTTGTAAAATGGTGCTGATCAGATTAAAGCATAACCTCACAACAAGCACTGATCATTGAGAGCAGGTATTAAATTACCATATTTAGCATTATGCAAGACAGGCTGTGTGACGGAACTGATGGCACCGATGGTTTCCTGTTTCGGGTTGATCGTGGAGATAAAGCTGTTAAAAGCTGGAAACTGGACTTTGGGTCCTCTTTCAGCTCCCTGCAACAAGACAAGCAGAAATAGCCTGATTAAACCCAGTTGGAAAGAGAGCTTACAACTGCTTTTTACAGTGTTTCATTAATAATTGATTACATTTGTAGCTGGCAGAAATTCTTTGGAGTTACTTGATCACTAATTTAAGTTCTAAAGTTTTACATTTTAATCATCTGACAACTGAAATAAATGAAAGACAAACCTGACCAGTTAAATACAAGGGGAAATACCTAATGAGAAAGATCAAGTATTGTAGCACTGATAGAACTTTGCTTAACCCAATTTGCACATGAAATGTATCTAGTTCAAAATACAATATTATAGCATCAATTAATTGGTGACATATTGTCACTTTCAATGCACTATTCTTGGACCCCCATAACTAGTATTCCAAATGATATTTTATCAAATAATAGACACCCGAGTGAGATTATAACTACCAAAATAAAGGTTCAGAGATGCAAAAATTGCAAGAGCCTTTATATTTTTATTGTGAATTGTTCCTTGGACAAAAATCAGAAGAATGTGCTTTTTTTAAAAAAAAATTGGAAAGCCATCAGGAAATGCTTAATAACAAATCCCCCATCAAGTTCAAAAATAGTGAGAAAGAATAAGGCATACTGAAAAGAAACAGGCCTTTCAGTTCACCAAGTCTATGCTGAGAATCAAGCAGCTATTTGCACTAATCACCTTTTGTTTTGTATTCAACCCACATTCCAAGAACACAAGAAAATAGGAGCAGGGGTAGGTCACCAGTCTCCTCAAACCTGCCCTGCCATTCAATCTGATCATGACTGATCGATGCTGGCCTCAACTCCTCTTCTGCCAGTTCCCCACAGCCTTCTCTTCCTCAATCTTTCAAATAGTTAACTATCCCCACCCTAAATATATCTAGTTATCTAGCCTCTAACACCTGGGGGTCAGAGAATTCCAGAGATTCACTATCCTCCGAGAAGAAATTTCTACACACTTCAGTTTTACATGGCCTACCCCTTATTTTGCAAATATGTTCTCTTGTTAGTGAGTCTCCCACTAGTGAAAACATCTCAATATCCACCAAGTCAAGCTTCCTTAGAATCCTGTGTCTGAATAAGATCAATCCTTATTCTTCTAAACTAAGAAGGAATACAAACCTCAACTGTCTAGCCGCTCTTGATAGGACAAACCTTTTATCCCAGGGATTACCTGGTGAACATCCTTTGGACTGTCTCCAGTGCTACTTTATCCTATATACTATAGGTAAGGAGACAAAAACTGTGTGCAGTACTCCAGGTGTAACTTTACCAATTGTAACAAAACCTCCTGTTATTAAACTCCAACCCCTTTGCAATAAAGAGCAAACTCCCCATTTGCCTTTTTAACTATTTGTCATTCCTATCAACTCTTACCAGCTTCTCCCACTCACTAGAACAGTTCTTACAGTGGTCAATTAACCAGCAATGCATATATCTTTCGTACGTGGGAAGAAATCAGAGCACTCAGATGAAACCCACGTGGTCACAGGGAGAACATTCAAATTCCACACAGACAGCACTCAGGGTCATGCTTAAACCCAAGGTTGATGGAGCTGGGTTGGGGTTGACTATATCCATGTGATTCTTTGAAAAGTTGTAACCTTTGGGTGGAAGAGTGTAGATTCAGAATGGATTTTAACACAACCAGGATGCAAAGTTGAACCAAAGGTACAGATGACAGTTTCATAAAACACAGTATGCCTTTAGGCATATTGCATCTATGCTGGGTCTCAGAGCATTACCATCAGTGCCACTCTCCCACTTATTACCCTGTATTCTACTCTCTCCTATATGCCCATCAACTACCCCGATTCTCCTGCCACTCATCCATTTACAGTAACCAATTAGCCTATCAACACATCTTTGGGATGGGGGAAGAGAAGAAACTGGAGCACCCAGAGGAAACCCATGTGATTGCAGGGAGAATGTTCAAACTATGTAGAGTGCAACCAAGATAATGATTGAACTCCAGTCACTTAATGTGGGACACCACCTCCCACTGCTACAACACTGCTTAATCAGAGGTTTTCAGATAAGAAAGGAAAGTGACCTTTTATTTAAATGCAATAACTGCATATCCCATATCTAAACTATATCTATTAAACATCATGTGGTATGAAGAGTTACCAGACCAGAAATTCTGATCCACTAACCCTGCCCAGAATTTTCCTCGTGCCTGTACTTACCTAGTCTGGAATAGAAGGATCATTAAGGGCCAATTTAATTGATCCAAAACATTTAGACTCCAGTGGGGTGGGGTGGATGGTGATAGGACCACTCCATGAAAAAAACTTTCAACATGGCAGTTGTCACATCCGTGAGATATTTGAAATTGCTTTTAAAGTGTCTCTGGCATTTCAGACATGTTGAAATAATTAAAATTGAAAGTTAAGTAATTTGAAAATAAAAATGTCAACCAACACCATCCAAAAAAACTATTTAACTGAACCAAAATAAGTCTCTCGGACTGGATGAGATGCATCCCCGGGTTCTGAAGGAGGTGGCTTTAGAGATAGAAGAGGCATTGGCGATAATTTTCCAGAAATCGATAGATTCCGGCACGGTTTTGGAGGACTGGAGGGTTGCAAATGTAGTTCTGTTGTATAAGAAAGGTGGGAGGCAGCATAAAGGAAATTACAGACCTATTAGTCTGATGTCAGTGGTGGGAAAATTATTGGAATCTATCCTCAAGGATGGGGTTACGGAATACCTAGAGGTGCAAGGCAAGATGGGTCCTAGCCAACATGGTTTTGTGAAGGGAAGATCCTGCCTGACCAACCTATTGGAGTTTTTTTTGAAGAAATCACAGGTAGGGTGGATAAGGGAGAGGTGGTAGATGTTGTGTATTTAGACTTTCAAAAGGCCTTTGATAAGGTGCCTCACAAGAGACTGATTAATAAGATGAGAGGTCATGGAATTATGGGTAGGATAACAGAATGGGTGGAGCATTGGCTGGTTGACAGGAAGCAAAGAGTGGAAATAAAAGGATCTCGTTCTGGTTGGTTACCCGTTACTAGTGGTGTGCCGCAGGGGTCGGTGTTGGGACCGCTCCTTTTTACCTTGTACATTAACGATTTGGATGATGGAATAAATGGTTTTGTGGCTAAGTTTGCAGATGACACCAAGATAGGGAGAGGAGTAGGGAGTATTGAAGAGATAGGAAGGTTGCAGAGGGACCTAGACAGTTTAGGAGAGAGGGCAAGGAAATGGCAGATGAGATTCAATGTTGAGAAATGTGCAGTTGTACACTTTGGAAGCAGAAATAAGTGGGCAGATTATTATCTAGGAGGAGATAAAATCCAAAGCATGGAAGTACAAAGGGACTTGGGGGTACTCGTGCAGGATACCTTAAAGGTTAACCACCAGGTCGGATTAGTGGTAAAGAAAGTGAATGCTATGTTGGCATTCATTTCAAGAGGTATAGTGTATAAAAGTAAGGAAGTGTTGATGAGGCTCTACGGGGCACTGGTGAGGCCTCATTTGGAATACTGTGCGCAGTTTTGGGCCCCACATCTTAGGAAGGATGTGCTGACATTGGAGAGGGTTCAGAGGAGATTTACGAGGATGATTCCAGGAATGAAAGGGCTTACGTATGAGGAGCATTTGTTGGCTCTTGGACTGTACTCGCTGGAGTACAGAAGAATGAGAGGGGACCTCATAGCGACATTTAAAATATTGATAGGAAAGGACAGAGTAGATGTGGCTAGGCTGTTTCCCTTGGTGGGCGAGCCCAGGACCAGAGGACACAATCTTAGAATTAGAGGGTACAGTTTCAAAACAGATGAGGAAAAATTTCTTTAGCCAGAGGGTGGTGAATTTGTGGAACTCCTTGCCACGTACAGCAGTGGAGGCCAGATCAGTGGGGGCGTTCAAGGAGGAGATAGATAGATATCTAAATAGTCAGGATATCAAGGGATATGGGGATAAGGCCGGAAATTGGGATTAGAATAGTTTTTTTTCCCCCCTTTCTTTCCCCCATTCCTCATTTCTATTTTCCCTTTCCTTGGAGCAGACTCAATGGGCCGAATGGCCTGCTTCTGCTCCCTTGTCTTGTGATCTTAAAAATGTTTACTTTTACTTTACCTCCTAAGCCATAGCTGTGCAATACCATTGAAATCAGTGAGATCCCAACATAGAACAGGATCAGAGAGCCAATTCCACAACAGAATTCCAGCAAGACTGGTTTCTACTGCTGTGGAATAGTGATGGAATGAAATGACATATTCAGCATCCTGAATCCATCAGAGAGTCCTAGTCTTCCGTACTTATCAGCATACAACATTCGAGCATTTAAACAGCAGTCGTCTTGCTTGGGACCTCTGACAATAGGCAGCAAGATTTTGGCCTGTATTTCAGTTCAGTTTGAATGTACATCACACTTGGCAGCTTGTAACAGAATAGCCATTCTTAGAGCGAGTCATGGCTTGCCTTTCCTAAACCTGCTCCAACCTCAGGTGCATTTTATTCCAGTGAAACCCCTTCAACCCAGGCAAAATATTACTAGGATGAGTAAATACTTGTTCTAAATAAAATAAAACATTTTGAAAAGAGAAACAATTCAACTGTAAGTTCTTGTAATAATACAATAGGATGATGTTGTCACAGAGTTGCCAATGCACTACAATAATGTGGATGTCCCCCAAGGTGCTAATCAATCTCCTAATTGTTGCTACTGGTGCCATAGGAAACAAATAATTCCATGTACAAATTCTGCTGATTGATTGAATGACTGCAAATTCAAAATGTAAGATGGTTTATCTGGATGTTGTAATGCAAGTTCAATGCTACTCAGTGTTATTGTGGATAGTTACCACATTTGTTGTTTCATTTACCTTTGAAAATTTCACATATTATATAATAAATCAGATTTTAATATTTTGATCCATTGCCTTTGTTACAAATAGCCATGCACTGAAAGAGATCCACTCATATTTAAAAACACATCCAACTCCCACAAGTACATTAAGAAATGCTGCCATTATTACAAGGACCATGATGTAATAAACAGATGTGTCTCCATAATCAAGCTGCACTGTGCTTGAACAGTATCCAGTTTGTCATAAATAGAAAGAGCCCCAGGCCATTTCAGTGCTTTACAGTTAATGAAATACTCGGGTACTTGAAGTGTAGTCACTGTTCCATTAGTCAATTTGTGCACAGAAAGCTCCCATGAAGTGCAAATGCGACAATGACCAGCTAATTTATTGTAGTGATGTCAGCTGAAGGCTAAATATGGGCCAGAACATTAGGGATAACTGCTCTGTTCTTCAGAGCACTACCTGATGTATTACGTCTGCCTCTTGGGGCAGATGGGAGCTTGCTCTGAGGTCTCAGAGAGGCTACTTGAGCATCTACCACCCCTCAAAAAAAAGTTCAGTTTCCCTGTGGTTTATAAATGAGATGTTAGCCATTGAGCGTGAAATAAATAAAATTACATTTTGAAGAGTGCAACAAACACATGTGGAAGAATCTCAAGACAAAGTCCAAGCGGAGATAGCAATCTTAGTTAAGTACTATTTAGTTACATATAATCACTGGGATTAAGTATTGAATAAATATTGTCACAAGATTAAAGAAACTTTCTGTAACTGTACACTGTTTCACAAGCTGTTGATTTTAGGTGAGTCGTCCATTAGCTGCAAGTGAAAACGGAAAGTGATTTCAGAGGCACATAGGAAACTTCATCCCAGGAGGCCAATTTCACGTGGCTTCAACAATCATCCTGTTTTCTCTAATTACACTATTTAGCAGTCTGAGAATTACTTTCATATTTGCATTTAAGTAAACCTTCAAAGAAAATATGAGTGCTCCATTAGCTATGCAGATCAATATTAGTTCTGATTAAGCAACAGAATGCTATTGCCTTTTGTGAATGGGGTTCATTTGATTCCTGTATATCAGTGCCATATGCAACATTTAAATTGTAATGGCAATTTTGGTGGCTTTTATAATAGCCCACTCAATCCTGCCATTGATTTTAATAGAGCTGGTTTATGATAATTAGTTGTCAAACTCAAAGCAAGGAAAACAAGTAGTACAAAACCCCAACTAGCAGAGAGGTGCAAATAATGAATATACTTGCTCCTATGATAATTTCCTGCAACTTGGGCACCATTAATCAGTTGTTCAACATTGATGCCCCCATTATAATGGGGCAAGTCTTCCTGCATCCAGGGCCATTATTTCACACTGTCACACACCTCCTTTATTACAGTCCAAGAGGAATGCAGATGTAATATTTTTGGATCCACTGCATTCTAATGGTTAAAAAACCTTAACAAACATGGGTAGTTTAGAGAGCTTTTTAAGCTTTCAGATGCAGCCAAGAACAGCTTTTCCACCCTTGAATGTTTTCCTAAGTGGTAGAAAAGATATAGGTGAGGAAGAATCATAACAAGGGAGGTAGTTTTGAAAAGGATTCTGGAAAGTTAAATCAACACATTGTGTCATAGCTACAAAGTATATTTAATCGAACGGTTCACAAAAGCATACAGCAGTAATGACGCAAGTTAAGGTACTTAATGTTGCCAACTTCTTATATCCCTAAGACAACAGTGAATGAAGTATCTTATTAATGAAGCCATATCTCACTTTCAGACAGTCTAACAAAAAAATCTGTGCTCCATGTGTCAGTGCATGCTGTGAGATAGGATGTTTAGAGAATGCCACTTTTTATTCAGTGTGGGTTTGACACAATTGTATTTATTTTTCAAATAAATCTGAAAGAACAAAGCAGACAATGGCTTAGAAATTAAATTGTCCCCTTCCCATCCTTTATACATGCCATGAATGACTGAGAGCCCATTATGTTTGGTGGCAGAAGTGTGTTGGTTACCATTCTGGGTCAGGGTCCTCCACAGGAATCCAGAATTCACACTGAAGCTACACATCAACTCATTATAGCATCAAAGCTGGGGCGGAAGCTGGTTTTGGGGTTCTCGTGAGACTGGTCTGCTCTCCAGCACCTGACTCATGACAAATTTGCCTTACAACATGGATGCTAAGTATTAAGTAGAGTCCTTTATGCCCTCCATAGAAGAGCAGAAAAACTAATGCAAAAATACATCACCTGCACATTCCCTTCAACTGCACTACAGCAAATGCCCCATCCTTCAAACTACTTTCCACTCATCTAATTGACTTCCTGTAGAGCAATCTCAGGATTCTTCCTCAAACATCCACAACTGCACCAAATCCAGAAAAGGAAACTTCATCAAACAACTCAATTCTTATTTTCAGGACCCCAGTTAACTTGCAGAATTAAGAATTGCCCTCTGAAAACCCCTAGTATTTTGATTCAGTTCTGCTTTATCTTAGTGTCCTATAAGGTCCTTCCTTAGTGGGTACAGGTTGGGGAGGAGGAAGGCTGCTTTCTTTCCCCCATCAAGGACACTCCAGATGACCAGGGTGCAGACTCTAGGTGGCTGTGCCGTCACAGCCCGACTACAGCAGCTCACTGGAGCCAGGGGGTCTGATCAGCAATACACATCCAGGTGGTTAAGGGTGCAAGAAGAGTGGACAGTGCTCTGTCTGTAACCGTGACCTGCATCTCCCCATTGCCAGTCACTTCAACTCCCCCTCTATCACTGATACAACAGTCCTCGGCCTCCTCCACTGCCAGGAGAATTCCAAGCGCAAATGGAGGAACAGCACCTTATTTTCCATCTTGGAACCTTGAAGCCTCACAGCATGAATATTGAATTCTCCCACTTTAGATAATCCCCACTCCCTTCCCCACAAACCCCACCCCCCCCCCCCACACTGCTTCTTCCTTTTCCTAGCCCTTCACCCCCCCTTACCTTTTATCCATCCCCCAGTGGATCTACACTCCCCTCCCCATCATTTATCTCCTGCTTGCATCTACCTATCACCACCCTGTGCCCACCCTGCTTCCCCTCTTTTGTCCACCTATCACTGCTCTGCTTTTCCCTCCTATATATTGGGCTTCCCCTTTTCCTATCTTCAGTCCTGAAGAAGGGTCCTGACCCAAGACGTTGACCACCTGCTTTTCTCCACGGATGCTGCCTGGCCTGCTGAGTTCCTCCAGCATTATAGTGTTTTTCATCTAGGTTCCAGCATCTATAGTCCTTTGTTTCTCTGGATGGTGATGGCACTGGCATGCTTTCAGTTACCCTCAATGAGGGCACCAAGGGCCTCTCCCAAGCTAAACCCACTGTCCACAACATCTGTCATTCTGCATGAGAAGAGTAGAGGGTAAATAAACAGCAAACTTCTCTCAATGCTGAACCACACAGCTAAGGTAGCAGTAGTGAAGCAACTAGCAGCACAGGTACATTTAACTAAGAAAGAGACAACACCTGCCATGGTTGAGTAGTAGGGATGTTCTGCAAGGAAGTGAGAATCATGCTGGGAGAGTGGCAGTGTGTAGGAGGAGGAGCTGTGCAGAAGCATAGTGCAAGAGTTTGTAGGAGAGAGAGATAGGCTAGGAGAACTTTGAGAGGGGTCCATATTAAGCAGTCCTTGGGGTCAGCTCCAGTTCTGCTGGTTCTGAGGTGGCTGATGAGGCCTGTGTGGGACTAATGAACTCTGCCACAAATGGGGTAGTGTGTAGGTAGCTGGGGAGGTGGTGCATTCTTTCCACCATTTACTCTTGGCTCCCATGTTCTCAAATTTGGCTGCCCGCAGAAAGTTCATCTCCATCTTGTATTTGTTTCATTTTGACCTGAATTGCTATGACCTTATGGGTCCACAAGTGATGCAAGCTCCTTCTCCATTTCAAATGATCATGGGCCAGGGATTCCCATGCAGCAATGGTGATGTTACACTTGTTCCAAGGTAACTTTGAGAAAATCCTTGAATTGTTTCTTCTGTCCTCCTGGTGATTTGCCACAATGCTACTCCCTCCATTTCTCTTGGAGTTGTTATACAATGAAGTTCATATCCATTGTGGCTCTAGATGTAGGGATCAATGATTTGAGGAGCAGTTCTTTGGCCACTGGGAAAAGGCAATTGAGGAGAACCCTGGTGATAATGTTCCCCAAGGTAGAGACACCTCTTTGTAGTTACCATAATTGTGTTATTTCTTGAAGATGGCCATGATTAGAGCACCACTGATGTCCCTAGCATCCCCTCCTCTTCCTAGATGCTGGAGATGAAGTTATGAATTTGCATTGGAACTTTTTCCTCCACCAAATGTCTTAACTTCAACAGGGATATCCTTCTGTTCCTAAGGCCCTATTGTGTTTCAGGTAGCTTATAGCCTTTTGACTTCTTGTTGATTGGGGATGGAGGCAATCCTATACTGAATAGTTTGTTGTGGAATAGAGTCAAGGATCTCATATCAAGGATAGGGTCATGGTTGTGGGGTTCTTTGAAGGGTTCCTTCCAGCAGGCACAGACTGGCACTGTTCCTGATAAGTGCCCCTCTATTCATTGGCAAGCTGCCTGCAGCTATTCTGCAGTTCTCTGACTATGAGTGGACAGATTGAGATGTTCTTTTGGGACGATTAATTCTGAAGAGGTTAGCGTTGATGAGTGGGGAGATTGAAGGTTGAGATTGGTGGTGGGGGGGGAAGTGGAGAAGGAGCTGAGAAGGTCAAGAGGAGTCTGAGTGGTAGCATGGAGTCCCAAATCCCGTGCAAGGACTAGGTTGGAGGGTAGTTCATTTTAGTTAATAATTGGGATGAATGGAAGATCCTTATCTTGACAACTACAGTGTGATCATTGTACATTTAAATGGTACTGTAGCCATAACAGGTGCTCCTTATTGCCTTCCAGGGAGTTGCATTGAAGGCTTACTGTCTGTGGGGTATGGAGCAGACAGCATCTCCTCTTTCTGCTACTAAGACTGCATTAAAAAACCACAGAAGCTTCTCTGGACCACTTGCCTGCCATTTTACCATCTTCTTTTACTGTCTGAAGTCACAAATCTCCTCCCCTTTAATTGATTTTGATCACTTAATTGGGGTCATGAATGCTCAATTGCTAACAAATAGTGCACATCTTGAAATTATTGGTGGCTGCAGCCCTGTCTCATTGTCATGACATTTCACTTTTAGGCTGAATTTCAGCAATGATGTTTAATTACTTTGAATATTTGACTGTGCTTTTAAATTTCCAGAAGTATCCTATCACATCAATTTTCTTTAAGTGAAAAAATATAATGACTATATATTCAAAAACAATGTATTCTCACAAGGTGCTGAATATTGGAGAAGAATTAAATTAAGCAGAGATATTTTTAAAAACATTAACTGCACTTGGGGAAAAAAAAGGCAGGAAGACTTCAATTGTGACTCAGTCTTTCTGTTTAATCACCTTAATGAAATATTTGCATTTTCCTTCTGGGTGAACATCTTTACTCAAGGGTAATGTGTGTGTTCTAAGCCGGTTCTAAAGGGATGATTCATGCAATCAAGGGAACACATGGTGTTCTTCCAAATAGCTCTGATCTCCATGTAGTTTACACCACTGAGCATGTGAGAATTATTTCTATGCTGTGATGAACTTTACTGATGCAAGACTATCAGTCACTCCTAGTGGAAATTCATTCCTGACATTGGCATCACAGCTTTTTTTTTCCCCCTGATCATGAACCATTGGTGACCTCAGCCCAACCTTTTCTACAGAGAATTCTTTACCAAGAATCATTACATCAGTTGAATTCTGAAAAAGAATGAAGTTTTTCTTTCATTAAATCCTGGTCACAGAAAGTTGAAGGATTACGGGTATCTTTGCATCTTCTGTACCTCTTTTGTCTCAATGCTATACCATTGCCAAATGGGGACTCTGCTGGCAGTATTTTGCTTTAATTAATCCAGGAACAATACTTTATCATCTTGAATCTGTGACATACATGTCATATTGATTGCTGGGCAATAATTCATTTTATACTGTTTATTGCAAACAACACTGGCATAAGTTACAACAGGATTTCATGACAATGGTTCCAGATAGAGGTTTTTATCTTCCCCAGAGAAATAGCTATAAGGGTCAGTTGCCTCTGAGTTGTTTCATGAATGAAGTACTTTTGTTTGTAGTTTAAATTTCCAATTATTTCCAGTATCTTAGAACATAGAAAAACTACAGCACAATTCAGGCCCTTCAGCCCACAAAGTTGTGCTGAACATGTCCCTACCCTAGAAGTTACTAGGCTCACCCACAGCCCTCTATTTTTCTCAGCTCCATGTATCTATCCAACAGTCTCTTAAAAGACCCTATCGTATCCACCTCCACCACCATTGCCGGCAGCCCATTCCACACACTCACCACTGAGTAAATTAAAAAAACTTACCCCGACATCTCCTCTATACCTACTCCCCAGCACCTTAAACCTATGTCCTCTTGTAGCCACCATTTCAGCCCTGGGGAAAAGCCTCTGACTATCCATCCGATCAATACCTCTCATTATCTTATATACCTCTATCAGGTTCCCCCCTCATCCTCTGTCACTCCAAGGAGAAAAGGCAGAGTTCCCTCAACCTGCTTTCATAAGGCATGCTCTGCATTCCAGGCAACAACCTTGGAGAATGAATAATGGAGATACTGTGACATGGTGCAAGAAGTGCTGGTTGAAGAAGTTTAAAAATACACTCAAATCAAAATACCAAATGCCACAGCGGATCTCTCCCAATTAAGATAACACAGGGACATACACCAAGAGAGACCAATCTGTACGATTCAACTGAGACAGTACATAATGAAATAAGTACTATGCAGAAGTCACTAGATTTTCAGGAAAGTAACCTGCCTAAAGAATGGAGACAAAGGAAGGAAGGGTTAATACTACATATCAAGTTGGATATGGTAGATGAATTTCAGCAAGATTAAATTAAAGATGCCACTGTACCCATACCATAAAGCCCTCAAAATAAGACACTGGAGAAGGCATTGGATACACTGTAAACCACCTTGAAATGGAGCAATTAAATATGACTGGCTCTTTACTTAACTAGGAGCAGAGAGGATCCTTAGTTACTTCATAAAGGAGTTAAGATTGTAAGCAGGTGATTGCAGTTTTGGTGTCTTGCACATCAGAAAACCAGTTTTTGGAACCTGGCCTTTCTGTCAAAGGAAACAGGTATTATACAGGGCAGAGTATCTCCAGAAAAGTGCAAGGAGACATGTAAAGTGCAGAGTTATCCAAATCCAGGCTAAATGCATGATGGCCATCAGAAGCAAGAACATGTGGTGAAGGGTAAACTGCCAGAGGAAAGTACAGCCATGAGTACTTAGATGTTATTTCTATTGTGGACAGCAACACGAGTGGCTGTAAAAGAAATGCACACGAGAGTGTGGATTGAAGATCTAAAGGTCATTTCTACAAACGCTGCATGATGAAGAGGCGATCAAAAGTCCATGGACTGGACAAACTGATCTATAAAGAGACAGGGATGGGATCTCATTTAGAGTACCAATTGAAAACAATGTACCCAGATAACAAACTAGGTCAATTCTGTGGAAGGAGCACTCACTAGATCTCCCAAAACCAAATGTTAATGCAAGTGGAACCAATTTGATTCTACAGTAGTGTGCAATGGTTTCCCAAAGCAAAGCAATCTCCAGGCAGTGCAGATGAACCAATGAATCATGTGCTCTTAGTCAATACACCAATAAAGCCTACTGAAACAGTCTCTGAAGATGATGAATTCAAAATCAAGAGCTATGACGTGGATTTCATTGCAGGGGACCACAAACATGTCACACCCATACCTAGAAGTATTACAGCACATTAGATGGGACTGATGAAGGTACATTACAGCAGGATCATGAATATTTCTCAATGCAGACAATCACTATAGGGGCACAGACTGCTAGCAAAAGTGCAATATCTTTCAGCAGGCAGGGAAGTCAGAAGGTAAAAAGCATCTAGTACTAGTTAAGTGGAAATGTGTCCTAGTGACTTAAGGGGAAACATAAAACTGAATTGGAAAGATTGACTTAGACACAGATAGGAAGCCCTATGGACACATCCATCTGGTATCCAGCTTGATACATGCTGAGAAATTGAGCAGGGGGCTGAGAATTTGCTTAGACTCAAGAGACCCAAGAAGAGTTCTGAAGAAAAACAACTACTCAGTGAAGATGGAGAATGTTGTGCCAGATGCGAGTAGAGCAAAAATGTTTTCAGTACATTGGATGCAAAGAATTGATTCTGGTACATCACGATTCATCTGGAGAGTCCCGTTTAACCTGTTTCAGTGTGTCATTTGGTAAATATCATTGGAGAAGAGTACTGTTTGGAATCAACACAGTGCAGACATATTCAGGCTCTAGGTCCAAGAAAACCTAAAGTTGACATTTGTCAATCTCTTGTTCTAATTCCTTCATCTCCTGGCCTTTGTTTTGTAATCTCCTCAGTTCTACAAATCTCCAAGGGCTTCTGCATTCTTCCAATTCTGCACCTGCTTTTTCTGTCCCAACATTGGCCATCTAGGCCCAATTACCTCTGAGCTTTCCGCCTTGATTGGAACATCATCCACCACCTTAAACATTCAGTCCACTACCAGCACACCAAGCTGCAGTTTGTAACACCAACATGATACACTGCAGCAACTTCACCTCCAAACCCTTGACTTCTGTTGCTTACAAGAACAGAAGTAGGATGCCAATGGGTACCTCCCTCAATTTCTCTTTCAAGTGACACACCACCCTCAACTGGAAATATATTGATGTTCCTTCATCACTGTTGGGATTAAATCGTGGAACCCAAAAACTAACATCACGGTGGGCATACCTTCAGCATGTAGTCTGCAGCAGTTTGAGAAGATGTCCCCCTAGCACTTTTACATGGGCAAGTAACAATAGCCTAATGACAACCGACACAGTCCATGAAGAAATATATACAAGCAAACATTTTTCCCCTGCAAATCTATTTCTTTGGCCAGGCTTTTGGCCCCATGTTTTAGTATCACCTCCTTTAGCTCCGAGTTAATGTTTGTCTGATTAACCTCCAGCTACGTTAAGGTTATTATAAAATACAATTTCTGTTAAGGTGTAGCCTGTAACTACAAACAAAAATCACCAGCATATACAAATTATTCTGTGTCATTTTACAAAGCAACACCCATAACCTGATCGTGATGGACAAATTAGAAGATTCGAGATCAGTAACGAAAAAAAATACACAAAGTGCGTCCGCAGGTCAAATAGTCTACTTCAAATAGTCTTGTAACGAAGATAGAGAGGTATGGCCCTTCGTTGCCAGAATACCGTGTCTTCCCATTATAGTATGAAATAACATTTACTGTACATAATTGCAGATTATAATCTTAATTTGACAAACACTGGTTTATAAATTCCAAACGAGTGTTACGAGTATACTTGCAGCCAGTTAAAAGGAGCCAAAGTCATAACTGGAACATTAAACGACAATCAAATGAACTGCTTGTATACAAAACAGATCGAAATAAAAAAAAATCACAATATAAGTCTTACAACTTTGCACGGAACTATTTTTTTAAAATCGTCTCACGCAGCTAATATTCGCTGTGATGGTTTGAAAGGTTTTTCTTCAAGTTAAAAAATGCTAAGTTATCGAATGCTTAGCAAGGCATAACTGAAGGAGCAAGTGATATTTCGGTTTTTTTCTAAAAGGTGCCAAACTATAACTTCAGCCCTTATGTTGTTTTAGGGCTTCATTTAACAAATAAATTATATTTGTGAAATTTTAAGAAAAACTTATGTAGGATCCAGTTTTCGTCCCCCTGTGGAAAGATTGCTGTGATTTTTTTTGAGCAGCCCTGTGCCAACTCTTTAATCTCATGACAAATTACGACAGCATTTTGCAGAGACTACTGACTGCTCGAACCGCGGGCTGGGGCTATTGCTGCTGTAGAGTCACATACCGCAGGCGCCGCAGCGGACGGCTGTGTGTTTGTAGAGGCTGTCGCTATGGCTGGAAGTCTCTCCCTCTCTCGCCCACTGCCTTCAGCACAGTCCGAGGAACTCCAGCGCTCTTCATTCATGCTTTCTGATCGACAACGAAGAGTCGCAGCCTCCCCAGCTCGGGGTGACGAGGTAGCCACCACCACACCAACCCAGTGAAGCTGAAAAAGACCGGCAGCGCTTTAAATCCCGCAGGTCTCCAGCTCCCTGGGAACAGGAGTGGGAGGGAAGCAAACTCTCCACTCCAGTCGCACAGACCCAGGTGCAATTTATCAGAAGCAATGAGAAAAATACTGAAGAATGCAAGTAGCTCGCCAGCCAAGACTTAGTCTCTGCAACGAGGGAATGCACGTTATTGTTTTAAAGTTGCCCATAAACCTGCAGCTGTACCAGTAATGGTAGGCGTAGAGAAAAACATGTTAGCGACCAGATTGGTAAGCATCAAGGGCTCACGCAAGATGCGAATCCATCACAGAGGTATCTGCATTGAATTCTGGAAGGTTAGATATTAAAAGGAAGGTAAAAATGGATAGCACTTGCAGGTCTGAGTGATTCCGGACCACGTTGAACTGTCTGGTCATTTGGAGGATTGGCTGTGACTCAGTTCTACCTTTCTTGAAGACCATTTGACCAACCTGCCAAACTCATTGAGGGTGGTGCCTTAACCTTGTTCAATGTTTTTCTTTTATGATGATAAATTGATGAAAATTTTAGTTTGTAAACTTAAAGCTAACCGCTTCTTAATTGTAAAACAGCATGGAAACAGGCCCTTCGGCCCACTGAGTCCATGCCAATCACCAAGCACCCATTTACACTAAACTCATTTTATTCTCCCCACATTCCCATTAACTCTTCCCAGATTCTGCCACTCACCAACACACTAGGGGCTATTTAAAGTGGCCAATTGAGCTACCAAGCTCTGGGATGTGAGAGAAAACGTGAGCACCCGGCGGAAACCCACACGGACACAGATCAAACGTGGAAACTCTATATAGATGGTGCCTCAGGTGAGGACTGCACACTACCAACTATGCTGTCCTGTGCCACCAATTGTGTATGTTTAGCAACAGAATAAATTCACATTTTTTTTTAACCAACAGCGACATAACTGAAAAATAGTTTTGGTCACTGACACGCAAACATAACAACAATGACTTCCATTTATTTAGCACCTTCAATAAGTAGATAAGAAATAGAAGCAGATCTTCTGCCTCAATGCCATTTCGTGCCGATGGCTCCTCAGCTGAGAATGTGCACCGAATGTCCGAACCTATGGTTCCTCTCATACTGAGCTTGATTACTATTGATTGTTTTGGGGTAGGTGCAGGTTTTGAAAAGGAAGTGTTTTCTCTTCAGCCCTTCTCACCTCTCTCTTCATGAATGTGTAAAGTTCCACGGATGTCAGCAGAATACCTAGTACTTTATCCAAGAACCAATTTAATATTATAGCCTAGGTAGTGAGTGCCGGAAGATTATTGAAACCTCAAGAAGTGAAAAAAGTCCTTCTTAATTAGGCCATAATCTTTCTGCTTTTAAAACTAAAGACAGAACTAATCATCTGAACAAAGGGCCCTAAAATTATGGTATTATTGAAATTTCTATCACTGGGTGATTGCTTGTCCAAATATCCTTAATTATATTTTAAATAAACAGAGGAACCATGAAGTTAGCCATTAAAAGGTTAAAAAGGAAACTGTCATTCATTTTGCTAAAAGCAGTGCAGCAAAGAAGAAATCTGTAATCTAAAATGATCTCTTAGTGAAGAGTCAGAACATTTTAATGGTCTTAAGATGGAGAAGTTATGAAATACAGTCAAAGGAAGGCAATTTGCCAATGTTAAGAGCTCAAAAATAATTGTGTGACAAAGTATGTTCAAAAAAATGAACTGATGGGAATGTCCCATTTTGGCTCCTGCCAGTTAGCCACCCATCCTTAATTACAGTACTCAGATTAGACATCAATATGTTGGCCTTACTAATAAAAGAATGCTTGGAATAGATTAGAAGATGGCAAAACTGATCAAGAAAGACTGTTGGAATTGGTTAACTCCAAATCAGGAGCTGACCAATTTGACAAAATGTGGGTGTATAAAGATCAAATCATGGCACCACCTTCATCAAATGAACCACCCCGCTGAGAAGCGTTTACAGATGAAACATTAAATTGCTGTCATGGGGATCTCAGAATTGCAAAAAAGTCAATGTTACCTGAATAGATAATCTGGTCATTATCCCACTGCTACTTGTGTGAGCTTGTCGTGTACAAATTGCTGGTCCGGCCCCTTAAGTACAGCAGAATATAAGAAACAAGACTGCCAATTTCAAGGTGCTTCACGGGCTGCTTGCAAAATTGTGAAGCACCTTGAACTGTTTGGAAGTCATGACATACAAGTGAGCCTTAAACCAGCCTCCCCTCCATGGACTCTGTCTGTACTTCTTGCTGCCTTGATAAAGCAGCCAACATAATCAAAGACCCCACCCACCTTGGACATTCTCTCTTCTCCCTCCTCCCATTGGGCAGAAGATACAAAAACCTGAAAGGACGTACCACCAGGCTCAAGAACAGCTTCTATCCTGCTGTTATAAGACTATTGAATGGTCCCCTAGTACGATAAAATGGACTCGTGGCCTCACAATCTACCTCGTTATGGCCTTGCACCTTATTGTCAATCTGCACTGCACTTTCTCTGTAACACTTTATTCTGCATTCTGGTATTGTTTTCCTTATAAGGTAAGGTAAGGTATCTTTATTAGTCACATGTACATCGAAACACACAGTGAAATGCATCTTTTGCGTAGAGTGTTCTGGGAGCAGCCCACAAGTGTCACCACGCTTCCAGCGCCAACATAGCATGCCCAAAAATTCCTAACCTGTACGTCCAAAAGATGTGCGGGTTAGGAATTTTTGGGCATGCTATGTTGGTGCCGGAAGTGTGGTGACACTCAATGCACTGTTGTAATGAAATGATCTGTATGGATGGCATGCAAAACAATGTTTTCACTGTACCTTGAAACATATGACAATAATAAAACAATTTACCAATTTTTCATTCTAATATGAACCTCTATTAATTGTTCATATTGATCTCTTTAGAGGGAGAAGCACAAGTGAACTCTGCTGATGCATACAATATCAAAGATGGCTGGAATAATGACAGAAGATTGCCCAGAGCCATAAAATAAACCATTTCAGTTTTCTAAAGTAATTCATGCAGTACTGTAACTCTTTTCAATGACTTGAAGGAAGAAATTCTATTCTACAGTCAGAAATTTTACTGGCCAGAAGGTTGTACTTCTGGGTCAGTTTTCTGGGTCAGTTTTCTGTGTCAGAGAGATGCGTTCCCATTCCCAGCCAAGAGGCATTCTGGGGGTAACTGGCCACAGCCCAGTGAAATACTTATACCAGAAGAACTGCTGCAACTGCCTCCGACATTCTGCACTAATCCAAGAAGTCAACATAGGAATCCAGTAGTTCACAAATCATATTTAGTGCCTTTGGAACCCTTTCACAAGCTGTTGGCCAATGTTGCTAGCAATTCTATCCCATGAATACAAAAGTACAAGTGCAGAGACAATCACTCAGCGGTGCAGCTAATGGAGCTGCTGCCTCACAGCTTCAGCAACCCAAGTTCAATCCCAAGCTCCGGTGCTGTCTGTGGGGAGTGTGCACGACCTCCCTTCAACTGTATGGGTTTCCTCTGGTTTCACCGATTTCCACATATGTCTCAAATACGTGTGGGTTGATAGGTTAATTGGACATTGTAAATTGCTCCAAGTGTGTAGATCAATGGTAGAATCTGGGGGAGTTAATTGGGAATGTGGAAAGGATAAAATTGCTGAGGGTAGGATTCACGTAAAAATATTTGATGGTCAGCATGGGCTCAGTGGACCAAGCTCTTGTTTTTGTGTTGTATCATTCTGTGACTCTATGAGAATAACTTCTGTTGAATTCCAAAATGTCATTGTGGCAAAGATACCAGGGACATTGACGGGAATTTTATTGCCCAGAGGGATATAGTTTTGTGAATGGGTGGGGGTGGGGGCTAGTTCCAGGGAAGCTGATATTGGGGAAGTTAGTTCCAACTCACTAACCTGGGTTTGTCAGAGATGGGTTGCCAAGGGACAGGAGGCTAACTCACTCCCAGAGGCTACCAACATTTAATATGCTGATGAGACTGGAAGACTCTGATTTAAAATAAATATGCAGCAAGTCAGGCAGCATCAGTGGAGAAAGAGACAGGGTTAATGTTTCAGACTGATGACCTTTAATCAGAACCAGGAAAAGTTGGAAGAAGTCAGTGTGTTTTACATTGCAGAGAAGGGGGAGGGGTTGGAGAGAACAAAGGGATGAGGTGGAGACCAAGAAAACTGGATTATTGGGGTCAGCTGAGAGAGGGCGGTGATACCATGTGAATGGGAGGTAATCTGGAGGTGATGTAAATAGACCAAGATGAAGAAGAACAGAGGAGAGAAAATAAAACGCCAGCTGAGATGCAGGAACCTGCAGTGGCTAGAGATCTGAAATAAGGTCATAAGACATAGGAGCAGAATTAGGCCATTTGGCCCATTGAGTCTGCTTCCCCATTTGATCATGGCTGATTTATTTTTCCCTCTCAGCCCCATTCTTCTGCCTTCTCCCTGTAACCTTTGATGCCCTTACTAAAAGAGAATACTTAGCAAGTCAAGCAGCATCCATGGAGAGAGTAGAACTGAGTTAATGTTAACTCTCTCTCTCTACAGATGCTGCCTGACTTGCTGAGTATCCAACATTTTTTAGTTTTATTATGGATTTCCAGGATCTGTATTTTTTGCTTTTCAAGCCTCTAATTTAGTCTACTCTGCAGATGTGCCCAGGGTGAATGGGATCCTCAGCCCTTGGGACACTCCACTGCTGCAGTGAGGTGAGGGAGTTTTTGGATCGGCACTGTTTCTGAGCCTGTCTGGGGGAGCTGGTATACTTCCCATAAGAACTCTGGATTCTGTCACCGGTAAAGCCCATGCATCCAAGGGTAAAGGTTTGGATTATCCTTCTGAAGTTAGGGGTCAGAGCCCGACCTCCTCTTGGGATCAGACCCCACCCCTCTCCATCAAAGTCTATCAATCGGGCTGACTGCTGCCTGGGAAAGGGGTTGGTGGGAAACCCAGCAAATACAGAAGATGTGCACACATACACATAAAACTCATCAGCTGGAAGGGAACTGAAAAGCAAACTGCTGGAGGAACTCAGTGGGTCAAGCTACATCTATGGGGGGGGGGGGGGGGGTGAGGAATTGTGGATGTTTCAGGTCAAGACCAGCAGTTTGCCTTTTGCTCCAGATTCCAGCATCTGCAGTCCCTCAAGCCTCCAGTTTGCAGGGAACCCTGCTTATAGGTTTCCCACACTCATTTGTGGCCCACAGCCCATGTCACTCTCCCTCTGACTATCCAGACCAACATGTGAGGCACGGGTTCTCATTTCATCTGCATCCACCTTCACTCTATTGTTTGACCCCTAGAGACATACTCAAGCAGACACTCACACACTAAGCTTACAGACCAATTTGCGCCTCAGATAACCACATCAATCCCAAGGCTTTTCAGATCATTTCAGATACATTATGCAGCTCAAGATCACAGAAGTGGAGAGCGGAAAGTCTCTGAAATTCTTGTTTTCTTGCTCCTGAATTGGATCTTGCACCTTAGATTACTGTTAAAAAAAGATCATTCTTATCCCTCTCAGAATGATTTTCCCTTAACACTAATCTAAGGTACAAGATTGCAGACAAGAAAACCCATATTAAAAATCTACACCTATGGAAAAGAATCAATAAGTCATTTTAATTTGACACTATTGCATGAAGTATTGCATAACACTGAACAGATTGTGCTACTGTTCTAGTTATTTTATATGAGGTTATGTTGCCCTCCAATGAAGGCTACATCTCCTCAATTTTACCATCCCATACCTTGTTAACCTGGCAGGTTAGGACTTTGGGGATGCTGGAATAGCAGATTTTCTGGACTATTGGATGTTATTCAACACTCCAGCGCACTTTTAATTCACTTTTTTTAGAATATGTTACACAGCAGAATGATTAATGTTCCAATGAATCTAGGAAGTTTAAAGGGAGCTCGGACAAACAAGTCCCAGTAAATTTCAAGGGAGTGTGGGAACCAGGGCCCTGGTGTGTAAAATGGAGCATGGGAACTGAGTCTTCAGTATGTGAAAGGGAACTCAGGAACCATGACCATGAGGTGTGAAAGGGAGTTCCAGAACCAGAGCCCCGGTGAGTGAAAGGGGGTGCAGGAAAAAGGTTCTCATATTTGACTGAGCTACTAAATTCATCAGGGATATTGCATAAAGTGATCCCCCCTTTTCAACTTACTCCACCCACTGTACCTCCACCTTGCAATGCATTTACCACTTTCTCTTGCCATATATTCTATTGCTTTGCCTCCACTGGAGATGCACTTAGTCTTCTCCTCCTGCCCTGGACAACCATTCACCATTTCCATCTAATCCTCCTTGAGTCCAAGATTTAAGGCACTGTACACATTTTTGCAGAACCCTTCAACCCTTCAGGAAATGGAACCCATTTTCTTATGGCACAGTGATGCAGCTAGTATTGGTATTAGTTTATTGTTGTCATTTGTACTGAAGTACCGTGAAAAGCTTGTCTTACAAACCAATCGTACAGGTCAATTCATTACACAGTGCAGTTACATTGAGTCAGTACAGAGTGCATTGAGGTAGTACAGAGTGCATTGAGGTAGTACAGGTAAAGACAATAACAGTACAGAGTAAAGTGTCACAGCTACAGAGAAAGTGCAGAGCAATGAGGTGCAAGGTCACAACAAGGTAGATCGTGAGGTCATGAGGCCATAAGTCATAGGTCATAGTCCATCTCATTGTATAAGGGAACCGTTCAATAGTCCTATCACAGTGGGGTAGAAGCTGTCCTTAAGTCTGGTGGTACGTGCCTTCAGGCTCCTATATCTTCTACCCGATGGAAGATGAGAGAAGAGAGAATGTCCTGGGTTGGTGGGGTCTTTGATTACGCTGGCTGCTACACCAAGACAATGAGAGGTAGAGACAGAGTCCAAGGAGGTGTCCGTGATGTGCTGGGCTGTGTCCACATCTCTCTGCAGCTTCTTGCGGTCCTGGGCAGAGCAGTTGCCATACCAAGCCGTGATACATCCAGATAGGATGCTTTCTATGGTGCATCGGTAAAAGTTGGTGAGAGTCAAAGGGGACAAACCAAATTTCCTTAGTGTCCTGAGGAAGTAGAGGTGCTGGTGAGCTTTCTTGGCCGTGGCATCTACGTGATTTGACCAGGACAGGCTGTTGGTGATGTTCACTCCTAGGAACTTGAAGCTCTCAACCCTCTCGACCTCAGCACCATTGATGTAGACAGGTGCATGTACACCGCCCCCTTTCCTGAAGTCAATGACCAGCTTTTTAGTTTTGTTGACATTGAGGGAAAGGTTGTTGTCATGACACCATTCCAGTAAGCTCTCTATCTCCTTCCTGTACTCCGACTCATCGCTGTTTGAGATACGGCCTACAACAGTGGTATCATCTGCAAACTTGTAGGTGGAGTTAGAGCAGAATCTGGCCACACAGTCATGAGTGTATAGGGAGTAAAGGGCTGAGGACGCAGCCTTGTGGGGCAGCAGTGTTGAGGATAATCGTGTCGGAGGTATTGCTGCCTATCCTCACTGATTGTAGTCTGTTTGTTAGAAAGTCAAAGATCCAGTTACAGAGGGAGGTGTTGAGTCCTAGGTCTCGGAGTTTGGTGACAAGCTTGCTTGGAATTATTGTATTGAAGGCAGAGCTGTAGTCAATAAACAATAGTCTAACATATGTGTCTTTACTGTCCAGATGCTCCAGAGCTGAGTGTAGGGCCAGGGAGATGGCATCCGCTGTAGACCTGTTTCTCCGATAGGTGAATTGCAATGGGTCCAGGTTGTCTGGGAGGCTGGAGTTGATGCGTGCCATAACCAACCTCTCAAAGCACTTCATGATGGTGGATGTCAGAGCCACTGGTCGGTCGTCATTGAGACACGTTACCTTGCTTTTCTTTGGTACCGGGATGATAATGGTCTTCTTAAAACAGGAGGGAATCTGCGATTGAAGCAGAGAGAGGTTGAATATATCCACAAATACTTCTGCCAGCTGATCAGCACAAGATCTTCCAGCGACCCATGTTCAACCTTGACTGCAGGTGCTGTCTGTGTGGAGTTTGCACATTCTCCCTGTGACAGTATGGCTTTCCTCCAGGTGGTCCAGTTTCCAAAGACATACAGGTTGGTAGATTAATTGGCCACTGTAAATTGCCTCTTATGTGTAGGTGAGTGATTGAATCTAGAAGGAAAATAAAATGTGACTAATGTAAGATTGGTGTCAACAGGTGCTGACAGTCAGCACAGACTCAGTGGATTGAAGTACCTGTTTCAATGCTGTATGATTTTATGACAGAGTTCTTTTGAGTTTGTAAAGAAGACATTCTGGGTTCTTAACACTGGAAGTGTTAAGGAGGAACTGATTTTCACCTGGTGCAAATGTGAGGAGATCCAAATATGAGCATTTCTTTCCACAATAACAAACAATGCAAGCAGGATCTTGAAGGCCCAGAGGATGCTGAGGGAGAGAGATATGGACAGCAGAGTCATAAAATAGGAGGGAGCAGCTGCCAATGGGGGAGAAGTGGGAGGAATGAGAAATAAGCAAGTGTCAGAGGATGTGTATGCAGTAACATACATCTGAAGGAAGCTGAAAAGCAAAAATATGAAATTGAAAATGAAGACAGAAATTTTAAACATTAACACCCCAGGGATTCAAAAGTGCTTGAGAAGGGCGAGTAGAGGGGATGGAGATATGAGTCCCACTGTGGGTGATAATGCAGACAGAGTGTCCTGGATAACTTACAGTAGAAGTGGAGAGTGTATGAAGGAAGGCAGTGGAGGGATGCAGCCTTGAATTAATAAAGGAATTGACCTGCAGATAGAAAACAATGGGGAGACAGGAACAGATCATATTCATCACCTAGCATTTCCCTGGTGCTGATGTCTTTGAGTATCATGAAATTGTTAACATGACCAAATTAATAAGCATTGAAATTATAGATTAAGTGATCTGGTCACTACTCTATGTATTAAAAATTACTTCACATTATTGGAGGATTCCATCTTAGTTTACATACTTTGCTTTCAAGTTGTTAAATTACTTCTAATTCTTCTATACCTGAAAATGATTTAATTTTAACTATAGGAAAGAAAAGTTAAAGTTCAAGACAGTGATCCTATACTTAGATAACACAATAATAGGTGGAAGGTCACGTTGTGATGAGAATATTATGACCCTGCAACGCTGCAATGGGATAGAGATAGGTTGAGTGATTAGACAAAAGCTAGGCAAATGGATTTTAATGTATGAGTTCATGCACTTTGGCAAGAAGAATCAAAAGGTGAATTATTATTTAAATGGAGAGAGACTATAAATGAATGGTTGGGAGGGATTTAGGTGTTCTAGTGCATCAATCACAAAAATGTTAGCAGGCAGATCCAACAAGTATTAAGAAGGCAAATGGCATTTTGATCTTTATCGCAAAGGGTTTGGAGTTTAAAAGTGGGAATGTTCTGTTACAAGTGAACAGGGTGTTGGTAAGGCCACCCCTGGAGTACTGCACACTGTTTTGGTCTCCTTACCTAAAAAAAAGGATATGCTAGCATTCGAGGCAGTCCAAAGGAGATTTACAGGCTAATTCCTGGGATGAGAGGGTTGACGTATTAAGAGAGTTTGAACAATTTGGGTCTGTATTCTTTGTAGTTTAGAAGAATGAGAGGATAACCTTATTGAGACTGAGGGGACTTCACAGGCTGAATGTCAAGATGTTTTCACTAGTGGATGAGTCTCAAATAAAGGGGCATGGTTACAAGATAAAGGGCTGGAAATTTGAAACAGATGTGTGGAGAAATTTCTTTTTGTAGAGGACGGTGAATCTCTGAAATTCTCTACCCCAGGGTATTGTGGAGGCTAGGTCATTAGAAGTATTAAAGGTGAAGGTGGATATAGTGTTGAAAGATTCAGTAATTGAGGACAGTGGGGAACTGGTGCAGAAGAAGAGTTGAGTCTGGCATAGATCAGCCATAATTATATTGAATGGCGGGGCAGACATGAGAGACTTGGTGGCCAACTCCTGCTCCTATTTTCTTGTGTTATAGATCAGGACCTTGGTCACTGAGGACTTTTGCCACTGAACCCAGTAGATTTTTCAGGTTTGGGTTTTTTTGCACTAGTTTGACTGTTTGCTGGGTACCTAAGGGGGCTGGGAGAGACATGGGTTGCTTGATACAGACTCACCACTCGCTTGAAGTTGTCTTTTAAAAAGGGGACTTCACTGAAAGATATTAAATCCTGGCTCCTTTAGGGAGGTTCATAGGATCAAAGTCAAAGCCAAATGTCAAAGTGGAGTTTATTGTCATATGCATGAGTACATGTATGCACAGGTGCAATGTAAAACTGACTTGCAGCAGCATCACAGGCACATAGCATTAAGTAAGCAGCATTCACAAGAGAAACATAAATTAAACATCTTGTTATCTTGTGCCTGGGTCCCAACTGTTCCTCACTTCTATTCTTTCCTACAATACAGTCCAGAAGGACCCAGGTATGAGGAATGCAATGTTTTAAGTCACTGCCTCAACTCTGCTCCTTTCTACTTTAATGGTTCCATTTCGGGTGGCTGGAAGGTAACCTCCAAAGGACATGCAGGAAACTCTGGCATAAGGCCAGGACTCAGCAAAATTGAGGCCCAGGACTATTTCTGACCACTTCAGTGTATCCTTTTCAAATTTTAGCAAAAGTATGCTGGCACAGTTGCACATTTTCTGAGCTCTCTGTTTGCTTACAAGGAACCACAAAAAGCTAGTACTCAGATGCAGCAAGTAGTTTAGAAGACAATTAAATATTGGTATTACTTTCAAGGGGAACAAAGCATCAGAGTAAGAAATTCTTGCTACAGATGTATAGGACTTTGGTATATTCACACCTGGATTACTGTATATACTTTTCATCTCCTTATTTTAAAAAATTACCTCGGAGTCAATACAGTGAAGGTTCATCGGATTGATTCCTGAGGAAAGATGCAAAACAATGGGCCTAGTTATCTGCAGTTTAGAAGAATGACATGAGATCTCATTTAAGATGAAAGATTCTGAGAGGGCTGGACAAGGTAGATATTGGAAGGACGCTTCCCCTGAAGGAGGAGTCTGCAACCATGGGGCAAAGGCTAAGAATATGCAATCAGCCATTTACAACTGAGGCATTTCTGCTCTCAGAGCATTGTGAATCTTTGGAATTCCCCTATACCAGAGAGCTGTGGATGCTGAGTTGCTTAATATATTCAAGACTGAGATAGATTTTAGGATCACAGGGTAATCAAACGCTATGGGTATCAGATAGAAAAAAGGAGTTAAGGTCAAGGTCAGATCAGCCATGTTATGAATAATGCAGCAGGCTCAAGGAACTAAATAGCCTACTCCTGCTCTTATTTCTTATGTTCTATGTTCTTATCTGCAGAGGCAAAGTGTCAGTCTTGCTTTAAGTAAATGATGCCTCAGTGTGCCCTAAGCCGGCCTTTGTTGGACATTCTCAATCTTCAGGGATCATCTGTAAGACAACAAAGTCAACACACCTTTTACCATATTCCATTTGCAATAGCATAATCTGCAACCAGTAATTAAAAGATGATCCTAAGGGTCTGAAACAAGCCCAGATTCCTCTGCTTTCATTTCCTTCCCTAATGAGAATTCCCTCTTGCTGCTGTGCATGGCATCTGTAATAAAAGCACCCAAGACGTTTCATGTTGATATGGATGCAATTTCTTGGGAGAAAACAACAGGAGGTTTCAGGGCCCTCCTCCAGTTTTGGAGTAAGTAATTATTTATCAGATGGTGATCCAAGAAAGCTTATGAATTTATTGGTGGCAAACATTAAAAAAATAGATCGATGTGTCTCAATACTGTGGTAGCACTAGCTCAGTAATAGTAGCACAGTAGTGTAGCGGTTAGCATAATGTGACCTGGGTTCAATTCCTGCCGCTGTCTGTAAGGAATTTGTACGTTCTCCCCGTGTCTGTGTGGGTTTCTTCTGGGTGCTCCGGTTTTCTCCCACATTCCAAAGACATATGGGTTAGGAAGTTGTGGGCATGCTATGGTGGCGCCGGAAGCGTGGCGACACTTGCGGGCTGCCCCCAGAACACTCTACGTGAAAGATGTATTTCACTGTGTGTTTCGATGTACATGTGACTAATAGAAATATCTTATCTTATATAAACATATGCTGTTTAAATGCATGAAGCTCTACATTAATAGAGTTAGGTTTTGATGCATAGAAATAATTGCCACTTGTAAAATTGTAATTGTTTCAACTCTTCTTGGGACAATCAAGTAACAAGTATCCATTTTACTGCCTCATAATCTTTCTCATAAATGTACCTTTAACATTCCCAGATCCAATAACCCTTTAGCAGAATACAATCCGGATCTACTAGTGAGAAAAACCAGATCTTCAATATCATTGTATCTCAAAAGAGGCAACAAAACAAATGTTTTCACCATTACAAACAAAGAATTAACAATTAGACATTAATATAGGCCAAATTATTTTACACTGAAAATGCTGGAAGTACTCAGCAGGTCAGGCAGCATCTGAGGGAAGAGAATGTTTCAGGTGGAAGGGTCTTCGACCTGAACTGTTGTTTTTATTTCAGATGTCTATCATCTGCAGCTTTTTTAATTTTCTTTTATCATACATGGGATGTTGCTTTCCTTCTCACTTTTAATTTTAGATTAGCTTTTAATTTATATTTGGAACATCAGTCAAATAAGTAGTTGAGATATTCTGATTGGATATGTGGCATATTTGCAACCAAAAGTCAAATCAGCCAATATATTTTATGTCGGAACAATCTTTCATTCTAGATACAATCTGCAATTAATACACCATTTTTAACATTGAATTACATATATTAGATTTTTAGGGACTGTTCTCTTATTTAAATCTGCATTTTCCAGGAAAATACTTATCAATTGATTTGTCCCAACAGATCTCCAAATGTTCTGACATTCGTAGCCAGGATAATCTTTATGCTCTTTTCAAAGTACTTTTCTATGATTGTATATGGATCCTTTAACAAAAAGAAGTTTCAGGCACATAGTATAATGGAGATGTAGCAATAGGGTTAGAAAGTTGGTTGGTGGACAGCAAATAAGTTCATAATGTAGATATTTCATAAACTGGAGAAAGGTTAGAAGTGGTTTACCTTCATGGTTGGGTTTTGATTTTGCTATATTTCAATGGTTTGTGCAGGTTTTGGGTTGGGAGATGTGATGATATTGACAGTAGCTGAGAATATGTATTTGACAAATAGCACAGCGAATCAAAAATATTCAGGAAGACATTACTAGATAATGTTCTGAGAGACAGACAAGTGGGAGATATGATAGAATGCCTTGTGGTGTAAGATAATGGATTGGGAGGAAAATTGTAGGTGGTGCTAATTTCTTAATGGAATGGTGCTGCTGCTTGTGGAAAACAGGAGATGTAACATAAGAGTCTTTGTAAGTCCAAGTGCAACAGAAGTAGTCTTGTTGTATTTAGAATATTAGGCAGGGAGATCAAGAGCATGGCAATTTGCTTAGGAATTGTAATGTGTCTTAAAATATCTGTGAAAGTGGTATCAGGATTCCTTGCCAATTTTGGCCGAGGTTGCTAAGCAGTAATATTCTACAGTGAACAAGGCCCAGGATCAGGGTGAATTGGCTTCACATTATGAAATAAACATGAAGACCTTTCCTCAACAATCTCCTGCCATTGCGCTAGAGATCACAGAAGACGAGATGGTGGAGGGGTTGGGAGGATCAGAATGGCACCTGGCTGGGTGATGGATGTTGTGGCAGCGCATAATCAGTAGTGGAAACAGCATGGTTCATGGTTAGAGAGATATTGGAACAGCACATGTGTTTGGCAGGGTGGGGTAGAAATCGCACAATGTCAGGAGGTGATTTCAGATTCACAATTTCAGGATTACTACCTGTGCCACGTGCCAATGGTAGAAGGAATAGACAGCTCTGGCAGATGAATGCGTGGCTGAGTGACTGGTGCAGGGGGCAGGGCTTCAGATTTTTGGATAATTGGGACCTTTTCTGGGGGAGGCATGACCTATTCGCTAAAGATGGGTTGCACCTAAACTCCAAAGGGTCCAATATCCTGGCGGGAATGTTTAATTTAGCTGTTGGGGAGGGTTTAAACTAATCTGGCAGGGGGATGGAAACCAGGATGTTAGGATACAAGCTGCTAGGGTAAGGGAGGAAGTTTATAGAAACAAGTCCAAGGCAGCGTGCAGTGAGGATGGCAAGAAGGACAGGCAGGTGAGAAGTCAGGATAATTTGCTGAACAATAGAAGATTGATAGTGCGGTAGTACAAAGGGACTTGGGGGTACTTATACAAGATACCTTAAAAGTTAACCACCAGGTTGGATCGGTGGTTAAGAAAGCGAATGCTATGTTGGCATTCATCTCGAGAGGTATAGTGTATAAAAGTAAGGAAGTGTTGATGAGGCTCTACGGGGCGCTAGTGAGGCCTCATTTGGAATACTGTGCGCAGTTTTGGGCCCCGCATCTTAGGAAGGATGTGCTGACGTTGGAGAGGGTTCAGAGGAGATTTACGAGAATGATTCCAGGAATGAAAGGGCTTAAGTACGATGAGCGTTTGTCGGCTCTTGGACTGTACTCGCTGGAGTACAGAAGGATGAGAGGGGACCTCGTAGCGACATTTAAAATGTTGACAGGTAAGGATAGAGTAGATGTGGCTAGGCTGTTTCCCTTGGTGGGCGTGTCCAGGACCAGAGGGCACAATCTTAGAATTAGAGGGTACAGTTTCAAGACAGAGATGAGGAGAAGTTTCTTTACCCAGAGGGTGGTGAAATTGTGGAACTCCTTGCCACGCACAGCAGTGGAGGCCAGATCAGTGGGGGTGTTCAAGGAGGAGATAGACAGATATCTAAATAGTCAGGGTATCAAGGGATATGGGGATAAGGCTGGCAAATGGGATTAGAATAGTTTTTTTTTTTCTCTCTCTTTTTTTCCCACCCCATTTCTTTTTCCCTTTTCCTTGGAGCAGACTCGATGGGCCGAATGGCCTGCTTCTGCTCCCTTATCTTGTGATCTTGTGATCTTGTGAAGTACAACAAATCAGGATGTTAGGATACAGGATGTTAGGATACAGGATGAGGCATATAGAAACATGTCTAAGATAGTGTGTAGTGAGGATGGTAAGAAGGACAGGCAGGTGAAGTCAGGATAATTTGCTGAACAATAGAAGTACAACAAATCAGGATGTTAGGATACAGGATGTTAGGATACAGGATGAGGCATATAGAAACATGTCTAAGATAGTGTGTAGTGAGGATGGTAAGAAGGACAGGCAGGTGAAGTCAGGATAATTTGCTGAACAATAGAAGTACAACAAAATCAATAGCAGATACTGGACTAAATGTACTATATCTAAATGCACATAGCATTAGGAATAAAGTAGATGACCTAGTGGCACAACTACAGGTTAATAAATACGACATTGTGGCAATCACCGAGTCATGGCTTTATGATGGATGTGATTGGGAACTGAATGTCCAGGGGTACACAGTGTATAGGAAGGATAGGCGGGTAGGCAGAGGGGGAGGTGTGGCCATGATAGTAGTGATATAAAATCAATAGAAAGGAAGGACATTGGGTCAGAAGAGGTGGAATCCTTATGGGTGGAGCTAAGAAATAGCAAGGGTAAAAGGACAATGGTAGCAGTTATATATAGGCCCCCTAATAGCAGTCAGGAAGTGGACAATAAGTTGCAGTTTGAGATAGAAAAAGCGTGCCAGAGTGACAATGTGAAGATAATTATGGGGGATTTTAACATGAAGGTGGACTGGGAAATCCAGCAAGGCAGTAGAACTCAGGAGAGTGAGTTTGTGTAATGTCTACGGGACGGTATTTGAAGCAACTTGTTGATGAGCCCACCAGGGGATCAGCTGTTTTGGATTGGGTGCTGTGTAATGAACCAGAGGTGATTAGGGAACTAAAGGTAAAGGAACCATTGGGAACCAGTGATCACAATATGGTTGAGTTCAGTTTCAAATTTGGGAAGGAGAAGCTGATAACTGGTGTATCGATATTTCAGTGGAACAAAGGAAATTACAATGGTATGAGAGAGGAGTTGGCCCAAATTGATTGGAAGAGTAAGCTGGCTGGAGGGACGGCAGAGCAGAAATGGAAGGAATTTCTACAAGAAATAAGGAAAATGCAGGATAGATATATTCCAAGAAAAAAAAAGGTTTTGCATGGAAAAAAGGCACAAATGTGGATAACAAGAGAGGTGAAGGCTAAAATAAAAGCAAAAGGGAGGGCATAGAAGGAAGCAAAAATTAGTGGGAAAACAGGAGACTGGGAAACTTTTAAAAACCTGCAGAAAGAAACTAAGAAGGTCGTTAGGAAAGAAAAGATTAATTATGAAAGGAAGTTGGTGGATAACATTTGAAAGGATACTAAGAGTTTTTTTAAATAAATAAGGAGTAAAAGACAGACACAGGTTGATATAGGACCAATTGATAATGGTACAGGAGAGATTATAATGGATGATAAAGAGATAGCAGAGGAACTGAATGAGTATTTTGCATCGGTCTTCACTGTGGAGGACATCAGCAATGTGCCGGTTAGTCAGGAGTCTCACGGAATGGAACTGAGTTCAGTTAAGATTACTAGGGAGAAGGTGCTAGGAAAACTAAATGGGCTAAAGACTGATAAGTCTCCTGGACCGGATAAGGTGCATCCCCGGGTTCTGAAGGAGGTGGCTTTAGAGATAGAAGAGGCATTGGTGATAATTTTCCAGGAATCGAAAGACTCTGGCATGGCTGTGGAGGACTGGAGGGTCACAAATGTAGTTCCACTGCATAAGAAAGGTGGGAGGCAGCATAAAGGAAATTACAGACCTATTAGTCTGACGTCAGTGGTGGGAAAGTTCTTGGAATCTATCCTCAAGGATGGGGTTACGGAATACCTAGAGGTGCAAGGCAAGATAGGTCCTAGCCAACATGATTTTGTGAAGGGAAGATCCTGCCTGACCAACCTATTGGAGTTTTTTGAAGAAATCACAGGTAGGGTGGATAAGGGAGAGGTGGTAGATGTTGTGTATTTAGACTTTCAAAAGGCCTTTGACAAGGTGCCGCATAAGAGACTGATTAATAAGATGAGAGGTCATGGAATTACAGGTAGGATAACAGAATAGGTGGAGCATTGGCTGGTTGACAGGAAGCAAAGGGTGGAAATAAAAAGGATCTTGTTCTGGTTGGCTACCGGTTACTAGTGGTGTTCTGCAGGGGTCAGTGTTGGGGCCGCTTCTTTTTACCTTGTACATTAACGATTTGGATGATGGAGTAAATGGTTTTGTGGCTAAGTTTGCAGATGACACCAAGATAGGTGGAGGAGTAGGGAGTATTGAGGAGACAGGAAGGTTACAGAGAGACCTAGATAGTTTAGGAGAATGGGCAAGGAAATGGCAGATGAGATTCAATGTTGAGAAATGTGCAGTTGTACACTTTGGAAACAGAAATAAACGGGCAGATTATTATCTAGAAGGAGAGAAAATTCAAAGTACAGAAGTACAAAGGGACTTGGGGGTACTCGTGCAGGATACCTTAAAGGTTAACCACCAGGTCAGATCGGTGGTAAAGAAAGCGAATGCTATGTTGGCATTCATTTCGAGAGGTATAGTGTATAAAAGTAAGGAAGTGTTGATGAGGCTCTACGGGGCACTAGTGAGGCCTCATTTGGAATACTGTGCACAGTTTTGGGCCCCATATCTTAGGAAGGATGTGCTGATGTTGGAGAAGGTTCAGAGGAGATTTCCGAGGATGATTCCCGGAACGAAAGGGCTTATGTACGATGAGCATTTGTCGGCTCTTGGGCTGTACTCACTGGAGTACAGAAGGATGAGAGGGGACCTCATAGAGACATTTAAAATGTTGAAAGGACTGGACAGAGTAGATGTGGCTAGGCTGTTTCACTTGGTGGGTGAGTCCAGGACCAGAGGGCACAATCTTAGAATTAGAGGGTACAGATTCAAAACAGAGATGAGGAGAAATTTCTTTAGCCAGAGGGTGGTTAATTTGTGGAATTCCTTGCCAGGTACAGGTCATTGGAGGTGTTTAAGGAAGAGATAGATAGATATCTAAATAGTCAGGGTATCAAGGGATATGGGGATAAGGCCAGAAATTGGGATTAGAATAGTTTTTTTTCCTCCCCCATTTCTCATTTTCTTTTTTCCCTTTTCCTTGGAGCAGACTCGAAGGGCCGAATGGCCTACTTCTGCTCCCTTGTCTTGTGATCTTGTGATCTTGTGAGGCACTGATGAACTAGCTGTCCTGCCTTTCTCTGAGAGAACACTGTTAACCCTCTGGAACAGAAGCTGACTGAGTTCCAAGTTTTATTCTGCTTTGGTCATTTATAACTGCATTGTGCTTAGTTTGAAGATGAGATGCTGTTCCTTGAGCTATGCTAGGCTTCATTGGAACAGTGCATGAAGTCAAAGACAGAGAAGTTAGAGTGGGACTGGGATAGAGAATCCTCAAAGTGGTCACCCAGTCAGCATATGGTTTCTCTAATGTGCTGCAGACCTCGTCAAGACCACTGAATGCGTACAGTTCAAGTGACTCATTGCTTCACCTGCAAGTTGCATTTGGAAGCCTGGCTGGTGGGTTTGGAGAAGGCAAAATGACAGGTGTCTTACCTCCTGCAGTTGAAAAGAAAGATGCTGTGAGAAGGGGAATGGGTGTTGGTGGAGAGTAAACCAGGGAATTGCAGAGGCAGAAGTCCCTTAAGAATGCCGAGGGAGGAGAGGGGGAAGATGTGTCTGGTAGCATCATGACAGATGTAATCTATTGAATGTGGAAGCTGGTGACGTGGAAGGTTACAAAGGTGCTCCAGGTGGGAGAAGTGTGGGTGACAGCAGAGGTGCGGGAAGTGGTACAGACATGGTTGAGAGCCTTGTCATCTCATGGTGAAGGGGGAACCACAGTTAAAGAAAAGGGAAGACCCTCAGAAGCACTGGTGTCATCATCGGAACAGGTACAATGGAGCCAGAGAAACATGGAGAATGGAATGGAGTCCTTACAGGAAGCAGGACGAGTGGAGTTAAGATAACTATAGGATGCTGTGGAATTGTACTGGATATCAGTTGCTAACTTTTCCATTTAGATGGAAATAGTGAAGTAAGAGAGGTGAAGGGAAGAGTCGGACATGAATATAGAATATAAAACATAGATCAGTACAGCCCAGGAACAGGTCCTTTGGCCCACAATGTTGTGCCGAAATAATTAACCAGTAATTAAAAGCCTACTAAACTAGGCCCTTCTGCCTACACAAGTCCATATCCCCCTATTTTCTGCATATTCATGGGCCTATCTAAGAGCCTCTAAAACACTTCTGTTGAATTTGCCTCCACTCCCACCCCTAGCAGCGCGTTCCAGGCACCCACAACTCTGTAGAAAAAACTTGCCCCACACATCACCTTTGAACTTACGCCCTCTCACGTTTAATGCATGACCTCTAGCATTAGACATTTCGACCCTGGAGAAAAGATACTGGCTGTTTACTCTATCTATGCCCCTCATAATCTTATAAACCTGATAGAAGTTTATAAGTCTCCTCTCAGCCTCAGCTGTTCCAGAGAAAACAATTCAAGTTTGTCCAACCTTTCCTCATAGCACGTGCCCTCTAATCCTGGCAGCATCCTAGTAAATCTCCTCTGTACTCTCTCCAAAGCCTCCACAATCTTCCTATAATGGGGCAACCAGAATTGAATGCAGTACTCCAGATGTGGCCTAACCAGTGTTTTATAAAGCTGCATATGGTCTATGTGAAATTAGAGCAGGGTGGAACTTATCAAAAACAATGAAACATTTGAATTCTGTATGAGACCAAGAAGCAGCGTCAATATGGTCATCGATGTACCAGAGAACGAGAGTATTAAGGGCGCCTGAGTAGTATCTGAAGTAATGGCTGTTCCACAAAATGAAACTCACAGCTTGGTTTCTATAGAAAGACCTTTGATTTGGACAACCCGAATGCAGTTAAAGGAGAAGTTGTTCGATGTGCACCATTTTGCATTTTCTGCACAAAATATGCACATCTGGGACATTTGCTTTGGTTATTAAATGATCCTGGTGTTTTATAATTTCTTCATTGGTATTGGTATTGGTATTGGTTTATTATTGTCACTTGTACAGAGGTATAGTGAAAAACTTGTCTTGCATACCGATCGTACAGGTCAATTCATTAAACAGTGCAGTTACATTGGGTTAGTACAGAGTGCATTGATGTAGTACAGGTAAAAACAATAACAGTACAGAGTCGTGTCACAGCTACAGAGAAAATGCAGTGCAATAAGGTGCAAGGTCACAACAAGGTAGATTGTGAAGTCATAGTCCATCTCATTGTATAAGGGAACCGTTGAATAGTCTTATCACAGTGGGGTAGAAGCTGTCCTTAAGTTTGGTGGTACGTGCCCTCAGACTCCTGTATCTTCTACCCGATGGAAGAGGAGAGAAGAGAGAATGACCTGGGTGGGTGAGGTCTTTGATTATGCCGGCTGCTTCACCAAGACAGTGAGAGGTAAAGACAGAGTCCAAGGAGGGGAGGCTGGTGTCCGTGATGCACTGGGCTGTGTCCACAACTCTCTGAAATTTCTTGCGGTCCTGGGCAGAGCAGTTGCTGTACCAAGCCGTGGTACATCCAGATAGGATGCTTTCTATAGTGCAGCGATAAAAGTTGGTGAGAGTCAAAGGCGACAAACCAAATTTCTTTAGCCTCCTGAGGAAGTAGAGGCACTGGTGAGCTTTCTTGGCCGTGGCATCTACATGATTTGACCAGGACAGGCTGTTGGTGATGTTCACTCCCAGGAACTTGAAGCTCTTAACCCTCTCGACCTCAGCACCGTTGATGTAGACAGGTGCGTGTACACCGCCCCCTTTCCTGAAGTCAATGACCAGCTCTTTTGTTTTGTTGACATTGAGGGAAAGGTTGTTGCCATGACACCATTCCACTAAGCTCTCTATCTCCTTCCTGTACTCCGACTCATCACTGTTTGAGATATGGCCTACAACGGTGGTATCATCTGCAAACTTGTAGATGGAATTAGAGCAGAATCTGGCCACACAGTCATGAGTGTATCGGGAGTAAAGGGCTGAGGACACAGCCTTGTGGGGCAGCAGTGTTAAGAATAATCGTGCCGGAGGTATTGCTGCCTATCCTCACTGATTGCGGTCTGTCTGTTAGAAAGTCAAGGATCCAGTTACAGAGGGGGGTGTTGTCCAAGGTCTCAGAGTTCGGTGACGTTTGGTGCCATACTAATATTTTTACATGAACATCATAATTGGAACAGTTAGGAACAGCTAGGAGTTCTCACTGGGATATACAGAGACCTAATTCTCAAACTAATCCATCCTCTGTTGGGGAATTCATACATTCTATGGAAATTTGGTATTATGGGGTTTGCAGGACAAGTAGCTTGCAAAGTAAAAGATGGAACATACATAAAATGCAAATACAAGTAAGAATTTGGTATGTCATCTTATTTTTGTCGCATGCTCTGTGGGAAGTGCACACATCCAGAACATTTGCATTGGTTAATATGTGATCCTGGTGTTTTATAACTTCTTCATCTCAAAGCATTTGGTGCCTAGCTAACAATTTTTATGTGAACATATTAATTGAAACAGCTAGCAATGTGCAATTGTGTTGATATGTTAAAGATAAGACTAGACGCAATTATTGTAAGTGTTTTTTTTCATGCTATTGTTTCTTCTACCATCTGGGCCTTCTCTCTAAAATACCAATAGAAAAGTGTGTGCTTTTAAAGAGAAGCCATTGCTCCCAAGTATATGTATCTCCTGATTGACTTGGTTAGTGGACAGAATAGCCCTTCTTCAGTGCATTGAGCCATCACTACACTTTGTGCTGCTGCCAAATCAGGCCACCTGCAAAAGACATAACATTCTCCAAAAAGCTGTTTAAAACAGCATTGGTAAGCATGCACTAAAATGGGACCTACACAATTACTGATAAGGCCACATTCAATTTCTTTCTTAATCTCCATTCAACAACCCACTCCCCCCCCCCCACCACCTCATCCACTGCCCCCTCCCCCCCCCCCCACTTCTCTGCAATATAAAACAGGTTCAATTACCAGCAAAAAAACAAACTGCTGGAGGAACTCAACAGGTCGAGCAGCATCTATGGAGGCAAACGGATGGTCAACACTTTGGGTCGTGACCCTGCATCAGGACTGAGAATGTGGAGAGAAGATAGCCAATACAGAGAGGTGAGAGGCAGGGGTGAGACAGGGACTGGTAGGTGAAAGGTGGAACTGGGTGAGGTGGAGGATAATGGGAAGATGGAGCATGGTGGGGAAGGAGGAGAGAGGAGTGATAGGTGGAAACAGATAAGGCAGAGAAATCAATGGGCAGGACAGGGGAGGAGAGGGGGAAGGCAGAGGCTGGAAGGTGATGTGGAACCAGATAAAGGAGGGATGATGGGCAACTGAAACCAGATGGGGGAGGGGATAGGGATGATTGACCAGGGAGGAAAGAAACCCATGTGAACAGGTATGTGGGTGATGGGCAACTGAAACCAGATGGGGGAGGGGATAAGCAGGGCAGGCCAGAGCGAAGAAACCCATGTGAACAGGTGTGTGGACGATGGACAGGTGGAAATGGGAAAGGTGAACAAAGGGAGAGAGAACCTTGTGGACCCAGAGGAGTGGGAAAGGAATACGGAGATGTGGGTTACCTGAAACTGGAAAATTCAATGTTCAAACAACTAGGTTGTAGAGTGGAATATGAGGTGTTGTTCTTCTAGCTTGTGTTTGGCTTCATCGTGGCAGTGGAGAAGGTCAAGGACAGACAGGTCATTGTGGGAATGGGAAGGGGAGTTGAAGTGACATGCAACCGGAAACTCATGATGCCATTGCAGATGGAGTACAGATGCTCCATAAAACTTCTACCTCATCTATGTTTGGTCTTACTGATGTAGAGGAGGACACATCGCGACATTAGTTCAATTACTAACTTTTCCTAGTCTTTCTTTTGCTATCTGAAATGCTGAGTTTTTCCAGAATTTTCTGTTTTTAATTTGGACTTTCTACATTTTTTTTACTTTTTGTTTAATGCAGTGGTGTGGCTAAAATAAGGTGACATACAAAATTCATACTTGTATTTACATTTAAAATATAGGTTCCACCCACCATTTTCTGAGCTACTTTTCCAGCCAACTCCACACACAACTTTTCCTTAGAACACATGAATTCTCCAACAAAGTGGATAGATTGCCAATTTGAGAGTCAGGTTTCAGACCACTGCTAGCTATTCCAGTTCTTATATCAGTATAAAATTGTTAGCATGACATAAAGTAATTGACAATGATGATAGTTTAAGGTACCAGGATTATTTAATAACAAATGTCCACATATATACTCCATTCAGAGCATGCAAAGTGGTGTTTGTAAAATAAGATTACATACAAAATTCTAACTTGTATTTACGTTTTAAATATATGTTCCATCTTCTATTTTGCAGGCTTCTTTTCTTGTCAAGTCCACACACCATTTTTCCATAGAATATATGAATTATCCAAAAGAAAGAGAGGGTTGCAAATTCTGTCAACTAGTTATAAGAACCTCTGAGAAGAGTTGAGGTTAACTCATTATCTGACTTATCCCATTTTGCATCCATGTTCCATGGATATATCGACTGAAATTACAATCTCTTCCTTTAGGAAGTAATGCTAGAAAATCCATCAGTTCAGTAGTACAATTGGGATATTTGAACCTATCGTAGTGTCACAGTAAGCCATTAACTGATAATGATGCAGAGTACAAGATGACCAAGGCAACAGGTTACCTAGTCTGGCTGAGATGCTCACCAGCTGAATCTGAAAGAGTTTGCTCTGATTTAGTCACATCATTCTTTAAGTCTGTGATAGTCAATGAGAAATATATTCAGGAATCACCGACAGAGCTGATCAAATAGACCCTTAAGATGAACAATTTGTTCGTATAGCTTAATCTTTGTGGGTGGGTTTCTTCGAGGTCAGTGGCAAAAGTAGTGACCTTGCCAATTACCAGAAAATCCAGGTCAATATTTTGAATGTTTTTAGAAGCAAACAGGCATACTACTAACTGCATGAATTGTATACCACACATCATCTCTTAAAATAAATGTTAACCATGTTTCCACACCCTCCTGTGGCCAAAAAAAGAATTACATACTAATACAACTTGTTACACACTTTGATTTTCTTCTGAGTTTTAATCGTAGGATGCAATTCCAGGCAAACAGATTGCTAAAACTGACAAGAATGATTAAGTGAAGGCTGGTAAACCTGGGAAAGATCCATTTATTTTTTGGGATTATATCTAAGATGAGTACAATTTGCTGTGTTTCTTACGTATGTTTATGCTCAGTTCACTCATATAAAGAACTGAATGCCAGGCACACTCCACACTACAAGGAGGTTAGTCCATGTCCAACACCTAAGGAAGCATCCCCAGTATCAGCCAATCCAGATTTTATCCACGAAGTAGTTCACGGACATATATTTCCCCAGGAAAACTAATGGTAGAGCGAGAGGCCTCCAGAATGACCAGAACACACTTACCTGGGAAAGTCTACGGACAACTGGCTTTATATGTCTATGAGGGAGGTGACAATGGAGTTCTTCCACCTCTTGGTATATAATATGCAGATAACCTTTAAAACAGTGGAACTGACTACAACAGGATGATTTGAAACTGACAGATTTTTTTAAAGTGTAGTGTGTTAGTGAAGATATGCACATGACTAATTTGTCCATGATACATAACCCCATGGCCTTCAGTAATAACAAGAGTGTACACTCCATCACTGATCAGTGAATGTCAATAGAAGATCGTGTCATCTTGCATTGATGCTGTCATTGATGTTGTTTTGGCTCCAGGCTATTTGAAGAAGCTAGTCTACAAGGAAGACTGCATTGAAACCAAGAGGACCTTCATCAGACTTGAATATCAACAGGAAGACATGATAGGTACCTTCCTGTGGTACACTCTAGAGTCACATCCCTGAAGGCTAAGTCTACCAAACACACTCCAAACACCATCCAAAAATCTACCCAAGAAACATGTGAACAGCATCATAAACATGGACTCTTGATGCTGTTAATCCTTTCAATTAATGTTGCAGCATACTCATATGAAAGCCAGCATCATGGCAGTAAAGTAGATCACCATGAATGAGGTGTCAGAGGACTGGAGGATAGCTAAGGTCGTTCCATTGTTTAAGAAAGGCTCTAAGAATAAGCAAGGAAATTATAGGCCGGTGAGCCTGATGTCAGTCATTGGTAAATTATTAGAAGGCATTCTAAGAGACAGGATGTAAAAGTTTTGGATGGACAGGGCCTGATTAGGGATAGTCAACATGGCTTTGTGTGTGGTAGGTAATGTCTAACTAATCTTATAGAGTTTTTTGGGGAGATTATCGAGAAGGTTGATTGAGGGAAAGGTGTCGGACATTGTCTGCATGGACTTTAGCAAGGCCTTTGACGAAGTCCCACATGGGAGGCTGGTCCAGAAGGTTAAGTCGCTTGGCATTCAGGATGAAGTAGCCAACTGGATTCAACATTGGCTAAGTGGGAGAAGCCAGGGAGTGGTAGTAAATGGTTGTCTCTCTGACCGGAGGCATGTGACTAGTTTTGTGCAGCAGGGATCGGTGTTGGGTCCATTGTTGTTTATCATCTATATTAATGATTTAGATGATAATGTGGTAAACTGGATCAGCAAATTTGCAGATGACACCAAGATTGGGGGCATAGTGGACAGCGAGGAAGGCTATCAAAGCTTGCAGAGTGATATTGACCAGCTAGGAAAATGGGCTTAAAAATGGCAGATGGAATTTAATGCAGACAAATGTGAGGTGTTGCACTTTGGGAGGACAAACCAGGGTAGGACTTACACAGTGAATGATAAGGCTCTGAGGTGTGCGGTAGAACAGAGGGACCTGGGAATACAGGTCCATAGTTCCTTGAATGTGGCATCACAGGTAGATAGGATCGTAAAGGGAGATTTTGGCATATTGGCCTTGATAAATCAGGACATTGAATACAGGAGCTGGGATGTTATGTTGAATTTGTACAATACATTGGTGAGGCCCAATTTAGAGTATTGCATGCAGTTCTGGTCACCTACCTACAGGAAAGAAATCAATAACCTTGAAAGAGTGTGGAGAAAATTTACAAGCATGTTGCCAGGACTTGAGGGCCTGACTTATAGGGAAAGGTTGAATAGGTTAGGACTTTATTCCTTGAAGTGCAGGAGAATAAGGGGAGACCTTATAGAGGTATACAAAATGATGAAGGGTTTCAATAGGGTGAATGCATGCAGGCTTTTTCCTCTCAGGTTGAGTTAGACTAGAACTAGAGGTCATAGGCTTAGGGTGAAAGGCGAAATATATAAGGGGAATCTGAGGGGAAATTTCTTTACTCAGAGGGTGGTGTGAGTGTGGAATGAGCTGCCAGCGGAAGTTGTAGATGCAGGTTCAATTGTAACATTAAAGAGAAGTTTGGATAGGTACATGGATGGGAGGGGATTAGAGGGATATGATCTGGGTGCAGGTAGATGGGACTGGGCAGAACATCAGGTCAGCATGGACTAGATGGGCCAAAGGGCCTGTTTCTGTGCTGTAGTACTCTACGACTCGATGTTATTTTGTGCAAGCAAGAGACACACAAAAGACATCAAAATTTCTACCCAATCCTCAAAGAGAAAGCACTCATTGCTGAAATAAGGTATAAGCAGTTGAGCAGTACAATTTTTTGCTGATCTGAAGCTGAAAACTGAGCTGGTACATGCAAGCACAAATGGGAGCAACATCAAAGCCATCACATTTAGCCTCAAGAATATCAGCAAAGGGGCTCCCATGCTTGAAATACTTTAGACATGTCAAGTTTAATGTCTGATCTATATGCTTTCCATGAGAAAGAAGACCAAGTTGGCCCTTGGCCATTTCTCAGAATTCACCATCAAGCTGGAAGGAGTCCTAAAGGACAAATTGAAAGTTGACACGGCATAACAGGTAACAGCAGGAAAACCCAGGTGACTGTAAGAAAACAACATCACACCTCTGGCTCTATCAAATAAAGCTTCCAGCCAAGTTGCACAACTCCTTAACAATTGGAGATGCTCACTTTGAAGGAACGGGGAGGAGACTGTTGTTGAAGTAAATTATCCGATCATTAACCACCAAAAGGTCTACCTTCCCATTTACTGTGGAGGAAATATGGGAAGGCCAGAGGAGCAGGCATTTTTTTTGCTGAGGTGGCGCAGGATGGTAGGATTCCTTGAAAGACAATGACTCCTCAGTTTATTCAACGCAATGCATGATGAGTAAAGAAGTATCCTTTGTATGGAGGAAGGCAACAGTCTTTACCCAAAGCAGGGAAAGAACCTTCATCACCAGTGCACACAGCAGCACATAAAATGTCCATGAGTATCTTATCCTGCAACAAATTTCATCCTTGGTAGGTTATAACTTACATGAGACCAAGTGAGTTTTAGAACCAGGCTGACTTCTTGCAGGTGGTTTTCAACAGTAGTTGATTACCTGCATGGCATTTTTGAGTTTATCCATAATCTGTAACTCAAGATGGATGACTTAGATCTGAAATAGATTGTAGGTTCTTGGAGAATCAAAGCTTCTAGAATCATAAACTCATGGAATTTTTACCGCACAGAAGGAGGCTATTTGGCTCATTGAGTTTGCACTGGCTCCTGGTTCCTTGTAATTTATATAAATGATGTGGATGTAAGTGTACAAGGTATGGTTAGTAAGTTTGTGGATGATACTAAAATAGTATAAATATTAGTTATTGAATAAGATAAGTTATTGAATATTTAGGCATTGAATAAGATGTCAGATTATCATGTGTAAAAAAATCTCAAATCCAATCCTTGTGAAATCAGAAAGTAGAACCACAACTTAATGTCATCTGTGAATGCCAGAAGTTTAAACGTCAGACATATCCAATATACTAATGCTAACACTGGACCAAACATTCAGTCACAAGAAGCACGTACAGAATAACAAAACCAAGGTAAATACAACAGCACTGTTCTACAATAGAGACACAAGAGACTACAGGTGCTGGAATCTGGAGCAAAAAACAGATAGTTTCAGTCCTGATGCAGGGTCTCAACTTGAAATGTCGACCATCCCTTTGCCTCCACAGATGCTGCTTGACCCACTGATTTCCTCCAGCAGTTTGGTTTTTTATACTGTTCCATAATAGCTGTCGAGATTCAAGTGGGAAACACATTCAGCTACCTTATATACAACTGACTTAGCCGTTTGTTTTGCACCTGTGTTGCTTGATTTACAGTAAACACATTGACAACATTCCAAATGCTGCATGCAGGATCATAACAGGCTGCTCAAACCCCACCCATTTTAAGCCTGTACACATCCTCTGGCAGAGGACCGTAATACCTGGAGGAAAGTAGCAGTTGACAAAGATCAGCTTGTTTTGGAGTCAGTGACAATGCTCTGCTGGAATCAGTCGGAACTACCTTTGGCAAACAAATGTGAGAGAAAGTAGACAACAAAGTTGTTGAATGAAGTCAAGAGGAATTAATCCCCAACTTGAGGTGAACATCTACCTTCAATTACAAATTGGAGCCTGGAATTCAGTGAATGTAACTCTCTTCTGAGATTATGGGGCTGATGTGTAACCCTGTACTCTTTATATCAGGAGAAGAAAAGCATGGATCATTTCCCATGGTGGCTTACAGGAACACAACACAGGATTTGTCATCAGCAACAGCAGAAGCAGTGGCCTGTGCAGGAGCTGATGATGTAGAAAAGTTGGAGTGGAGAAGGAGGAAAATGTTCCCAATTATCTACCATAAATTTATTTTGTGTTAAATGAAGAACATTCCCTGAACCAAAGGAAAAGAAGTATCCATCTTATCTCCAAGATAACAGATTTGCCCAGAGATAGCTCATGGAGCTGAATAATATTTTACACTGACAAGAAGATGAGGCACAATACTGAAGTCAATAGCGCCTGTTAATTAGTTGCTATAGGAGCCATTTAGGGCCCAAACAGTTTATGACAAACTCTTGCCATGAACTGAGTTGGATGTCATTTTGGTGAAGGCATTAGCACACACATAGCCAATGTTTGCCAGGCCTGTCCAATGCAGGAAAAATGCAACATCAAACAGCATGATTTTGTGTTAGCACTGCCATTTTGGAACTCAACTCTCCAACTAATTACTTCTCTTAACCATACCCTGCTTACATATGCTAAGCAATTAAAAAGGCAGCCCACCGCTGCCTTTTAAAGAATGACTATTTAAAGATTTGTTGATTTTTTGTTCTTGATGTAATTCTGCAAGTGTCTGTTGTTTTTCATTGTTGTTTCAACTTAGAAAACTCAACAGGGAGTAGAGGTCAGAGCTGAAGGGCTCTTGGCTGACTTTAAGACTTCTGCATGTGAGTTGCTCCCAGATACCTGTGGATTAATAGACATCCCCTTTAGTGAATATCGTGGCTGGGAAAATAATCAGAGGCACAGTGAGCAGGCCAAACTGCTAGAAAAGGAAAGATGAAGACCACGGTTTCAATAGGAGGACATATCCACCCATGGCATTGATGGAACAATTTCCTCCCTGAATATCTGTGCTTAAGTAAGGATATCCCCACTGTAATCTAAATTTGCCATCTGTTCCCACTGTAAGGGCAAGAACTCTGTTGCCAGAGGCTGTGAAGATCATCATGGCCATGATCTTCAATAGTTCCTTCAGGATGGAGGTGAAGGTATCTACAATATCTTACAGTTTGCTACCATGTTGTCACTGGCACCCTCTAGTCAAAGAGAACTGACTACATATCAATCAACCTTGTCAGAGACCAGCAGGCGGTGAGCATACATAGCTCTTCTTGGACTACTATGTTCCTCCCATTGCAGGATACTATTGGTTGCAGGCACGTTACTTTCTGGGCTACATGTCACCTCTGCCTTCCAACCAATCCAGATGGATTCCACTTCCTCACTGTCCAAACAGCAAATGCTGTGGTGCCCAGTATCCTGGCAATGCTCATGATGCATTCACTCTGGAGTGGTCCACCAGGCTATTTGCATTTCAGCCAACATAGGAAACCAAAAAATCAAGCAACAAGATCTATCCATTGATGACAGTCTGTGGCTTCATTGTGTAATAGGCACACATGTGGGCAGCATGCTTCAAAGTCAAAGCTGAGTTTGTTGTCATGTATGTATGGGTGCAATGAAAAACTTACTTGCAGCAGCATCACAGGCACATAGCACCATATAAGAAGCATTAACAAGAAGAACAAATGAAACATAAATTATGCACAATTTTTACCAGAAAACACAATTTGAACAAAAAAACAAAGTCCATTTTAGTGCAATGTGGTCAAAGTGGTCACAGCGTTGCTAACCTCTAGTGATTAGCTTTCATTAAAAGCTTCACAAACACTGATGAAGCATACCTATGGCATGTTGAAACGTTCATTATCTGCATGAACTACTCTGGTGGAGTTCTGTAGTGTTCATTATGAGATTGGCCTTCAAAGATTGAAAATTGATGCATCCTGAGTATTTTAAATTAGGTTAAGTTGGAGTTAAGCAAACATTTTAACATCATTGTGACTGCAATCTAGAGGGGATTATAAAATTTGCAAAGATTCTGCTGAGAGTTGAAGAATTATGTTCATCAGAAAAAATGTTAAAGAGCAAGATAAGACATAAAATTTTCAACACTCTAAAAAGTAAAGACTTGAAGGCCATGGTAAGGGTAAAAGCAAGGCAGTTTTATACTTACATTGAGGTTAGTGTGAATGTGTGCGAGAAGGAGAGAGTGCGTGTGAGAGTATATGTGTGAGTGTGTGTGAGTGAGAGAGTGTGAATGGGCATGTGAATGTGAGAGTGTTTGTGTGAAGTGAGTGTGAGTGTGTGAGAGAGTGAGTATGTATGTATGCAAGTGTGAGGGAGTGTGAGAGGGAATATGTGGGAAAGAGTGCAAGGGCCAGTATGTGTGCAAGAGAGTGTGTGAGTGTGTGTTGATAGGGCTTCAGGAGTTATATAATTATGTAAATATGGCAGGCATTAATTCAAATGAGAACCAGTCTTCGGTTCTTCATTGCAAGCAGTAATCAGTTTGAAAATAGAAGGGCAGCTTTGTAAATAAACAGTGCTGCCTAGAGTTCAGGCTACTGACCCACGGCAGGGGGCTGGCTGCTCAGGAGATAATGGCTTGCAATGTGATGTGACCATGAGATGTTCTTGTATGCATCAGCCAAATGTAAGACAATGGTGGTATGTGAATTGTCCTGCATCAAACCAGGCAACACTGGCTGAGTTATTTTGCACTATTGTGACCAGGTTCAAGGAAACTTCCAGACCAGATTGATTTTGTCACTTGGCACACCAAACATGGTCACAAGGATATTTGCTCTATCAATAATTGTGATATCTATGTACTCACAACCCTCACAACCATAATTTTGGGTGTCAGGGATATCTGTCCTCAGAAGCTTTTAGACCATCCATGTGAATTATTTTGTCCCAGCAAAGGTAATTGAACATTCAGAGGTGTCATTTACAATGTGATCCCATCAGAAATATGTAATTCAATGGAACCATTTGTCAGACTCAAAATATCAAAGTAAACATTGTAGCTATTGAAATTGTATTGAATCACCTTTTACCTTTGTTCTTAAGAGTATAAAAACGATATACCTTGAGCTCAGAGAGACTCTGCTGAGATGGTCTCCAAGAGAATGTCTGCTTGTTGAGATGAAGTTGTGATGTGTTGTATGAAAGGAGAGAAGGTTAGCACTCCCCTTGATAAAGATGGAAGGGGCTCTAGTGGCCTTACAAGACACAAATGGTTAAGGCATTGCCATCTACTTAGTGGCATCTAACCATGTTTTTTGCCTGAGACTTGTTGATCTTCCAGCACACCGAGATGTCCGTATGGGAATGCTGCCAGCTGCTATGGTCCAGGCTGCAGGAGTACGTGCTGAGGGATGCACTGAAGCTCGGTGCAGCCAGTGCAAAGGTTCTGTGGGAAGGCCCACAGACTAGGGTCCTTCTGCTACCGTACATGGAGGGGCTGAGTCTGGTTTGGAAGCCCCTCAAACAACGAAAGGGTGCATCACCCCAGGGGGCCACATGAGTGGCAATGGTGCTATGGTTGAAACAAATGTTAATACTACTGGATATTTTGACCAAATGACACTAAGAATGTAAAGAGTTTTGCAATGTGTTTTTCTCTTTGTATATATATTGTATTATGGATAAAGTTTATTTTTGAAATAATAAAAAGCTACTAGTGATGAATAAAGATCTTTCTATCAACCAACTTCAATATTCAATATCTCTTCAATGAGTGAGTGTGTATGTAAGTGTGTGTGTGTGTGTGAGAGAGAGAGAGAGAGAGAGAGAGATTCTATGTCTCACCTACACACTATGGGCAACTTACAGTGGCCAATTAACCGACCAACGCAAATATCCCTGGGATGAGTGAAGAAACTAGGATAAGAACATAAGACAATAGGAGCAGGAGTAGGCCACTTGGACCCTTAAACCTGCTCCACCATTCAATATGATCATGGCTTATCTGCCCCAGCTTCATCTCCTCTTCTGTACCAGTTCTCCCATAGCCCTCAATTCCCTGATCTTTCAAAAATGCATCTACTTCCGCTTAAACACCTACAATGATCCAGCCTCCACAATCCTCTAGGGTAGAGAATTCCAGAGATTCACCACCGTCTGTGAGAAGATGTTTCTACACACCTTGATTTTAAATGGCCAGCCCGTAATTTTGTAACTCTGTCCCCTCTTTCAAGATTGTCCCAATAGTAGAAACATGTCGACATCAACCTTGTCAAAGCTGGAGAAGTTTCCACTAATGGGATAACCTGGAGATCTTCTATGGTTCAGCAAGATCACCTCTCATTCTTCTAAATGTCTTTGGCCAAAGGTGATAGGACAACCCTGTCAACCCAGGAATTCCATAAATTGTAAATAATTGAAGGTCAAGAACTGATTCCTTGGTGGATTCTACAAGTTACACTCTTCCAGAGTGAAAACCTGTTCAATCTTCAATCCATGCTACACACTTCCCCTCAGGAAGGCACCTGGAGGAAACCCACACAGTCAAAGGGAGAAGGTGCAATCTCCACACAAATAGCACTGGAGGTCAGGATTGAACCCAGGTCACTGCAACTGTGAGACAGCTCCCTTGTGCTATATCTCTTGTGATTTTTCACCAGTCTCATTTCATTTCACTGCCCTATTGAGACCATGGGAACAGGACTTTCCTGTACCGCTTAGCCTTAGCAACAAGGCCACCCGGGTCTGCATCAGTAAATCTGGGTGCCCACCCTCTGTCCAGTTGAACCATCCCTACAACCATTACAGAATTACGATTGGGAAGTACTTCCAGCAGTGGTATTCTTGCTGGTCAAGTGCACTATCAGAGCCCTGGTGTTAGTTTCACATGTGCAATATTTAAATATTAGCAAGTGTTTCAAGGTAAAAGACAAAACAATACACCAAACACCAAAAGTTCACACGTGAATTTGCATGAGGATTGGGATTGGGAACCTGATGCCAGTGGCTCTGTGATAAGCAGGACAGCACAGCACCAGATCAGCACAGCTTTCTTATGGCTAGGAATTTGTAGATCCATCTGGGAAGACATGGATCTTGTGTTTCTATGGGAGATGTATTCTAATAACAGGGAGAAACTTTACCAACCAACAAAATCCTGCATTCACAGACTAAACAACTGTGTAAAAGGTACAATCCTACAATGGAATTTTGGACATCCACTGATGGCTTTCATTTTGAGTATTAATTAGAGAAAATCACACTTTAAAGAGAGTTTACTGAACCCAGTAGCAATTTAAGTCATGTGTGTGAAACTAATTGTGGTTGTTAATTGCTCATTAATAAGGTTTGCAGAAACTTCATGAGATCTCCCACTGCTCTATGAATCACAGGATCCATGCAAAAAATCTCTCACGCTAACAATTGGCAGTATAGTAGCACTCTGCTGGCTGACTGGTTTTATTGAGGCATCTTGGCTTTTGACTGATCCTGATGGATCATTCGCTTTCTTCACTTAATATATCCAGCTATGCTTTTTGCTGTTACTTGCCTTTTAGTTTTCTTTCCTTTGATGTGTTTCAGTTGATAGTTGTGGAGAGTTAAAACTCTCCGCCACTTGATTTCTGGTCAAAGGATAATGCACCAACCCAACCAGAATCTAGTACTGGAAGAAGGGCTGCAGAGGGAATTAGATTCCACGGAAGGTGTAAGCAATCCACATTTGACATTAATCCTCCTAGCGGACGTCAGAGCTGCCTTGCTGTGCTGTAGAAATGGTGTTCAAGAAGAAACTGCAGCAGTCAGTAAGTGCACCCTGTGCAAACTTTCTTCTCGCTTTTGACTCCACCACAGCTGCAGTGCTAGTTAACCACAAACTTGTCGTTAAGTTGCATGCTGCTGGTGTCATCTGTAGTCCAACACCCTCTACAACAGGTCAGTTTGCAGTCCAAAGGTGTGTAACATCAATTCCTGACTGATGTATTCCAGCAGCAGAAAAGGATGACCACTCTTACCACATCGAGATCCTCGGCAGGTTCAGGAAGATACTAATTTCACTGTGTAGAAATGTGGAAGGTACCTGTCAACTGCGAGAGATTTCGTTCCCTCAAGCTGATAACTACTAATGACTTCACAGATTTCACTCCCCAGTTCCCTAGCCGCTCCCCTTTATCTTTTAAACAACTTCTTCAGCAAAAATGGCAGGGTGGCTCCTGTGTATATTGTGGTTACAATGTAGCCCAGCTTTTATTAGCACACTAAAGTTAAAAAAAATCACTCAGTAAGGCTCAACTTAGAAGAGATTCCCATCAAGCTAGATTTAGTAATGCTAATTTAAAATAGGGTGGATTGCCATTCACTAGTTGTTGGGCTACACAGTTTCTTCCAGTGTGGTCTCAGGCATAGTCCTTTGCTGGGAGCTTGGCTCCCAACACATCAGTATGGCCCAGTGCAGTGCAAAACTAAGGCTGCCTCAGGTGGTGGTGAGGTTGGTGTTGGAGGTGAGATCTGCCCCAACATGTCTCTAAACAGAGTATTGACTGCTGCCAGGAGCCTACATAACAGTGTGAAGGATGGAGCAAATGTTTTTGATTGAATACTACAACCAAAACAGAAAAGAAATAAGGAGGACAATGAGAATAATCAAGAGGCAATAGCTTGAGGATATTGGTGGCTGATTTCTTTTACAATTTTGAGCAAGACACAGCAAGCATTCGCAGTTTTATAAAATATCTCCTCTTGATTACACTTTTATAAAATATCTTCTCCTGCAGAAGTTGCTGGGAAATGCTGGTAGCTCCAGGAACTCTTTGCCATTTCTCAGCACGAGGAGCACCAAGCTCATGAGTCCCGTACGAATGCACAGTCTATGAGGTAACTTTAAAGACAATTTCCTGATTTTGGAATCTGGACCCCTCACAGAGTGCAAACCTGTCCTAATTCCCCAACGAGAATCCTGCTCACTGAACCTGTACCAGCGGTTAGACTTGGCACAGAAGTAGCAAACCAATTCACACAAATAGAGAAGAATGGTTGTGACAGAGATGGATAATTATAAGATAATTTATTTTCCTTTTTAAGCAGTTGGGTTTGCTTAAATATAAATTGTTTAGAAGTTATTTTAAGTACTTTTAAATGATTTACCTCATTTAATATTTATTTTTGTTTTTTTTAATAGTTCTTGGATATCTTTGAATGTTGCTGAATATCAGGAATGTGATTTACCTGTTGACAACGTTTCCTTCAGTCACTTGGCATGGGTGCACCAGCAGCAGGTTGGTATGAACAGATCTGGGAAAGTGAAGCCTGATGCTGGTATTATGCCCATCATTGCTATGTACTGGCCCATCATTCCTTCCAAGATATCCTGTTATCTGTCCTGAGTCCTACAATTTCCACATCAATTCCATTTTCCATCAGTTGTTTGATCAACGTTGTATGGCTTTCATTCCAAATAAGCATTAAATAATGGCATTCCTGACAATTACAAGCAACTCTTCCCATCCTAAACAATATTGTTAACATTCAACTAGTAGACAATCTCCTTCCCTCTTCAGTTCAGATAATGGGCTCCATGAAAACATGAAATACTTCATGGCGGAGGACTTAGAACCGAGTTGATTGATCCATATAGTCCACAGAGAGTGGCTTTTCAGTTTCTGGTTGTACCTTTCAAGCCATTTATCAAATTGTTGGATGGCTCCTTAATGCACCTTATTTTGCCTGCATCATAGTGGAGGTCACTGATTGAGTGTATTTCATATCTTTTATTAAATCCTTGGCAGAGACATGAATTACTGACTTTAAAGCTTTGAATTTACACAAGCCATTAACTTATACTTTAAGCCCAAATGCTTGATATCATTCCAATCACTTAATTCCTTGCCCAAGCATTTTTTTTTTGCCTATAATACTGAGGCACTTAAAGCAGAAGATAAGTTAAGCTCTCTTCTTGAAAACTCTTCTATTTACAACAGAAGAGCTGTTGTTCAAGGAACAACAAGGAACTTTGGTAATTAAACTTTAACTCTACAAAACTCAATCACACAACTCACCAGGATGTCCAACAAATATCATAAATATTACTCTACACCTGTTTACCCAACTAGCTCCTTATCAATGCTTACATCATGTGAGATGAACTGAAGCTTATCATTACTTACGAGAGAGTTGTTTTCCTTCCTCTCTACTTTAACACTGATTGGGATAGAAATTGATACATATGGCCATAAGCAAACAGGCCATAAAAGCCATATTGCCAAATATTACAATAGGAAGGCCTGTTCCAAATTGAGTGTGCATTCAGGACACCATTAAACTCAAATTGACTAAAACAATTTAGCCTTTTTTGAGTTTTATTGAGGGAAATGTCCATTCTTAATGACCACGGGTGTTGAGCCTTACTTTTTACAGCAACCAGTGGAAGGCCTTTCTCTTAAATAATGTTTATCAGGAAATCTTCCCATGGAGCAGACATTCCCTACCCTGCCCACCATACTAATGATTCCCCCAACTCCCTTTATCCCATCCATGACCTTCTTGAGTCCAGTCCAGTCATTCTCAAACATAAATATGTGTACTAACATTTCACCCTTGCATCATACCTGATTTTTCCCAATGTTAAAGTTTAATTACATAATTATAAATCTCATCAGTTAAGTAATTTGTGGCAGTCTTACTTGTCATATTAACTATGTACTGTGATTTTCAGGTTAACTTTAATTAACTTTAATGTTAATTTAGAAAGAGATCTGAAGATTGAGTAGAAGCGGAACAGATTATCCTGAGAGGATCAGTGGCACGTGCAACATCTAGGCTTAGTTAATGGTAGCTCGGTGATGTTTGGAAAGTCACAGAGTTATAGAGCTGTACTGCACAGAAACAGGCCAGCTGTCTATTCCATCTCTGGTGAGTTGGTTGGTTGAAACCACATCCATGCAGATCTGCACTAATCCCATTTGCCTGCATTAAGTTCATATCCTTCTATGTTTTGCCTATGCAGGCGCCTGTCTAAATGCCTCTTAAACTTAGTGATTGTATCTGATTCCACCACCTCCTCTGGCAACTCGTTCCAGATGACAACCACTCTCTGTGAAAAAACATGCCATTCAAATCCCCTTTAAAATTCCTTCCTCTTATCTTAAACCTATTCCCTCCTGTTTTTCGATACTTCTGCCATGAGAAAAAAAATTATGACTATCTACCCTGCAACATATGTGTTTTATAATTTTATGTATCTCTGTCAGGTCACCCCTCAGCCACCTTCAGTCCAGGGGAAACACGCCCAGCCTACCTTGTCCAGGCAACATCCTGGTGAATCTCCTCTGCATCCTTTCCAACACAATCACATCCTTTCTAATAGTGTGGTGATCAAAACTGCACAAAATACTCCAAGTGTTTTGTAAAGTTGCAACGTAACATCCCACCTCTTATATTCTACACCCCGACCTTTGAAGGCAAGCAAGCTCTATGCCTTCTTCAACACCATATCGATCTGTGTTGCCACTTTCAGGGAACTGTGGACTTGAACCTGAATCTCCCTCTGTTCATCAACATTCTTTGGTACCCTACCATTTACAGAATATATTCTGCTACTGTTTGACTTTCCAAAAATCATTACATTGACAGAATTCCATCAGCCAACGCTCTACCCAACTTTCCCTTGGATCAATATCCTGCTGTAGCCGTACACAACATTCCTCATTATCCACAACATCACCAACTTACTAATCAAACCTCCTACATTCACTTCCAAGTTGTTAATATATATCACAAACAACAAGTGCCCCAGCACTGATCCCTGCGGTACACCAGACAACAAGTGTCCCAGCATGGATCCCTGCCGAACACCAAACAACAAGTGTTCCAGCACCGATCCCTGCCAAACACCAAACAACAAGTGTCCCAGCACTGATCCCTGTGGTACACTAAACAACGAGTGTCCCAGCACTGATCCCTGTGGTACACCAAACAACGAGTGTCCCAGCACTGATCCCTGAGGTACATCAAACAACAAGTGTCCCAGCGCCAAATTTGAAGTATACCTAAGCTGAATAAAACTGGAAGTTTTGAGACTTGATTTTGTGGATTTTGGAGCTGTCTAGTTTATTTCTTGTTCTGGTCCCCTGTTGGTAAGACTGTGCAATTCTATTATATAGTTTTGTTTACTGAGTGTAGCATGGCTTTGAAAATGAAGAAACTATTAAATAGGTAAGTCTTATTCCCTGATATTTTTACTCAAATACTGCCTGACAATTCTATTTCAGGTTGATTTGTTAAAGATTATGGAGTCACAGAAGTAATTTCTCAAACAGTTGCTTCATTGAAACTGCTCCAGAAGTCAACTGGTTTTTAATTTCATTTTGCAGTTAAAATGATTTACAAACATCGTCTAATTTTGGCCTAGTCATCTGCAATATTTCTCTTTCTGATTATAGCCGGTTCAGTTTTGATTCCTCTCAGGGCTACCATCCATTTTATTAAATTTTTGTCTGATCAACACATTAACCCATCACCTTTGGACCATTGGTCTCCTGTAGCTCTCATGCCGCTAAGAGAATTTTAAAATTCTCATCCATGTGTTCAGATCCCTCCATAGCTTCTCCACTTTCTAATTCTATAACCATCCAGCCCCTTCAATATCTCTGCATTCCCACAGTTCTGCCCCCTTGCTTATTCTCCACTTCCCATGCAACTGTGGGAGATGCCACACCTGCCCTTTTAGCTCATCCATTCCACCATAGCCAGCTTAATCAAAGACCCCACCCACCTGGGTCATTCTTTCTTCTCTCCTCTTCCATCAGGCAGGAGATACAGGAGCCTGAGGGCACATACCAGCAGGCTCAAGGACAGCTTCTATCCCACTGTGATAAGACTATTGAATGTTCCCTTATATGATGAGATGGACTCTGACCTCACAATCTACCTTGTGACCTTGCACCTTATTGTCTACCTGCACTGCACTTTCTCTGTAGCTGTGACACTTTACTCTGTACTGTTATTGGTTTTTTACCTGTACTACCTCAATGCACTCTGTACTAACTCAATGTAACTGCACTGTGTAATGAATTGACCTGTATGATCAGTATGCACGACAAGTTTTTCACTGTACCTTGGTACAAGTGACAATAATAAACCAATACCAATACCAACTTCCAGTGCCCAAATACCATTCCCAAGTGAACCAATGATCTTCTTGTTCTTCTAATTTAGTATGCTGCATTTAGTCCTAAACCTTAGGGAAACCAAGAACAGAAGCTTTATTAATCTGAAACATTAACTCTGATTTTCACTCTACTGACATCGCCTGATTTGCTGAATATTTCCAACATTTTCTATTTTTATTTCAGGCTTCCAGCATCTGCTGTATTTTGATTTTGCAGGAGGGATAACTCTGCAGATCTTCTTCTAAATAATGAAACCAGATCTTTTACATCCACCTGGGACAGCAAGTGAGACTGAGGTTTAACAACACGTCTGAAAGGTGGCACCCTAACACCTTGTTCAACAATTCCTATTTACCATATGTCACAAAGAATATACGTTTACACCTCTTAATCATGGGGAAATTAACTAAAGATAATGCAAGGGATTTTGGAACATGATGTTGACCTCTTTTATGGCATTAGCTGTACATTGGTGGTGACATGGTGCATTTATAATAAATATTACGTAATGACTCTCATTAATTCTGTCCTGTAGAATATATATGCATATTTATAAGTAAGGTAATCCCAAAATAAATATATATATCAATTCAGTTCCTAGTTATGAGAAAGAACTTTTAACTCAAAGATGACATTTCCCTTGCCAACTTCTTACACTTCCATCTATCACTAATTGAACAATAATGCATTATAATATATGGCTAGTGTTGAAATGACAGTTTCCCTTTCAGTAACCAAGGAGCAACCAGCTTCAATGGGCAAACCACACAATCCACATGCTCTGACACCAGACTCCCTGTGTAACACCCTACCCCAAGCTCTGTCATGGTTAGAGATTTCCAGGAGAACAGCAAAAATGCCTTAAAGATGTTCCCAAAACCTCCTTAACATTTTCTTCAACCCAAGTGAAACCCTTGAAGAAAGTCATCCTTTACCCCAAGGGATAGTCAAAGTAGTAAGAAGAGATTCAAGGATTAAAACCATAACTCCTCACTACTGACTCACTCTTGGCATGTAACCTCCCCAATGGGTTGGGGAAAATACTATTTGTGTGTGTAAAAGAGGTTTCTGCTGAATTCATGGCAGGGAATGGGAGAAGTCTTGAGGAAATTCCTCGGATTTTGACCTGCACCTTAATAAATTTATCCAATAGAGGGAGCAACACTGTTGCAGTTGTAATGGCTGTTGGTACTTCAGATGGACACTGAAATGAGACTGTGGAAGAATGTGCTGAATTTATGCATCAATCAGCTGTGCAAATGATACAGACAGCATAAATATGAATCATAACATTATATTTGTATATGATGTCATATTGTGGCTGGTGACAGCAGATATATTACTGTTAGATCTAACCAAGCAAATTTCAGTCTCGGCAATGACATTTGTTTTACCATATCAGGGCCTCTACTTGTACAGTGTCACTTGCTGAAGCTTCTTGTGTGTAGTGTTAGAATGGGAAAAATGTTCATTCAAACCATAAAGGGATACATTTCAGTGCCAATGACTAATTTCAGATATCTCATTGTATGATTCATCCTGTAACTCTCAGAGACTTACTACACCATTTTTACAGAATAAATTTCCATCTAATCCAAGTATTATATCATGATTAATATGTCACAGTGCATATTTTATTTCCTTGTCATTTCTGAAAATAATATCTCCATGATCTACACATTCATACACTAGAATCCACAGATTATTTTCAGTAATTCTGCACCTCGGACTCCAGCCTCTGGAACCCATTATGTCATGCATCAATTATCCTTCATTACTGAGTCCCTCTTCACCTGTGCAGTTAGCTCATCCAAGTCTGCCAATAAATGAAAGTGATTTGTCATGTAAGATGAAATGGGAGGGGAATGGACAGTGGTTATTGGTCCAGAGACAAATTAGAGACACGAATCGGATCCTGGGTTCTTCATAGTTGACCATTTATGGTGTTCTGAACTCCATTGCTTAACAACTTGCAAAATTTGTCTATACTATGACACAACAAACTGAAGAAAGCTCACTTACCTTTTCAAGCAGTCAGCCACAGGGTCATCTACATTTGGACAGCAGACCATGTGGTTTATTCTTAAAGAAAGAGATTGAGAAATTTGCATAAGAGAAAGACAATCTAAAAAGTCCATGTGTGGTTTACCATTCATTCTGTTTATTTCTCTGCATAGCCAGGCATTTGGCCTGTAAATACTGTCAGCAAGGTTCAGCTTCTGAGTTGTCCTAGATTCTGTGCTCAAGCTTCTGGGGTGGGATTTAAACCAATTCAAGTTCTGTATCAGAGAGCTGAGCAAACTTTGGGCTGTCATTTCAGTGCAGTACTGATAGCATGCTGCAATGCTGGAAGTGCAGATTTTTGGCTGAGATGTTAAACTCCCACAGGTGAAAGTACAAGATCCCTTCCAAAGATATGAATGACAGGGGACATAGTGCCCCGGCCAATAATTATTCCTCAACCACAATCACTAAAATGTTTTTTTCTAGATACTATATCTTTGCTGTTTGTAGGATCTTGCTGTGGGGCAATTGGATGCCATCATAATGTGTTGGATTCTTTTTATACACAAACAGTGAAGTATATATGATTCACAGAGAAGCATCAAAGAAAGACTTTTATTTACTTTGGCAGCCAACTCAACTGAACTTGGTGCATACAGTGTTACAATAATTAATCATGTGACAGTTTCTTAAGATACTAGTGACTCCATTAATCTTAAAGTAACAGTTACACTTAACAGCTAATATGCATAAGGCCCATAGAGCACATAACTTCCACTTTTAAGAGAATACAAAGAAATAAATGACACTGTAAAAATAAGTGAAGCTATTTACATTAAGAACTTATACATAATAAAGTTCTGTCATGAACATGTCAGTTTATTTACATCCAAGAGCTTACGTACCTTTATATATACACAGACATATATGTCTATATGTGGACTTAAGTACAATAATAGAGCTAAACATCCTCTGAGACAAACCCTCTGAGAACTTACCTACAGTCCAGGTGTGTCTGCAGTCTCTACACATCTGCTCTGGATGCTGGTGATGCAGCTAAATCAAAATTTTTCAAGGTATCTCTTTAATTCTGTGTCTCATTTTGGCTGGCCTCCTATTCTACAGTGACCATTCCCTTATGATCTTCCAGTAACTTGTATGTCTAATCACTGTCCGTTTTATATTCATGGACATCCTGGCACACATATTTCTTCCTTTGGAAAAGTCAACACTATTATTGCATTTCTTGCCCCTTTCTGGATTTTGGGCTTCATCACTGTAACTGGATTTGTACTCTTATCCCTGTGCTACTCCATCTCTGCTAACCCTCTGGAGACTTTTCCCATGGTCTCTATCATTGCCAGAGCATCTTAAAGCTGGTCCTGCTGCACTTGATCAACTGCATGCTGAGAAAACACCACTGATGATTTTCTAGCCCCCATCTCTGTGAAATAGTCTAGTTCCTGTATTAGGCCACAATGTTGCTGCCAATAATGTTAGACATTCCTCTTGCAGTTTGTCCAATTCTATTTGTAATGGGTTGATCCTTTCAGAAATTTCATGATCACCAATAAGTAGGTGGAAGACAAGTTATCTCATTAGCAGCTCTATTTGCTTTGAGACAGATATGTTAATCAAGCTCTAATGTTTACTGGGACCTTAACTTAAATTTGCTTTATGTTGTTACGGGTTAAGTTACTATTGGTGAATGTCCCTTTAAGACATAGCACTGTGTGTGTGTGTGTGTGTGTGTGTGTGTGTGTGTGTGTGTGTGTGTGTGTGTGTGTGTGTGTGTGTGTGTGTTTGTGTGGGGCGTGGTTACAGCAACAGGAGATAAAGGACGTGATGACATTTTTGGAGCAGTCAGAGTCAGAAGAAGGAGAGAGAGAGGGAGAGAGACACTGCCTGCTGGTCTCTGTATCGATGGATGAAAAACAATAACTGTGTCTGTTACTACAATCCACGTATGGATTTTTAGAATAATCCAGTGCAGTCCACTTTGTTGTTGACCTCTAGAAGGGAACAGGTATTTGTGTGGACGGCCACAATTCAAATGCCTTTCGGGGTGGCAGATACTTCGGAACAAAGGAATGGAGATCAGTGATTGAGGTGTTGTATGAGTTCCCAAGTGGAACATTTGGATTTCATAATTCTCTCTACATTTCGTCTTCAGTCAACGGTGGTTTTGCAGAAGCCTTTGCTCACATTTAACCTTATGGCTTGCTGAACTGAACTTTGAGAACTATTCCTGGACTTGGAGTTTGGGAATTTGCCACACACACGCTTCGAGTTTAGTTTTGGGGTTAATGTTTAAGATCTAACATTTTTACTTCTAACATTCTAACATTTTTACTTTTATTTTTCTTATTATCATAAGTTGTTATTAATAAAATAGTTTTTAACACTTATACATGACTCGGTGTGTTTCTTTTGTTGCTGGTTCATAACAATGTCCACAACTAACACTGTGGTCCTTGTTTCCTGTAGGGCTATCAGACCACTATCAAACCCCAAGTGGATTGTTACACTCATTCCTCTCATTCTTGCAATTACAAACTCACTAGGTTCTATGTAGATTTCTCCAAGAAATATTATACCACAGCCTTGGTTGAATAGTCCTGTGTTGAATATAGCAAGCTCACTGCTTACCTCACGGTCCCAACATGGACTTCCCAAAATAAACGCTCCTCATATTTCAAGGCCCTTACTCATGTATTTGTATTGTTGCTCTTGGGTCACTTCAGAAGATATCTTAATCATCTTGACTGCAGGTGCCAGTGTTCTGCTACCACCAACTTCAAGTGCCTTCTCCAATTGCACTTTGGTCTCAAGATATATATAACCAGACTTCCTACCAGATTCCATTCATCCATGTGTGACTGCAAGTCCTTTGTTCCACAAGAAACATCTCAAAGTTTTCTTTAATTGGAGTCATAGAGACATACAGCATGGAAATAGGGCACTCAGCCCACCACATCCACACCGACCACTGGGCACCCCTGCGCACTAATCCCTTCTCCCAGCACTTGGCCCAGACCCTTCTATGCCTAAGTTATTCAAGTGCTCATCTAGAGACTCCTTCTACTGACGCCGCTTCCACCACTCTTTCAGGCACTGCCTTCCCAGTACTCATCACTCTCTGGGCGAAAAAGGTCCCCCTCACATTTTCTTTGAATCTCTCCCCCCTTATCCTAAGTCCATGCCCTCTTGTTTTGTTTAATGTTTGAATTGTTTCCTTCATTCAGGTTCCCAATGAGCTTCCATGCCTGTTTCCTTTAAACTGTGTCTCATCAACAAGAGATCATCATCAAATTTTCCATGCCTGGGCAACCTTTCCTCGGGTGTCGATGCATTGTTCACTGGTACTCTCAAGTTCTGTGGCAGCTTCCATTCTCTTAGCTATCTCTGCCTACGCATGACTTCTCATACAACATAACTCTTCTACAGCCACACCCTTTCTTTGAGTAAGCTACATGGAGGTATTTCTTCATATTCCCTAATTATTTCATATTTCCTCATAACATAGAAGGAGGCCATTAGCCCATTAGGTCTATACTGGTTCTCACTGTAATCCCATCAGTCCCTTTCCCCATTTATTTCCCAGTAACCTATTCTTTCTATCATACATCCATCAATTCCTCACTGATTGGCCTGCTATTATTTTTAAGCGGTAATTTGCAGTGACTGATTAGTCTATCAGCAAGTCTTTGAGATATGCGAGTAAACCAGAGCAACTGGGAGAAACCCATGTGGTCACAGAGAGAATGTGCAAACGCTACACGTGTTGCACCCAAGATCAAGGTTAAACCTGGGTGAACTTTGCAGGCACTTCCCAAATTGTTCTGCATTGCATTTTTACTTGAGTGGCTGTCCCTTACCTCCATTTCACTATGCCAAAGCATGTGATTCTGAAGAGAAAGGAGAACCTGTCAGTTTGCTCCTCATCTCCTTCAATACCAAGCCAGGTACTTAAATGGAATATCTTCCCTCTCAAGTACTGTCAGTTTCCAGATATAGTCCAACACAACTGGAAGGACAACCAATTTCCTTGTCATCGCAATAATAGTGCACCTCATGTTTCTTAGCCTTTCTGAATTTCTGCACGGTGAGGCTTTCTCCTGTTGGGCAGGCTTTGGCTATGTAATTGACAATTGCCTCCTTTAGCATCTGATTATATGCACCAACTTTGTAATTTTGAAATATTCTTTATGACACTTGGTTGACATCATAGAGAGTCATAGAGCCATACAGCACAGAAACAGGCCCTTCGGCCCACCACATCCATGTTGACCTTTATATCATCTATACAAATTCCATTTGCTTGCATTAGGACCGTATCCTTCCATGCCTTGCCTATTTGTGCCTGTTTAAATGCCTCTGTAATTGTAACTGATTTCACCACCTCCTCTGGCAGCCCATTCCAGATAACAAACATTCTCTGTGTAAAAAATTTACCCCTCAGATCCCCTTTAAAATTCCTTCCTCTCACCTAAGTGTATGCTTTCTTGTTTTTGATATCCCTATCATGGCAACAGGATTCTGACTATTACTCTATGTAGACCTCTTATAATTTTATATACTTCTCTCAGGTCAGCTTTCAGCCTATTTCACTCCAGGCAAAACAAGCCCAGTCTATGCAATCTCTCCCCATAATTAAGGTCCTCCAATCCAAACAACATCCTGGTGAATCTCCTCTGCACTCTCTTCAGTGCAATCACATCCTTCCAATAATGTAGTGGCCAGAACTGCACTCCATACTCCAAGTGTGGCCTAAGCAGTTTTTTTGTAAGTTGCAACAGAATGTCCAATGCCTCAACCTATGAAGGTAAGCATGTCACATGCCTTCTTCAACACCTATTGACATGTGTTGTCTCTTTCAGAGAGAACTATGAACTTAGACCACAGACTCTCTCTGTTCATCAAGATTCCTTACCACCCTTTCATTTACTGTATATATCCTACACCGATTTGACTTCCCAAAATGCATCATGTGTGACTTTAATCTTTTGACAGCTGCATCAAATGGAACATTAACTGCCTTGAGTGGTGCTAACAAGTTAGATAGAGCCTAAGCCCACTGAAAGTCTGGCTTTGTTTCACTGATGGATTACTGCATTCTCAATAACTTCTAAAATGTTTATAGTTTTGAAAAATATACAATCTTTCAAGGTAAATGCTAAATCTCTCTAGAACTCTGTCATTGAGTTTTCTGATGTACTGGTCTTTGCTGATTCTGCTATCTTGGCCCCATTTGGAAGTGTTGCATCTTGCATGAGCATTGAGGGATTCACCCTTCAGTTTTGCTGCACTTACTTTAAGTTGCAGAAATTGCAGTTTCTCCAGTCTGACTTTAGCAATACAGACTCTCCCGGTATCTAACCTTAGAGACAGTTGCTTTTAACAACAAAAGCGTATAGTCATAAACCAATATACATATGTCACAATGTATTTCCTTCATTACAAATGACTATACTTCAGAATTACTTATTGGTTATAAAGTGCTTTGGGTGCATATTCTTTCTTTTAGAACCGTTTTGTTTTGCAGTTATGTTTTAACACCTCATCTTCTCTCTCAGTGCAATAACTTGGTGTGCAAACACATTGAAACCTACTATTTAGATCAATTCTTTCTACCCAGATTTTTTCCATTACAATGACACAAATGAAATGCTAGGAACAGCTCATTAGCAAAGCCCATATTACACAGTATCACAGATTTAAATTATTCTCCTTATAATCTTACAGACAAGTTTATGAGACCAAACTGATAATCTCAGAGCCATCACAGAAGTAAACTCAGTGCAATATTTCTGGACAAAATTTAGTAGACAATAACACCTTCCTACCAATATTATTCAAGCTTAGGTCATAGTAATCTTGTTACTACCAACAGCAATATTTCTGTTGCTAAGGAATAGGCAACTCATATCAGTAAATGCTTCATTAACCTCGCAACTCACCTCCAGTTTCAAGCCTTAAGGAAATATTGCTTAGAGATATCATTATAAATGTTTTCCCTATCTCAAAACAAAATAACAAACAATAGATTAAAAATAAAAATGTGTATTTATATAATAGCTTTCACATCCTTTTCAGTATATCCCAAAGTGTTTTACAGCTAATAGTACACCTTTCTTTTAAGTGTAGCTACTCTGACTATTCCTGGGGTATTGTGTGTGATTTTGTCTCCTTACCTAACAAAGGATAGACTTGTCCTAGAGGGACTGCAGCAAGGGCTCAGCAAATGAATTCCGGGATGGCAGGAATGTTGCACAAGGAGATTCCAGGTCAACCAGGGCTACAGTTACTAGTGTTGTGAAGAAAGAGAGAGGATCTCAATGAAATGTAGAAAATTCTGACAGGGCTGGACAGACTGGATGCAGGAAGAACGTTTCCCTTGGCTGGGGTTGCACAACAATGGGTCGCAGCCTTAAGATATAGGGTATGTCATTTAGGACCAAAATGAGGAGAAATTTCTTCATTGAAAGGGTAGTGAACTTCTGGAATTCTTGACGACAGAATGTGGTGGAGGCCAGACTGCTGAATATATCTGAGAAGCAAATAGATCAATTTCTGGATGCAAAAAGCATGCAAGGGTATGGGGAGAGGATGGGAATGTAATATTGAGATAGAGGATCAGCCATAGTGCAGGCTCAAAGGACCGATTTTCTCTATTTGTCTACCAGCTATCCAAGTGGCCAAAAGAACTAAGTTAGTCTGATATCAATAAAGATCAAAACATATTGCTGCACTAAATCCATGCTGCTCTACAAGTGAAGATGAAGTCAGTACAGAGTGAATACTTATATATATCTCTGTCAATCAGAGTTCTCTTTTGAATCACTGTGTCTTTGGCTCCTGTACCTTTGAATTGTGATTTCCAGGATCTTTCAAGGAAGACTTGATTCTACCTTGGAGCATCACGGAAACACTCAAACGGTGGGACCAGCATGTTCCCTGCCTCACTTTGCTGTGTTTTTGCTTGGCAGCTTGTAGATGGCAATATGACAACCAAACTCCTCATGGGGGAAGGATCTGAGAAAGCCACTTGCTCCCAGATCCAAAGAGAAAAGCTCTTACACCTCTTCCCCCACTCCTTTCTATCCCACCCCAACCCCAGCCTTCACCACCCATGCCAAAATGAAGAATAGGTCAAGATCTCCACACCACTGCTCTTGCAGCCAGTAAGCCTTGCAGCTGGTGCTATTTTGCCTACATCTGTGGTGCAAGAGTGCAGCCTGCACTGGGGTAGCAATGCAGTAATGGCAGCAATTATGTGGGCTGTCAGGCCTCCACCACTCATCATGCTCATTCCATCCACGCTTCAGTCAGCAGAGGCAGAGAAACAAATATTGGCCTTCAGTCTTTGAATTCTGATGTTCGAACATCAGCAAATTATTTTTTGGCATTGTATTAGTCAGCTGCAGTCGATGCCAAATTTGAGGAGGAAAGCTTCAGGGAATTCTCAGAACAAGGTCTTTCAGGCAAATGTTTTGTGTTTTTAAAATAATACAAAAGTGGTTTAAGTTTCCTAGGTGATAAATAATTCAGCAAAGCAACCGCAATCATTTCTAATATCCATTGACTTGCAATGTTGTCTGTCAGCATCCTCTTTCGAGGAAAATTGCTATAATTTTAAAGAGGTCTATTTGCACACAAGGAAGAAACGTGGGGGTGTACTGGGATGGAGGAAGTATGGGAATGGCGGCGTGAAAAATGGTGGTGTGGGAGTTGGATGAGTATTTTTTGGGTGTTGCTTCACCTGCATCCACTCAATAAAGTATGGACATTCCTCACTTGACCCTTGTGGAAGGTTGAGGAAGCATTGAGGGGTCACATGATGAGGTGCTGCTCATAGTGTACCAACATCTGCTCACTGCTGAAGTCACAATGATTGTATAGCTGATCAGTTAAATCGCTAGCCAGTGGCAACTCCAGGAAAGTGGTAGTAAGGAAGGTGATAAGGAAAAGACTTAGGTTTTATGCTTGATGAAGATAGTCTTTAGGTGGCCTCTGAATGTCTTTGCGCCTACCAAGGCTAAAAGTTGTCCAAACCTTGCATCTGCTGCATCATTATTTGAAAAGTTAATGGAGCTGGACACTATTAAATCATCAGTGACAGCCTCCTCTTCCAAGCTTATTACTGCTATTGTGAATATCAGTCTTGGATGAGTGATAGTAGAAGTCTGAAGTTATGCCTTTGAGCCCTGCTCTAGAGACTTGAGCACATAATCCAAGCTTACATAAGAGGCTGCCAAGTTTCCTACATCTTGGCACTTCAAAGTATTTTCATGGCTGAAAGCACTTTGAAACATAATGCACTCATTTAAAGGTCAAAGCACAAATTCTTTTGATGATGTAGCTGAAGAGCTGAGATGTTACCCTGAGAAAGTCCTGCAGTGATGATTGACCTCCTCTATCCAGGACTATCTTCCTTTGCATCAGGTCTGGGTCCAGCCACTGAAGGAATTGACTTGTGCCATCCTGAGTTAAATCCTGCCTGTCTAGGTCAACAACTCCCATTGTTCTGGCATTCAGCCCTTGCTGTGTCTGAATTAGGGTCTAGAGCAGTTTTGCTTCCAGCAGAAACTGAACTGAGAAGCTTATTAGCTTTTGTGTATCTCTCGATAGAAGTAACCTACCCGGCTTCTTCCGTACCTTATCCAGGATTGGGAGGAAGCTGAAGCTGTCCAGGGCTCCATTTGTCAAATTAGATTCCTCCTCTCTGTGGATTAGATATACTGAGGCAAAGTTTTACACTCAAAACAGTCAATGTTACTTGCAGGCTATGGAGGGAGAGGGGTGGTTAGGTAAGGGGGTTGGTGGCAGGGATGGGAGAACCGTTCTAATACATAACATTCCCAAACTGTGGTAAGGATGCTGAGAGGGTCCAGGGGAAGGTGGGTGGAGGTTGTGAGGGGTTTAGTAGGGGTGCCTGAGGTGACAGTGAGGTGGGAGGGGGCGTTGGAACAATTAATTAAAAAGAAAATTTTAAAGAAGTTGCCTAACCGGATGCCCCAGGCTCCCCATCAACAGCCCAGATAAGGTCAGGGCTTTAAATAATGCAGAAGCATATTTGGAAGCCATGTGGGATGATTTGAACTAAAGCAGCAGAAACTGGCATCCTGATTACATTGTGAACATTGCCTAAAAAAATTGTGCATTCATCATCACTTGCTAAACGCTACAGCTCCTCTCTTCAACTCATATTCCGGCCTGCATCATGGCTGAAGTATTAATTGAACCTCCACACAAGTTAGTTACTTCCAAGTAAACAATCATTCTCAAGTGAATACAGCAGACTTTACAGCTTTTTCTAGTGGTTTGCTTGTGGGACTACTCTTTCTGTCTACAATTTGTTGGGTTTGGCGTTAGCAATGTAGATTGCTCTGTGCTGTAGATTTATTAAGCTGTTGTGTCATAAGCTGCACTTCATGCTCTCCTTGCATAACTTTCTGCAAGATTGATGTCCTTACTACTTCAACTTCCATAATTTTGTGCAGAATATTAAAATCTCATCTGCTCTCTCAGCTAGACATATAAGATCCCATGGCACCAAAGCAGAGAAGTTATCTTGTTGCACTGTTTTATTTCTAGAGCTACAACACAAAATCTGAAAATCCACTAATTTACTACCTTGTGGTTTGTGGGAGCTTGCTGTGCACAGGTTAGCTGCCATGTTTTCTACTTTACAACAATGACTACTTCTAAAAGCTAATTTTATTGGCTGTGGAGTGCTTTGTGACCTCCTTAGGTCGTGCGTACTTGCAATTTGGCTTTCGTGTACATGCAAGTGGGAAATATGTGGGAAACTCAAAAGACTATCATGTATTGCAAAGTTTTGATGTGCTACATGAAGGAAATTTTTGAAAATCTCAACTACTAAACATGACTGGATATTTAGCATGCTGATAGTATGATTGGGTTAATTAGAAATGAATTTTTGATATATATATATGATGCTCATGCACATAGTGGCTGTATGCCCAGAGATACCACATGGCATGCAATGCTCAATTTGACATCAAAGCAGAACTTCACAGATGAGACCTCGAGGTTAAGGCATGCTTCAGCATTACTTTAAGGCCTAAATCACTTCTAGGCTGCTGCTGGAGATTTGGAGACCTTCTTTAAATTTTCTTTGCAATAAATGGGTCCCTCCTAACCCCTCCCCACCTCACTGTCATAGGCACACTAACTAAACCTCCGATAATCTCCATTAACCACTCCCCCTCCTTCTCCAAGTAACTGCAGGAGGTGCAACACTGCCATTTTACCTCCGCAATTAAAAACAGAAAATGCTGGCAACACCCAGCAGGCTAGCCAATATCTGTGGAAAGTGAAACAGATTTAACGCTTTAGCTCAAAGATCCTTCAACAACATCTGCAGCTTTTTTGGATTTTATTTACTGTCCTTTTATCTCTTCCCTTCCTACATCCAGTAAATAAAACAGTCCTTGTAGGGACGCAACAATTCACTACATGTATTCCAATCCAGTGTATTACATGCAGTACTCATAATGTGATTTCCTCTACATTGTAGAAACCAAATGCAGCTTGGCTAATGGCTTTCTAGAACACCTCTGCTCAGTATGCAAGGACAACCCTGAGCTTCAGGTCGCCTGACATTTTAATTCTCCATCACACCCCATGCAGAGCTCTCTATCTCCAGTGAGGCTCCAATGTTGGTCAGTGTAAGCTCGAGGAACAACACCTCATCTTTCCATCTGGGTAGGTTACAGCTATCAGAACTTTTGCATTCAACAATTTCAGGTAACTTCCCCCATTATTTTCATAGACAGTGGGTGAAATTTTCTCTTTCATTTTGTTATGTTTCAAATCATTTCTATATCATTTTCTTCCAACTGACAGTTTTTAAAGTAATTGTTACCTTAAAACTTTGTTCTGCACCCTATCACAGGAATCCTCTGTTCTCTCTGCCTCCTCTCTCCGCACATTAAATTATGCTTGTCTCCTCGTTTTTCCTGTTCTGAAGGAGGGTCCATGGCCCATTGTATCAACTCTGTTTCTCTCCCCATTGATGCTGTTTGACTTGCTGAGCACTTGCAATATTCTCTCTTTTTAACTCCCATAATCTCCCTGTCCTTCCTCAATGACCTCCTTGACACTCCCATCCTATCCACCTGGGTAACTGGCACCTGCCTCACTGCAGTCATCCAAAGGCAGGATCCTCTCCCGGGGAATATGTGGAGGGCAAGGCAGTATGAGTGAGATTGACTCTCTCACCCTGAACTGCTTACCCTGGAGCTGAGCACAGAGTGGTCTGATGGGAAGAAAGGAGCCTCACAGCTACTTGGTGACAGGTTTCGATATCAGCCAGCCACGTTTCATTGAACACTCGCTCATGTGGATTTGAAGTCATCACAGAGTGAAAAATGATCATGAGACGCCAAGACAGACCAAGACCTGCTCAAATGCTTGTCCTTGGGGATCGTCAACAAACAGGATATTTTTGGAGCAGTACTAAATTACAATAGATGTCCTGGCAGCTGTCTCAATTGCACAGGCTTACCAGAGATTTGGAAGAGTGTTTCTTGACAATCAGAATGTTGCACAATGTGAGGGTGTTAAGGCTTTCTATTCTTTTGATCCAGATCAACATTATTTGCTACATGACTTTCTGTTCTGGAGCACTGTTGGATATAGTCTGCCAGGTGTCCTTTCGGATCATTTGAAAAGATGAGGCCTGAAGGAAAACCTGTGCAATTCACTCTTGCCTGCCAGCCTGCTTTGCATGAGGTGAACTTGGGGTAATAGTTCAGGGATCTTTGTCACTCTGCCATCACAGGGGGTGCATCACACTTGTCCTGGCCAGCAGTATGTGCCAAGGCCCTTGTCCTGCTGCATCAACTTTCTCCCCCTCTTCCATCTCCATCTTCTTTTCCCCTTCCTCTTCTTTGATCTCTGGATTCTGCCACTTACCTTTTTTTGTCATCTGGAGTGTTTGTGTTCCAACATCAGTGCTTTGTATATTCCCACTGCAATAAGTGTGTCGTGCATAATTTTACATACCCATTCTGGCATCTGACATCCCCACCTGACTTTGGCAGATGCGTTTTAAGGGCACCTTCTAATCTATCCACGTACGTGAAGACTATTACCAGAACTGCAGTGACATTTTGATGGTCTATAGCTTGGGTTGTTCCAATCCTGACGATCTTGGTTGCATTCTTCATAAGTCAGACTTCAACCGTCGTACCTTTTCTCCAAGCAGCCAGCCTCTTATCACACAAACAGATTGTGAAGGGTGGACCGATGTAAGACAAAGGAATTATAGTGGCTGACTATGAATTTTGTACACTCCCGCATGAATATTTTTTGTGGTTTCACAATGACCGTATATTTATAGGTTGGAAGCCTGTGCAGTTCGTGAACCCTCCAAATGGTCAGGGGTTCTTGATTGCCACACTTAAGCAGATGGTGGCTCCCTGCACCTGTGGGAAGCCGGCCAGAACAGCAAAGCCAAGCACCTGCTCATACCATCTGGTTTCATTGGCCCTCTCGGCAAGCAAACCATCAGTTATCTGCCTGTTCCATAGTGTGCAGTCACCTGTAAGATCCTGCAAATATCTCCAGCATAGCCCTGGCACAGGCTAACTGCTCTAAACATTCAAATTTTCAAATGGCCAAATTTACATACTTTCATTTCAACTACCATCTCTCCACCATCACCTTCAAGCTTGGTCATATCAAATTCATCTGTGTTCAATGTCAATGATGCAAGAGCAACTCCACTGAGTGAAACCCATGGTAGAATGTGGCATTGTGCATAAAGAAGTAGGCCAACTGACCATTCCTTGTCAAACTGAAACAACCTGACAAAGCTTATTACTTCAAGACTTACTTCAAAACATTTGCAGACCCTTAGAGAGCACTGGAGCCAGGCTGTTATGAGTGAATGTTTGATACCTTATATTGCACGAAGCATAGAAACAGACCCTTTAGCACACCATGTCTATGATGACCATCATGCATATCTATACTAATCCAACTTACCTGCATTAATTTAATATCCCTCTATGCCCTGCTCATTGAAGTACCTGCCAAATATCTCTTAAATATCATTGTTCCTGCCTCCACCACCTTCTCTGGCAGCTCATTCCAGATACCAACTACCTTTTGTGTGAGAATTTTACCCCTCAGATCTCCTTTAAACATCCTCCCTCTCAACTTAAACCAATGCCCTCTGGTTTGGACACCCCTAACAGACTCCGGTCATCTGCCCTGTCTATGCCTCTCATAATTTTATAGTCCTCTATCATGTCACCTCTCAGCCTCCTTTGCTCCAAGGAAAACAGACCTAACCTATCCAATCTCTCCTTATAACTCAAGCCCTCCAACCCAGGAAACAACCTCGTGAATCTTTCTGCACTCTCTCTAGTTTAATCCCGTCCTTCCTGTAGTGTGGCTACCAGAACTGCGCACCATGCTTCAAGTGCAGCCAAGTACACTATTTTGTACAACTGTAACATGATGTCCCAACTTTTGTGCTCAGTGCCTCAGCTAATGAAGACGAGCATGCCATGCGCCTTCTTCTCCACACTGTCTACCTGCATTGGCACTTTCAGGGAACCATGTGCTTATATCCCTTGGTATCTCTGCACTAACATCAGATCACACAGACAAAGGAGCTCAATTGTCACATTATTTCACCCCTATTACAGCCAATACTTTGTCACACCTATTGCCTTCCCCCACCTTCTCTGCTGCCTAGACTAACTTGTTTTCTTTCTTTCTTAATTCTGATGAAGGGTCTCAGACCTGAAACGTTAACTGTTTCTCTTTCCACAGATGTTACCTGACTTTCTGAGCTTTCCAGCATTGTCTACTTTTGCTTCAGTGTCCCAGCATCTGCAGTTTTTTTTGATTGTCACAAAGATCCACCTCACGCCTTCTATTCTGCCTTCCACTGATGCACTGATTCCCACATATCAATCCATTTGACTGTGTAATTAATGAGGACTAGAAAGCTGTTGCTGTGTGATAAAGATCATCATAAATCTCTAAACCTCTAAATCTCTAAAGTTGTCATTTCCACCACCTCCTTACATGTAATAGTATCTTTGGCAGTATCTCTCTACACTTCTGGCAGACTTTATCAGTTGACATCAGTTTTTATAAATCTTTATCAATGCCCAGCCAACTACAAAGCTTATGGCAATAGCTTTCATATTTGAAGTGCTGGTGTAATCTTATGTTAAAGATCCAAAATATGCCTTTCCAGAACACTGGGAATAACTTCAAGTGTCCTTAGTCATTTGGCAAGTTGAAACTTCTGTTGTGGAATGGTTGTTAAGTGTACATTTGGACACTCATTCAAGCCATCCTTTGAGTGCACCATCATAGACTCATCTCGGTTGCCTGAGATTTCTGCAGCTCTGAGTGGAAAGTAGCCATCTACTAATTGTAGTGTAACATCGAGCTTTCACCGCCCATATCAGAAACATTTTGGCCAATCTGGATAAAGCATCAGCTTGAGCAGTGAACACATCTTCCCAATTGAACTGATCTACCTAACCAATCCTTGCATAATAATGTTGGCTGTTGAGTGTGATTAGCTAGTTGCCAGCCTTGCCAGCATACCATGCTTAGCATTTGCCCCCATGTCTTCAGAACTTCATCTGAGTGAGTCAAAGAGGCATAGAATCAAAGAATATTGACAAAAACAGAATGAGGACACCCTTTTCATCGTGTCTGCGCCTTTCAAAAAAGGAACCACCCAGGTTAATCCCATCTTTCAGCACTAAGTTCTAGCCTTGCAGGCCATCACTTCAAACACATATCCACGGTAGTGTAGCAGTTAGCATAACGCTTTACAGCGCCAGCGACCTGGGTTCAATTCTGGCCGCTGCCTGTAAGGAGTTTGTGCGTTCTCCCCACGTCTGCGTGGGTTTCCTCTGGGTGCTCCAGTTTCCTCCCATATTCCAAAGATGTATGGGTTAGGAAGTTGTGGACATGCTATGTTGGCACCGGAAGCATGGCGACACTTGCGGGCTGCCCTCAGAACACTCTACACAAAGATGCATTTCACTGTGTGTTTCGATGTACATGTGACTAATAAAGATATCTTATCTTAAAAAAAAATACTAATTTTTAAATATAATGAAGGATTTTTGCCTCTAACACCCTTCCAGTCAGTGAGTTACAAATGCAAATTAGCATCTTGTTAAAAGAATTTTTCCCCACCTTCCTTTCAATCCTTCTACTGATTACTGAAGTCTTGGACCCCTGGCTTTTGAGCCTTCTGCTAGGAGAAATAGGTTCTTTATATATAAACTATCTAGGCCTTTCATAATTTTATACATCTCAGTTGGCATCTCTCAACTTCCTCTACCCCAAAGAAAACAACTCTAACTTATCCAGTCTTTCCTCATAATTAGGATGTGTCAGTCCTGGCAAATCTCCTCTGCACCCTCTCCAAGGCAATCACATCTTTCTTGTAATGTGGCAATAGGAGCTGTGTGCAGTACTCAAGACAGCAGCAAAGTATTTATTAAGAGCACAACAAACTTCCTCCATTTCCAAACATAGGTTATAATTTTGGTCCCTCATAGAATCTACTTTCTGCTTGGTTATCCTTATGTCTTTATGTACTTAGAAAATATATTTGGATTTCCTTTGACTTTACTTGTCAGAACTTTTTCATACCCTCTCTTTGTTTTCCTAATTTCCTTTCTTTAAAATTCCAACCCTGCACTCTAGATTTCTAAACTTTATCCTTTATTAGGCTCTCAGTGCCATAGATAAGCTTCTATTTGGCTTATCTTTTCCTCTATGTATTTTGTCACTGACAAGGTCTTGAGACTGACTGTCCTTTGAGCTAAAGGTAGGTCACCGAATTTCTTCTGGATATATCTTTACCCATAATGGAACAAGCTGCTGCCATGTCAATCTGCATTAGTAACAAATTGCCATTGATAAGCATTGTGCCACTACTGGCATAGTTGGTCTACAAATTAATCCCGCATTGGCCTCATTAACTCTAATGCCATGCAAACTCCTTCTCTGTGTATTCTTGTTTGAGACTGTCCCTCTCTTTGCAGATGTTACATTGATAACATCGCCTTTGCTTGGATCTTCAGGCTGTTTCCAGATGCACTCTCAGTATTTATTTCCTTAAAGGAATAGGATGGTGGGGAATGGCTGCCATTACATCACATACACCCACTCAGTGCTGACACTGATACTGGAATGGAATTTTCTCTGCTGCTTTTTGACTATAAGCTACAGTCACATTTGTGCCTGGCAATGGATGGAATCCTTCGGCATTATGTTGCTCATGTTTCCAGCAAGGTTGCAGACTTGCAAACCAGATTAAATGTGAAGCTCTTCATGCCTAGCAACAAAGAAAGGGTCCATTCATCACTTGTTACCTTCTATCTTGCAGCAATGAGACTAAAGCTCTCCAAACTGGTAATGTCTTGTTAACTCTCTCAACACAACATGGTCAGTCACTGTCTCACCCAATTTCTAATTGTGCCTGCCAGATTTATAGCTCTCCAGCTCCCCATGATCTCAAATTGGTTTGGTTTAATTACTGTGGCAACTTCTGTACTACCTCAATGACTTTCTGTTGAAATTACCAAATCAGCAAGGATGTAGTATGGCTCCAAGCCAAATCTTTTTTTTCTCACTCATTTATAGCAGCTTTCAATGCTTGTGCATTCTCAATGTGATCTTCTACTTCAATGCTTTTGTTAGTCATATAAAATATTTTCATCCATTGTTTGCAGTCTGTGATGGCTTTATGCTGCTTATGATGATTGTCTGTGCCCGAACTGCCATTTTGTCCTGTTTACAACTTAGAGTGAGACTGCTATTCCTGTGTCTTTAATTCCCTTATAATCAGTCATTCCTTCTCTATTCCAAGCTAACACAGTCTATTCTCCTCTTTTTGTAGAAACTGCCTCAACCTTTTCTCCCTTCTGTCGAACTTAGCTACTACTAAGCAAATTACTGTGCAAATAAAGAAACTCAGTGTATGTTTGGGTACATGGAATCCCGAAATGTTTTTAACTTCTTACACTTTTAGGGTCCTATTGTTGAATGTTATCAATTAGTGACACTCTGAGGGTGCCACAAAAATTGTTTCTAACCACTGCTTCTTTCTCCTCAGTGCCAATCCTCGTCAGTAGTCGAGACTATCCTCATTGCCATTTGTAGTGTATTTGGAGGTGGTCTATGAACCAGTCTTGAATTGCTGGAAACTTCCAAGTATAATCATGTCTACAAGACACCAGGAGCTTCAAGACAGAAAACCACAACTTATACATGTGGTTGTGCCATATGTGTGCTGATGTCACTACACAACATACTGGCGTGACATATTTTTATTTTATTTACATACAGATAGACCGCAGAAAGGAGAGTGAAGGGGATAGGGGTATATTAAACATTCAGTTCGCAGAAGAGAAAAGCACAGTGACACATTGTGTAAATGAACAACACTTCCTAAAATTCCCCTGTGTGTATAAATAGCTGGAAACCTGTTAAGTTCTGGCAATGCAATTCAATATGTCATAAAATAATAATACCTCTGTGCCTAAATTAGATTTTAAGTTTGCTGAAATATGGCCTTTTGTGTGTTGACAAATGAGCTTATACATATCTATTCCAGTATTTCTTTTTCCGTATGTTAAGTAAATCATGATAAATGGCTGTTCTGACAGCTTGAATAATTTTGTAGCTGGTTGCTTTTCAATGTGACATCATCTGTATTCCTTAATGACAGCTGGAGTTCACGAAAGCATCCTTATAATATCACCCAGTCAGAGATGGCTACGGTATTCAAATGCAGCATTTGCTGTTCAAGGACAGGAACATCAATGACTAGCGGAATGCAATGGAATTTTTTTATATATAACCAGGATTTGTTTCTGGATTTGATGTAATAAATGTTAATTCTTCACATGTGCTATTGACGTGAACTCATTTCCTAGAATGATTTAGGAAGGCTGAATAGTTTGTTTTTTCTATCATCTGATGTCAGAATACCTGCAGTGTTACAAATCAGTTCTGTGGTTTTGTAAAGGCACAGATCGAACATCACAATAGGGTTGATAAGAGTTTCATCTGTCAGTTGATGCATACTGCATAGAGTCACACAGAGTCCACAGTGCAAAAAAAAACATATTCTGAAAAAAAATGACTATGCATGTGGTAAATTACTAGCTGGTCATGATTGAACACAGAGGTGGGGTGAAGAAAAGGCCAAGTCAATCCTGTTCCCAATCAGGAAATTATTCTTTGGAAGGAAATTAGAATCTGGATGAGAGGTACTGTGGAGAAGAGGGGATCTCTCAGGCACAATACTAAAGAAACGGTAAACATCATTTCAAACCTCCAGCAATGTAATTAGTAGATCCCAAGGAAAACAATTCCACTGGGCAAGGAGCTCAGTGTAATGCGAAACAAATGACAAATGACCCTACCCAGGGACGACCTCCCTACAATTCAATATGGAACATGGATACATATGGAAAACATTTATTCCTTCAGAACATATTAAATTCATGGGGTAAATATTGGCAGTCTCTATCCTCCACCAAGAGCAGAGGAGTGCCCACATTGATTCACACTCACTTCCCTTTTCCTTAGCAAAGTCAATTCCAGATGCAACTGACCATCTATCCTGATAAAGGTATCAATTTCCAGATATCTAACTCAACATCAGGTGCAGAAGCTCTACACACTCCTCACTTGCGCCTCGTGTAAGGCATGGAGCTTGCTGGAGATAAACTCAGTTGAACCCTTTATAACCTGCTCTAACTCAGATCCATGAATTGGACAATCCACTCTGTCTGGATCTACTTCACAATGTTTTACCTGAAATGCCACAAGAACATGCACTCATTCACGTCTGAAGTATGGAGAATTAAATCTTTTCTGCCTGTGTGTTTTTTATGACTGACTATTTTGATTTCAGTGTAAGATAAAGGCAGATATAAAGAATGGTGACAAAGGCTTGAATGAAATTGACTTAAGGCAAGGAAGATGTCCCTATGGAATGGACAGAGGAAAATCTTCCCTCATGCTCTTTGTTTTCCTTTGCTACTTTGACTCGATGGTTCACATTAATCAAATTATTGGTTGTAATACTTAACTAAAGTGACTATTCAGCATTTTGGAGGTTGTGGTGAATACATTTAACTCCCTTTATCCTTTTTTCTCTGAGAATTTCTCTAAGTTCCATGTACAGAATTCCTTAACATTTCCTCACCTTGTTGTGCATCCCACCACTATTTCTTGACAGTTCATGTGGGCATTCAGCATCCACTTCCACTGAACGTAGGAATTGCTATGGCCGTGATGCCTTGCAGGATAGCCCACAGACAGAATGAGAGGACACACAGAACCTTGAGTGCAGCACTGGAGGTCCTGCTGCCAAATATCCAGAGGAGGAAGGACGTCCTGAACAACACCACCTCGCACCTCCAGCCCTTCTCCCCTGCAGAAGGTGATGCTGTTCTGCATGACCACACTTCCCCCTTCAGACCAAGGAACACCTGCAGCGAGAGGACAATGAACAAGCACCCCCTTTCTCCTGGTGATGACTAGAAGGTGTCCAATAACTTTAGTAGCGCAAATGAAGCCGAGAGAATTTCCAGAATCATTTCAAATCGAGTTTTGATGAAGTCCTGACAAAGTAGTTTAAAAAGTCTCCTAATTTGTTTTAAATATACTCCAAACCTCCAAAAGCATGTGAACGATTCAAATGGTGCTCAAAACTCTCAGCAATAACTTGTTTACCTACCTGTAGTTCTCAAGCAGCCAGTAGAGCATCTGGATGAGTACTGGCCACCAAAATGCCATGCAACCTCCACAATAAAAATTAGCAACTGAGTTACATGGTCATCACCTTTTTAGTAATCCTCTAAGGAGTCATTCCTGGTTAAGGTTTGCCAGGCAGTGATTTGTGACTAATACCATACGAGCCACCTTAGAGACATAGCGTCTGAGGCACATCATCACTTGGGCTATCAAAGCTGAAAAGCATTAGGTGATAAAATATAAAAAATAAGGAATAGAAGCAGGAGTAAGTCATCCAGCCCCTCCTGTCTGTGTCACCGTTCGATAAGATCACGGCTGATATTTTACCTCAGTGTCACTGATCTGCACGAATCCTAGTGTATATCAATGCACAACCAAAAATCTATTTGTCTCTGTTATGAACCTATGCAACAAACAAATCTCTACAGTTTTCTTGGGTAATGAAGACCAAAGATTCATTTCCCTGTGTGATGACTTTTTTTTCTTACCTGAGTCTGAATGATTATTCTGAGACTGACCCTTGGTTCTAGATATCTCATCCAGGGGAAACATCTTCTTTGCATCTACCCTGTCAAATCCAGTGACAAGTTTGTATCTTTCAGTGAGGTTACCTCTCATTCTTCTAACTCTAGAGAGCATAAGCATAGCACTCTTAATCCATATAACAAACCTCTGAGCTTCATTACAGTCCTTTCATGGCGTGAATTTATTCCTTAGCCAGTGAGACCAGACCTGTATACAACACCCAAGGTACATTAAGGCTTCTGTACTCTTGTGCTATATCCTCTTACAATGAAGGCCAGCATATAATTTCCCTTCCTAATTGCTTGCTGTGCCAGCACGTTAACTTTTAGTGATTCATGCACAAGGACACCCAGGTTCCTCTGAGCACCAACATCTTTGAGTCTCTCATTACAATGCATAATGTATAACGTGTGCTTGCAGTTGCTTTTTTCTCAAGCACAATTTCATTAACAGTCTGAATCAATCTCTCATTGGTAGGTGGGTAGGTGACCTGGTCCATGGACTGTGCTAATCCTGCTCAGTAACTGGTTACAATGAGCACATTTAAGGAAAGCATTGGGTTGGGGATGGCGTGGGAGAAAGGAGTCCACTGTGGGGGTCTAACCTTCCTGTGGAAAATACCCAAGCCTCTAAATATTACAACACACACAAAAGGTGCTGGAGGAACTCAGCAGGTCAGGCAGCATCTTTGGAGGGAAATAAACAGCTGACGTTTCGAGTCGAGACACTTCATTTCCCTTCACAGATGCTGCCTGATCTGCTGAGTTCCTCCAGCACCTTTTGTGTGTGTTGCTCCAGATTCCAGCATCGACAGAATCTCTTGTGTCTCCTTTAAATATTTCCTCTTGTCTAATGGAAGGACTTGTGCCTGTGAGGAATTACAGCCATAGACCACCCACTAATACTGTGACAAGTACTGAAATCAGCTGCAGAGAGTAAGCTGCAGTAACATGTCTATTGGGCTGATATACTGCCTGCTAAAATATTGAAGTCAGATTGATTTAATGCAGAAACCAAGTGAGGCAAAAAGTTTAATTTCACTGTTGGTTTTCTGCTAATCGTTAAAATATTAGCAGTTGGCCCTTCACTGAAGAAGCTCTAAAACCAGTAATTTTAGATCTAAGAATCTGGAGCTAACAATAATTGAATGGCCCATGGATCTTCATGCACTAAAGTTGAGCTTTATCATCAACACTGAGATGACTTGGAGGATTATGAGAAATAGATAGTTTTCTTCAGTGAAAAAAATCCATTGAGCTCTCAGCTGAAATATTAGGAACCATTTCACTCTCTGGTTTTCGTGGAATTTATACATTGGCTCTTAGCCCAAACTTTCCTCAAATACAGCTGTTAATCATGGATACTGCTTTACATTGTTAATATTTGCATAATGGAAATAACATTTTTGTTTTCAATATGCAAACAGTTTAATGGCTGATGCATTCTGCTGGTATATTCAAGTCGCAGTGTAGTTGTAGATGTACTGATGGTGGATGGCTCCTAATCACACATGGTTTAACAGTGTGTTTGCAGCCAGCTTCTTAAAATGGTTTATAGAACCCTCTCAAGCTGCAGTCGAATTCCTGTCAAATTTCATATATTTTACAGCATGAAAATGATCAGCATCTCTTTCTTGTGCAAGCATTGGGGAAAACTCAACTTTCCACTTACAATTTGAAAAATCATTTCAGAATGTAGAATAATTCAAAATAGCAGCTGTTTGCCTTCGTAAAAGTGCTGTAGGCAAATATCTTTTGTTTTATATAACCCAGTGTAACCCTCACTCTCCACAAGCTTGTGAATGAATGCATGGATAGAGTGAAAAGCCAACCCTTATTTGGGGAATGGGTAAAATTATTTACATAATTGGAGCAAATTCATCGAAATTCTGAAGCTCTTAAAGGAGCTTAAAGAAAGATGGTTTGGGATCATTGCAGTGGTCAGAAGTACCTTGTGAATATCAACCTTGAGATCATACATGGAAAGCTGTGGTGAGCCATAATCTGTGCTACTATAATGCAATGCGTTGAGAGGTCTACAGAGGGACCTTGTGGAATGTTTGAGGTGAGTGAGAATTGGAAATTCCTCAGACATAGAAGTTTCTTGGATGGCGGTGGGAAGTTCTAATTTATTTGAGTTCACATTTTGGCTGGGTTGCCAACAGCTTCTGTGCTGTCTAGAAATCTAATAGCATTCCTTTAAAGAAGAAAATCAAGTTTTCCCCTTGACTATACAACTTGTTTCTTGGGAGCCATCACACAAGCTCTGCCAGCAATAATTAATTTATGGTGGTTTCTGCTACTATAGCAACATTAAACACTGGGGACCAATGAGCACCCACCCACCGAAGGTGAAAATGGTGATAAATTTATCAGAGCAACATACTTCTTTCATGTACATCTGCTTTGACTGTGCCCACCCACAGATGGGTGGGTGTATTTTAATATTGCCAGGGGAAGAGGTTGTACATTAAGACTAAGAGCAAGTCCCCTAGAAAACTTCCCTCTCCGCCCCCACACATCTGCAAAAGAATCACGTCAAATTCAAGGCCAATCCATATCTGCAATATGATCCCTGTAGTTGCTCACTAGCAATCTTCCTACAAAGAATTGTAAAATGTTATCTTTTGTAAAAATGTAGTAATTACTAATTTTAACATGCTCAGACCTCAAAGAGAAATGTGAGAAATTGGAAGGCATTGCCTTTGTAATCAGCTGAAAATTGAATTCTCAAAGCAAAATAGTTTGGAATGCTCTTTGGGAAAATCATTACACTTTCAGCCAGTTAACCTATAGTCTCTTACTCCATTTTATTAAAAATGTAAATTGCTTTTTCATATTTAAACTGTAACCAGCACCCATCCAACTGTTTTATTATTGTTATAGATATTCAGTAAGAGTTCATTTTGCCCATCAGTCCCATATGTGAGTCACTTTCAAGTAAAGACAACATGAAGCCAACATACCAAAACTGTGAACTAATGTTAAGGAAGCTTCTTGTACCAGACAACCACAATCTGTTTGATCTGATTTCCAACAGATTGACACAAGAGGCATTGTAAGAACAAGTGATCTTTTCTCTCCAGCACTATTCATCCATCACATTCAACAAAGTCTGACTGGCATTCAAAATAATATCTCAGCTTTCCTGAATTGTCAGCACTTATTTTTATCATCTCTGCTTTGATAGTTTTATCATTTCTGTTTTCATGGTACCCATTAATGCTTTAATTCTATATTTATGATCCAATGTCAGTACTTTGTCAAGTAACAAGGCTTGCAAAGAAAGCATGCACAAACAGATAGATGAAAAGTAAGTTTCAGTCTTCATCAATTAGGTAGCAGTGCCTTCTCCTTGAAGAACCCAGCAAATCTTATATCATTTAAAAATAAGGCAAAAAATAACATATAAATATAAGACTGGTTCCATAAAATGCAGTTGATCCAAGTCATCAGATAATTGCCCAGGTATTGACAACCAAAATTTGCCCCAGAGTGTTTAATTTAATTTATTCTCCATTTCCACACCCAACTACCCCTCAATATTCTCTTCGTCTGCTGAAGATGCAAACTCTTGATGTCACAATATCCTGACTTGGAAACATATCATTATCCTTCATGGTCAGTGAGTCTAAATCCTGGAACTCTTTATCCAACAGCACTGTGGGAGTACTTTCACCAGAAGGACTGCAGAGTTTCAAGGTGGTAACTCACCACAACCTTCTCAAAAGCAATTAAAGATGGGCAATACATTTTAGATCCTGAAAATGTTTCTTTGTAGAAAAACAATCTTTTAACACCCTTGGAAACTTCCTCTTTTCTCACAAAACTTCAGGTTGTAGATAACCACCTTTGTTCTGTAAAACAAACACTTCAGATCAGTACAGTGACCAGACTAATTCCAAGCTAATGGTTCACTGTTAAGCAAAGAATTGCTCTGTGCAGATTTTGGGTAAAGATCTTTATTCATTTAATCTTCCTTTACAGAAATAAAGCTTGAAAAGTTTAACTCAAAAATCCATTGAAAATCCAATATACCACCAGGGTACATTTAAGCAAACATGAAAAATTCAGCAGAGACCCTTTCAGCATTTAACTATGCTTGCTGCTTAATTCAAGTGTCACTGTGAATAGTCCCTCTAATGCAGCTGAAAGCAATTTCAGCTGCAGCACAATATTTCTCAATTATTATTCAAAGCAAGTCATCCAACAGAAGGGACTGAGCCAGCTTTGAAAAAGGATGCCTGTGTGCCTTTATTTACCCCTTCCATGCAGTACTCTTTGCCAATTGAATGTGCTGGAGATCAACCCTTCTCCCTCATCCTTCCACGATGTTTTGAATTCTTATCAGCAGCATGAAACTCTTTCTGTTTATGGCAAACATTCATCAGTTCCAAATATTGATATCACCAAAGAATCTACAATGGAAGAGACAAATGGCTCTCTCATGATGACTGGGACTCTGCAAATGTTTCTGAAATGCTGCTGCTTGCTGACCAATTCTGAACTAATATGTATTGGATGATAATCAATTGGGACAAATTCTCCTAAAAGCAGTTCAGACTAAAGCGCTTAAAACTTTCCAGAACTTTTCAATGGATGTAGGATTGTAAGCCAGGACATTTCTGTACTTACAAGTTGGATCTCATTGGAAATCAGGAATGTTGGTAATCCAGACTTTCTTTTTATATGAGATTTCTTTATTAGTCACATGTACATTGAAACACACAGTGAAATGCATCTTATGCGTGGAATGTTCTGGGGGCAGCCCGCAAGTGTCACCATACTTCTGGCACCAACATGGCATGTTCACAACTTCCTAACCCATACGTCTTTGGAATGTGGGAGGAAACCGGAGCACCCGGAGGAAACCCACACAGACACGGGGAGAACATACAAGCTCCTTACATACAGTGGCCGGAATTGAACCCAGGTCGCTGGCGCTGTAATAGCATTAAGTTTTGTTGAAAATTGATTCATACTTTTGCAAATCAGATTTGACTCCAGTCACAAGTAAGTTGGGGAAAGGACTGGTGGCCATCTATGGTTTAAGAAATGTAAGAAATAAGTGCAGGAGGAAGACACTTGGTTCTTCCAGCCTGTTCAACCATTTATTGAGATCATGGCTGATCTCCACCTCAAAGCCATTTTTCTGTTCTATCCCTTTATTCCATTAGTACCCAGAAACCTGTTTTGAATAAAGTCAATTACAGAGCCTTCACAGCACTCTGAGATAGAACATCTCAAATATTCACCATCCTTGGCATGAAGAAATTTTCTCTTCATTTCAGTTCTAAGTGGCATACTTTGTGAACAAACAAAACAGGTGTGTCAAACCTGGCACCGAGGCTGCAAATATTTGCCTCAGCTTTGGGAGTAGGAATGGGAAAATTTATTTTTATCCAATAATAAATGTACACAAACATTAAGAAATCTACAGTAGAATGAAGCCATCGGAGAGGTGTGAGAAATATCATGGAGTCATAGAATCATACAGCACAAAAGCAGGCCCTTTGCCCTATCGTGGCCGTGGCAACTCTCAAGTACCCAGATGTACTAATCTGATTTACCAACATGTGGTCCTTTAGTCTTTTGTGCCTTTAAGTGCTTGTCCAGATATGCTTTAAATATTGTGTGAGTATCTACCTCCACCACCATCTCAGGTGGTGCATTGCAGATTACAACCACCTTCTGAGTATTTTTTTTTCCTTAGATCCCCTCCAACTCTCTTACTCCTCACTTTAAATCAATGCCCTCTGGTTATAGATGTCTCATTATGGTGAAAAATGTCTCACTAGCTATCCTATGTCCCTCATAATTTTATACACCTCTTTTAGGTCCCTCCTCAGCCTCCTCTGCTCCAAGGAAAACAAACCCGACCTTTCTAGTCTCTCCTCATCACTGAAACATTCCATCTCACACGACATTCTGATAAGTCACGTCTGCACCCTTTCCAATTGCAATCATGCCCTTCAGATAGTGTGGCAATCAGAATTACACACTATACTCTAGCTCTGGCCTAACCAAAGTTTTATAGAGTTGTACCTTGACCTCAGTGCTCTTCTATTCTATGCCCTGGCTAATGAAGAAAGCATCCTGAATGCCTTCTTCACTATCTTATTGATCTCTGCTGCCACCTTTAGGGATCTATGGACTTGTACATCAAAGTCCCTCAATACTCCCTAGGGACCTACCATCCTTGGTGTATGTTCTACCATTATTAGACCTCCCAGAAAAACATCAGTTTGCATTTATCAGGATTAAGTTTCATCTGTCATTGTTCTGCCCAATTTACCAGCTGTTCAATATCATTCTGCAACGTAAGACTATCCTCCTCAATATCAATGACACCAACCAATTTTCACTGCAAACTTACTAGTCATACCTTCTACTTTCATATTCAATTCATTAAAGTTTATGACAAACAGTAAGGGTAAGAGCACTGATCCCTGTGGTACAGCCCTGGTTATAGGCTTCCAATCACAAAGCAACCACCTACCATCACTCTCAGTCTTCTGTTACCAAGCCAATATTGGATCCAATTTGCCAATTTGCTTTGGTTCCCATGGACTCTAACCTTTTGGACCAGCCTACCATATGGTACCTTGTCAAAAGCCTCACTGAAGTCCATGTAAACTATGTAACCATCATTTTTCCCATTTTTCTTTCTTTTTCCTTATGCTTCTGTCACTCCCTTGTTTCACCATTTTCAACTTTCTTGCTCTGTTTCTGTTTCTACCCTTCTCTTCCACCCATTTTGATTTAGGCAACTTAAAGTGAATGGGCAAAATGGTGACAGACAGTGTTTGGTGTGAAGGAATGTAATGTGTAAACATGTGATGTGAAAACGTGATATTATTCAGTTTGTTAGGAAGCATAGAATAATATTTTTCAATTGTGAAAAATTATTAAATGTTGGTGTCAGAGGTGAGTGTTCTTGTAAAAAAAATACAAGCTAATATGCTTGAACCCACAGTAGTAATGAAGACCTGCTGTCATTTTACATGGCTTTGGTTAGTTCATGCCTTGAAATATTGTGTGATGAAATCTTACTACATGGAAGAACTTGGCTGGTGAGAGCTGAATTTTTCACTGTCTGTGTTCCCATTGTCAGTTTATTTTCAGAGGTTTATGTTCCAGATCTTTGGCCACAATATTTTCTATTACAGAACTGAAAATCTGAATGTGGAAATTCATCTACTTTTGTATTTTTTGGAGGAAGATGAAAGATGCGAGACAAGTTTGCCTACACCAGACAGGAACTGCCTACCTTGTCAATGCTTCCCACCATTCCTGCCCTCAGAGTTAGCCTTGTGTCTCCCACCTTGCATATTACTAATTGCTGAACAATTGCTTTGGTCAGACCTTTAAATAAGTATCCAGGCCAGTAGTTGGGCCTAGAAACAGCTAATTGGATGAGGTTTGACTAATGGACAAACCTCATCCAATCAGAATTGGTAGACAGAATTGGTAGTACTTGGGCACATTTGCATGTCCGAATGCTTCCTTCACAGCTGACGTTGTGAGAAGGAAGTTTAGATGAGGAGGACACAAGGAATAAAGGTGTGGGTGTGGGTGTGGGTGTGGGTGTGGGTGTGGGTGTGTGGGGGGGAGTGCCTGAAAGGTTGTGGGATATAAAAGAGGAAATGAGGAGAGAGCAAAACTGAAATAGAAGAGTGGAATGAAGGGGCTAATGTGCAAAAAGATGCAAAAGTGAAGCAGGAAATCAGAAGCAACAGCAAAGAGAAACAGAGATAAATTAATGATCAATAGAGAGTTTTACAAACTAGCCTACACTAATAGCCTTAGTTAAAAGAGCTAACAGGGTAAGAATACCTAGAGAGTTTTATGGACCTAAGGAATAGGAGAGTAGGACAAAAGCTACCTCAAGCCATTCAAGAAGGTCATAAATAGTCCTTGATTTAAACTCACTGTCCACCCTTGTTTCAGAATCAAAGTCAGTCTTTAATATGGAGACACAAGAGACTGCAGATACAGGAATATCAGCCTTTACTATGTTTAAAGAACATGTATTCACAGCTCTCCGGGAAGAGGAATTCAAAAAACATCTCCTTAACTCAATGGCTTTTATCCTGAGTCTGTCTACTTCCACTTAGTTTTAATTACTCCAGACAGAGGAAGCAGCCTCTCATGTTCACTCTGCCAAGCCATCTCAGAATCATTTATGTCTCAATGAGATTACCTCTCATTTTCCTAAAGTCAAAAGAGTATAAGTTTTATCTGCTCGATTTTCCCTGATAGTTCAAACACCTCAACCCTCAAATCAATTAAATGCACCCTTGCTGCATTCCCTCTGAGGAATGTTATATTCCTTCTCTCTCACAAAAAGCTGGCTCGGTTAATAATTCTATATCTAAGACTGATAGACTTTAGACAGGTAAGGTTATAAAAATGGTTTGGAGCCAAGGCAAATGAGTGGAATTAGGATGCAAATAATGAATGCTTTGGAATATGGAACAGGATCAGAGGGCCAAATGGCCTACTCATGTTCCTAATTACTGAAGCTTATGTGTGAGTAAATGAAAATGCATCCTTCAGCAAGGTTTTGTTATAAGTTTGCAAAGGTAAAAATAGCATTTAAGAGGCAGCAATTATGTATGTTCCTGCCAAATGTGAAAGAGCGGTTTCCTGATGATTATGACTGAGCCTCAGTCATGGTTTACCAGGGTCAGAGGAAACCTTTTGAGGAATACACCATTGTCTAGGCAACATGGGGTCCTTTTCATTTTCAGATTTGTTCAGAGTAATCCTTACTGAAGAAACATGTTTATGCTAATTATAACAAAGTAGGATTCCTGTCACATTAAAATGCACAATTAATAGTAAATAGAACCAGTGAAGTATAAAGTTGCCCTAAAAGATTAAAACTCCATGCATAATGCTCTTCAAGGAGAAAAATTGCTTATTACAAACAACTACTAAAACACTCTATGATCAATAAACCTCACAGCAATTTGTAGTAATTATACATTCTGGTTTATATGATATTGAATTGAGCTAGAGGACTAAAATAATATTTGTTTAATTAATGATGACAAGTATTTTTAACTGTTGCTAATATTAAACAATTTGAATGCAGTCAATAATTTTGAATCACCAAATACACAAATTAGATTTGGTTCTTTCGATGTGAAAAGTCAATACAGTCACACCAGGCAACAGAATTCCTTTTGTGTTCACTTGGAATTGAGCCAGCCACCTTTTTATTCCTTGTTGGAACAGAATGCCCAGAAATACAGCACAATAACAGGATGGCGGGTTACTTGAAAATATAGCAACTGATGAAATGCCACAAAATAAAAACAGTAAGATCAGATATCTATCATTCAGATTGCAAAACACTTACCACAAGTCCTATTTTAACTAGGCATCTGACATCAGAAAAAATAAGCTAAAAAAGGAATAAAGAAAATGATACCCCCACGTGTCTAGAATAAGAATGTAAAAGCACAGCAATGATTTAAATGTTTTAATGAGTAGTCAATTTACTCTCTTCTTTAAATCCTGTGAGGATAATAAGAACAACTTTACTTTCAAAGTCTATGATACGGAGTTCAGTCACACGAGTATCAATACACAGCAAGGTAAAGTAATGCCAAAATTTGACGGGTGTACATCTTTTGATAATGAGGTAGATTTATTTTGCCCAAACAGTGTTGAATGTAGATTTATAGAAGCAAGCTGCACCTGTTGTGAAAATTAAGTGATAAATCATGGCATGGCTTCAAAGCTGGGGCATACCTACTCTTTTGACCAATACTGATCACTAAGTGAATAACTTCTTAACAGTAATACAAAAAGGCATGCATCCAAAAATGAGGTGGGGTTGAGAGGCATTGAACCCCGATGAAATAATACCATCAGAAAACTATTTCTATATACTAATGTAATGACCCTACAGGGTGAGTCTTTCTGAAACTGGGAATAGCAAAACAAAAAGCGAAGAGTTTGCAGAATAAAAAAGTCTAAAAACTGCACCCAAGGAAGCTTACTATTAAGAGGAAATTATTGAAGTTCACAAGATTCTCGATGTTGGTGACACAAGAGACTACAGATGCCGGGATCTGGAGCAAATAATCAAGCTGCTGTAGGTACTCAGTGGATCACACAGCATCTGTGGAGGCAAAGTAGGTACTCAGTGGATCACACAGCATCTGTGGAGGCAAAGGGATGGTCGACGTTTCAGCTCAAGACCCTTCATTGGGACTGAGAGTGTAGAAGGGAAATGAGGTAAGGGGGAGGGGTGAGGCAGGAGCTGGCAAGTGATAGTGGATCCAGGTGAGGAGGGGGTTGATTGGCAGATGGAGCCAGGTGGGGGAAGGAATAGTGGAGAAAGGGACAGAAGCTGGAAGGTGATAGTGGAGATCACAAAGGGGGCAGAAGTTATGGCAGGTTTACCACCAAAAAGAACCAGGAGATTGACATCCTGAAATATAGAAACAAAATGGTGAGTCAAAATGGTTCCTTGGTAATGTTGTGAAATAGGCTGATAATGAACGAATAATACAGAATGTACTTGCTCTTCTTAGAAGTCATAAGAATATAAGAGCTTAGTAAATAGAAGCAGGAGTAGGCCACTTGGTCCATTCAGCCTTCTCTGTCATTCCGTAAAATCATGCCTGATCTGATCTTCGCCTTAACTCCACTTTCCTGTGTGTTCCTCTTAACTCCCTTATAATCAAAAAATCTTTCTTTCTTGGCTTTGAATACATTCGATGTCTCAGCCCCTGCTGTGTTTCGATGTACATGTGACTAATAAATAAATATCTTATCTTGAGAGAAGAAATTCCTCCTCTTCTCCACTTAAATGAGCAACTGCTTATTCTGAAGTCTCAAGACACATCATTAAAATAACAATAAACTTCTGTATGCAGAAAACCCAGAGTCAGTCAAATGGTAGGCACTATCATCTGATCATGGAGGACAGCTCAAGAAGATCAAAAATCCTTTCCCTTCACTGCAAACCCCATGAGTGTTGTCATAGAAAAAATGGGCCACTTATTCAGAAGCATCATATTTCATCATATCAAATGCCAAGTTAGCAGTCTATTAACTATCTTTGATAAAAATAGCTTGGCCATGATAATCCTTAGGACAGGATTGTGGCAGTGACACCATAGATTGAGCTTGCCAGTGTCCTGCTGTCCTGGAATCTGTGCAGTCAGTGGCAAGGCATCTCCTTTGCTTGGGGTAATTGACTGCCACTATGAGTACATTTTGGATGCTCGCCTGCCCCATGCAAATGAAAATACTTTCCTTTACAAGGGAGTCAAACCATAAACATTTACAAAGTAATATCTCCCCATCTGCAGGAGTCTAGCAACTGACCGGTAGAATGCATTCCACCCTTCTGTAAACTGATGGGCCATGCCTCACTGAGGGGAATGGCCTCCAGTGTTATACTCAAGGGGAGAAAAAAATCCCCAACAGTTCATTAGACCAACTATCAACGCACAATTCATCAATAAATAATTCTCTCTCTCTCTCTCTCTCTCTCTCTCTCTCTCTCTCTCTCTCTCTCTCTCTCTCTCTCTCTAAAATGTTCTTTCTTTCTCTCTAGAGAATTCAGTAGAGGAAAGTGGGAGTCTAGAATAATAAGCAAGATCTCATTTTCTAAGAGTTGGTGCCAATTGGTACACAGATTGTTAACTTGTAAACTAGTTAGTCTTTTTTTAAGAGCTATAGCACGTTTCATTATTTTAATGTCATAAGGAGATGTGGGTGAAGTAGGAAATTGAGGTATTTGTCTAAAATACTGCAGCCATTTATATAGGTCTTATAAAATAAACCAGTTTGCCTGCTTACAGTTCGCACTGAGGCAAGTGTGAGATCACAGTAAATGAAGAGAAATATTACTTCTATGATGCCAAGATCGCATTATCTGTTATCTGAAGACTGAACAGTAACAATGGTTTTTCAATCAAGCTCCATTTATGGGAGTGTCCTATAAAGCTAAGCCAAAGAAAATTTGTAGTTCAGGCCTAAAATTTCTACCTACAGTTGATGTGGATAACTTGAGACAGTAACATGAGTGATTTTATTATTTCTCAGTTAGTATTTCACTCAGTAATATCTCTAGTTAACTGTCTTTTATAAATCCTGCATTATGTTTCTGAATCAACATCATCAGGTCTTCTTTTGTATGATTTAAGAGCGGACACTATTATCACATTTTAATTTCATTTTGCCTGTCTAGTCCAGTGCCCTACCAGAGAATGAATATAAATTCCAAGATGTTGCCTTGAAACTTGTGACAAGGGCAGGGTGTTATTAAGTGCCCATGGTCTGATCAGGGTCCCCACAGTTGCAGCCAGGTGAAGTTTTAAGGTGCCACTTGTGCATTGTGACCTCCTCGGCCATGAATACCCTGTTCAGGGCTGTCCATTTACTCCACAGCAAGTTGAAGTTCAATTGTTGGATGTTTCTTTCTAAAGGTGCTTTCTGCCCAAGCTTTCTTTGGTGTGGTGGTGTGGGAATTGCTAGGTTCTGTCCTGAAAGGATTTCAAGAGACCATTAACATGGTGGCTGGATGCTTATTATTGGCTTCCCAGTCAAAAATGTAAAGTCAGAATCAAAGTGATTGCAAAAGAGCTCCAAGTGTCTATGAGCTTACACCCTGGAACATTACACCCAGAAAATGTTGAAAGTCTTTCATGGGCCAATTGTAACTATGTGGAATAATTATTAAGGACCAATGACACTTTCACATATCCATTCTCTTCCAGAACCCACTGTTTCTTCTGTTGTAAACTTTATTTCCTGTCCTATGGATCACATGTGGTGAAGTCCAGCTACTGCTTTGTCACTGGCACCTGCCAGATCCTCATCCTTGATGTGCAGGTGAACTGGACATGTCCTGTGGTGGTCAGCAGTGAGTGTGCATCATCACACTCATTGATTGGAATGTCTCCAAACCTGCATTGCAAAGGTTGCCGTGAAAATTTCCAGCTCCAGAGTGAATACTGTTTACTTCTCTCTTTATTGCAAAATCCTTAAAGCTCAGAGGGTGAGAAATACACTCCTGGTTCTGTCATTCACTCTAACACAAGATGCCCCATGCTCTTAGTATTCTATTCTCAGCTCACATACCTAGCAAGCTGTATCACATTGTCACAGACTTAAGAAAGAAATTATTTTTATTTAGCCATATATTCCCATTTGATTCTATTTGTGTAAGACTGTCTACTCCTATATTTTTAAGGATGTGATTAGTTAATTATTAAAAATACATGAAGTTCTGATCATTTTTTTCCAGGATATCAAAAATAAATGCTCCATATGGATTGGTGATAATCTCAAAGACAACATTTTCCCTCTCAGATGTTGTGACCTAAAAAAGAAATAAAAGTTGGTTTCAAATCCTAGTACACTGCTTAAATTACTGCAGACTCTTGCAATGGGAAGAAATTTAAAAAGCAAAGTTGTTTAATGTAAGATCTATATAGACAATGCAGCTTAGTAATAAATTTGTAAACTTACATTAATTTTCAACAAAAACCTAGGTTAAGACATTTCTACTGTTAAATGATTTAGCCGTTAGCTTACTTTACCCTTGTTAAATGAATTTCCCAAATTAAAGTCTAAAAGATCTGGTGCAATGGTCATCCATTAAAGACCACTAATAAAATCAACCCAGATTTCACTCCTTCCATTGGTATTTTCATCTTAGATATTCAGTGAGGAGCAGGGTAAATTGAGTAATATAAATGCAGAAGATGGCACAGTCAACTGCACAATGCTCTCTCAGTTCTGGAATCCAGGTCCAAGCCATGTTTTAGTGTAGAGTCAAAGAGTTATATAGCACAGGAACAAGTTGCTCGGCCCAACTTGTCCATGCCGACCATGTTGTCTGTCCAAGCTAGTCCCATTTGCCTGTATATGGCTCATATCACTCTAAACCTTTTCTATTCATGTACCTGTCTTATTGTCTTTTACAGCTTCTACACCTCTGCAGCTTCCTCTGGCAGCTTGTTCCATATCAACTGCAACCACTGTGCGAAAAGTTTTCCCTTCAGGTACCTTTGAAATCTTTCCCCTCTCACCTTAAGTCCACGTCCCCTGGTTTCAGACTTCCTGATCTTATGAAAAAGACCACGTTCATCCACCTTATCTATGCCCCTCAATGATTTTATATACCTCTATAAGACCACCGCTCTGCTCCTGTGCTACAGGGGAAAAAGTCCTAGCCTACCCAGCCTCTCCTTTTAATTCAAGCCCTCCAGTCCCAGTAACATCCTTGTGAATCTTTACTGCATCCTTTATAGCTTAATGACATCTTTCCTATAGTTGGGCAACCAGAATGACACACAATACTCCAAGTGTGGTCTCACCAGCGACTTATACAGCTACAACATGATGCCCCATCTCCTGTACTCAATGCCCCAACCAATGAAGATAAGTGTGCCAAGTGAACTTCTTCACCACCCTGTCTACCTGTGGCACCACTTTCAGGAAACTATGTACCTTTTCCCCCAAGGTCTCTCCGTTCTACAATATTCTCTGGAGTCCTACCATTTGCTGTGTAAATCCTGCCCTGGTTTAACTGACCAAATGCAACCCATTGCACTTGTCCAAGTTAAACTCCATCTGCCCATCCAACCTACTTCCCCAGTTCATCTAACTCTAGGTAACATTCTTCACTGTCCACTACATCACCAATTTTGGTGATATCCACAAACTTACTATGTTAACAACATTGTTATTCAAATTGTTAATAATATGATAAACAACAGGGGACCCAGCACTGATCCCTGTGGCACACTGGTCACATGCCTCCAATCTGAATAACAACCTCCCCTACCACCCTGTCTCCTTCCACCAAGCCAATTTTATACCCAATTGGCTGGATCTCCCTGGATCCTATGTGGTCCCATGTATAGATCAGCTCTTCAAAATGTTAACCTCATTCCTTTCACTCTGGTCTTACTTCCCACAGATTTCGCACGTGTTCTAGCCTTGATTTTTTTTTGGCAGTATCTTTAACTCCTCCTGACTTGAACTCTCGTTCCATTTGCCAGCATCTCCAGCCTTTTGAGCACAGCCATTGTGTCTCTGCCAGCTGCAATATTTATTGAAAGTGGTGGCCATTTTATTTAGTGCTTCAGAACAGAGACAACAACCTCTCTTCCAAAGACAAATGAAAAATATTCATTGCCTATTTTCAAAATTGATCCCAGAAACCCCTTTCTTTCAAAAAAAATAGAGAAACTTGTAAACAAAACTATGGAATGCCTTGATCTTGTAGTCTTTTTGGTAGTGTTGAATCAATAACCAAAGTACAAAGGTTCTCCAGGTTATGAATGCACTGACTAATAGAGATCCATCTTTATGAAAATTCTCCCATATATTTTTAAATATTTTTCAAGCTACTACTCATAATAGTAAAATGTTTTGTGCTATTCATAAATGACTGGATACAGAATATGTTACATTTGTTTAATTATGGATAGTGTTAAGGTGAATATTTCATGAAATGAAAGAATTATAGTAAGTGTATATAGAGCAATACGATATGGATTACTAAAGAAAATGGATGATTCTGACTTATGGAGATAGTTCTCAGGAACAGAACCCTTATGTAACCCAGGGACTGCCCGTACTACTAATTCCCATCGAGGTGTGTCTAGCATAACTCTTGCTTTCACTAGAGGAGCAGTCTTACTAGTTATAAATCTGCTTAAACTTCTTGCTTTATTGCTGTATGATTCAAATAATGGGCTTGGCTGCTCCTCAGTGAATTATGGGTTGCTATGGCAGCTTTCACTCTGACTACTTTCTCTTTCCAGAAATGACAAGATGATGTTGACCTATTCTTTTGATTCTTTTAATCCAGTGTGATTATTTTTGGTTCCAACTATAATTGTGTACAGATCTTACAAGGACAGTTCTCTTACAAAATGTACCCTAGTTCTGATGACAGTTCAGAAAAATCACATTGGTTTGTCAAAAGACATAAATCTCAAACTTACCTCCACTCTGCCAAGTTAAGTAATTTATCTTAAATGGCCAAAAACCTCTGCTAAGATAGTAGAAAGTGGAACGCCCCAACAAATGTTTGTGTTCATTAGTTAATATCAACCATCAGTAGATTTCTAGCCTACAGTTGATATGTAACAACCTAGATGTGCCTTATTGAGGTCTTCTTAGGTATAAAATTAAAACCCAACCTAACCATGGCCAATATGAAACTTACATGAGCCCAGGTATTCATTAATTTTGGTAGCTTGGACCCAGTGGGACTATTGCTGTAAATGTAATAACAAATGTACTAGTCACCCTACAGTAGTGTTAAGTACATCACCCTGACCTAGATAAAGGACTGGTCCAGGATGAAATAGCCCAGGCTGGGCCAAACCTAAAGGTTTAATCAGAATATACCCCTGACCTGAATCTGAAAGGTCAGCAGGTTCCATTCGGCTCAGCTCGGGTAGCCAGGCTCTCATGCCTGTCCCATATGTTCATTGATGGGACAGAGGGTGTGCTGACAAGGCTGGCATTTGTTGCTCTTTCCTGATCCCTTTCATCTGCTGGCCATGACTTAATTGGCAAATGCACTAAATTAGCTGATTGTAATGCTATATCTGTGAATAAAAGCCAAATGAAATTTTGTCATTGTCGTAAAAAATTATCAGTTTCTGTATATTTAGGATTTAATTTCTCCTTCATTCATTGGGTGAATGTGTGTGGATTTCATTCCTTGAAGGTAATGCTGACTCATGCTGATAATGTAAAACAGATGATATCAGGTCAGCCACTGCTGTATGTACACATCAGTCCTGGTTTCCACTTCTATCAACTTCAGTGTAGGGAAAATAATCATAGGAGATGTACGACAGGCAGCTGATCTGACTTCACCTGTTCTTACAACTGGCCAGAGTCAAAATTCTTCTCCTAGTTTTAAAAGTCTATTTTCAAACAATAATTTAATTGGATTTCTGTTTGTATTGTGTGCACTCTAAGAGGTTTGGGGCCTTCGCAATTCTGAGAATAAGCAGCTGGAATGTTACAAAAGCTACCCATACCAAAGGGACCCCATTCACGACATGCTCTGTGTCAATTAGCTCAGCTCTCTGAGCCTCTATTAGTTGGAGATCAAACTGGATAGTGAGTGTGCAGCAGTAGTTGGGAAGTGTGTGTGTGTGTGTGTGTGTGTGTGTGTGTGTGTGTGTGTGTGTGTGTGTGTGTGTGTGTGTGGTGCAGTGGGAGGTAGAGGTCAGTCAACCTTAATATGTGGCTGTTGTGGTGGGGCAGGAGGGAAGGCTGACTGGGTGTGTAACATGCAGTGGCATCAAACTGGGTGTGTAGGACAGGGAGGATGTGCAGCAGTTAGAGGTGTGGTGGGCATCTCCAACAATCTGCCAAAGTAAATGGGCCAGATTTGAAACTCTGAAAGTGGTGGGGTGGTTTCAGTGACAGTTATGACCTTGTTGTGCCAATATTTTGGTCAGTATTTATGTTGACTATATTTTGCCTTGTCCCTTTCCACTTTCCAGGAATCCTAACTGTCCTTTCAGATGAAATAGTAATTTACTTGTGCTCCTTTCAATTTAGTACATTATATTCAGCACGCATGAAGTGATCTCTTCTACACTGGAAAAATCAAATGCAGATTGAGTGGCCACTTTTTAATTCAGTTCACAAGTTTCTGACAGGAGGTCATTGATCTGAAACATTGGCTCTTTTTCTGTCTCCACAGATGCTACCTGACCTGTTGAGTATTTATAGCACTTTCTGTTTTACTTCACCTTCTGTGGTTTTTCACTTTTCAATATTCTAGTCAGTTATGAGGCAATTCATCAATTAGCCCTTCATAACATCTGGAAAATCTTTGTAATTTTAATGGATTGGACTGCATCTTCCTGGATCAGGCCCATAGCCAGGATTCACTTCCCAATGATCCCTGTACATTCACATATACTGGGCAGGATGCAGATGGCCAATATTGCTGAGCCTCTGGGAATCCCCACTGAAACTGGTGAAGCCTGTGATCTGATGCCAGGTCTGACTTTTACCACACACCCAATATGAAGGCCCAGTCAGCTGGATTAGCCCTCCATAATGCTGGGGAATCCCTACAAGACTGGGATCTGCTGTTGGATAAGGCACTGAGTAAGGACCATGGTGGAACTGACTGGCACTCAGTAGGTCTCAGGTTTACAAAGTGTCCATACAAGTCCTGAGTTTGCTCCTCTTGGATTGTCTGAATGACACAACACAATAAGAAAGATTTGTCCAAACAAATGGCATCATGACTGTCTCTTAATTTGCCCATTTCTGCCAATCAGGTAACACATTAACATAGCACAAAGCTAATAGAAAGAAGTTAAACCACAACGGGGACTGTATACTTATCTATGTGTACAATATGCACATGGAAAACTGTGCGAGTTACACAGAGGAAAGTATGTGCCGTATCAGTAAAGCAACAATAACAGTGGAACTGTAAAGATTGAATGTAAAACTTGTGTTTGCAACCAGTTGTTTCTCTGTGAGATATCCAGCCTTCTGTCAGTCTTAGCTAAACATCGCCTGAAATATTCTGGCTGTTCTAAACAGACTTCAGCTTTAACTGTTGGAGCCTGCACTGGCTGTAATTCAGCAAATGGCCACTGAAAGGCACGTCAAGGCCAATCTGAGAAGGTGACAGAGTTGTCAGCATGAGAAGATAAATGAGCTCAGTCAGGGGATACGAGAGAAAAGGTTAGAGTTTCAGTGAGGAGGCTTTCGGTTTAAGGTTTCATAGCTGTCATCTCACTGCAGTGTTAAGCTGCCACAAGAAAATGCAAAAGTTGGCACATTATCAGGACAGAGGGGTCACAAATGGGGTTAGCATTTTGAATTGTCAGCAGAATCCCTTACATTGGGGGAAAAAATAACATATCCAGCTCACTTGCAGGAGCCCAGAACAAGGAGATGTGTTCATTAAATTAGGTCTAGACTACTCAATGTTGATAGTTGGGAAGACGTCTCACACAAAGGGTAGCACAAATCTAAGACTTCTACTGCAGCCACCCCGGTAAAGAAATCTGTTGCACATAGCTTGATTGAACATTTCAAAGGCAATGGCTAGATTTTTGTTTAAGGGTTATGGAATCGGGGGACAGAGGAAGAGTCAGATCATGAGCTAAATGAATGGAAGAGTAAGCTCAGGGGTCTGAATAATCTGATTTCTATATTTGCTTTCCGCTTCATTGCAAAGTTTAATATGTTAGACATACAAGAACATTTAATCAGTTCAAGATCAGTTTTCGATACCTCAGAAGTAATCAAATGCTCCACTTGTTGGATTATTGGCCTCAATGGGCTGGGCAATAGGATGCTTCCAGATTAGCCAGTGTTTCCAGATTTAAGGGCATTGCCCAGTGTGATGCTGAGGTTGGTTTCCTGGCTCATTCCACTAAAGTGGCTGAGGAGGAAAGTTGAGTATGTGATATGGCTACAGCAAGCCTGAATGAGGAACCATGAACATCAGGGTTCTTGATCCTGAACATTATCCAGAAAACTCCTATAAGAAAATGTCTACCCATGGATATTCAATGAAGTTGGAACTGACTTCAACTGCGAATACCTGGTATTCTCTATTTGGATAATTACATGCCCACTTCTGACATGGAACCTTTGGATCCAAACACCAGTACATGTCATTGAGCAGAAAAGGAAGGGAGATTTTGGTCAGAGTAACTCCAACCTAGTATTCCGCAACAGCTTGGAATCCACTTCACCGAATACCCATACGGCCTGTGTAGATATTTTCCAGCTGGCATTTCATGCCGGTGCAATTGGCATAAATGTTACAGTACTGCCCTTCCCAACTGGTCAGTATTTTGGGAATACACTGAAGCACACCATAAGAAATGGCCATTGAAAGACAGTATCATCGGGCTTTTGAGAATGCAATTCCATATTGCTGTGCTTTTGATTACTAAATTCAAAAAATGGAAAAGTATCCAGTACTTCTTTTGGAAAATTTGCACAATGTGTTGAGGAATTGAGGCGGACCTGCTCATTGCAATAGATGAATCTGGCCACTCCATCCCTAACCACGGGGTTACATAAACAGACCTTTCCATCAATGTGCAAGAATAACAAGTGTCCCAGAAATCCACAGTTCAAAGCATTATTCAGAGTCACTGCAGCATTCTCTCAGATTGTCAGTCTTCATGATGCACTGTAATATGGTTCCATTCCATCAACGTACAAGTGATCAGTGACCAATCATGCAGTTTAATGCCTGCTTCAGGGTAAGGGCCATATTCTGTAAATGGGGGAGTTAAAGGGAGGAAGCTGGCTCAATCTCCTATAAGGTTTAGGTCCCACTTCAGCTTTAGCTCACCGCATCATGATGTGACAACCACAAACCATGTCTCTTGCATGTAACACAACATTGTCATCCAAAGAGATCTAACCACATAGCAAGTGAACAATAAGGACATCCACCTATATTCAGGACAGAACAGGATTTTGTCATCAGCTGCAACTTCTCCACTGGAATCTCTTTGCAGACAGGAAGGAAGGGATGTGTCAGCCCTTCACAGATGAGACCTTCATTAAAGTTCCTGAGATGTGTAATTCATTATCAGTGCTCTCCATATGTGCAGTGTACACTCCCTGTAGGTCCACAAGGAAACAAACATCTGAGCCACAGTTGCATCAGTGTAAGCCTGTATGATGGTCTTGTCACTCCGCTGATCCACCTCTTAAAAGAGATTGTGTTGCAAGATTGAGTTCAAGGATTTCATTGAAGCAGTGTGAAATTTCATGACCAATACATTGACTATAGAACAGGAAGAAAAACAGATGCAGATTTTGACACCAAATATTAGAATCTGTCTGTGTGAAATGAGATGAATATTTACAGTTTTACATCATCTTGAATATTTTGCCCTACGAATATAAAAAAGAAATGATACCTAGTCCTACCTTTGCCTAGTTGATCTTTCCAGTTCCTATGGCACTACCTTAGGTTTTATTCCTTTTATCACATTAAAGGATAGAGTAGGGTGGTATATCCTAACTCATCCCATATAGGTATGGAATTCCTGTGGTGCCTCTCCATTACAACCCTCAGGCTCTTAAAATCCAGATATTTTCTCATCCAGTGTTTACATAAGCCTCATCACTGACCCCAATGTACCAATATTTGGACTAGACCAAGTCGGGATAAGACATACCAGTCCTCTCTGGGGAGTCAGTGGTGGAAAGGGTGAGCAGCTTCGAGTTCCTGGGTGTCAACATCTTGGAGGATCTATCCTGGGCCCAGCACATTGATGCAACCACAAAGAAGGCATGCCAGTGGCTCTACTTTGTTAGGAGCTTGAAGAGATTCAGTATGTCAATGAAGACTTAAAAATTTCTATAGATGTGAGGTGGAGAGCATTCTGACTGGTTGCATCACCGCCTGGTATGGAGGCTGCAATGCACAGGATTGCAAGAGGCTGCAGAGGTTTGTAGACTCAGCCAGCTCCATCATGGGCACAACCCTCCCCCACCACTGAGGACTTCTTCAAGAGGCAGTGCCTCAAGAAGGCAGCATCCATCACAAAGGACCCTCACCATCTGGTACATGCCCTCTTCATGTTACTACTATCAGGAAGGAAGTACAGGAGCCTGAAGACCCACACTCAATTCAGAAACAGCTTCTTCCCCTCTGCCAAGAGATTTCTGAATGGTCCCTGAACACTACCTCATTATTCCTTCATTTTGGGAAGTATTTACTTTTGTAATCTATAGTGATGTTATACCTTTTCACTGTACTGCTGTCGCACAACAGCAAATATCACATCATATAAGTCAGTGATAATAAACCTGATATCTTCCACCTAATGTATGGATAGCCCTAAACTGGAAAAGGAATCAGCAGCCAGCTTTTACCCAAATAGAAACTCAAACCACATCCCTGTTCTAACTGTAGGCTGAAAGGCAAACAATGCAATACATCATGAAAGACTGCCTCCTCTGAACTTTCCAAAGGCACTTAGCAAACACTTACTCAGCCATAGGAAGCACCATATCCTGGTTGGAAACCTAGACATCAAGACCAAAAGATTACCTACTGATTTACCTCAACTTCCCAACCTTTTCTTTGAACATAGACCTTTGTCCTTATCCCATTTTCTTCTTAATTTTGCTCTTTAATACAATTAAACACTTTACTGGACAGTAAAATATAACATTGAAACAAATGGACACATAGATACCTGGAGAACTCATCACTCTTCAATTAGTGTCATGGAATAATTTATGCTAATCAAACAGACAATCCAGACCTTTGTTCAATGGGTTTATTTTCATGGACCTTCCCAACACCAGGACGTGTTGGTCCTCAACAGCCACAGTTTGATCCAAATTTCCCAGCCCAGAGCTTAACAAGGCTGGAATAACCTAACCTCGTTGCCCAATGCCTGCCTCTCAGAAAGAATAATTCAGTGACACATGTGCCATTCACACAAAGATTTCAATTCAAATGTTAATTTCTGTGGATACCTAAAAATGAAACAAGTATTCTAGGGGGGCTATGTTCTTCAGCCCACCTCCAGCAGATGCTTGGACTCTTCACCCGGCAGAGGTCTAGACACAACCATTGCATTGGGGCACTCTTTTGTTCCTACCCTTGGGCTGGGACACCCTGCATTTAAGGAAGCAGTCCCTATTTTCCAAGGAAAGCCCCAGCAACTCCAGAGGAAAGTCCCAGCAACTCCAGAGGAAAGTTGATAGAGTCATAGTTAGAGTCACAGAGTTATACAGCATGGAAACAGATCCTTCATCCCAACTCATTTGTGCTGACCAAAGTGCCTACTTGAGCTAACCCCTTTTGCTGGTGTTTGGCCCATATCCTTCTAAACCCTTCCTATTCATGTACCCATCCAAATATCTTTTGAATGGTTGTAATTGTACCTGCTTTTAACCCTAAACCTAACCGACTATCTTCTGTGTGTAAAAACTTGCCTCTCAGGTCCCTTTTAAATCTTTTCCCTCTCACCTTAAACCTTTGCCTTGGACTTCCCTATCCTGAGAAAATGATTGCAATTATCTACCCTATCTACGCCTCTCCTAGTTTTATACACCTCTAAAATGTCACCCCTCAGCTTCTTTCACACCAGGTAAAACAGCCCTAGCCTATCCAGTCTCTCCTCATAACTCAAGCCCTCCAGTCCCAGCAATATTCCAGCAACATCAAGAGTAGAGATCTGTCTGTCCAAATTTTCAATTCAGTTTGCCCAGGACTTTAATGGCCCCAAGAATATTGGCCTTCTGGAAATGCTTGACAAATGTGTACCTGAGGGAACAAAGGAATGCAAAAAAGGAATTTCATTGCACTCTGTTGTATATGACAATCTAAAATACATCAATTCAGTATTTAATGAAACTAGCTATTAAACTATGAAAAATCCAACTATCCATCTCTGCTGCATAACCTCATAATAACTGGCTTGTTTCAAATGATAGCTTCTTTTACATAAGCAGTGTTGCTTGAGAATGAAAGCACAATATATTACTTCCAACATTTTGTAATTATAGCACTGTAAATACAATTGAGTAAAACACATTATATTTCAGGGATGCAATACCACAAGACAATGGGCCATTTCCCCAATCTTGCCTGAAGCTGCTGGCTGTATGCAGAAGGCATTTTTACTGAGCCTCCACATCCAGAAGTCCAGCAGTGTTCTTTCAGAGATGACAGGTCTTGGGCGGTGCAGTGCAAAGGCCCCACTCCCGAAGCTGAAATCCTACTGCAATAATGGACAACATATTGCTTGCTTCTATTATTGCTTGATTTAATTACATATTAACTTACAGATATTTGTGTTTAAGGACACTAGGTCACCCTAAACACCATCCACAATTTAGAAAATACTCACCCTTGCTATTTTTTCTATCAAAATGAATAACATCATATTGTTCCTGAAAGGTCCTTAACAACATTTACAAAAATATAAGAAATTAACTAAAACACTTAAACAATTAATACCATTTAAGTAAAACAAAATAATTACAGAAAAGCAACACTTTCCCTTTTGATCCTCTGTGGGTTCCAGATTTAGCTGTTCCCCTCCTCCTTTATCATTTAACACTGACCCCCCGAAACTCTTTCTTGAATCCCTCTCATTGCTCTGAAACTGATGTACCTACAAATAGCTGTCTTCACAGTTGATTTTGCTAAATCATTCTCAGACTAGTAAAGTTGGCTTACTCTAGTGGCCACAGTCCATGCTTTAGATGTGTAAGCAGTCAGTAAGCCATTAATGGGTAGGAACTGAGTGATGAGCGATTGACAGGAACTGGATCAAAGACTACCCACATCTTCCCTGCAATTTAACAAATTTCTTTTGTCTCCTTCTCAGTTCTGATGAAGGGTCTCCAAGCTGAAACGTTAACTCTGTTTCTCTTCCCACAGATGCATCCCGATCTGCAGATTATTTCCAGAATTTTTGTTTTGCAATTGTTTGTATCTCTTGGATAAAAGTAATGTTGAATGTGATGTTTAGTAACAAGGGAGTGCAGCATTATCAGAGATCCTGTCCATTTGATGAGATTAAAACAAGGTCCTGTTTGCTTGCTCAGACAGCCATCTGGATGTGTTCTGTTGTCTTGGCCAATGTTCAGTCCTTATTCCAAACTTCAAAAAAAAACTGATCTATCATCTTCCGAAATCTTTGAGAGACAGGGCTGTATGTAGTTGGTAGCTGTGCTTGCCCAAATAAATATCAGTGATTTCACCAGAAAAGCAATTCTTTTGTATAGTGAGGATGTGATAATATGCAATATTAAAGCCATCAGGTAGTTGTCAGGGTGTTGGTGGGGCTGAGTTTGTGCTGTCTAAGGTTTATTTTGTGCTTGTGGAGCAGCTATGATCATCGAGAGCCACACAGCTGCAAGAGGCTAGTGCGGATGTGGGTTAATGAGGGGGGCGGGGCAGTGATTTTAAAAGCTAATGGCAGAATTGCCAGTAATTTTCAGTGCTAGTTTACTGTTATGTGCATTTAAAATCAGTCATAACAGGCTTCTATATTGGCTTGCCCTGGAACTGAATTACTTGAATTGGAATTGATTCCTGATTCATGGTCTGGGTCCAAAGTTGGGCCTGCCACAACAGAATTTACTGTGCTTAAGAAGTGGAAAGACAATTCATGTTCCTCTCCTTGATGGACCCATGTCTCCTGATCTACCTGAGTTTTGTTATAAGATTAGGATATAATTAATGTCAGCCAGAATGCCCTGGTAATGTATGGTCCTGTGATATTCAGTGATAAAAATCACATGAGCACAATGGTCCCTTGTTGAGGTACTGGAGGGTTGCCACAGCTGGAGAACCAAACTCAAACAGCTGTCAGCATCTGTAGGTGGAAAAAATGAAAATGAAGCCTAGACCTATGAAATCTCTTTTGCAGTCTACCAGAAACTACAGTACTGCTCCCAAAATTGTGTGATAGTTTCATGTTAATCAATTTTAGTACTTCCAGAAACAGCATTAAAGAATAAATCTGTTAACTTTAGCTTTATTCACTTATGGGAAGTTAGGGCTAAATTGGCAAAGGTGGCTTCTTTTGCCAGGCACATCTGTTACAACAATCTTTGCATTGCTTGTTCGAGAGATTTTGGGCCAACTCTTCTTGGAAAAATAACGGGCCAGATTATAGAGGAGAATGCCAACGGTTCTACTAGTCTTTCTCCATATTAAGTGCTAGCAAGACCAGAAAGCTCAAACTGGCTGGCAACTGTTTGATGGTAATATCCCAAGTGGGAAATTATCCAGCTATTTTGCTGGAGAGTTCTCCCATGGAACCCACATGAGGTTAGATTTGAGAAAAGAATTGTGTGAGTATTTTTAGATTTTATTTAATTTGTTTTAGTTTATTTGGATATTTTCAATTTTTAAAAAATTTTATTTATACAGCATGGTAACAGGCCCTTCCAGCCCAATGAGCCTGCGCTGCCCAATTACATCCATTTTTGTGTTGTCTTTAATAGCTCAATTATTTTTATTAGCTTTGGAATGATTTTAAATGTTTCACAATATCGAATACATTCAGAAACATTTTGGTAACTTGCCAACCAGTTAAGCATGGAACATAGAACAGTACAACACAGGAACAGGCCCTTCAGCCATTATGTTGTACCGAACTAATTAAGCTAATGACACATAATCTCTTCCGCCTGCACATGGTCCATATCCCTCCATTCTCTGTATATTCATGTGCCTATCTAAGAGCCTCTTAAACACCTCTATTGTATCTGCCTCCACCATCACCCCTGGCAGTGAATTCTAGGCACCAACCACTCTTTGTGTAAAAAACCTGCCCCACACATCTACTTTGAACTTTCCCTCTCTTGCTTTAAGTGCATGTCCTCTAGTATTAGACATTTTGACCCTGGGTAAAAGATACATGGTGTCTACCCTATCTGTGTCTCTCATAATCTTATAAACTTTTATCAGGTCTCCCCGAAGCCTCCACCACTCGGGAGAAAACAACCCTAGTTTGTCCAACCACTCTTTAAGCCAAGGCTTAGCTGGGTGTCTTTTTTTCAGCAATTTCATAGGTGGGGCTAAACATAATTCACGGACATAAATTATTCTTAACTAAAATTTTAAAAAATTACCTACCTTCACTTACTTTTTCAATGAAGGTCAGTGACTCCATGCAAATAAATGGGGCTATGCAGGATACACTGATTACGGAGGGCATTATGGCACTATGGACCTGAGGTGCATTGGTAAACTGGATCCAATTGAGGCTTGGTGAAAGGAGGCAGAGGATAGGTGGATGGTATTTTTCTGACTAGAAATTTGTAACATGGTGTACTGCAAGGATCAGTGCTGGGATCTTTGTTGTTTGTAATATATATATATATATATATATAAATAAATGACTTGGGGGCGTAGTGGACAGCAAGGAAGGCTATCAAGGCTTGCAAAATGATCTGGACCAGCTGGAAAAATGGGCTGAAAAATGGCAGGTGGAATTTAAAGCAGACGTGTGTCAGGTGATGCACTTTGGGAGGACAAACCAGGGTAAGACTTACACAGTGAATGGTAGGGTACTGAGGTTTGCAGCAGAACAAAGGGACTTGGGAATACAGATCCATAATTCCTTGGAAGTGACATCACAGGTAGATAGGGTTGTAAAGAGAGCTTTTGGCACATTGACCTTCATAAATCAGGGCATTGAGTACAGGAGTTGGGATGTTATGTTGAAGTTGTATAAGATGTTGGTGAGGTCAAATTTAAGAGTATTGTGTGCAGTTCTGGTCACCAACCTACAGGAAAGATATCAATAAGCTTGGAAGAGTGCAGAGAAAATTTACACAGATGTTGCTGGGACTTGAGGATTTGAGTTACAGGGAAAGGTTGAATAGGTTAGGACTTTATTCCCTGGAGCACAGGAGAATGAGGGGAGATCTTATAGAGGTATACAAAATTATGAGGGGTATACACAGGGTGAATGCATGCAGGCTTTTTCCCCTCAGGTTGGGTGAGACTAGAACTAGAGGTCAGAGGTTTAGGTTGAAAGGTGAAATATTTAAGGGGAATCTGAGGGGGAACTACTTCACTCAGAGGGTGGTGCGAGTGTGGAATGAGCTGCCAGCAGAAGTGGTAGATGCGGGTTCAATTGTAACATTTAAGAGAAGTTTGAATAGGTGCGTAGATGAGTGAGTTATGGAGGGCAATGGTCTGGATGCAGGTAGATGGGACTAGGCAGAAAACCAGGCAGGCATGGACTTGATGGGCCAAAGGGCCCATTTCTGTGCTGTAGAGCTCTATGACTCTGAGAATGTAGGTAGTATGTTTGCAAACAACATAAAAAATGGTAGGGTCATGAAGAAGGTTGTCTCAGGATACAGCATGGCAGATCAGCTGGAAAGTTGTCGGAGCAGTGGCAGATGGAATTTAAGTGTAAGATAATGCACTTTGGGAGGTCAAATTCTGGTAGGACATGTAGAGTAAATGGCAGGGATCCTAGGTGGGTTGATGTACAGAGAGACCTTAGGGCGCAAGTCCATAGCTCCCTGAAAGTGGTGACACAAGGGAATGAGGCAGTGCAAAAAAAGACATTTAGTATGCTTGACATCATAGGCTAAGGCACTGAGTAGAAGGGTTGGGACGTCATGTTACAGTTGAACAAAACATTGGTCAGACTGCACTTAGAACATTGTGTGCAGTTTTGGTTGCCACACTTCAGGAAGGATATGGTAGCACTAGAAAGAGTGCGGATTTTGCCTGGATGGGAGAGATTGGATAGGCTGGGTTTATTCTCAATGGAATGTAGGAGGCTGAGGGGTGGCCTTATGGAGGTTTATAAAATTATGAAGGGCATAGATAGAAAAGATAATCAGAATCTTTTTCTTCCCCCCAAGGCAGGGGAGTCGAGAACTAGAGGGCACAGCTTTAAAGTGAAAGGGAAGGAATTTAAAGGAGAACCAAAGATTAGGTCTTTCACACAGAGGGTAGTGAATATCTGGAACAAGTTGCCACAGGAGGTGGTAGAGGAAAATATAATTACAATGCTTAAAAGGCATTTGGATAAATACTTGGATAGGAAAGGCATAGAGGGATATGGGCCTAATGCGGGTAAATGGGATTCGCATAGATACTGGTCACAGTTGGCAAGGACGAGGTGGGTTGAAGGGGCCTGTTTCTGTGCTGTACAATTCTATGATTCTATAATTCAGCTGAGGGACCAGACATGAAATGCATCTGGACAGGTTGATCAGGAATGCCCCTGGACTCTGTGATGAATCTAGGGATGAAGTGATGAAGGGACCAACAATGATCTCCCAGCCAACATCACCAAGAAACGGTCAGCATATATAGTTGGGACATGACTTAAAGGTGCCATTGCTAACAAAGAAGAAGATCTAGTTATTCTCAACGTTGGAACTTGGACCATGGCACGTCTGTTCCAGTGACCATTAATTCATCCCACCAACAGCCCTCAAAAGTTCACAGTTTCATATGTCTGTGGTTCCACTCGCACCACTGCCTCAAGATACTATGTTCACCTTAACAGACCACAAACAGGAAATGCCCCAGACTATCTTGCCCCTTAGCAGTACAAGGAAACAAGCTTTGATATTATATCAACTAAATGGAACAAAACATGCATAACCTTTAATACACGCAGCCCATGCAGATAAATCTAACACATGCAGATTTTAAAAAAAAACAAGGACTAAAGAATCACACAAAGATGTCTATGTGCACTTGTATAAAACAAAAGGCTGCTAAAGAAAGGCAGTTTGGTTACACCTAAACGTGCCCGTGAGATTTTATGCTTGCTGTTACAATTTTCATTTTTATTCTTAAACAAGAATTATTCCAGGTGCAGTGCAATAAGCTGGTTCCTTTTGTTGAATATTTCAATATTGTCTTCCTGTGGCTTGAAGTTTAAACATTTCTCTACATGGAGAAACAGAGATTGTATCTCCAGAGGATAATGCTGCAGCCTCAGAACTCCAGAAGAGGGGAGCTTGGATGAAGGTTGACTTACAACAAGGAATGTTGATTACCAGTTTGACAACTTCACTGGAAGTGCAGCACTGCTGGATTTACCCAACTGTGCTGATCCACAGTCTCTGTTTCTGATACAACCTGCTCATGATTTGCAAATCCTCCAGCCTTATTTATTGCATCCAGTGCTCTTGACATGGCCTCCACTACATCAGTGAGACCAGGGGCAGACTAGGCAATGGCTTTGCTGAGCACCTGTGCACCATCTGTCATGGCCGTCTGGACCTCCTGGTCGCTAGCCATTTTAATTCTCCTCCCCATTCCCACGCCAACATGTCGGTCCTCAGCCTCCTCCACTGGTAGGGTGAGGCTAATTGCAAACTAGAGGAACAGCACCTCATATTCTGCCTGGGCTGTCTACAACCCGACAGCATGAAGACTGAATTCTCCAACATCCGGTAAACTGCTCCCCCTCTGTCCCTTTTCCCCCTCCTCTTGATATACCCAGTTCTTCCTACACCCACCCCAGACCCCAATCACCCTGTTTCTTTCCCCTTCTCCACCCATTCCATCTGCCTATCACCCACACACTCCTCCCACTGGTTCCTCTCCCCCACTGTTCCCAACTGCGCTCCCCACCTCCCTCACTTGATTCCATGCTCCACCTGTCTGTCCTCAGATTCCATCATTTTCAGCCCTTTCTCCAGCATCATCTGTGTTGCTCCAGATTCCATCATCTGCTGTCTCGTGGGTCTCCATCTTGTACCACCATTCCTCAACACTCTCCCTTCATCTCCCCTTACTGCATCCTTATCCTTGGGCCTTTCCCCTATTAGTAACCAGAAATCCACAGTAGTGCAAGAGAATGGAGGTGAAGATACGTCACCATTCGATTTGATGCTTGCAGCCAAGTGTAGCCTCAAAGCCAGCTTGGCGAAGGAATCTAAGCATGAGGGATCATTGAGCATGTGACCTACAGCCAGATCAAGGCAAGGAGTCACTTTCGTGGCACATTCCTGGTGGGCAAGGCCACAGATTGATCTGCTGCACATGGTTCAGGTTCAGAATGCGATGAAATGCTTGACACATTGGCAGATCTGCCATAAAGACTGCATTCAGTGTTAAGGATCAAAGAGACATCTAGCACAAGGCTTTGTCCATGGAGCTCATCCTTTCCAGCACAGAAGTGGAAGGCATCTCCACGAGCACAATTTTGCTTCCAACCACCACACAGTGTCTGATAACCGAGATCTCAACCTCTACTGCAGCAAAAACCAGCCATTGGCTGGGCCTCCATGGCTCTGGGGACCAGTTTGCAATGGTCCTTGGAACAGGTTACCAGGACTGCTGAGATTGCACACAAGAGAATGGCAGTGGCTTATTGTGTGTGAACTTGCTGTCCTCTCACAGGGTGACAGCATTCATAGTTGTTCTGCTGCTAGTCCATCAGTTCCCCTGCTGTCTTCTGTCAGGCAGTCTGCCCACTCTGCTGCTGAGGTGATGCAGTGGTGACTTGCCATTTCTAAACTGAGAGAGCTGGGCACTCATGAGCAGCCAGTAACCTATAAAGTCCTCCATCAACAGTTAACCTCTCATTAACCTCAGGGCTTTATTTAGGCCCCTCCACTCACAGAGCAACAGAAAGAAGATCAAAGTAACAGGCCAAGTTAACCTCATTTCCAGTTCAGCAGCTAAATATTACAATCAGGTTTTAGATCTTGTAGTACTTGGCTGCAGCCACAGGGGAGATCAATTCAAGAAAGGAACCCTGATTGAAGATGTAAGTAGATATATTTGATGTTAAATGTATTCTGTCCTTTGAAACAAATTGTATTCAGAAGTCCATATCTTCAATTAGAAAGTTATTGGTTGTCACAGGCAGTATCCAGGAGAAAGTTGTGATTGCATGGAATCATAGATCACTAATGACACAGAAGGAGGTCATTCTGTCTCCTCATCTTATGTATGCATGTGAGTTCTGGGTTGAAAGTCATCAGCCAAGGAAAACAGACATCAAAAATTACACTTCAAATGCATTAACTGCTGTTTACTGCTACTCGATATAAGCGACTGTTCAAACACAATAGCTCACAATTAATTTACAATATAGAGAAAAAGTGCTGGAAACACTCACCAGGGCAGACAGCATCTGTGGAGATGGGAAAAAAGTTAACGTTTCAAATTGACGACATTTCATAGAATGTTCAGAGTTCTGATGAAGGATCATTGAGCTGAGACAGCAACACTTCTATTCACAGATGCTCGATGAACTGCTCAGTATTTCCTGATTTTATTTCAGATACACAGTGTTCACAGTAATTTTCAGGTGTACATTTGCCATCCTGTCCTCTCAGAGGGAATCACACTGATCACGTAGATTTGGTTTCAAGGGACATGCAAGGAGGTTTTTCAGGAGACACTGGCCCGGATCTTTGTGGTAAATGCTGGAGCTGTGGGCACTGACCTACTTGAATGTAAACAAGTCCAGGTCTTCCACACATCCACTGTCAAAAGCTGAGGCTTGACCAATTTGGAATGCTGAATCTATCAGTTCACTCTACCGCTGGGCTCCAATGGCAAAGCTCTACCTTGCTCAGACTCTGTGCTAAATAAAACCTGGAACAAGCTTCAGGACCCCAATGATTTCAGTGGAAGTTATAGAGATTGTAGATATAAAGCAAGGCAAAAGGGAAGTTTGTTTTATTTATTTCTTTTAGTTTGACGTTTTAGTTATATATGTGTTTTAGTTTTTTTAGATAATAGATTTTATTTTTTTTAAATGTAAGAGTTTTTAACAATTTAAAATTATTTACTTCAATTTTAATAAAATGTCTGAGTATCTGTGAAGATATTAGTAAACCAAATGGGGTTTTCACACAGTCTGGTAGTTTCATGGTCACTGTTACTCTACCATCATTGGGAACCATCTTTTAGTGCCAACATTTCCCTTCTTACCAATTATGATAATTGTAGTATCCTGCCATGGCTATATCTGCTGTTCAATGCTCCAAGTGCGGTAAACTTAAGTTTAATTAAGTTTCACTTAACACTGCTGTTTTTAGTACTATATCTCTGAGCCCTGGGACCTTGTTTTTGGTTTTATGTCTTTGTTGATCTGAATTGTTTCTTTTAGTAAATTGAATAACTCAAATTCCACTACTTTTCCACCTCATTTAGACACTTATTCTCCAAGGAGTATAAAGCCTCCTTATTCTCCCCACCAAAACCATTATCCATCAAACTTCAGGAAGCAGATGGCAAGGCACTATCTGCCATTGTATATCACAATGGAACATCTAGAGGTGGGCTCCTATTTGAAAGGGTGCATTCTTCAGGAGACACTTTACGTGGTTATCTGGGCCCACACCAGCATCTGCACTTCCCTATGGATTCTCTCCCAGGAAACATATGTTTAGACTTTCAGTCAGCAAGGCAGTTTGCCTCTTCAAAGCAAGTAATTCTGCCAGGAGAGATGGTATTGACTGTTGAGAAACGGTTTGGGTCCAGTACAGAATATACCTTACAAGCAATCTGCACACCAGATCAGCACCATGAACAACAAAGGGTAAAAAAATGTTTTTATTGATTCTAGGACATTGGGAAATTAACAGCTTTGAAGCAATTAACTGTTGTCCCTGCAGCCCGTCGCTAACAGAATTGCTCTGTTCTTGGCAGCTACATAGAAGAGTTCCTCTTTATTCTGTTTATTCTTTAGAGGCTGCAGCTTATTAGTGAACAACATGATGATTGATAGTTCCTTCAATAGTGGAGAATGCAACACACCATTATGAGTTTGGACAGCATGTCAGGCATGCACTGAGTGATCCAGATATTGGGATTTTTGCATCAAGATATGAAGACAGACATTAACTTGTCTAATTTTCACAAAAGAGGCATAAGTGACTGCAGATGCCAGAACCTGGAGCAGCAAACAAGATGCTGGAAGAACTCAGTTGGTCAGGCAACATCTGTGGAGGGAAATGGACAGTCGATGTTTCGGGTCAAGACCCTTCATCTGGACTGAAAGATTGAGGGGAGATAGCCAGTATAAAAAGGTGGAAGGAAGGGGTAGAGCAGGAGCTGGCAAGTGATAGGTGGATCCAGGTGAGAGGGGTGATAGACAGATGGAGGAGGGAAGAGTGGAATTAATGACACAGGCTGGGAGGCAACAAAGAGCTGCTGATGTTGGAATCTGATAGGAAAGGCAGGTGGAGCATGGAATCAAATGAGGGAGGTGGGCTGAGTAGATGAGAACAGCAGAGAGAGGGGACCCAGTGTGTGGGTAATGGGCAGATGGAGCAGGGGAAAGAAACAGGATGATGGGGGCTGCGGTGGCTGTAGGAGGAACTGGGTAGATCAGGAGGAGAGAGGAAAGAGGCAGAGGTGCTTTACTACAACGCCCTTCATTCCTATTTGGTGTACAGAAAGTGTTGTCAAAGGAAAGTTTGTTGTGTACAGCTGGAATCTACCAATTGCCAAACATCTAGTTTACCCTGTCCATGATGTAGATCTTGAATCATGGACCTTCACAGCCCTCTGGATAAGATGATGAAGTTCACGCTGAACCTCACATGTACATTGACAGAGCCATAAACTTTCCTACTTCTTCAGCAAATGATATGGCCTGGCTCTTTTCAAATGGGCAAGTGAGAGTATTTTGGGGAAAGTAGCAATATAAAAGAAACATTACCACTACGTTACAGGTAGTTACAGGTACAGTAGTGTAGTTAAGTTACTGAACCAGTATCAAGCAAACTTGACCAAAGATAGAGACAAGACTTTGAATATGTTCACATTAGCTGGGCATCTAAACTTAGGTAATTAAATAAATATGGAATACAAAACTAGTACTAGTAATTGTAACCAAAAACACAAGCTTATTGTTGCAAAAATGCAGGTGCTGGAATCTGGAGCAACACACGAGATGCTGGAGGAACTCAGCAGGTCTGGCAGCATCTGTGGAGGAAAATGGACGGTCGACATTTCGGGTCGAGACCCTTCATCTGGACTTCATCTATTGCAAAAATGCATCTGGTTCACTAATGTCTCTCAAGGAAGGAAAACCCCATTTATAGGTTACTCCAGACTGACTGGACCGTGCGTGACTCTTAACTCCCCCTTGTGTTCAGGACCATAAGGGATGGCTAATAAACACTGGCCTTGCCAGTGTTGTCCATATCTGGGGGATAAATAAATCAATAGATGGATACTTGTGGATATAGCTCAGGGTCAACAAGCTAGAATGTGAGGTTCAAAGACATTTAGCATCCATTCAGTAGACAGGATGGGGATTGATATTAGCAGGGGTGGGATTAGTAAGCAAGAGTGGGGTTAGTGATGATAGTTTGGAGTTTCGAGTCGGGTGAGGTTGGTAGATGGGGTCGGAGAGTTGTTGGTCAAGTGCTTTGGTGAATGGGTGGGAGTCCTGAGGGAGAACATTGTAAGCAAATTATTTAAAGGGAATGTACCAGAAACTGAATAACGTAACACTCAAAGATGTGATATAATCCAACTTCAGGGCAAAATAATAACAATCCTGTCAATTTACACTTGATTCAAACTGTAGTGTTATAAATTTATCTGTAATTCCACAGACTAACTCAGCATATCATTAGGTGATATGAAAGCTAGTACCTACAGATGTCTTTCCATTCGACCTTAAAATAGTAAAGACTGAATTAAAAGATGTCCGTGCATGTAAATGGACTCAGCACACACACGTCCATTCCCCCCAGAGCAGCAAAGGGTATCACAGGTAATGAACTATGTCAAAATCAATGGAGAACGAGTTGAAGGATGTGTTACTAACACTGCAGAATTCTGGTCAGAGATGTAAGGGCAGCATCAAGGTCAACATAGGAAAAGACCATAAAGCAGGTTGCTGGTGTGGAATAATGAATCACGTCGGTAAATCAGCAATCATTGCTGCTGGCCATTTTTTCCTCCTTTTATGCACCCTGGTAGTTTAAAGACCTGGTGAAACAGAATTACTGAAGCAGACTGATTCGAGTTCCCATAGCATTTCTCCCACAGTCACCCTTATAAGTTGGTGTTTGTGACTCAGTTTTGTTTACCTGTTCCTTATCCCAGGAGGTTAGAATAGATGTTGAAGTATTTAGTTTCCTAGATTATCCATTATCTAAGGGTCAGATTGAAGAAGCAAACATCTTGCTGGATGTCACAGTATACAAACTCCTCGTGTAATCCTCTCCGATGAAAATGCTAATTCATATCTTCAAATAATTTGTAGTCACAGCTTAGCCCTTTGTTCAGATGTAACACAACTCTTCACGTTAAATATTGCGCTGTAGTGCATTAGTGTGAAAGCATGCATCTCATCGAACCATTATCACACAGAATGGAAACAGGCTTTTCCGTTTACTGAGACCACATTGATCACTAAGCATCCATTTAATCTAATCCTACGTCAGTCCTATTTTATTCTCCCCACATTCCCATCAATTCCATTAGATTCTAACTTAGGAGGTTTCTTACTTTCTGAGGAGGTTAAGGAAGTTCAGCTTGTCACCAAACACTCCAACAAACTTCTACAAATGTACTGTTGAAAGCATCCTGACAGGTTGCATCATGGTCTGGTACAGCAATTCGAATGCACAGGAACATAAGTAGTCACAGAGAGTAGTGGACTCTGCCTAATACATCACAGACACATCCCTCCCCACCATCGGCTGTATCTGTAGGAGGCGCTGCCTCAAGAAGGCAACATCCATCATCAAAGATCCCCACCATCTGGGCCATGTCATCTTCCCGCAGCTACCATCGGGTAGGAGGTACAGGAGCCTGAAGTCCCACACCACCAGGTTCAAGAACAGCTACTTCCCTTCAACCATTTGGTTCTTGAACCAACTGGAACAACCCTAATCACTAAAGTTAGCAAGACTATGACCATCTTGACCACTTTGCACTAAAATGGACTTTGTGTTTTGCTTTGTGCTGATTGTGTTTTCTTGTAAAAATGTTTAATTTATGTTTTACTTGTGAATGCTGCTTATATGATGCTATGTGCCTGTGATGCTGTTGCAAGTAAGTTTTAAATTGCACCTGTGTATACATGTACTTGTGCATATGGCAATAAACTTGACTTTGATTCAACCACTCACTTACACGCCAGGACCAATTGAAGAGGCCAATTAACTACCAACCTGCATGTGTTTATAATGTGGGAGGAAACTGGATCACCCAGAGGAAACCCACAGAGTCACAGGGAGAACATGCAAACTCCACATAGACAGCACTGGAGGTCAGAATCAAATCAGGGGCACTGAAGCTTTGAGGCAGATGCTCCATAAACAATGCCACCACGCTGCCCTGTTATGTGCACCTCAAACACAGTTCAGGCCCAGATGGTGGGGATCTTTGATGATGGATGTTGCCTTCTTGAGGCAGTGCCTCCTGTAGATAATACCAATGATGGGAAGGGATGTGTCCGTGATGTATTGGACTGAGTCCACTACTCTCTGCAGCTTATCTTATCTTATAAAATGGGACTGGTGTAGGATTAGAATATTTCAAATAAAATTAAATTAGAAATTTAAGAAATGAAATTTATAAGTGATATAATGCTGCTACAAAGCAATCAACAAGCAAAAGCAAAATGAAAACAGAAAATGCTGGAATTACTCAGCAGGTCAGGCAGCATCTGTCGAGAATTGGAGTTAATATTTTGGATTGATGATCTTTCTTCAGAACAACGAAAATTTTAAAGGTCAATAACCAGAAAAGTTAAGTCTCTTTCTCTCTCCACAGATGCTGCCTCTTCTGTTGAGTATTTCCAGTATTTTCTGCTTTTATTTCAAAATAATATTATACCTAGAGTTTGTGGTATAAAGTCATAAATACTTTGGAGTATGTTTGCAGCATATTTCTACAACACAAGATAATTGTTGGCAGTTGGAATAGATTTATGCAATATTATTTCTATTCTGCATTTCAACCCTGATTACTCCAGAAACTAATTAACTCAGATTGAAGCAGTATAACATTCATTATTCTGGGGATAATAAGAGAGAGCTATACAAATGCAATTTCTTTCTCTCTAAGCTTAAAATAAAGTAACAATTACATCTGTCAGACTAAATATGAAAAAGCTTACTTGCAAATTGGACATCTTTTCTGGGTTGCATTCATCTTTTATCTATAAGAATAAAATTAGACTAATGAGCAGGAAAAGCTGAAGCTATTTACAAGTATCTCTCAGGGTTAAACTACCAATTTTTTGGGCTCATAACAAAATAAACATAACAAGCTTGGTGCACACCAGCTGCCACAATTCATTCTTCACTGTTACCTGAACATTCACGGCACCATTAGATAGGTAGCAATGTTTCAGACACATTTGTCACGTAAATAGATATGTCAACAAACAACCATTTAAAAAGTAGAATTGAATGCTTTTGGTGTTTCCTTTTACTGAATTGTTCAGGTATTTGCTGATAATTTGAATTACAATATTAAAAAGCTGCACTCTTGGAGGGGAAAAAAATGTCATTCAATTACTCTTGGAGAAGTACAGAAAGCTCTGACCTTTCCCAGCACAATGTATGTTCCCATAGTAACCGTTGTGCAGAGAGTTGATTCATCTGCTAATACAGGAACAGGCAGGAGCACTATGTCTAATTGCCAAATAGAGTAGGAGCCCTCTGCTACGGTACCTAGTGGAAGTTTTCTCTTCAGTAGTTTTAAAATTACACAAACCTGTGAGCACCAGCAACCCATCACTACCTTATTCAAATGATCCTTCTCCATAAGCAAATTTGCAAAGTAAGCATTGGTTGGTGCTGGAGGATATGACAGTTGAACAGGGCTTTGTCATAAGAATGGTAGAAACTTCCAGCACAGAAAGAGGCCATATGGTCCATCATGCCCATTCCAGTCAAAAATGGACTTCAGGTTGGTCTTAGTTCCCAGCCCTGGGTACCTGGGTTGTACTTTACATCTCTTCAAGTGGTCATGCAGACACTTTTGTGCTGAGAGTTTCTGCATCCAACAACCTTTCAGGCAGTGAGTTACAGATCTTCACCACTCAAAGAGGGTTTTTTTTTTGCCTCAGCTCCCTTCTAAACCTGTCAATAAATTTATATCTATATCTGCTGGTTAACAACCTCTCTACCAAGGGAAATAAATCATTTCTGTTCATCTGGTTTAGGCCTTTCACTACTTTGTACACTTCAGTCAAATCTCCCTCAGTCTTCTTTGTTCCAAAGAAAGCAATCTCTGCCAGGACAGATCCCAAGCATAACTCCACTTCTCCAGCCATCATGACAACTCTGTAAATCTCCTCTGCACTCCTTTCTGCAATGTGGTAACCAGGACTGCACACAGTACTCCAGCTGTGGCTAAACTTAGATTGGATTAGTTTATTATTGTCACATGTACTGAGATAAAGTGAAAAACTTTTGTTTTACATGCCATCCAAGCAGATCAGGCCAGACAAAATTACACTGAGGTAATGAAAAGAAAAAACAGTATGCAGAACATAGGGTTGCAGTTACAGAAAAAATACAATGCAGATAGAGAAATAAAGTGCAAGGGCCACGATGAGGTAAATTGGGAGATCAAGAGTTCAAGAGTTTATCTTTTAACGTATGAGAGGTCTGTTCTGATAACAGGATGATAGAAGCTGTCCTTGAGTCTAGTGTTATGTAGTTCTAATGTAATTGCTCAGAGGACATTGAAGGACAAAAAGACTTTGCATTTTCACCACCTTACCCTATGGTCCTGCTACCTTCAGGGATCTATGGACATACACTCTAAGTTCCCTCTGTTCTCCTATATAATATCTTACAGTTAATCGTGTATTCCCTTGCTCTGTTTGCCATACTCAATATATTATTTCACAGGGTCACACAGCAGCATAGCTAGTAGAGCTGCTGCCTCAACTCCAGTGGCCTGGGTTCAATCCTGACCTTCGGTGCTGTCTTTGTGGGGTTTTCACATTCTCCCTGTGATAGCATGGGTTTCCCTGGGTGCTCTGGTTATCTCCCATGCCCCACTTTAATTGGTCACTGTAAGTCACCCCTAGTGCAGGTGAATAGTGGAGGGAAGACGTTACATGGAAATGTGGGGGAATCAGATTGCTCTGTGATTCGGCATAGACTTGATGAACTGAATGGATTCCTTCGATGTCAGAAGGAATATTGGGCATTATCCACAATGAGTATCATTTGTCACTTTTGTGCCCAGCTAACCAGTCCAGCAACCCAATTACCCTTCTGTTACTGAAATTCCTATTGACCACTAACCTTTGCTTTCACCCACAGTGACACAATCATTAATCCACCTTACCCCTATTCCTAGGATCCCATGGGCTTTTGTTTTCTTGATCAATCATACGGACTTTGTCAAAGTCCTTGCTTAAACCCAGGTGTACCACATCAAATACTCTACCCTCAGAAATGGTAGTGCAATAGGTAGTGCTACTGACTCACAGCTCCAGGGACCAGGGGTTAATCTTGACCTTGGGTGATGCCTTTGTGGAGGTTACAGACTGTCCCCATGGCTGTGTGGATTTCTGCTGGACGTTCTGGTTTCCTCTCACAACACAAAGATGGGATAGTAGGTTAGTTGGTTCCTGTAAATTACTCCTTGGTTCAAGCAAGTTGTAAAAAACAAGTCAAAGGAGAATTGATTGATATCTGAGAGAGAATTAGTTGTAGGGTTATAGGCAAAGGACACAGTGAACGGACTTAAAGGGTTTTTCTGCTGGGAGCTGGCATCAATCCAAAAGGCTGAATAGCCTCCTTCTGTGTTGTGATAAATAAAACATTCTTTGTTGTTTACCCAAAAAAATCAACATAATCAGATAAGATCTTCCCAAAATAAATCTATGCTGATTGTACGAGAATAACCTATGTCCGTCTAAAAACTGATTCATGTCATCCCTCAGGGCATTTTCCAACAATTTGACCAGCACCATGTCAGGTTGACCCGTATGTGGCCAATCAGTTTATCCCCTTCTGCCTTTTTAAACAATAGTGACAGAAAAGCAAATTCCTGCTCTGCATCTCCAAACAAAAAATGTTGGAAAATGATAGGTAGAGCCAGCACAGTTCTATCTCTTGCTTCTTTAAACGGCCTAGGAGACATTTTATCCAAGTTTGGTGATTTATCCACTTTTTAAAATACTGGAACTCTTAATCTGTCCTCCCTCTCCCTCCGTTTATCATTTCTAGTACTTTGCCTTCATTATTAATGATACTGTCAATATCTTTGCCATGTTCAGTGAAGGCAGGTGCAAAGTATTCATTCCGAACTTTACACACATATTTCACCTCCAAACAAGGGCTACCATCTTCTTCACTACCAAGGCCTACTCATTCTTTTGCTATCCTTTGTCTCTTCCTGTATTTATAGACCTTACAGTTTTCCCTATTAATACATTTTTCTGCCTTTCTAACTGGCTTTTTAATCTCACCCTTTCCATTTTCCTCAAGGCTTTCTGCAGTGTTGGGCTCTTGCAATGCACTTCCCTTTTTTGCATTATCCTGTCCTGCATGTTTAGACATCCGTGGAGTCTACATCCTTTTTAAAGGGAACATTTTTAATCTCAACTCTCACCAACCCATCTAGGAATACCTTCCACTTCTCTGGCATTAATTCATCTTAAAATCACTGTTTCCAGACCACATTTGTTAAATCATGTCTCAATTGGCATGTCAATTTAGAATTCCTGATACTGGGCAATTGTTGACTTTTTCTAGAATTTTGTTAAATCTAACTGGATTACAATCCCTGTCCTCACCCAGCAGTGTCCACAGGGATTTCTAGGGTAGCAAGCCTTGCTGAATTTTCATGCAACAGAAGAGACTCAGGCCTATATGATCTCCACAACTGTTGTTCTCACTGAGGCTGGGTTATCTTAATGCACACTGCAGTTTGAACACGTGACATTCAGTACTATATCTGACAATACTTGTGGCTTCATGAACATATCCTTTAATTAACCTGGGTGGTGATGTGTAATACAAGTTATCATAGAGTGGTTAATATTTGGTGGTACCTAAGAGCTGTAGTGAGTTCACAAATGTACTAGTGCACAGTATACACAGTGAGATGGTTGTTTACTTGCAAGGTAGAACGATTAACCTATGTACATTTTGAGTCATCAAGCTCTTGCTGCAGATGGTGCTCTCCACTCAATGTAATTATTGCATCCTTATGAAAGAAGCACACCATATGATGACTTTCCTATCCAATAGGATTGTGATATGTCCGCACACATAGACACAGTAGACTGATTGCTTTTTCCTTCTAAAAGAGCTATAATTCTTTCTGTACTCGTTATGTACTTTCAACAGTGTGGTACACATATCTTGTCAATATACATATTTCACATCATTAGAGCTGCCTTTCTCTTCTAGTAAAAAAAAGCTATAATTCTAGTTTAGTAACCAGTTTTCAGAGCCTTTCTGATCCCCTTACAGGTTTTGCTGTTGAACATTTGAACAGTAGATTCTGGATTTGAACTCGAAGAAGATTCTGTTTCACTGTTTGAACACCGCTACAACATTTGCTTCTTGTACTACCTTGAATAATCTGACTGACCTCTCAGGTGCTCCATTTTAAGTGGGATAATATGGTGGAGCTAGAGTATGTTTTGTACAATCCTGTTGCATGAATGAAGTTTGCAAACAGAGCAGTTGGAACTTTGGGATCAATGTTGGAAATAAGCTCCTCAGATGATTATTTTTCAAAAATCAGAACATTTTCCTCTTCAGTATTTATGGTATTCAACTGATCATCTTGCTTACATAAGCAAATAAGAAATAGAAGGGGGAGGCCTTTCAGCCCCTCATGCTTGTTCCATTGTTCATTGAGATCATTGCTGACTTTTACTTCAGCACCACTTTCCTGCACTAATCTCATATCCCATGATTTCTTAATATCTATAAGATCTGTTGATCTCTTTCTTGAAGATATGAAGTGACTAAACCTCCGCAGCTCTCACGCATAGAGAATTCCAAAGATTCACTACCCTCTGTCTGAAGAAATTTCTTCTCATCGCTGTCCCCTTATTTTGAGATGTGATCCAGACATCGCAGCCAACAATCACAAGCAAACAACACCAGCTTGCAAGATTTGCAGTCTCATCTATAATTTATTCAGTTGTGGTACACAAACCCACGTGCTGCACTTCAATCTACTGTGAGTGACTCATATATTTAATTTCATTCCCCTTTTCAAAAAAAATGTCTACGTGTAATCAAGGGAAAGATGAAGTAGGCATGATCATGATCGCAAGAGAGTTTATGGCGGTTCATTCCTACAATTTTGACGAATACAGCATCTGAACCATTGAAAGCTTCTTACACTTGCTTTCATCTTGACTCTTCGGTGTGAGCATCAGACAAAATCTTTGTTTCTCAGTGTGGTGAGTATTACGACTCTATGGCCTTACTGGTTGCTGTCCAGCACATACCATAGCTCATTGTAACAATTGTACAATAGTTTCAGTTCCAAGTTTGTACACAGATCAATTACTGTTCATCCTTTCAATGGGTTTTGTCATAATTCTCTCACCAGTGGAAACATCTCAACATCTATCCAAGCTGGCCACAATGTGCAAAGGAAGAACATTGAAGAGAGGAAGGGCCTCCTCAGGATCGTATACATTTGAAATAAGGTCACCCCTCATTCTAAGCTCTGAGGAACACAGATCCAAACTGTTTAGCCTCTCTTGAGGGGACAACCCTCTCATCCCAGGAATTAGTCTGGTAAATCTCCTTTGGACTGGAGGGGCTAGGCAAGCCAGGCAGTGTTTATGGAGGGAGAATCTGTTGATGTTTCAGGTCTGACATCCTTCATTAGAGCTGATACTGAGGGCAGGTGCTATAAGGAGAAGTTGGACACACTTGGGTTTTTTTCTCTAGAGCGAAAGAGGCTGAGGGGATACCTGATAAAAGTTTATAAAATCATGAGAAGCATAGATAGGGTAAACAGCCGGTATCTTTCACCCCAGGGTCGAAATATCTAATACTAGACGCATGCATTTAAGGCGAGGGGGGAGAAGTTCAAAGGAGATGCATGGAGCAATTTTTTTTTACACTTAAGAGTGGTGGGTGCCTAGAATGCACTGCCAGGGTGGTAGTGGAGGCAGCTATGATAGAGGCATTTTAAGAGGCTCTTAAATAGGCACATGAATATTCAGAGAATGGAGGGGTATGGACCATGTGCAGGCAGAACAGATTAGTTTAATTAGGTGTCAGCTTAATTAGTTCTGCACAACATCATGGGCCAAAGGGCTTGTTCTTGTGCTGTACTGTTCTATGTTCAATGTTTATGTCTGTGACTTCAGACAGTTACTGAAAGGACTTCATCAACCAAATTTGGACCTCACTTTCAATACCACTCTAATCCTATAGCTACCACAGAACATCTTCAATGGTGTTTTGCTTGGAACTCCTGTGCTTGACTGCATAGTTAAAGTGCAATAAAGAAATTAGCCATCTTTGCATTCTTGACAACACCAGACTGCGTATTAGTGACTTGGGATCTCACGTCACCAGTAGTGACTTATGATTTGCTATTAGGTTACTGGATCTGCCCAGTTAAAAGAAAATAGAATTTCTTCATTCCAAGGATTTCCTTCTTGATTTGTATGTAATTGAGCTTGCTCCTTGTGAGAGACTAAAAAGTGAAACCTATGGGTTTATCACCCATCACCTATCTTGTGACATTACTGCACTTGTATCATTACTTGATCCATCAAAGGCCAGTCTTAACACTGGTAATATTGAATGAATAAAGACAGCCTCATTTGTTAATTTTTTTTGTGTTCATTTTATGCACTTTGAGTCACATCTATTTCAACACACAATGCAATAATCTGAACATCATTGCAGGATAAGAAAGGTAATAGGGCAGCAACCCTGGAAATAACCTTTGCTCTGCTATTTTTTTGGGATTTGGCCCAGCAGTGATTGCCTCAAGACTTCCCTTCACTGGTTGCAGACCATCTCAGCAACCTTCAAATGAAAGTAAAAACATGCATTTGCTTCACTGCAACTTCATGTTCTGCTCATTTACTATTCCTTACAGTTCCTCCAAAATGGTGTTTACCCTTCTGTGCTTGTTTGTCTTGGTTACTCAGGAAATCATCCATTTCTTTCAAGATTTTAGCCATCATGGCTGGAAAAATCTTGGACAAATGCTTGACTCCATAGGGTAATGTCCTTCACAAGTACAGCCCTTTGTGCTTTGTGTAGTTGTGGAAGTGGTCCACTTTGAGAATACCTTTAATCCTGCTAATTCCATGAACAAAGTGAGGAACTGAGAAGCGAATATTAGTCATCATCTAGATTGACATGTTGTGAATTCTTAATTTCCTCATAGCTGTACCATTTTGTCTCTTTAGGCACAACCATATGTACGGCTCAATCACTCTGAACATTTTTCACAAGCACGTCACTTTGTTTTATTTTATCCAATTCCTTCTTAACTTGATTCTTCAGATCATTCACATCTGCTCTGGGCTTCCAAAGGTCTGGCTTTTCCTTTCATCTGATAGGAATGTCCTGATTGTACCCTGTTATGGTAGTGGAGCTCTCTCTAAACATATCTTGTCCAACAATGTGTCAAGGTGCACCTTTTGAGCATCAATGAAGAAACTTTCATTAAAACTAGCTCACCCAATCCTTTTCCATTAAAGTTGGCCTGTTTTCATAGTTTGCTGCAAAATGGGAAGCTGTACTCACTGACTGGTATGTTGTACAGTGCATGGCATTTGTGCTAATAAGACCTCAGAGCTGGCTTTCAATTTGACTGTTTCTGTGGTCACCAGATGGTGCCTGGCTGGACTTGCTAGAGTAAATTTGCAGCAATGTCTTTTCACTTGACTAATCAACACCTTTAAGATGTACCAGCAAGAGCACACAGCACAGCAAGCAACAGTGTTGTTTTATGCACTCTTGTCAGAACATTGTTTGCTGCTGTCACTGCTTGTGGCTTAGATACTGTAAAATCCCAGTTCCTCTATGTCTGAATGAACTTTCAAACGATGAAACATTCCTTTGTTTCGATTTCAAATTTTCCCCAAAATTTGCTTTTGTTACTTGTCTTTGACTTGGATCTGCAGGCTGTCAAACTGTGATCTTTCTTCTGGTAAAGGAAACAGATGACTTCTGTAAACTGACTAGACCGTGGTGAGCAATGGCCATGGCAATGATAGCAACTGACCAAACCTGTCTCACCAGTACTCACCATGAGTCAGTTTCATCTCCCTGGACTCTGCTGTGGCCCTCTAACTGTGGACCAGCTTTACCAGCCACTTGTGATGGACAGAGTTCTCTGGCATTCTTCAATACTACTTCCACTGATGCAACAATAGTTCATGCAAATATGAATGTCAAGCTTCGTGTTCAGCAGCTTTGACCGAATTCATTCATTTACCAGTCAACACACAAAGCTATCACGCAATGGATGATTTAAAATGGCTCCAAAATTGCAATACTACAATAAGTTCTTTAATGAAACAATGTACTCACTAATTGCTTCACCCTGCTTCTGGTTTCCTGTCAAATTTCGAGCTTTCACTTATTTCTAATGAGTTTGGATGAAAGTAATTTTCTAGTTTCTGCACAACATCTGTAAACAAGACATCTTTTGCTTTGTGTGATGTGCTAAAGTTTGCCAGTGTGCTAAAAGCTCTTGGCCCTATTTCTGTCAGGTATTTTTTTTTAATGCTCATACATCACATCATTTTGGGCTGTCAAGATATCACCTTCTCCTTCTGTCTCCACAATATTTCTCTTTATAAAAACACATTCCTTTGTTCAATGTATGGGTTGAATGTTTCACCAGCTCTGTGATTTGTGGCTAGACTCCAGATGTAGCCAGTCAGGGCTCCCGTATTATCCCATTCTTATTCAACAGTGACACAGCTAAACATGAAGTGTGGATCTATCCAGTGATAGGTCAGTGCCACTGTCCCCCATCACTGTTGCTTGCTGTGCTCTGCATTCTTGCCAGTACATATGGTGGCCTCAGAAAACTAAGGCTGTACTCATGGGAAAACATGGCAAAAATCAGTTTTGAGGCTACAACCCACTTAAAACCTACCAAGCAGAAGTTATCAATATCTTTCAACAGTCCCAAAGGAAAACTCCCGAGGATGCCATCCTGGTTGTCAAGGTGTAAAGTCTTCACAAATGTAAGACTCAATATATAAACATCAAAAGAGATAGTGGTTCATTTGCAGGAGAGCACATAGCATATATACATGTTGAATCTTCAAGTTCCCATCACAGACTGTGTGGTTGCAGTCAGTATCAATATTACACTGGCACACCACATGACTCTATTGACCAATGTGACTCCAGTGTATCCCCATATTATAGGAACTACAGGAACTACTAGAATTGAACATCACATGCTCCACATTCACCATCTAAAATAATTAAAGCTTACATAATTTGACCTGGTACCTCCACTGTCCTATGTCATACACATGAAAGTCAAAAAATCACTTTAATATTCATATTATGTAATAATTCTACAGACATTTCAAGAATGATTTAACTGTTCTTTGTTAAAATGGCATCAATTTTGTCATTCAGGTGATATTCATGATGCAATAAAATTTTCCATTACCATTCTATCTTCATGTAATTATTCCATGAGTGTAACAACTTCATCCCATTTTGAAAGCTTACACATAAAAACTAAAACCACAGCACAGTACTATTTGCATTGTGGGATAACGCAGAACCAACAACCAAGAAGTAACAAAGGTGTGAAAACACACAAAATAATGTTTGGTAGGTATCCACATCAATTTGCCTTTGTCATGTTTGTGTTTTATTGTTGTGTACACTTTGTACAAGGACTTGAATTTTGGGAGGGATCAAGCCACAGTTTAACCCATTAGCACAAATTAGTATGGGCAGGCACAGTAGTGTAGCGGTTAGTGTAATGCTATCATAGCACTAGCGACCCGGGTTCAATTCCAGCTGCTGTCTGTAAGGAATTTGTACGTTCTCCCCGTGACTGTATAGGTTTCCTCGGTGCTCTGGTCTCCTCCCACATTCCAAAGACATATGGGTTAGGAAGTTGTAAGCATGCTATGTTGGCACCAGAAGCATGGCGACACTTGCGGGCTGTGCTCAGAACACTCTACACAGATGCATTTCACTGTGTTTCAATGTATATGCGACTAATAAAGAAATTTTATCTTATAAATTATCTGTGAGCAAATTCAGGCATCCCAAACACCATCTGAAACTAACATACTAATTTATATCATGCCTGCAACTCAAGGGAAAGGTGAGCACTGAGTCCAACTACTGCTGGAAATCATAGTTGACAATAGCAATGGTCCACAGGCACAGGATGGGTCTGCATTTCACTGATTTGTCCTTGAGACCCTTGTGGAAGAGATGGACACCTGAAGAGTTTTGTTTGCTAGGGGATATAGGAATCTACCACAGCTGAAGTGAAGTGGAAGTGAGAGGAAGTGGCCAAGAAAGGAATATGTTGATGGTGCAAGGAAAAGTTTAATGAACTTTTATGTCCAGCCACAGTCAGCGGAAGCTGCACCAAAGTCCATTTGTCAAAAACTGCATTACAACACTTGCAGTTTACACTACTCTAACACTCAAACTCTTCAGACTCCCCAATATGTTTCACTGGCCCCAAAGTTCAGGGGCAATTAGGGATGGACAATAAATGCTGCTATTTCCAGTGCTGCCCACATCCTGTGGACAAATAGAAATAAAGGTTGCACAGTAGCATAGCGGTTAGCATAATGCTATTACAGCACTAGTAACCCAGGTTCAATTCCAGTCGCTGTCTGCAAGGAGTTTGTATGTTCTCCCTGTGTCTGTGTGGGTTTCCTCCAGGTGCTCCGGTTTCCTCCCACATTCCAAAGATGTATGGGTTAGGAAGTTGTGGGCATGCTATGTTGACGCCAGAAGCGTGGCAAGACTTGTGGGCTTCCCCCAGAATACTCTACACAAAGATGCATTTCACTGTGTGTTTTGATGTACATATGACTAATAAAGATATATCATCCTAAAAATAAAGGATGCTGAGAAGCCAGCTCTACACCTACTGCAGTGCACATGGTGAAGTAAGTCTGATGTTGCTGGGATGAGAGCAGTTCCAACATTGTGACTGGGTTAGTACACACAAAGGAGAGAACACATTTCCAAATAAGAATGCTGTGCAAATTGGAGTCCATTTTATAGGCGTTGAAGTATTTAGCAGACAGCTGTACTTGTCCTTGTAGGTGTTTCGGGTCAAAGGTTCCTTTTGTGGTGGGAAGCTGCTTTAATGATATGCTGCTATTTTGATGGAAAATAGCACCTACTATAGATATTGTGCAAGTGTTTTGGTTGATAGGGGTGGAAATGCAGAGGCTGTTTTGTGCTGAATGAGTTAAAGATTCCTCCTTTGCAGCAGCACACACAGGAGACAAGTGGAGAGCATTCTTTTATGGAGCAATAGAGAACAGTCTGCTATGTTGAGCTCCTCATGGTGCCATTTTGAGCCTCAGGCATGTTCCTGCAGCCACAGTAATTCAGTGCATGGTCCAAGTTGGTTTCTGGTTTTCCTGGGATATTATTGTCAGGCAGTAAGCAATGGTAATGCTGCTAAATGTCAAGGGTAATGTTAAGGCTTATACATGGCAAAGATGGTTATTGACAAGCACAAGTGTGGCATGATGTCAACTTGCCACATTACTCCAATCCTGAGTAGTGGCTAGACTACTTCTTTTGGGCATGGACTGCCTCTTTGTTTGTGCCCTGCGGTAGTGGTGTGGTGACATCATTTGAACCTAAAAAACCTCCTTTATTCTTCATGCCTGTCACTTTCTTCTTGTTCTCCTCCCCTCAGTTCCCCCCTCCCCACCCACCCCCATGCAGAGCCAGAATGGAGAGAGGAGCCAAGCTTTGAGGGGATGCCATTTATTCTTCAAGACCTGTCTGTCTAGTGCGGAAGCTGAAATATAAAAGCCAGAGCAGAACAAATGTATCATATGAGCTGCCTTTGAAAATCTTGGTCTCCAGATTCTTTGCTTCCCAGGCAGGTGAAGGAAGGCACCTTGCCTGAGAAAGACTCAAGGAGGATAGGTCCTCCTGGTCAGAACCCTTCACTCCATCTGCCTTTGACATCCTTTTAGAGGGAGGCTTAGCCATTGGCCCCCCTCCTCCCAATTTTAGCTCCCCTGGAAGCCCAGCGGGACCATAGCCACAGCTCTCATGGTCAAAATAAACCTCCAACCTCATCATTCATACTCCAGCCAATTGTCTCTAAGCAGCTTCAACATAATAAGAGCAGCTCCAAACAACTTTCCTTCAAACCTGCAAGCAATTGATGATCCCTTCAAGTAGCACAAGCACTGGACTGTTCTCTGCTGTTCAGACTTGGTTTTCCAGTACATGACTAACATTGAGTTGTTTGCATTTACATACATCAGTTTCATAGAGGAGGAATCAGTTTGCATGAAGATTGAAATCACCTCAGTGTGATCTGCAAGGTTTGACCACAAGGACAACATGGACCAAATCAAATATTTCGTTCTGCCCCAGGCACACGATAGGATTGGGTTTGTGATTCACAATCAATTTTATGCTATAATTCGATCACTTAGAGCATAAAAATTATGTGCTACACATTTACATTTCAAGGCTCATATGTTACTGATAAGTCAGGAACAAAAGAACAGCAGGAAACTGAACTCAAAGTCATTTGAGAACACCCCAGTAGTTAAATGGAACATTTGCTCATACAGCCTTTCCCATGCATTCTAATGGAAAGAAAACCACAGCCACACAACAACTGTTGAAATGGATTGTTTGATTTACAGCCACAAATGCAACCACTGTGTTAATGGATTGGCAAATGTATGATTACAGTACACATTACCTTATGCTGCACCTACATAACAGTCAAGCTCAATTTATTTCATTCTCTTATACATCCTACCAGTGGAAGATAGTCAATGGACTTGTGGATAGGAGAGCACTTGGGAACTAGAAGCCACTATCTGATTAGACACACGATGAAGATATGTAATGGAAAAGAGGAGTCCCAGAGAAAGATGTTGGAATAGAAATTAATGATTTGTGTTCCTGGCTTTAAAGGTGAACTAACCCAAATTAATTGTCAAGGAAATTATGGCAAAGCATATAGCAGTAAGAAATTTCTATATGGAAGAAAAGAAAGAAACAGATTGATAAATAGATCTAGGTACAATAGGTTTAAAAGAGTGCCAAGTACTGAGTTTCCATGGAGTAGAAAGCTGAGAGCAAAATTAGGATTAATAATGAGGAACACTGTATGTTGCATACAATCATAGTGGCTCCATTTTGATAGTGCATGTAAATATTGAGCAAACGTCAAATACAATTCAGAACATGTGCTCTCTCTGTATAAAGATATTTTAGTTTATGCTGTCATTCAAACTAGAGGGAGTTGAAAATGGGATCACAACTCATACTCTCTCCTAAATTCACCTACGGGATACTAAACCATTTCCCCCTTAATTTGGATGAACACTTACATAAAACAATGCTACATCAAAACTAACACTTCCATATTTACGTTGACAATCCTTGCTGTTGTGAATGAATGCATGTCAGTTTATGCTGAAAAATCACTAAAAAACTCTTTGAGGGACACTCCTTCATTAACACCAATGTTTGGCAAATTTTCATCAAAATGACAATCAGAAACTCTGGTATCATAAAACCATAAGATATAGGAGCAGAATTAGGCCATTTGGCCCATCAAGTCTGCTTGCCATACAATCCTGGCTGATTCTTAAAAATCCCATTCTCTTGCCTTCTCACCATAACCCTTAACTGAACAAGAACCTATCAATCTCTGCCTTAAGTACACCCAAAGGCTTGGCCTCCACAGCCCTCTGTGGCAACAAATTCCACTGATTCACCACCATCTGAAGAAATTTTATCTGAAGAAATTTAAAGGGACATCCCTTTATACTGAGGCTGTGCCCTTGGATCCTAGACTCTCCTACTAATGGAAACATCCTCTCCACATCCTCTCTATCCAGGCCTTTCAGTATCCGATAGGTTTCAATGAGATCCCCCCTCATCCTTCTGCACTCCATGAACACTTAAATAAAACACAATGCTCCATCAAATACTCCATTATGTTGTTCCTTTTGCCTTGCATGCATGGAACACAGTAGCACTAAGTTCTCCAAGTAGAAGACCTCTGTTTGAACCCTTCTGTTCCATGGAGAACAGTACTAACTTTTCCAGCCTCTCCATGCAACTGAAATCAGTAGAAGCAGCCTAGTAAACCTTCTCTATATACTTCTTAGACCTTAATGATGTCCCTAACAAGTGATGTCCAGATTTGTCCACAATAATCCTTCTGAGACCTGATCAATCATTTATAACATTGTAGTGTTATCTGCTCATTTTCTATTCTGTTTCTCTACTTAAACTCACATCCAGTTTTCATCCAACATGTCCTTCCATCTGAGGATTTAGAAATGGACACCAAGGTCTCCCTGCTCAATTGCTCTTTTCAAAATGAAGCCATTTTTAGTATACAGCCTTTCCATATTAATCCTCAGAAAATGCATCACGTCACACTTCATTGCACTCCATCTGCCATGCTTCTGTCCATTTCTATTCTGTCTGTTATCCTGAAGCCTACAACTATCCCCTTGCCGCAGTGCAGTAAAGTGTCCCTAGATGCATCACAAGAGAATTACAAGAGCATGTAATATGAAAAACTCCAGACTAAAAATATTGCCTGTGAATCACGTGGGAGTATCTCTCCTGACCCATCTAGTCAATCCTCCATGGAAATGCTTTGTGAATTAACATTCATTTCCTTGCAATATCCTCAACAGTAATTATTACTATGTCAACTCCTGGAAAGGGTTAATTTTGCCATTGGGTGACAGTGTAAAACATTTGATGTCAGCTTGGCTGCCCATTAACTTCAGTAATTTTTCCCTATTTAGTTCAAGCTGATATTGCACAAGTTCCATGATCACACAAGGTCAATATCTTCATCAGGGAGGTTAGCCTGCCCCACAGGAGTGTACTGTCTGTTAAAATGTGGTTGCATTGATAGATGTGGATATCCAGCTGGGTCCAATGGAGAGGAAGATTTATTTGGCACAAGGAATGGGTCCATGTGGGGAGAATAGTTATGAACTGGCAGCAAATGTCTATTAGTGAAGGCTTGGGCAATTGGATCACGCCTGATAACTGCAGTTGTCTGAGCAGCTTGTTCAGCGGGCAATTCGTCATCTCTGGTGTTTAGCTTCATCTTGTTCTTTAGGGGCATGCTGTCATTCTACACACAGCTGCGCCAATTTCAGTTCTCTTTTTACAAGGAAAACAGAATGGAATTCACCTGAAAGCATTTCTCTCTGTACTCTTAGTAACAGTTCTTATAGGGACTGCTGATGCTTTCAATTTCCTTCAGACATCATCCATTAAACCAGTTTTTCCAACAGTGAAGTGAGGCTCTGCCCACTGGACAAGGCTCACCCATATAAGCTTTCTAACTCTGGGACATCGTTCAAATAGGTCACTCATTGCCCACAAGTAATCTTTGAACATTGATGTCCACAGGTAATCTTTGAACTATTTCTTCAGGTACATCCTGTGACATTGTGCTCCAGCCATTCTTTGACTCTGCAGTACCATCCTGTATCTTAAGCTTTATCCCATCAGTATATTGGATTAGAATTCTCAGATGGATTTGCAATTTGAATCCCACCACCGAGGTTAGAAAGGCTATTCCCCTTAGGGCACTGACCATATTATATAATTTTCCTGAGTAAGAGGTATTACTGAGGGATCAGTGAATGCAAGGACAAGAACTATTAATGGTCATTTGCATCAGTACTCAGGGACACATCTGTCTCTGAATGCACCCTGGAGAAGTTCTGCAAAAGAAGGTGCAACATAGCACTGTAGGGGAGTGTTGGAATACAGCTTCACTGGGAGAATGTGCAGAAACACACAGAGCCAGGCAAGCTACTGGAAGGAGGAGAAAGGAGGAAGAAGGGGAAGGGAAGAGAGATCTCAGCTGGAATCTGAAAGCTGCCAGCCTGCTGAAGTCACAGCTGCAAAGATGGAGCATCGCAAAGACCACAGTGCCAGTGGGGTGCTAAGCTGTCTGTGACAATTAAATGGTGCACCTGACCCCTTCCAGTGTTGCTCAACAGGGGTTACTGCAGCTGTCTCAGTTCAAAGAGAAATTATTATAGTTTACTTTTTCCCTTCAGAGACCAACTGGCAGAGAAAGCACCCATTTTCCAGGATTGGGGACTGCAAGCATGTTATTTGCAGACAGTAGATATCAACTCTTCTACATGTCAAAAGGAAAGGGATTCCATTCCATTAAGCTATGCCTTATACAGTATTTGCCCAAAGAGAATAAATGATGTCCTGCAAATCCCAGAAGCAGTTACAATGCTTTTATTCTGCACAGGAGCCATCCAGGCTCTAGGCTATCCACTGATATCAAGACTCACAGCTCCACTGTCAATCATGCACAGATTGTTTACAGTAAGGGAGAAAGCACTGGTGAGCTAACACAATGTTTTTGCTTCTCACATTACTCTGGAGGAGCTCTGAAGTACTCAAGGAACCAAGCGTCAAGATTCACAGTGGCTGTGTGCTACACAACCTCACCTTCTTGAGGGTATAACCATTGACCACCACTGAGGAGGAGGAGAAAGTGGTGGAAAGGAGGAGGGTGCTATTTCAGCGTCCCTGAAGAGCTAACTTGACTGACTTCAGTAACCCCAAATTCCATGTTCATCAACCATTCTGTATTTCATCTTCCATCTGTGACTGATCATAGGGTGACCCTGGCCAAAATAAAAATCAGCACAAAATAAAAACTCCAATCCAGATTCTAAACAAAATTGTGCTATACTGCACACGAGCATATATAAATAATCCTTCTGCCTGCCCTCAGTGCTGTCTTCTGATGACTTTGGTTTACAGTCTTCCCATGCAATGTACATCAGTAACTGCAGCACATTGATGGGAGGCTACTGATTCTCAGAAGAGGGTGCTGCAGATAGAGGATGACCCTAAGCAGGAGGAGAGAAAGTGGTGGAAGGAAGACGACGGCTGGAAAATCAGGATGCCCCCGAGAAGCTTTGTTTGGGTTCAGTTGTGGCCTGTGATGCTACTGCAAGTAAGTTTTTCCTTGCACCTGTGCATATATGTACTTGTGCACATGACAATCAACTTGCCTTTGACTTTGAAGGGTCTGCTACAGACTGCACCATCTTGCAGTGGTAATGATCTGAGCTGGCAAGGGCACTGGCGAAAGGCAGTAGTGGGATGATCAAGGCTCCATGGAACCTTCGGGCATCCAACCATCCATGAGAGCAGCAGTCTGAGTTTACAATGACAGCAGGCTCATCTTGCGCAACAGACATTGCTGAGCATCCACCACAGCACTGAGGCAATTCATGGCCTCTGCTCTTCCTGCAGCGACAACTATGAAAGCAGCCATCCTGCACTGTTCCATGGTTGGGTCCACAAGTGACAAATTGAGTTGACAATAACTTCCAGTCTGGTAAAGATTTGTTCTGAGCTCCACGTACAGCCCTGTGCCAAGCTCCCTGACATTGAATGTACACCTTCAGGCAGATTTTCCAATGTACCAAACACATTTGCTGACTAATGAACATAGGCGTCCTTTGAAATCCTGTCCTGCTTCTAGTGCAGCAGAACCTTTGTGTGATCTTATCCTCTGGTGATTGGTACCTGCACTGTGCTTGTATCCCATCTTAGCTGCAAAAAAAAACATCCTGCTGAAATATCTAATTTTAATTATAAACTAATTATTTAAATAATTTTCTATTTAAATTCACAAAGTAGATTCAAGTCAAAGTAATTACAAATTAATCTGAATTCAAGCCAAATCCATCTACTGAACATGAAGTAGATTTCATATATTTTAAAATGTAGTTAAATTAAATAAACACTATTGAATAAATAAATAGTAATTAGCAATGTCAGTAACAGGCTGGGTGTCAGAGCAGTGATATGGTGGAGCCTGTGAGATGGTGCATGGTTACTACATCATTAGGATATGACTCTGCTCAGAGATAATCTCAAAGGATTATCTCGAGACACCCCATTTGGCCCATAAGGGAAGGAAATCTAGGACTGCTTTCTCCCGTGTTTAATCATGTGTGGGAGCAAAGTGCAGGTAAGGAAGGTGAGAAGGTGCTTGACAGGCAAAAGAGTAGGGAAGACAGAAGGTAGATAATGGAGGGGGCCACAGACACTGGTTCTATCTAATTGGCACAATGTACTTGATATACTATTGGGTAAAAACGTTTGGTCTCAGTCATCAAGGAATGGGAGAGTGTCCACTCTAGTTATGGGGATTCAATAGTTAGAAGGGTAAAGGACATTCTCTGTGCCCTTTTTATAGAGGGCAGACAGAATGGAATTTACCTTAATGCAATTTCTCTTGGTACTCTTGAGTGTAACAGTACATAGAGGGAGTGTTGACATTTTCAATTTCTCTCAGTCACTATCTATTAAAACCACAATTTTTCAACATTGAAATGAGGTTTTCACCAGAGGATGAGACTTGCCATGAAAGCTTTCAAATTCTGGGACATTGCCCAAATAGGTCATGCATTGCCAAATATTTGTTAACATCCATGTCTTTGAACTATTTCTTCATGTAAATCCTATGTCATTGTGCTCCACCCATTGTTTGATTCTGCAGGGTAATCCTTTATCTTAATCTTTACCTCATCAGTACTTTGGCTCTGTTTTTTTTAAACCAGATGCCATTGCAATTTTAGTTCCACCACCAAAAGAGGTTAGAAAGTCACTGTCATGGTCACTAAATGGTGTGTTGTCCCACCAATGCCAGGTGGAAGAAAGACTTCATGCTACTGGAAAAGAAAGGGAAAGATCCAGCCATCATGGTCCATATCACAACCAATCTTGCAGAGATGGGAGGAGGAGGTTCTGCTCAAGGAATGCCAGAAGATTGGATATTTAAGGGTAATAATCTCTGGATTGTTACCCAAGCCATGTGCAAACTGATGTAGACTGGGAAAATTAACAAACATCTAAAGAAGTGCATGGGAAAGAGGAATAACATTCCAGTGAGGAGTGGCACCAGGAGCCAGCAGGAAGTAAGTGTACCTCTAAGATGGGCTTGTCTTCAACTGACCTGGGACCAGCTTCTCAGATGAATGGTTGTTGTAAGAAAGGTTTTTTTTGAGGTCTCAAAGGGCAAGGACTCTGGACCTCAGAACACAATCTTTGGAGTTTAAAAATGATTTATTCACAAAGACAAACACAGGACAGAATGAACACACACTTGCACACACAATCCCAAACATGGGGGAAAGTAGCATAGAGGGTGAGAGGCACACACACACACACATCAAACTGGGTACAAACAAATCAAGGCAGGAACAATACAACACCTACCACCCTCCTTAACTCAGTGCAAGCATCAGTTCTATGGTCCCGGGGTCCTTAACTAATTACTCTTAAGTAGTGTATAGCTTACCTCAACATCCCTCAGAGACAAACGAAGAGGTAGAACCAACCATGTGACATTTTTTATACTGCTGGAGGGCTGGGTGGTCCAGCCCAGGTCATTCAAAAGAGCCAATGGCTCGGTGCCAACAAGGACAAAGGTGCTTAAACGGGCCAATGGTTCAGGTGTGCACTTGATGGGTGGGGTGGAGCCAAACCTTGATTGACAGTGATGTATCTTCTGACCAGATGAGCAGTGCTGTCATCCGACCAGATGGGGTCAGTGCTATCACTGTCACATGACAGCCACAACCCTCCATGATACAATGGTTCAACAAGTTTGTGCAAAATAAGTTAAACCAGTGAGATGATGGAGTGCTAGGAGCTGTGGTGAGAGAACTGGGTGGGGTTGCGGCTGCAGGGAGGGGTCATAAGAAATAAAACCAGCCTAAAGATGAAAGAAAACAGTGAGAGTGAAGTCCAAGGCTTCAATAGTACCAACGGTTATATGAATCAGAAGAGAATGAAGCAATATCAAAATAACTGATCAAAATACAACAGAAATGATAAAAACAAAGGATAGTTCATGAATTCAAACATAAATCCAACCTCAGCTAAAAGGTTATACCAATAACAACAATCACCAATACCAGAATACAACTGGATTCAGTGGAGGTAGAGTGAATGCACACAGTCTTTTTTCCAGCGACAGGGAACCAAAAACTAGAGAGCATAGGTTTAAAGTGAGAGGGGAAAGATTTAAAAGGGAGCTGAGGGGCAACTTCTTCATGCAGGGGTTGTGCGTATATGGAACGAGCTGCCAGAAAAAGTGGTTGAAGCAGGTACAAAGACAACATTTAAAAGACATTTGGATAAGTACAATACATGGATAGGAAAGGTTTGGAGGGATATGGGCCAAACACAGGCAAATGGGACTAGCTCAGGTGAGCGACTTTGTCTGCATGGATGAATTGAGCTGAAAGGTCCGCTTCCATACTGTATTACTCTATGACTCTGTGAGATAAATATTCTAGGTCATAAGATCTTTGCAGGTAACAAGGAAGTGAAAAAGAGGATAAATAGCGATGTTAATCAGAGTAGTAGGAATGAGAAATAATAAGCAGGCAACAGAAACACAGCAAAATTGCAAGACAAAAGGAGCACAGGACTTTGGTGGGATTGGTTATTGACCTGACAGCATTTATAAAGTTATAGGAGAAATGAACATATGAGCAGACAGGCTGCCTGCAAATACAAATATTTGGAATTTGATCACAAAAGACTGCCTTTATTTAGCACTATGCTTATAGAAATTAATCTATTCCACAGTGGAATGTGATTACAGCTCTCTCCAAGTTGAATTGTGCCACTCTGGGAATTTGACTGAGCAACTCTTGTTGCGAATCACATTTCCGATAAATTTGGATGCACACTTACTGATTACTTAAGACATTGCTGAGACGAATGAGTCCACAAGTTTGCAATGCACCGTGATCACCTGAACCTCCAAGCTCAGGTCTTTTGAGCCCCAGCTTTCAATCCCATGACTCCCAGACTCCAATCTCACAGGCCCAGCCTCCAGACACAGGCCCTCATTTCATAATCACTAGGCCCAGAGTTTTTGACCTCAAGCCACAATCACATGACACCAAGGCTTCTTGCTCACAAACTTCAGGCACTGTTCTCTTAATTCCCAGGCCCTGATCCTGTAACACTAGGCCCAAATTACTTGAATCCCAGGCCCTGATCTTTTACCTCCCGGGCCCCAATCTCATATCTCCCACGCTTGGATCACACAACTCAGTGGAAGGTTGGTTCTCAGATTGGAGGCCTCTAGCTAGTGGTGTGCCTTAGGGGTCGGTGCTGAGCCATTGTTGTTTGTCATCTATACCAACGACTTAGCTACGAATTTATAAGGCATGATTAGTAAGTTTGCAGATGACACTAAAGTAGGTGGTATATGGGACAGTGAAGAAGGTTATAAAAAATTACAGGGGGATCTTGATAAGATAAGATAAGATCTTTATTAGTCACATGTACATCGAAACACACAGTGAAATGCATCTTTTGCGTAGAGTGTTCTGGGGGCAGCCCGCAAGTGTCGCCATGCTTCTGGCGCCAACATAGCATGCCCACAACTTCCTAACCCATACGTCTTTGGAATGTGGGAGGAAACCGGAGCACCCAGAGGAAACCCACACAGACACGGGGAGAACTGTAGTATGAAAGGCCAGGGGTCAGATGACAGTGACAACACTACTGACCCCCATGGTCGGATGATAGCATTGCCTATCAGGTCAGAAGCTACACCACTGTCAATCAGGGGTCCGGCTCTGCCCCATTAGGTAAACGCCTTTGTCTTGCTGGACCACTCGGATTGGTCTGTGCGAGCACCTTTGTTCCTGGGCACATCTACTATTGGCCTGTTTAAAACACCTTTGTCCTTGCTGGGCCACCCAGCCCCCCAGCAGCATAAAAGTGCTGCATGTTTGGTTTTTCTTTCTCTTTTTCTGTCTCCGAGGATGTTGAGGTAAGCTGTGCACTACTTCAGGGTAGTTAGTTAAGGACTCCCGAGACCAAAGAGCCAATGTTTGTCCAGAATCACGGTGTCCAAACATTGTACTGTTTATTCCTTGATCATTTGTACCCAGTTATTGTGTATGAGTGTGTGTGTGTGCGTGTGTGCGCGCACCTTACCCTCTGTGGCGATTTCCCTCTACATTCGTGCTCCTGCTTGAGGGTGTGCGAGTGTGCATCTGTTCCCATTCATTCTGTCCCCATGTTTGTCTTTGTTAATAAACCATTTTTAAATTACAAAGACTGTGTGTCCAGACCTTTATCTTTAAGATACCAAAAGAACCTTTCTCACAACAAGAACATACAAACTCCTTACAGACAGCGGCTGGAATTGAACCCAGGTCGCTGGCGCTGTAATAGCGTTGCACTAACCGCTACACCACTGTGCCTGCCCCTACACTACCGTGCCTGTAAGTGACTGAGTAAGTGGGCTGAGGAATGACAAATGGAGGTTAATTCAGATAAATGCGAGGTGTTGCATTTTGGAAAGTCAAATCAAGGTAGGACTTTCAAGTCAATGGTAGGGCCCTGGGGAGTGTTGTAAAATAAAGGGATCTTGGAGTACAAGTACATAATTCTCTGAAAGTAGAGTGACAGATAGACAGGGTGGTGAAGAAGGCTTTTGGCATTCTGGCTTCATCAGTTAGGGCATTGAGTATAAAAGTTGGGAGGTCAAGGTGCAGTTGTAAAGAACGCTGGTGATTATGCAGTTTCGTTCGTCCTACTATAGAAAAGACGTTATTAAACTGGAAAGAGTGCAGAAAAGATTTACAAGGATGCTGCCAGCACTTGAGGGACTGAGTTATAGGGAGAGGTTGGATAAGCTAGGACTTTATTCCCTGGAGCATATGAGACTGAGAGGTGATCTCCCACATTCCAAAGACGTACGAGTTAGGAAGTTGCAGACATGCTACGTTGGCGCCGGAAGCGTGGCGACACTTGCAGGCTGCCCCCAGAACACTCTACGCAAAATGTTTATCAATGTACATGTGACTAATAAAGCCATCTTATCTTATCTTATCTTATCTTATAGAGGTATATAAAATCATGAGAGGCATAGATAGGACAAATGCATTCAGTGTTTTTCCTAGGACTGGGGAATGAAGAACTAGAGGGTCTAGGTTTAAGGTGAAAGGGGAAAGGTTTAATATGAATTTGAGGGGCAACTTTTTTTTAATAAAGGGTGGTATGTATATAGAATGAGCTGCCAGAGGAAGTGGTTGGAGCAGGTGCAATAACAGCTTTTAAAAGACAGTTGGACAGGTACATGGATTGGAAAGGTTTAGAAGGTTATGGGCCAAATGCCAGCAAATGGATCTAGCTTGGATGGATGTTAGGGATTATTCTGGAGTTATAAAATTATGGATAGCAGATATTAATTAAAATGAAAACCAGTCTTCTTGAAATAAAATCTGTTCACAATTTGACTTTAACTGATGCTTTGGGGTCATTGTAACCATTCACTGGGTCTGGGACATTCTGATTCTGTACCATTGAAACTACACAGGAGAAGACAATAGATTCACAAGAAATTCTGCAGATGATGGAATCTGGAGCAGTACACAAAAAGTGCTGGAGGAATTTAGCAGGTCAGGCAGCATCTATGGAGGGAATTAGACAGTTGACGTTTCGGGCCGAGACCCTTCATCAGAACTGGAAAGGAAGAGGGCAGAAGCAAGAATAAGAAGGTTGGGGTGGGGGGAGGGGGAGGAGTGCATGCAGGCATGTGATAGTTGAATTCAGGTGATAGGTGAGTCCAGGTGAGAGGGGGATGGCAGGTGGGTGGGGGGGGGGAAGATGTAATAAGCTGAGAGGTGATAGGTAGAAGAGGTAAAGAGCTGAAGGAGGAGGAATCCTGTAGAAGAGGGCAGTGGACCATGGAATACAGGATGGGGGAGGGGAGAAGAGGAGATGGGCAGGTCATCAAGGCAGGGGAAGGGAGCCAGAGGAATAAGGGAAGACAAAGGGGAGGGGTGAGGGGAAAGAAAGAGAAGGGGTGGAATTACCAGAAGTTAGAGAAATCGACGTTGAGGCCATCAGGTTGAAGACTCCCAAGGTGGCATATGAGGTATTGTTCCTCCAACCTGCGCCTGGCCTCAACGTGGCAGAAGAGGAGGCTATGGATAGATATGTCAGTATGGGAATGGGACATGGAATTGAAGTAGGTGGCCACCGGGAGGTCCAGGCTGTTGCGGCAGACGGAGCGAAGATGCTCGACGAAGTGGTCACCCAATCTGCATCGGGTCTCACCGATGTACAGGAGGCCGCACCAGGAGCACCGGATGCAATAAGTGACTGCCTCAGACTCACAAGTGAAGAGGTGCCTCACCTGAAAGGATTGTCTGAGACCCTGAGCGGTGATGAGGGAGGAGTTGTAGGGACAAGCGTAGCACTTGGTGCGGTTGCAGGCCTAAGTGCCAGGGGGGCTATCAGTGGGGAGGGACGAATGGACAAGGGAGTCGAGGAGAGAGCAGTCCTTTCGGAAAGCAGAGAGGGGGGTGAGGGGAACATGTATTTTTCCAGGTGAGAGGGGGATGGTACTCCAGGTGGGTGGGGGAGGGGTAGACGATGTAATAAGCTGAGGTGATGGGTAGATAGGTAGCTGAACAGGTGAACGTCATGTTAATTGGTGGTCATTGAAATCTTCAGGATGAGATCAGAGAAGGCATTAAGTGGCCATCTCCTGTACCAACACATTGTTAAAGATGTATCTCTGCCACTAAATGCACAGTTCAGGACAGGTCTGTTTTGTCACTTAATATTCTGGCTAGTTGTATATTCTGGGAGCCATCCCTCAACACTGTACCAAAAGGGTATATTTTGGGTGTCTGGAGATTGTGCTCAGAAGCTTTTGGAACAAATGCCAATATTGAATATTCAAAGAGATTCTGCTAATTGGGATGTGCTACCATTATAAATATGTAATCCTGCAAATTTACCTGGCTATATTTAAAATGTTAAAGTAGTTGATTATAGCTATTGAAACTGTAGTTAATCGTGGACTCGTCCATCACCTGAATTCACCTATCCCCTGCCTGTGTGTGCTCCTCCCCCTCCCCCAACCTTCTTATTCTGGCTTCTGCCCTCTTCCTTTCCAGTCGTGATGAAGGGTCTCGGCCCTAAACGTCGACTGTCTATTTCCCTCCATGGATGCTGCCTGACCTGCTGAGTTCCTCCAGCACTTTTCTTTTGTGTATTGCTCCAGATTCCAGCATCTGCAGAATTTCTTGTGTCTCTGTAGTTAATCGTTTATTGTTATCTTTGTGTTTAAACAGTATAAATCATTGTCAGGAGAGTGAGATTCTCTTAGACTCTCTCCCCAGAAGATCTGCTGTGTGAATAAAGACTCCTATATCTCCCAGTTACAGCTTCCGTGTGGCTCAGTTTAGTCAATCACAATAATGGGCATCTTGGTTGGCATGGACAAGTTGGGCCAAAGGTCCTGTTTCTGTGCTGTATGGCTCTATGATTCTATAACTTCCAGACCTCAGTCTCTCAACCCTAGACCCAGATCACATGAATCCCAGGCAATGACTCATGAATCATTTAATCTCTCGACTCCAAGGCCCTGATGCTATTATCTCTGGGAGCCAATCTTACAATATCACCCATCACGTCACTGGCTCGGTGTCCCTCGGACAATTAACTGACCACCTTCTGGCTCGGCAATATACCTCCCCTTGACTTGGCAACCCTCTCCCCCACCCTCCCTGCACCCACTCTCCCCACTGACCAGCAGTCACTCCTTATCCAGGATCCCCACTTCCCTCCATAACCAGCGATCGAAGGCCCACTACAGCTGATTTATGGCAGCTGCCCCCACCCCCCTTTCAATCCTTAACTCTCCCTGCTCCAGTAGCAGACCTTAAACCATCCCCCCCCAACCCCCCCAACAGCCCCAGCCTTATGTATTTGCCTTCTCACTTCTTCACTGGACTGACACCTGAGGGAAAAACCTTACTCATGCAATGGGCCTCAATTTTCAAGTGAAAGCCCATGTGGGCACCAATATAGTCTTAATTAGAAGTCAATTGTTTGATTGGAATACAGTAATAGGAAATGATAAGCAGTTACCAGAATCTGTCATCAGAAGCCATGTGACTCAGCACTTGGGTGAACATGAGCTGACCAGGGAGCACAGCACGGATTTCTAAAGGGCATTTCTTTCAACCCTTCAGTCCACTGAGTGTTCTGAACATCAAGACCCATTTACCTATGCTAATCCATTCTTTAATTTTCCCTATGTTCCCATCAGCTCTTCCCAAATTCTATCACTCACCTACATACCGGGGGCCATTTGCAGTGGTCAATTAACCTACCAACCAGCACGTCTTTTGGGACGTGGGAGGAAGCCAGAACACCAGGAGGAAACCCACGCCATCACAGGGAGAACGTGCAGGCTCCACACAGACACCAACAAGAGGTCAGGATTGAACCCAGGTTGCTTCGAGTTGTGAGGCATCAGCTCTACTGGCTGTGCCATTGTATAAGGTAAGATAAGAGATAAGATATCTTTATTAGTCATGTGTACATCAAAACACACAGTGAAATGCACCTTTTGCGTAGTGTTCTGGGGGCAGCCCACAAATGTTGACGCGCTTCCAGCGCCAACATAGCATGCCCACAACTTCCTTACCTGTATGTCTTTGGAATGTGGGAGGAAACCGAAGCACCTGGAGGAAAACCACGCAGACACGGGGAGAACATACAAACTCCTTACAGGCAATGGCCGGAATTGAACCTGGGTCACTGGTGCTGTAAAGCGTTATGCTAACTGCTACGCTACCATGCCTGCCAAAACTTCATTTTCTGAAAAGCTGTGGGTATTTGTATATAAATTTACTGGCCACAATCAATCCGGCACCTACATTGAATCTATTCTACTAACCAATAGGTAAAATTAGCTCTGAACCTGTATGAAATGAATGCACACCTAACACTTTTGTGGCAAACAAGACTTATCTGCAGATGGCGTCACTTGCCCACAGATGATTGGGAAAGTAAGCCAGGTCTCAACCCCTACTAGTGGGGATGAGTGTGGGGGTCACAAAGATATGATAGTCACTAATAAAGCCAAGTCAGAAATCAGGAGGAAAAAAATATTCTGGGAGTAACTAAAATGAAGAACTTGATCTACTAGAACTTGCTGGGTAATGCCAGGTGCAGATGTACAGAGAACTGCCCTCAGAAGTTACAGGTCACCTGTACATACCATAAATGTGAGCAGGGCTCCGCAGCAACTTCCCTGCTGAGCTCCCATATGCACTCTCCTTGAGTTCATACAAGTTCTGCAGCAGAGCATAAATGTATTGAATTCCCCACTGCTTTTGCTGCGAAGTCCACCACTGAACATGCCTGGCACACAATCGATGAACCTATTCATTGGTATGGAGAGGAATGACTGTGAGGGAGAAGTATAGGGACAAGATAATTTGCAATTTTTAATTAATTGTGTTTGTTTTAATGTTTTATTTATTTTGATGTTTTTATATATTTTTAAATACTTAATGATTTTTAAATTATTAAATTTAAATTACACAATTAAAATCAGTTGTTTAATTGCTTTCAATAGTTTTTGGATGTGTCCAAGTGTCAGGGGCATTCAGATGAATTAGAAAAAGACTGACAGCGTTGGTAGCCAGCAAATTTAGGGTCATGACTTTGCTGGATGCCAAAGACTTTTTCAGCCATTTTGTGGGGAACGCTTGCTCTGATATTACAGTATTATGTGGATCATGTCTCTACCGTTGTTCATGGCCTCGCTTTATGAGGCCTGAAGCTTATAATTCTGCACTGCAAATTCCATGTAAAATATCTTGAGATAGTTGCTTCCTCTGCAAACATTGACAGAACAACTCTTGTCAGAAAAAGTCATAATCCATTGACTATTAACATGGGTTTGGAAATTCCTGTATCTAGATGCCTCCAACTCCTTACATGCTGCTTTTTTGCTTGTCCCAGATATATTTTGGCCCTGTGGATCCATTCTTACAGCTGAATTTGATGACATATTTAGCACCTTAGAATCAAGTTTTTAAATCTATTAAGAACATAAGAATGTAATAACATAAGAAATAGGAATCGGTCGTACAGCCCTTCGAGCCTGCTCCAACATTCCTGTTGATCTTCAGCACCATTTTCCTGCACTAGCCCCATATCCTTCATTCCCTTAATGCCCAGAAATCTATTGATCAGTTTAGAAGTGGATCCAATCGGCCCTCCAGAATAGAGAATTGATCACCATCTGAGTAATCATCTCTTCGTTTCAGAACTGAACAGTCTATTCCCTGCTCTCAAACTCTGCCTGCTGAACCTAGCCTTGTCAGTCAGGGGAAACATCCTGCCTGTACCCATCTGTCAAAATTTTGTCCGTCCTGATGCAGGGTTTCGACCTGAAACGTCAACAATTCCTTTCCTCCCACAGATGCTGCTTGACCTGCTGAGTTCTTCCGGCAGGTTGTTTGTTGCTGTCAAGAGTTTTAACAATTTTGTAAGCTTCAATAAGATCTCTTGATTTCCCAAACTCTGATGAATACAGTCCTAGTTCACTCAATCAGTCTGCTATGATAAATGTGCCATCCCTGGAACCAATCTAGTGGTTCTTCAGTACTTCAGTATACCCTTTCTTAGGTAACAAGACCAAAACTGCACGATACTTCAGGTGTAGTCTCACCAACTCCCTAGTTGCAAAAGACTTCCTTACCATTGTAGTCAATTCCTCTCATAATAAGTGCTAACACATCATTTGTCCTCCTAATCGCTTACTGAACCTGCATGTTAGCCTTCAGTGACTTGTACACAACCACGCCCATATCCCTTCAAACATGAACACTATCCATTCTCTCACCGTTTAACAAATATACTGCTTTTGTGTTACATGCACTAAAGTGGATGACCTCACATTTTTTCAAATCATTTTCTATCTGCCAAGTACTCACCCATTCACTCAGTTTATCCACATCCCCTTGCATGCTCCTCTGTACTCACAATCCCATTTAGTTTAATAGTGCCAGCACCCATGAAAATATGACATCTTATCTACTCAACCAAGTCATTGACATAGGTTGATCACAAAAGTAAGCTTGCTGAAAACTGGTCAAATTCATCCATGATCAGTGCGCAGATTTGGTGCACAAAGGGCTGTTGTTTCTGGGTGTTAGACTGTTTATAAATTTTACTAGAAGTTGGAATACAAGCTCTCATATAAATGATGGATACAGATCATAAGCTTTGCTGTTGCAGCAGTTAATTAACAAGAAATAACGAAATAATTTATTTTTCCATCCAAGAAACAAAATGTATACTTACATAATTTCATACAGAAAGATAAGGGGCATTATTTTTTAAGTTTAACCAGTCTGTAAGAAAACTGATAAGGTTATGTGCAATGTTATTTTATACTATACAAATAGTAATCCCTACTTAAGTGGAAAACACAATGATGCTGGAGGAACTCTTCTTCAGATCAGGATGTTGCCTGGCCTGCTGAGTTCCTCCAGCATCATTGTGTTTTTCATCTGGATTCCAGCATCTGCAGTCCTTTGTTTCTCTAACCCCTATTTAAGTAACTGAAAAGTAATATTATTCAGTAATGTGGTTTCTAGTCCACAAGTTAGGTTAAAAGTTGATTGCATTCTTGCCTCTGAGTCAGAAGTCTGTCCCACTGCAGTAATGAGTACCAAAATTTAGGCTGATGCTTTAGTGCAGTACAGAGAGAAGTTTACATTCTTGGAGGTGAAATCATTCAGAAGAGATGTTAAAATGAAGCACTCGGACCCTGTCTGCTTGGTCAAATGGAAGTTAAATACCCAATGGCACTATTTTGTTGAGGAGCAAGAGACTTACCCTCCAAGTGTGACCTCCTCTGCATTGGTGAGACCAAACGCAGACAAGGTGACCATTTTGTAGAACACCTGCGCTCCATCTGTAACCGCGATCTGCATCTCCCCGTTGCCAGTCACTTCAACTCTCCCTCCCACTCCATCACTGATATGTCAGTCCTCGGCCTCCTCCACTGCCAGGAGAATTCAAAAGGTAAACTGGAGGAACAGCACCTCATTTTTCGCTTAGGACCTTACAGTCTAACGGCATGAACATCAAATTCTCCCACTTTAAGTAAACACCGCCCCCCCCCCACCATGCCTTTTCTTTTCTTCCCTTTCCTAGCCTCTCTCTCCTTTTTTCTCCTCACCTATTTCTTTTTTTTTCCTCTCCTCCTCTCCCTCCATGGGGTGCCTTCCTCCACACCTTTGACTCATCTCTTGGTGGATCTGCTCTCCCCTCCTCCCCTGCACCTGCCTATCACTAACCTGCATCTACCTATCACCACCCTGTGCCCACCGCGCCTCCCCTCTTTAGTCCACCTATCACTGCTCTGTGTTTCCCCCCAGTATATTGGGCTTCCCCTTTTCTTATCTTCAGTCCTGAGGAAGGGTCCTGACCAGAAATGATGACCATCTGTTTATCTCCATGGATGCTGCCTGGCCTGCTGAGTTCCTCCAGCATCTTGTTGTTTTCTCATCTCGATTCCAGCATCTGCAGTCCTTTGTTTCTTTACTTAACCTTCTGACCCTTGTCAAACTGTATCTTTCAAAACAACATTTCTAAGAGCTTGTTCGGTCACTATCATGTTGCTGCTTCTCAGAATTTGCTATGCACAAATTGGATGCTGCCTTTCCTACATTGCAACACTGGCCACACTTCTGAAATACTGTAAAGTGTACATGGGGCTCTGAAAAGAACATGAAAGGCACCATGTGAATTCACATCTTTTATTCTTTAAAATCATTCTCAGTAAAATCACCAATATACCACCTAGGGAGTTCAGACTGAGTTGCCAAATTGATTCACTGTAGGGATTTATAATTCTTCCACTTACAAACATGATGTATTTATTTGTTTTGTTCAGGGTATTTATCAACAGAAAATAACAGATTGCTATAAAAAAAAAGTGAAGAATTTTAAGAGTATTTTTCCTTAGTTGCAGTTGAACTCTGGTAGTCCAGATTAATCAAATTTAGGTCTGTGACTGTGAAGCAGGAGTTAAATTTGGAAATGCTTGCTGAATCCTTCATGGGTTAGATTCACAGCTAAACTGGCTGAGCAATAGCATCATCAGGCTATGTATTAGATAGTGTGCTTTTCATCCAGGGATTATGTTTACTTCTCAGATCGAAGAGGCAGCTGGATAAAGTGTACTACCTATTGAGAGGCTTTTTAATTTGAATATTAGTATCTCAAGACATAAGGTTACTTTATCACTTTGATTTCCAAATATGTTGGCTCAGCACTGGGACGAAAGGAATGTTTATGCTTGTCACTGTACTCAAGAGATTTTCACTCCTGTCATAGTGATAGTGAGCCAGGCTTGTGGGTAAACAGAATGTTCCTGGAACGGGCAAGATTGGCTTTGAAAACACATAAACCTTAAATGTGTTGAAATTACAGTTAATACTTGCAGCACACACTGAACAGTGTCACAACATTCTTAAATTAGTATTCTTGGAGGCAATATTATTTTACTCAGATCAACAGGATGGGTGTCAACCAACGTTCAACTGAGGAAACAGTTAGAAGCTTCCTGCAGCAATGCTACTGTGCCATTTGTACAGATGCTAAGACTACTTAAATGAGCTCATATCTGTGGTTGTTTTGAATTAAAATTCTAATCCTTGTGTTCACATTTCATGATGGCCTTTCCTTTTTCTGTAACATCCTGTTGCAAAAACAAGTCTTTGAGATCTTCAAGTTCCTTCCATTCTTTTGCTTGCCGTTGGAGGCATTGCCTACAACTGCCTTGGCCCCGAGTTCTGGAATCCCATCCCAAAATTCTCTCATTTTAGCTGCTCCTTAAAACTACCTCAACGTCCAAGATTTTGGTCACTGTCCGAAGATTGACTTAGGTAGCTTGTGGTCAAAAATTGTCTGATAATGCTCTTGTGATTTCTGGCATATCTTACAAAGTTACATGTGTTATTTAAAAGCAATTTGTTATTGAAAGGCACGTTAGGATTAACAGAGCTCAAGCATTTTCAATTCGGTATGGTGGCAATAAAAATGTGGTAAGTAGTGTGTCTTAAAACAGAGAAAGCAAGAACTAGGAGTCTCAGGCTGCAACTAGCAAGAGGTGTGTTTACATAATGCATCAGAATGATCAACATCTGGAATAGGTCTTCCAAGTCAGATAGTAATGACATACAGGATAACACAAATTCCTATGCTCATAGAAAATTTGTGAAACAGAAGAGGACCATTCAGCCCATCATGTTCATTCCAATGTACAGAAAGCTACCCAACCTCATTCTACCATTCAGTCCTAACCTTGTAGATCACAACTCTTCAAATGCACATCCATGTGATGAGTGTTTCTGCCTCCAGCACCCTTTCAGAACCAAACCCTTACCTCCCTTGGGAGGTGAAGTGAATTTTCTCATCTCCTCTTTAATCCTTTTACCAATTATTTTAAATCTATGCCTGCTGGTTTTTGACTCCATTGCCAAAGGAAACAGATCCTTCACTACTATTTCCAATCCTGGCAACACCCTCAAAAGTTTCATTGGTACTTTCTAGATTGTGATAACATCTTTTCTGTAATGTGAAGGCCAGAACTATACTCGCTACTCAAGCTGTGGTCCAGTTACAGTAAATCTCCAATAATCTGGCACCTCCAGGACTTGAACAGTGCCGGACTACTTTACTTTTTATTACTTTATTTCTTTATTTGTCATTGTACTGTTGCAACAACAACACAACAAGATTACGATGGCACTCCCTTGCCTAATAAAAACCAAAACAGTAAATTGATAAGAGCAATTATAACTATAAAATAAAACAAACATACTTGCACAAATATAAAATATTAAAAAATATAGGTTTTCTGGACAACGAGTAATTACTCCAATACCCCAACATGCTTTTATTTTTACATGTTACACAATAGTATAATACATTTTTCAGTGAACTTGGTGAGTTTAAAGGTAGTGGGAATTAGAAGATAAGATATCTTTATTAGTCACATGTACATCGAAACACACTGTGAAATATATCTTTTGCGTAGAGTGTTCTGGGGGCAGCCCGCAAGTGTCGCCACGTTTCCAGCGCCAACATAGCATGCCCACAACTTCCTAACCCGTACGTCTTTGGAACATGGGAGGAAACCAGAGCACCCAGAGGAAACCCACGCTGACACACAGGGGGAATGTACAAACTCCTTACAGACAGTGGCCGGAATTGAACCTGGTTCGCTGGTGCTGGTGCGTTACGCTAACCGCTATGCTACCGTGCCTGCCCAAATCCAGTGAGTTTCAGCTTGCACTGTACTGCTGCCGCAAAACAACAAATTTCACAACATGTCAGTGATAATGAACCTGATTCTGATTAGGAACATGTCTACAATTATTTTGTTGAAGCCTATTTTTTCTTTTAATGTGTAAAGAGTAAACAGAATATTTGGAGTTTCAGGCTTGAGCTTCTCTTCTGGATGGATCTTAAGATCACAGCTGTGACCTTAAAGTTCTTGTGGCCTTACTTCTTTTAACTGAGAGGCCCATCTATACAGGTAAAAAGATTAATGTCCATCTATTATATAAAAAAATAGCCATGTGGTTGACAATGAGGAGAAAAACCAGAACACAGGAAAATATAGATACTTTCTCTACCTTATGCACTATTAAAAGGCTCTCTCTGTGCCAATATGTATGTTTTGTTATGGCTTTGACTCATGTGACAATTAACATGCTTATTGTACTTTGCCATCAACCTGGGCTCACTGGAGAGTCATAATACATAACCAGACACAAGAGCATTAGTCTTGGCACAGTGGTAGCACTTTCACTTCTGAGTCAGCAGGTCATGAGTTCAGAAACCAAACAAGACACTGAAGTGCAATGTCAAGTCCCGTCTGTACAGTAGGAGGTGCTGTCTTTCATATCATATCATGAAACTGAAATATTGACTTTCCTTATACATGGGCATTGTAAATTCTTGAGAAACAAAGGACTGCAGATGCTGGAATCGAGATGAAAAACACAACGATGCTGGAGGAACTCAGCAGGCCAGGCAGCATCCGCGGAGAAAAGCAGGCGGTCAACATTTCCGTTCAGGACCCTTCTTCAGGACTGAAAATAGGAAAAGGGGAAGCCCAGTATATAGGAGGGAAAAGCAGAGCAGTGATAAGTAGACAAAAGAGGGGAGGCGGGATGGGCACAAGGTGGTGATAGGTAGATGCAGGTAAGAGATAGTGATAGGTAGGTGCCGGGGAGGAGGGGAGAGCAGATCCACCGGGGGATGGGTCAAAGGTAAGGAGAGAGAGGAAGAAACAAGGTAGAAAAAAAGAGGCTCGGGAAGGGAAGAAGAGAAGCATGGAGAAGGTTGGGGGGGAGGGGATGGGGGTTAAAGTCTTACTATGTTAACCCGGTGTGGTTAATAATACAAACTCACTGCTGTCACACATGAGATACTGGGCATGTTCATTTCTATACACATGCCAAGAAATTGGTTAGCATTTGTTGTTTATGTGTAAACAACACACATGTTGAAGTAACCCAGAGTAAAGTTCTGTACCATTCATTTCCCTGTGAAAATAGTACTCATATGAATATTGGACCAGGCACTTCCATATGCTATAGTCATTAGCATGTCTAACATTTTCCAATGTCAGTGTTCATCCAATGGCTTCACTATTTGCTCAATGCTCACTTATGCCTTGCCAGCGGACGCAATCTCACTGGCTCTCCACTCTGCTTTGGAGCACCTAGACAAAAGCAAAACATACATCAGGCTGCTCTTTATCAATTACAGCTTGGCGTTCAATACCATCATCCCCTTAGTATTCTAAACCTGGGCCTCTGTACCTCCCTCTGCAGCTAGATCTTTGACTTCCCCATCGGGAGACCACAGTCAGTATGGATTGGTAATAACATCTCCTCCTTGCTGACAATCAACACAGGCGCACCTCAAGGATGCGTGCTTAGCCCACTGCACTACTCTCTCTACACTCATGACTTCTATAAATTCGCAGATGACATTACTGTTGGTAAAATCTCAAATGGTGACGAGGAGGCATACAGGAGTGAGATAGATCGACTAGTCAAGTGGTGTCACAACAATAACCTCCACTCAATGTCAGCAAGGCCAAGGGATTGATTGTGAACTTCAGGAAGGGGGAGTCGGGAGAACACACTCTTGTCCTCATTGAGGGGTTAGCGGTGGAAAGGGTGAGCAGCTTTACGTTCCTGGGTGTCAACATCTTGGAGGATCTACCCTGCGCCCAATATATTGATGCAATCACAAAGAAGGCACATCAGTGGGTCTACTTCATTAGGTGTTTGAGGAGATTTGGTACGTCAACAAAGACTCTTGCAAATTTCTACAGATGTTCGGTGGAGAGCATTCTGATTGGTTGCATCACAGCCCGGTATGGAGGCTCCAATGCACAGAATCGCAAGAGGCTGCAGAGGGTTGTAGACTCAGCCAGCCCCATCACGGGCACAACCCTCTCCGCCATCGAGGAAATCTTCAAGAGGCGGTGCCTCAAGAAGGCAGCATCCATCACTAAGTACCGTCACCATCCGGGACATGCCATCTTCTCATTACTACCATCAGGGAGGAGGTACAGGAGCCTGAAGACCCACACTCAATGATTCAGAGACAGCTTCTTTGCCTCTGCCATCAGATTTCTGAATGGTCCATGAACACTACCTCATTATTCCTTATTTTGCACTATTTATTTATTTTGTAATTTATAGTAATTTTATGCCTTTTTATACTGTACTCCTGCCGCAAAACAACTAATGTCACGTCATATAAGTCAGTGATAATAAACCTGATTCTGATTCAGTGGAAATTAGAGCTTTTGGGTATAGTCACAGTACAAGTGAAAGTACTTTCTTGTTTCCTTCATAACTTAAGGACAATCTGTTGACCATCAAAGACATTTCTAGGCGGTTTCAGGCTGTCAAGCACCATTCAAGGAACACATGTTGTGCTACGATTAACAGTGAGCATTTTTTCCAGCATTTAGCTGTTGACCTGCAAATTAAATACCTCAGTGAGAGTATTGTTTTGGCAATGATAAACCTCTCAGATTTGTTCAGGGGCTTGGGGCAAAAGGTAAAGTCATACCCCGCAATGAAGAGCTTAATCATTGTTAAGAACATCACATCCTTCCTAGACTTCTCCAATGAGAAACACATTTGCAGGCTCAGGTGTTCCAAGACTGTCATCAATGACATAAATGAAATTGTTTAGGTCTTGTGTCTGGACTGCCCTCTCCATGAAGTTTAAGGTCACATTCACCCTCGCCTTCCTTGTCACAAGGTATTTTCAAGTGCCCGCACCAGATCTTTGCCAGCTCTCCCAATTTGCTGCTCATTACTGCATCAGGGAGGTCACCCAGGCTGTGTATTATATTACGATGAGTTCATCCACTTCAATTTCAGTGAGGAGAAGGGTAACATCTTGGCACTGAGACTCACCAGCATTGTTGGCTTCCCACAAGCACAGGTGGCCATTGAGTGCACTCTTGTGCCCATAATGGCTTCCTTTCATAACCTAGACCTTTACTTCAGCAGAATGGATCTCCACTCCTTAAATGTGGAGGTGGGTGTAGATCATCAGATTTTGCTGATGGTGAATCCCATGTTTCCAGGGAAACTGAATTACCAGTCATTTTTTGTGACCAGCTTTGGCCAGAGAGATGGAACATAGGGAAAAAGAGCTACCCTCTCCCTCCATGGTTCTTTAAATCATTTAGCAGTTCTTTGCAGTTGCTGAGCCTTGTGACAATGGGAGCCACAGAAGCATCAGAATCACTGTGGAAAACACCATTTATAGTCTAATATTGATATTGTGGTGCTTGCATCAGTCCAGGGGTCCATACAGAATAGGTCAGCAGGTGCAGAGCCCTCATCCCTGTGTAATGCACACCACAAAACCCAGAAATACAAAGACCTCAGCCAGTGTAGCAGGAAGAGCAGCAAGTGGACCAAGAGCTGGAGTGATGTGAAGCAGGCTGGAGAGCAGCAGGACAGGGGGACAAGGAAGGCTACTGAGTGACATACGAGCAGAAAACCCCCAGCCTTATCTCCTAGCAAAGCTGAAGACAAAGGCATTAAGTGAAGGGACAATAAGAGTCTCCCTTACAGAGCTGTATGGAGACTCTAAGATCATAGCCCCCAATCCAAAAGAAGTGAGTATCTCCACAGTCTAATCCTTAACACTAACATATTTTACTATGAATCAGTTGGGAACATCCAGATAACAATAATTCCTCACATCCTGGAGTGCACTAAATATAAGATAAGACAAGATATTTTATTAGTCACATGTACATCGAAACACACAGTGAAATGCATCTTTTGTGTAGTGTTCTGGGGGCAGCCCGCAAGTGTCACCATGCTTCCGGCGCCAACATAGCATGCCCACAACTTCCTAACCTGTATTTCTTTTTGGAATGTGGGAGGAAACCAAAGCACCCAAAGGAAACCCACGCAGACAAGGGGAGAACGTACAAACTCCTTACAGACAGTGGCTGGAATCGAACCCGGGTCACTGGCGCTGTAAAGTGTTACGCTAACCGCTACACTACCATGCCTGCCTACACTTCACTGAATGATCTTCTAACCCTATAATGGCTTGATACCAATGAGCTGCATGTCCATGTGGCTTGTTTAACTAAGTAGGGCTTCTGCAGTGGAACATATTCTCCATGGATCAGCTCAACTCTGAAGATCTAGGACAAAAAGCAGAATGCTGGAAGAACTCAGTGGGTCAAGCAGACAAAAGATGTTTGCTGATATTTTGGGTCAAAGTCCTGCATCAGGACTGAGAGGGAAGAGGAACGATTGCCAGTGTATAGCAGTACGAGGGACGGTGGGACCTGGTAGGTGATAGGTGGAACCAGATGAGGGGGGAGGGAATGATGGGCGGATTGAACCAGTTGAGGGAGGGAGGGTGGGGAGGGGATGCAAAAAGGTGAACAAAGGGAGAAGAAACCTAAGTGGACAGTTGAATCTGTGCGGAGAACAACAAGGGTGTGGATTACTTGAAACTGGAAAATTCAATTTTCATACCATTGGGTCGTAAACTACCCAAGTGGAATATGAGATGTTATTCTTCCAATTTGTGTTGGCCTCATCATAGCAATGGAAAGGCCAAGGACAGGCAGCTCAGTGCATGAGTGGGAAAGAGAATAGATTCTCTGCAAAGCAGTTGCCTAGTTTCTCCAATGTAGAGGAGGCATCATCATGAGCACAGAATACAGTAGACCAGTTTGGAGGAGGCGCAGATGAATCTCTGCCTCTCTTGGTAGAGCTGTTTAGGTCCTCGGATGGTGCTGAGGAGGAGGTGCAGGGACACATGTTGCATCTCTCTGCAGTTGCAGGGCAAAGTGCCGGGGACAGGAAGAAATGGTGGGAAGGAATGAGTGGACCAGGGAGTCACAGAGAGAGTGGTCCCCACAGAAGACAGTAAGGGGGGGGGGGGGGAGGGGAAGATGTGATTGGTGGTGGGATCACATTGGAAATGGCATGGAAGTCCTACAGAAGGGATAACGCAGAGCCAAAATGACCATCCTCAATCATTTCTACATTTCTTTAAGAGCTTCCTCCCTCCACCCCCACAGAGGGGAAGCCTGAGAGCACAAACCACCAGACTCAAGGACAACTTCTATCCCACTGTTATCAAACTCTTGAACAGACCTCTCATACACTAAAGGATGAACTGCTGATCTCCCAATCTACCTTGCAGTGGCCCTTGCACTTTACTTGTCTACCTGCACTGCATTTTCTCTGTAAATGCAACACTATATTCTGCACTTTGTACTGCCTCAATGTAATTATGCATGGCATGATCTGTCTGGATGGCAGGCAAACCAAAAGTTTTTCACTGTATCTTGGTATATGTGACAAAAATAAACCAATTCTAATTCTAATCACAGCAGGGCTCTGCCCGTGTTGATTGGAGTGATGGGAGTATGAGGTACATCACTGCTCCTGCAGAAGAGGCTAGTTCTCATGTGCCGTGCCTCTGCTCCTATAGAAGAGCAGATTGCTCAAGCAAGGCAGCTCTCTGCTCTTGCAGTGGATCGACTTTCTAGTGCCTGGCATCTCTCTGTTGGAGAACAGGTCACATGCAGTATCCCACAGCTCGTGGAGAACTGCAAGCTGCTCATGGGTAGCATCGTAGTGTCCACTGAGAGCAGCAACCTGCTCATCGATGGAGACAGGAGTGCAGTCAATAGCTGTCTGTGCATTGCTGGCAGAACACAACTGCCCAAGTTGTGGCTGGCTCTTCACCAGAATCTAGTCAGATGAAGACATTTCTTCATGAATATCGTGCCGGGGTGACTTCTCTGATGTAGCAGGGAGGACTAAACTGGAAAATGCAATAGAGCTCTGCTGCACCACTTGGAGACACCCTGTGGCAAAGGAGTTGAGAGTCAATAATGACATTACCTTCCACAGAGAAGAGTGCGCAGATATGAGATAAAGGCTGAAGGTCTTCCCATCAAATCTCATTTTTTTTACCAAAATAAACTTTATTCATAATAAACAAACAAACTATATGCAATAATAAAACAGTGCAAACCTTTACATTTGTGAACAGATCAATCATTAGTGTCATGTTTTGTAAAAAACCACAGCACCAATGCCACCCGTGTGGCTCCCTGGGGTGATATCCCAATCCCATATTTACAATCTTTAAGGGGCTTCCTTGCCTGACCCTGCCCCTCCCTCTCCAATGGCAGAAGAACCCTAAACTGTTGTCCTTCCCCACTGAGCCTTCGCATTGGCTGCACCCAGCGTCAGTGTGTCCCTGTGCCAGCCGGCAGCATTCCCCTACAGACATCTCGCAGTGCTGGGAGACCAACAAGTTTCGGGCAGACCAAAGGGCGTCTTTCACCGAGTTGATGACCTTCCAGCAGCAGTTGATGTCCGTCTCTGTGTGTGTCCCTGGAGACAGCCCGTAGATCAGTGAATCCTCTGTTACGCAGCTGCTGGGGATGAACCGTGACAAGGACCCTTGAATCTTTCGCCACACCCTCCTCGCAAACCCACAGTCCGCAAAGAGGTGGGCAACCGTCATGTCCCCAGCGCAGTCCTCCCAGGGGCAGCGCGTGCTGGGACTGATGTTCCGACCATGCAGGAAGGATCTGACTAGGAGGGCCCCTCTCACTGCCAGCCGAGCGAGGTCTTGGTGCTTGTTAGTGAGTTCTGGTGATGAGGCATTCTGCCAGATGGTCTGGACAGTCTGCTCAGGGAACCACCCCACAGTATCCATCGAGTCCTTCTCCTGCAGTGTCTGCAGGATGTTACGTGCTGACCACTGCCTGCTGGACTTGTGGTCAAAGGTGTGGGTCTGGAAGAACTTTTCCACGAAGGACAGATAGTGCGGCAAAGTCCAGCTGACTGGGGAGTTGCGCGGCAACGGGGCCAGGCCCATCCTTCGCAACAGCCGGGACAAGTATAACCTCGGTACGTAGTGACACTTGGTGCCCACGTACTTGGGTTCCACACACAGCCTGATGCAGCCACAGACGAAGGTGGTCATCAGTATGAGGACAACATTGGAGACACCTTTACCCCCATTGTCCAGGGACCTGTGCATGGTGACCCATTGGACCTGCTCCATCTTGGATCCCCAGAAGAACCGGAAGACGGCACGGGTGATTTCCAAGCCGCAGGAGCGTGGAACAGGCCACACCTGCGCCAAGTATAGCAGCCCTGAGAGCACCTCACACCTGATGACCCAGTTATCAATAGGAAGCGCCGTTCCCACAGTCCCAGTTTCTGCTTCGCCTTTCCAATCCGCTCCCGCCAATTTTTGATGCATGCCTCGGCCCCTCCGAACCAGATCCCCAGCACCTTCAGATAGTCAGTCCTGACGGCGAAGGGGACGTTGGATCGGTCGAAGAGCATGGCCTCACTCTTCGCGTGGTTAACTCTGGCCCCTGATGCCAACTCACACTGGTCGCAGATGCTGATCAATCTGCGAACTGACCTTGGGTCTGAGCAGAAGACAGCGACGTCGTCCATGTACAGGGAGGTTTTCACCTGGGTGCCCCCACTGCCTGGCAACGTCACCCCTCTGATGCTTTCGTCCTTCCTGATGGATTCGGCAAAGGGTTCTATACAGCATACAAACAAGACAGCGGAGAAAGGCCAGCCCTGCCTGATTCCTGACTTGATGGGGAAGCCTTCTTGTTCCCACCCATTGATTTGGACTGCACTACGGATGTCTGTGTAGAGCAGTTGGATCCAATTCCTGATCCCCTCCCCAGAGCTCATTTTGGAGATCAAGTCCAACATGTGCATGTGTGATATCCTGTCAAAGGCCTTCTCCTGGTCCAAGCTGACCAGGCAGGTGTTCACCCCTCTGTCCTGCACGTAGGTGATGGCATCCCTGAGCAGCACAAGGCTGTCAAAGATCTTCCTGCCAGGTACAGCACAGGTTTGGTCCAGGTGGATCACCTGTCCCAGAGCAGACGACCCTGTTGGCGATGGCCTTGGAGGAGCCTTATAATCCACATTCAACAGTGAGGTTGGTCTCCAATTTCTGATGTCCTCCATCTCCCCCTTCTGCTTGTAGATGAGGGTAATGGTGCCCTTCCTCATGGATTCTGACATGCTGCCAGCCCAAAGCATAGTGTTGTACACTTCCAGCAGGTCTGGGCCCATCCAGTCCCGCAAAGCCGAGTACAACTCAGCAGGTAAGCTGTCGCTTCCAGGAGTTTTGTTCGACTCAAAGGAACGGATGGAGCCAGTCAGCTCCTCCAGGGTCAGTGGTTGGTCCAGACTCTCCTGCTTGCTGTTATCTAAGACCTCCGTGATAGAGGACAGGAAGTTCTGGGAGGCTGTGCTGTCTGTGGCCTTCGTGTCATACAGACTGGCATAGAAGGAAGGATCTGCAGATGTCTGCCTGCAAGGAGGTTACTGAGCCATCCCCTTCCTTAAGGCTGTGGATCACAGAGCTCCCCTGTGCACCTTTTAGAAGAAGAAAAGTGAGCACGTCTCATCCTGCTCCACGGAGCAGACCCTGGATCGGAAGATAATCTTGGAGAATTCGGAAGCGTGGAGCTGGGCTTGCCGGCTCTTCGCCTCTGGGAGTTCCTCCCTCAAATCCACCCCCTTCGACTGCAGAAGGAGGAGTTGCTGCAAGTCTGTCTGGAGGTGGCAAGTTCTCTCTGACTCTGTCTTGCTTTCTGGACCCCCTTGCAGATGAAGAACCTCTTGATGTTCTCCTTTGTTGCTTCCCACCAGTGCACCGGGGAGTCAAAGAGGGGTTTCATGGTTCTCCAACCTGCGTAATCCCTCTTTAGTTCCTCAATGCTCTCTGAGGTCAGCAGCTTGACGTTCAACTTCCACGTCCCCCTGCCTGCCTTCTGGTCCTCCCGTAGGTGACAGGAGGCACAAAGGAGACGGTGGTCAGAGAAGAACACCAGCGTAACGTCAGTGGATCTGAGGTTGATTGGCTCCAACACGAAGAGGAAGTTGACCCGGGACCGGGCTGAGCCGTCCAATCTCGACCAGGTGTGTTGCGGCTGTGCTCCGCCTGCAGGGGTGCTGAAGGCGTCACGCAGCTTGGCATCTTTGACTGTTTCCATCAGGAGTCTGGAGGTGCTGTCCAGTCTGTCGTCGGCACTGCCGGATCGTCCAGCTGCATCGATGATGTAGTTGAAGTCACCAGCCAGAACAACCGGCCAGGACATCACCAGCGGCAGTGGGAGCTGCTGGAGGACGGCCAGCCGCTCGCTGTGCACGGGCGAGGCGTACATGTTAATTAACCAGAGCGGAGTGTTCCGGTACATCACATCTGCCATGAGGAGCTCTTTGACCTTGGTGATTGAAAAGTTGCCCCCCAACATCAGAATCCCCAGGCCGGAAGCGCGACAATCATTGCCCCCCAACCACACTGACAGTCCATGGGTCCACCATTGCAACCACCCCTGATAGTTGTGGAGGTGTGGCAGCCCGCACTCTTGCAAGGAAGTCACATCTGCCTTGACCTTGGCGAGGAACTGCAAGGCGTTAACACATCGCACAGTGCGCTTTGCACTGCGCACGTTTAGAGATGCCAGTTTTATCTCCATGGCTCTTCTGGAGTTCAGTTCCAGTTACACAGTCCACTTTCATTTGTCCTGGGCCCTCATGCCCACAGCTTTGGTAAAATGCATCACCGATTCCAGGCTCAGGTACTGGGAGTGATCTCCCCCGGGGTATGGGGCCCCTTGTGGCGAGGCTGGTGGTGTTGCTGGTGGGGGATCCGTCTGTGCCCCTGTTCCTTTCACTGGTGGTCCAGTTTCTTTCCTCTCCCAGTGCTGGGTTGCATCAGATGCGGTGCTGCTCCCGGTTTCCCGGAGCTGGGGGGAGGGGGGTGCGACGGCCTCTGCGCTGCTCCCAGTCTCCCGGAGCTGGGAGGTGACAACCTCTGCGCTGCTCCCGGTCACCCGGAGCTGGGGGTCGGCTGGCAGGGTTCTTTCCTCGCTTGTTCCTTTCTGTCGGTTCTCTTCCATGTTCTCTCCTCCATTTTGCCGCTTCCTCTGCCTCCGTCGTCAGCTTCTGCTGTTGCTCTCATCCTCTGACGAGGAGAGGTTGCTGGTGTCCATCTGTTGCATTATTCTTTTCTTTCCAGTACCCTTGTTCTCTGTGGCCCGTTGTCTCTTGAGTGGTGTCTTCTGCGCCTTCTTCCTCTTCACCACCTGCCATTCCCTTTCCTGTCCCTCCCCCACTCCCCCTTCCGTTGACTCCTCCTCTTGGTGAGGGGGCTGGGAGTTCATGGCTGGGGGTTGGGAGCTCGAGGCGGTCAGGCTGTCCTCACCCCTCCTGGTCTGAGTCTCATCTGGGGCCACTGTGCTGGTGGGGGGTGCGTCGGTGTTCCTCGGGGTGTTGTTGGTGCTGACACCCCCTCTTATTGCCTGTGCATAGGTACAGGCCCATTTTGGGCAGGCCTTGTAGAGGTGGCCTGCTTCCCCGCACAGGTTGCAACATTTGCTTTCCTGACAGTCCTTTGTCTGGTGACCTTCCTGCTTGCGGTTCTTGCAGACGACTGCGCTGCACTGGGACGCCACATGTCCGGGTTTGCTGCAGTTGTGACACACCCTGGGTTGTCCTGTGTGCACCATGTATCCACGGTTCCCTCCGATGGTAAACACTGAGGGGGGGTGGAAGATGGATCCATTTGCGTTGACTCTCAACTTGACCTTCACCTGGCGCTTGCTGGTCCAGATCCCGAACAGGTCCTTGATGTCAACGCAGCTTCCCATTCCCTCAACATAACGAGCCAGGAAGGTGAGGACGTCCACTACGGGCACATGTGGGTTAAACACGTGCACCGTTATCGCACGTGCCTTCTGGGTGGGGAGGGTGAAGAGTGGCTGCGCCTTCAGCAGTGACAGAGGAGTTTCATTCCCCTTCTCCCGAAAGTCCTGCAGCAGCTTCTGCCATCCCGTCGGGTGCTTGAAGGCAATGTCGAAGTATCCGTTACCCGTGAAGTCCTGGAGGCAGTAGATGTCCTTCACCTCGAATTTGCAAGTATCCAGCAAGACCTTCCTGATGAAGAGTTCTCACGTGAAAGGGTTCCCTTCACTGAGATCCCTCACCGTCAGTCGGACCGTATTGCGGATCCCTCCTCCCAAGGTGCTCGTCGCTGCGGTCGTTTGCTGAACAGAGGAGTTGGACTGGTTTCCCAGTCAGCATTAGGATTCACCTGTGTCAACAGGTTAAGCTCTCATCAGGCAGCTGCTTGATCACGAAGAGTCCGATGTCTTTTCTTCAATGTCGGTGTCTGTAGAGATCCACCACGAAGCCGTCCCCACAGATACTACACTTGATCTTAGCCAAAAGGCTGAGAAGCAATTAAATCTCATCTTTTTTTATTCCAAAATAAACTTTATTCATAATAAAAGACAAGCTATATACAATTATAAAACAGTGCAAGCCTTTACATTCTTGTACAGATCACTCATTAGTGTTACTTTTTTATATAAAAAACAGCACCAATGCCACACGTGTGGCTCCCTGGGGGCTACCTAGTCCCATATTTACAATACTTAGGGGTTTTCTTGCCTGACCCCACCCCTCCCTCTCCAGTGGCAGTAGAACACTAAACTGTAGTTCTTACCCACCGAGCCTTTGCATTGGCTGCACCCAGCTTCAGTGCGTCCCTCAGCACGTACTCCTGTAGCCTGGAATGTGCCATTTGGCAGCATTCCCCTACGGACATCTCGCAGTGCTGGAAGACCAACAAGTTTTTTTTTATTCCAAAATAATCTTTATTCATAATAAAAGACAAACTATATACAATTATAAAACAGTTCAAGCCTTTACATTCTTGTACAGATCATTCATTAGTGTTAACTTTTTATATAAAAAACAGCACTGATGACACATGTGTGGCTCCCTGGGGGCTACACAGTCCCGTATTTACAATATTTAGGGGCTTTCTTGCCTGACCCTGTCCCTCCCTATCCAGTGGCAGAAGAACCCTAAATTCTGGTCCTTCACCAACAAGTTTACTTCAGCCTAGGAAAACCTGGGCCTGTGAATACATTGCTCATCAGGAAGGTGTAGGTAGGGGGTAATGTCTCTGAAGACTCTGTAGGAATAGGCTGTCTGCTGACGGGCATGCCTTGCCTCTGGCTCTGAAATCCTCAACTCACTTTAGAACCATAGAACCATAGAACAATACAGCACAATACAGGCCCTTCGGCCCACCATGTTGTGCCGATCTTCAAACCACACCTAAGACTATCTAACCCCTTCCTCCCACATATCTCCCATCTTAAATTCCTCCATATGCTTATCGAACAATCTCTTGAACTTGACCAACATATCAGCCTCCACCACCACCACCCCAGGCAATGCATTCCATGCACCAACCACTCTCAGGGTGAAAAACCTCCCTCTGACATCTCCCTTGAACTTCCTACCCATTACCTTAAAGCCATACCCTCGTGTATTGAGCATTGGTGCCCTGGGAAAGAGGTGCTGGCTGTCCACTCTATCTATTCCTCTTAATATTTTGTATACCTCTATCATGTCTCCCCTCATCCTCCTTCTCTCCAATGAGTAAAGCTCTAGCTCCTTTAGTCTCGCCTCATAATCCATACTCTCTAATCCAGGCAGCATCCTGGTAAATCTCCTCTACACCCTCTCCAATGCCTCCACATCCTTCCTATAATGAGGCAACCAGAACTGGATACAGTACTCCAAGTGTGGTCTAACCAGAGTTTTGTAAAGCTGCATCATTACTTCGTGGCTCTTAAACTCGATCCCACGACTTATGAATGCTAACATCCCATAAGCTTTCTTAACTACCCTATCCACCTGTGAGGCAACTGTCAGTGATCTGTGGATATGAACCCCCAGATCCCTCAGCTCCTCCACACTGCCATTTACCTTGTACTCCCCCTTGGAGTTTGTCTTTCCAAAGTGTACCACCTCACATTTCTCCAGATTGAACTCCATCTGCCACTTGTCAGCTCAGTTCTGCATCCTATCAATATCCCTCTGTAAACTTCAACAGCTCTCCACACTATCCACAACATCACTGATCTTTGTGTCATCTGCCAACTTGCTAACCCACCCTTCCACCCCCTCATCTAAGTCATTAATAAATATCACAAAAAGTAGAGGTCCCAGAACCGATCCCTGTGGGACACCACTAGTCACAGCCCTCCAATCTGAATGCACTCCCCTCCACCACAACCTTCTGCTTTCTACAGGCAAGCCAATTCTGAATCCACAAGGCCAAGCATCCCTGGATCCCTTGGCCTCTGACCTTCTGAAGAAGCCTACCATGTGGAACCTTGTCAGACGCCTTACTAAAATCCATGTAGACCACATCTACTGCACTACCCTCGTCAATCTGCCTAGTCACCTCCTCAAAGAACCCTATCAGGCTTGTGAGGCAAGATCTTCCCTTCACAAAGCCATGCTGGCTGTCCCTAATCAGTCCATGATTCTGTAAATGCTCATAGATCCTATCTCTTAGAATCCTTTCTAACAGCTTATCTAAGGCTCACTGGTCTGTAATTCCTTGGACTATCCCTACTACCTTTTTTGAATAAGGGGACAACATTCGCCATCCTCCAATCCTCCGGTACCACCCCCGTGGACAACGAGGACTCAAAGATTAAGTGGGCTTTGAGTGGGCAGCACAGTGGGGCAGCTGAAAGAGCTGCTGCCACACAGCTCCCGTGACCTAGGTTCAATCTACCAAATGGGATTAATGCAGAATTAGTGTAAATGGCTGATAGATGCTTGGTGCTCACTGAATGGGAGGGAGGCCTGCTTCCATGCTGTCTGACTCAGTGACTCTCCTCTGGATTAAGTCAAAGTTCGACTGCATAGCACACAGAAAAGCAAATGTTACACGATTGAATTTCTAGGCTTTACTGTGTTCTTAAAAGGGAAATGTAACAAGATAGCATGATAATAACGTAACATAAGTAGCACAACAGCACCACAGACAAGCGAGATTTTCATTGTACCTGTACCTCACTGTACTTGTGAGTATGACAATAAAATTGACTTGACTTGAAAGATCATGTGACATGATTTGAAGAACAGCAGGGAATTCTACCTGGTATCTTGATTCATGCTGTCCCCTCAACTGAAATCACCAAAGTAAATTGTTCTTCACCTAAGTGTTGTTTGCGTCACCTGGTTGTGCACATATTGGCTGCAAACTTTCCACATTTTACTATCTAGCAAAAGAACAAAATTAGTTGTAAAGCACTCTGAGTGTAGCTTGCTTCTCTCACCATATAATAGGTTTTCACAGCTTCTTCAGAATTAGTTGCTGTGGGCAATGTTTTGAATCACTTTGCTCTCTGTGGTAGTAACTATGCTGGGGTGGAGCTTAAACTCTCGAAATGATGGGCGAGTCACTGTTGGCAATTTTTTTTTAATTACAGGTTGCAATTAAAAATTTAGAGTTTGAAAAGCATGCAAAATGTTTGACATGACTGTCACAAACCTTGGGCATCCCAGTACTCCAGAAATGTCTAATGCCTCAGGTCAGAACAGAATGATTCATGAGGTGTTGACAAGCATGACTTTAGGTCCCACACCCTCCTGATATAACCCTCTTGATTTTGTGATCAGGCACCCTTAGCAGGCAGTGACATTCACTGGGAGAATGGGCCAAGGCCTTCAGCCAGGTTCTTCTGTCTATTAATCTTGAACAGCAGCCCACAGGCTCGCAACATGAGAGGGTAGCACCTTACTGAGATTGCTCAATACAGCAATCAGTCTGAGCTTTCTGAAAGATCATAAGCAGATACACTGATCAAGAGTGACTGATGAGTGTTAATTTCAGTCATAACATACTTGAATGAAGGGTTTTTAAACTAGAATTCTGGGGATTTAATCGCAGCTTCCAGCTGTTCTCCAAACACACAAATTGTGCATTCTGATTTAAGATTGTCTTTTGTAAATCTTAATTGTTTAGAGTCATTCACGTCTCAGTATCTTCTCTCATTCATCCTCTAAGATACTGGAGCATAGCCATTATATTAAACTAACAATAAAAAAGGTATATTGTTTGTAAAAGAACTTACATTGTGCAAAGCAACATTTCTTAGCTTTGTCTATTTAGACTTTCAGCCATTGTAATCTTGGACACTGAAACATTGTAACCACAGATAGGAAGTAGTTAGTCACATGCTACAACCAATATTTCATACATTACCTCCCCCACATAATGAATGTTTTAAAAAAAATCACATCTGCAGATCTGGTATTTTTATGCATTGCCCCTGATCTCCCTGTTCATCTCCAGCTGGTAGGTACTTTCTTTCACTCTACAAAGGCAACCATTCACTCCAGATGTGAAGACAATGTGTTTGATGATGTTGTAAATTATGAAAAACTACCCTTTCAACTGTAGATCAGATCACCTTCAATGTGACCTCTTATGTGTGTTACAGACTCGGTGAATGTCCCTTTAAGGTAGAGTTAGTTGTGTGTGTGTGTGTGTGTGTGTGTGTGTGTGTGTGTGTGTGTGTGTGTGTGTGTGTGTGTGTGTGTGTGTGTGTGTGTGGCGTGCTTACGTCAACCAAAGTTAAAGGATGTAATGACGTTGTTGAAGAAGTCAGTCGAAGTCAGTGAGAGATAGAGAGAGAGAGAGAGAGCGAGAGAGACACCAGCCTGCTAGTTTCTCTATCGATGGATGAGAAACAATAACTGTGTCTGTTACTACAATCCACGTATGGAAATTGGGAGTAATCCAGTGGAGTTCACTTTGTTGCTGACCTGTAGAGGGAAACAGGTATTTGTGTGGATGGCCACGATTCGGATGCTTTTCAGGGTGAAGAAGTCACTACTGAGTAAACACTGAGGTGTTGTTTGGGTTCCATCGTGGAACAGTTGGATTTCGTAATTACTCTCTATGTTCTCCCTACATCTACGTTTTATCTTCAGACAATGGTGGTTGTTGAAGAAGCCCTTGCTCATGTTTCACCTTATGGCTTGCTGAACTGAACTTTAAGAACCATTCCTGGACTTGGAGTTTGGGACTTTGCCACACACACACACACACACACACACACACACACACACACACACACACACACGAGTTTAGTTTTGGGGTTAACATTCTAGGTTTAACATTTTTACTTCTAACATTCTAACATTTTTTACTTTTATTTTTCTTATTATCATAAGTAGTGATTAATAAAATAGTTTTTAACACTGAATCAAGACTCAGTGTGTTTCTCTTGTTGCTGGTTCGTAAAATGTGGGGGTAGGGTCGAAGACCAGGCTCAGACTCACGCTGTGCCCCTCTCCACCCTGTCTGAATCACTCTCTGGCACGGCATGGTCTCACCTTGTCTGGTATCCTCCTCAACCTCCCACATTATTGGCTGAAAGACTGGAACATGTCCCACCACATTGATTGTCTCAAGCTCTGTATCCTCGGCTTGTGCCTTTGAGGAAGGTTCAGCTAAACATCTTCTGTGTGCAAGTCTTTACCCAGTATTTAATCTTTATGTTGTATGCCTGTGTCCTCACAATCATTCTTTCAACATCTTTATAGAAGGACTTAACAGCAATGATCCCAATTGGCTTCCCATAAGAACATTGGTGAATCTTCTCCAGTCCAAGGAACACAACAAGTAGCTCATCCTCAGTTTGTGCCTAACAAATCTATCGCCACATCTGTCAGAAGTTTCCAAACACTATCAGCCAAACCTCTTGCTAAATCCTTTCTCCAAGGCTTTTCCTGAAGTGTCTGCTTGTGGTGTCAACCCTTCAGATCAGTACATTATCATTGACTCCTTGATTTGATCATGACCATTCAATTGTTGCCCCACATTCATCTTGGTCAGCTCTCTGAATTGCTCACTTATCTCACTCAGATGAGGCAGGAACTTGCTGAGATAATTGATGAATTCCAGGAAATGTTGTTCTTGCAACGATTGTCATGGTCTGTATCTCTTATTGCCTTGACCTTGGTTATAACTGGCTTCAGACCATCTCCTGAACCTTTTTATATCAAATATATAAAAGTTGGCACATCTGCTGACCCCAATACATCACACACCAGATGCCACCATGAAGGAGACTTTCATGTTAAACTTCAATTTTTACACATTCAACTTCAGTCTCTTCGATCTGCATCTGCTTATCAGGGCTCTCAGCTTTTGGTTATGATTTAACTCCACCTCTTCCACTGTTTCTCCTTCTCCAAAGGTCAATGTGTCAACTATTACGGTCTTACCCCACTGATACCCACAAGTGCAACACTCAGTCTGCACTGAAATTCCTCTGGTGCTGTTGTAATTCCAAATTACATTCTGCTCCAAGGCTGTGTTGAAGCAGGTTAAGTACAAATTCTCTTCATTATAAGCGTTTCACTGTAATATTTTCTCATTATTTGCTCTAAGGTATTGGAGCATGGCAGGTCATTTAATCTAACAAACAAAAGAACTGTTTTTAAAAGAACTTACAGTGAGCAAAGCAGCATTTCTTTCAGTGGCTTTGTCCGCACATTTAGGCAATTCACCAGAATCTTCTTCACTGAAACAATGTTGAGAACCTACAGGAAGCATTTGATCATGTGGAAGTTTTGGTAGTGGTACCAATGTTACAGATATTACAGTCAGTCCTTAAAATACCAAAAAGGCATACCAAGAGCCATATGTAATGCCCCAGGGAGTTTTGATTCAAAGTAATGTTCCAGTGCAAGGCAAGCAAACAGAGTAATTGATAAGGACACAAGAGACTGCAAATGATGGAATCTGGAGCAACATACAAAGCTCTGGAGGAACTCAGCAGGTTCGGCAACATTTATGGAGGGAAATGGACAGTCGATGTTTTGGGTCAAGACCCTCATCTGGACTGAAGGATAGAGGAGAAATAACCAGTATAAAAAGGTGGAAGGAAGGTTTGGAGCAAGGGCTAGCAGGCGATAGGTGGATCCAGATGAGGTGTTGGGGGGGGGGGGGTGGGGGGAGGGGGGAAGGGGGTGGGGGGTGTTATAGGCAGGTGGGGAGGGGAGAGTGGGAATGGTGCCAGAACCTGGGATGTGATGTGGAAGTGACAAGGGGCTGAAGATGATGGAATTTGACAGGAGAGGAAGGAGGAGCATGGAATAAAGGAAGGAAGGAAGGTGGGGAGGGCAGAAGGGAGTAGAGGGAGAGTGGAGCCAGTGGGAGGAGTGTGTGGGTGACAGGCAGATGGACTGGGTGGAGGAGGGGAAGAGAGAAAAGGGACAGAGGGGGAGACTAATGGATAACTGACCTTGGACTCTTTCCTTCCAGTTATGAATCTCACTCATTATAAAGATAGCTCCAACCCCTGTCCCCTCTCAAATCACAGCGTATGGACCTCCTCTCTCCCTGGTGCACTACTTTTGACTAGTTGTGAACTTTGCTGCCCTTCTCTCTACACATCCAACACCCTTTCTCTGGGTCCCCATTAATAGCTTGACCCCGGTCCCAGTAAAGAAATTAGGCTTTCTAGAGAAATTCACATCAATCAGTCACATTTTGTGATTTGACCATTTTTGATTGGCAGAGGGTAACTATTGGCCTTGATTCAATTGTGGGAGGGCATGTGACTTCATAAGTTTAGTCATGAAAATAAAGTGCACCTGCCAGCAGTTTCCTACCTACTAGAAATTGTAGTATGTCACATTGTCATTAGGTGCTATATGGCATGAGATATGGCTATTACTTTGACCAGATTTATATAGTCTTTGGCACATTGCAGAGCAAGAGAAGGAAGATCTTGCATCTAGAACCAGGTCTAGGTCCAGAGGATTTAGCAGGAGAGAGCTGAGCCAGCAGGCAGAGGCTTGAAAGGGGCCTGGGATAGAAGGTCAAATGGGAGCACCAGCTGAGGCCTGGGGATGCGAGGTAGTACTTAATGGTACTTCTTTGGGCATGCGAAGGGTCAGAAACATAGTAGCAGGAAGCGTTCCTGCTGGATAGAACTGGAGCAATGGGACTGAACTTATTACAATTCCTGCACCGTTGCACTGCAAGTATCTAACACCAAGCGCTATTGGGACAACTTGGACTAATTTCCAAGGTGGCAGTCCAATAGGAGCATGGAGAAAAGTGTCCTTTTGATGTAGGTTTAACTCAGTTATTGTAAAAGATAACCAAGTGTGACACAGCTGGGAAAAGCCCAGTCAAATTTTCGGAGTGGTGCGAATTTCCGGAAAGGGTCGTTAACACACAGCACTGAAATAAATAGAGCCATGTGATCATAGTTCTATACGTCCAGATAAATACTTTGTTGAAATTGACTAGGATTTAAGGTGTCCTTCTAATTCAGAAATGGATTTTATTATCCCAACATTTGCCTTCTTTATTTAGTCCTTCCTTCCAACAATCTCTATTCCATACAGATTAACACAGCAGCACAAACAGAGTTCTCTATCCAGTGGGGGATTAGTGCAGCTATTTATTCGAGAATGAATTTCAAGGCCACCTTGTCTACACTCAAATGAAAGAGCCAAAAGTCAGTGGCAGCTGCAACAAACCTCCACCACACAACACAACTTGCCTGAAATAGCTGCCCATTCCCAAGTCCCAGGGAGATTAGCCTAAGGAAATATCACCGACGGGTCAGTTAAGGCTAATAATAGTAAATTAAAACATCTCCAATAAATATTCTGTGGGGAAAACTGGCAAATAATGACGGAAAACTAAAATACCAAGTGTTAATGTCTTAGTAAACTGATCCCACAGCAGTTGCGGAAAACAGCCAAATTTGCCCTTAGGCTCCTTGGGCTGGGCGAGGGGGTCACTGGTTAACATTCGCAAGATTTCCTGTTCCTAATTGCCATATTAGGATACCTTGCTAGAGTTAAATAAATAGGATTCTGTGTAATAATAAGATTGAGCTTGGGTCTGCTTATTCACATGGTTGAATAGTTGTCTGTGAATGAAGAGAGGGCACTTAGACAAGGCCTATGTCACTCACTTCAGATGGCAATGCACTCATAAGAGGAACTAAACTGGACAACATTTTTTTAATAATTGAAGGCTTAACTTAATATGCATTGTACTGTTTGTGGGCAGTTTCAGATCAGGAACATGATTGTGATGTTTGACTCTTAAGTTGGGCTGTCTCTTTAAGGCCACAATGCTAAATCAGCAATTCCAGGTGACTGTAGCTAATTATAGACCAGTGAGATCAATTATAGGGAGTGGTAACTGCTTATAAATTTCAGGATTCAGGTCAATGACTGGCTTTCATTCCCTTCAAGTTTATTTTGCATCTGTAACAGATGGTGGCATCTGGTGTGTGATGCATTGGGGTTGGCAGATGTGCCAACTTTATATGCTTGTAAATAGAAGGGATCAGGGTATAGCTCACACCTGTTGCAATAAATGATCAAGATTCTTCAATCATGCTGTCAACAGACTCGGCCCAAAGTGACCTATGTTGCCTCATGGATGTGAATTCCCAACTCGAACTCTTTGTAACTAGAAGATATTTTATTGATTTATTAATTGCACTTCAGAGGCGTTGAATGGTTGAAAAGTAAAAGGGAAAAGTTTAAAGCACCATGGTGAAAAATTGAACAGATATGTATTCCAATGCTTTGTTAAATTCTACAAATTAGAATGATCTGGTGGCTGCAATACCTTTAATCCTTGTATGACTTTTTAAAAGGAAACTGAGATTTGGGATTATTTCACTTTGAAGTCATTAATTGAAAGTTGATAGTAATTTAGCCTGATTGCATTTCACTTATTATGGCCTGTGTCTGTGTGAACACAAGACAATGCTTTTCCTTCCATAATATGGTGGATAGGGCACTTCTTGATGGAAATGTGCTCATGCTTCCATATTGGGATATGTGAAACTGATGGCATCTGTGGAAAAGAAACAGTTAATATTTTGAGTCAGTGACCTTTCATCAGAAAGCTCTGGACTTAAAAGGAGAGAAAAGGGTGTGGGTAAGACTGTGGGTCTGGACCAATAGGAAAAAATGTAAAGATATTTGGCTCAAGTCCACAGTATACCCTTTTTTGGAATTAATACGCTGTGATTGGTACATGAAACCCATGGATCAAGGACTTGCAAAACTCATTGTAGGCTAGAAACCTACATTCACAGTTGAATGGCATTGAGGGAGTCCCAGCAGAGAGTTAGGGTGGGTACAAATGTTGCCACATCTACTCCATCCAGCAAGACAGTGCAAGTGACAGTAAATGTATGAAAGAAAGATTTTGTCACCGTAGTTACCTGATACACCTTGTAATGATCACTCCATTTTCTTCCGTGTCCCACAATGGATTGAAAAGGAAATCCTCAGTCCCATTCGTCAACTCTCCCTCAACCTTTGAATAAACCTAGCATACAAGGTGGTGTTGAAATGAAAGTATCATCAATAACAAAGGCCATTGACAGATAATGGGAACATCCTTTGCAAATACTCCAGAAACCCAAACCCAGGAAATAGTCGTGGCCAGTTTTAATTCGCTTGCAGCACAGAAAACCACTGGGGGAAGATTAAACAAGGGGCAGGTACCCTATGAAAGCAAATGCTCCAGCAGCAGGATTCATGGAAAGGTAGAGCAAGAGATGGGTGAGGTTTCTGTCAGTGCCACACATCCCCATACAAATTACTGTTTGCAGGAGAATTATCTGCCATAAGCCAAAATTGACATGAACAAGTTATTTTCTTGGTGTGAGTGAGGTCCTTTAGCATTAGGCACAGGTAAGGGGAGTAGAATTTCCACATCCCTGTTCACTAAACATCTGCAGCACCCTAGAACACTATCAGCTCCCATTTAGGAATGGGCACTTGTGTAATGGACACACAACATCAGGCGAAAACTTTTGATGTGCTGCACATGCAAAAGTAAGTAAAATAATGTTATTTGGACTAACTCTCATGGATATTCTTTGTTTCCTGAATAGAAGTGTCATCTGTAAAGTCAATGGAACATCTGCTGACCTTCAGCAAACACTAAACAGGTGAAGTCACTAGTAATTCCCTGAATACAAGTCTGTCCAATAATGATCAATTTTAGTCTTTCTTAGAAGAACCAGCACCTAGTGTACAGTGGCCAATCTGGTGTTGATGACAACACTTTCCATTATCTCACTACAATTTCATTGCTTTTAATTAACCATAACCAAATCCACAATGTCACTTCTGTCTATTGTATGGTCCGAGAATATAACAGATCATCTTTGAGGAATATTGAGCTGTATAGGATATTGGTGAGGCTGCACCTGGAATATTGTGTGCAGTTCTGATCGCCATGCTATAGGAAGGATGTAATTAAGCTAGAGGCTGCAGAAAAGAGTCACAAGGATTTTGGTTGAATTCGAGGACTTGAGTTATGAGGAGAGACTGGATAGGCTGGGACTGTTTTCCCTGGAGCAAAAGAGGCTGAGGGGTGACCTTATAGAAGTTTATAAAATCATGTGGGGCATAGATAAGGTCATAGTCTTTCTCCCAGAGTAGGAAGTCTAAAACTAGAGGGAATAGGTTTAAGGTGAGGGGGAAGGGTTTAAGGGAAACATGAGGAGAAAGTTTTTTTGCACAGAAGGTAGCGGAGAGCTGCCAGAGGAAGTAGTAGAGACAGGTACAATTACAAAGTTTAAAAGACATTTGGACAGTTTCATGGATAGGAAAGGTTTAGAGGGATATGTGCCAAATAGACGCAACTGGGACTAGCTCAAGAAGGCATCTTCGTCAGCATGGATGAATTGAGCCAAGGGATCTGTTTCCGTGCTGTATAACTCTGTGACTCTATATTGTAAAGATCCCTCTAACTGGCCCAAGCTTCAGAAGCATTACTTCTGTAAGCCATTTGTCTCCTCAGTGTGGAAGTTGGATTTGACATATTGGTTATAGAGCTATAGAGTCGTACATCATTGAAACAGGCCCTTTGAGCTAACACGTCCATGCCAACCTTTTTGCCCATCTACACTACTCCCACTTGCCTGCATTTGATCCATATTATTTTATGCCTTGCCTATTTAAGTGTTTATCTAAATGCCTATTAAACATAGTAATTATATCAGATTCCTCCACCTCTTCTGGCAGTGTGTTCCGGATATCAACCACTCTCCATGTAAAAGAACTTACCCCTCGGATCCCCTTTAAAACTCCTTCCTCTTACCTTAATCCTATGCCTTCTTGTTTTTGATACCTCTACCATGGGAGAAAGATAGTGACGATCTACCCTCTCGCTTTCCTTTTGCTGAGAATAAAAAGAGATTGTGTAGGGGCATCACTACCAATGGGAGCATTGAATAGTCCTGCATCTCCAAGAAACCTGCAATTTTCACAAAGAGTTATGTTGATTTGACTGTCCATTGAAAAAGCATCACAATGAGACCTTGATGTGCGTACTATTTCCCTGATAATGTCTCTATATGGTTATCATTTTGATGACCTAACAGCCATACATACAATACCTACCAATTGTAAATCCACAATAAATAGCTGCGCTTGCAGACCTCACATGATTTCTTAACCAGTTCTGATCTCTTTTGCATAAAAGATTATGTCATAAGTACTATCACATCAGGAAATTTATGGTAAGATAATTGACTAATGATGCTGATTTTCTTTGCAGAACTGCTGGCTCAGAACCAGTCATAGTAAATGAATGCTAATGACCTGAACATCCATTTCTAAATATGGATATAATATTGCAGATAACTAAGACAGCTTGGCAGAATTATTTCAGCAATTGAGTTGAAATCTATGAAGAGTAGCACTAATATGGAGTCACAGAGATTTTTCTCTTCTTAGCACGGTCTCAGGTCAAGTCGCCTTGTTGAGAGAATGGATTTGTAACTGTAAATGATAGTTTTTTTTCAGCAAGTTAGGAAGAAATACTGAAGTGAGAAGATGGGGTTGAAGTGTGCTCTAAGAATGCTAAGAGCTGAGATTAAATTGTTGCCAGTTTCTTAAGCCGTTGGCTGGAGAGTTTGCTTTCTATTGATGCAATATTTGACAGCCCTGTAAAGATCGGCAATGTCCCATCTTAGGCAATACTCAGTGTGAATGAAAACCAAGGCCAAGACTACAGTCGGGACTCTCAGATAGTGAATGAGTGGACTATCTCTGAGCTTACTTGCATTTTTATGTTAGTCAGAACTACAGATACTTAGCAGATGGGTATTGAAAAATGTGGAGAATGGCTTACATTTACTCTAAATCATAATACTATTGCATGAGGGAAATGAATAATAACTAGCTTAGTTTGGGGAAATTGAGTATGGCACTAGATATTCTTTAATGGAAAACAGAGCATTGTGTATAAATAAATACTTTTTAAATTAGAAATCATAAGGCCTATTTTCTTCAAACTTCTCCCATCCTGAGAGTCTCTGATGGCACCACAAGTGTCTTTCCAATGGTTTTATTTCATTTATATTCCTGAATTAAGATCATCCACACAGCTGGGACTGCCTCTTGGCAGAAAGCTGTGTCAGCAGTTAGGGAACAACTGCTGCCAGCTTCCAGACCCACTGGTAGAAAATGCAGAGCAGGCAGAAGAACTCCAGTCCCATAGGTCATTCTGCTGGCCCTGCTAAAGGAAGCTATTTATGTTTCCCCTAACTGCAGAATTTTGCAATCAATCCCTTCTCAGATCTTCCAATTCGATGAGGCTTCATGTAAACAGAAAACACCTCAGCTCTAGAGTCACTTCCAGGAAACTGTGCACGAAGCTTTGATCACATCATTCCTGTCTTACTGTCATATACTAACAGTTCCGGTACCTCTTCCAGTGTGAGTTGTCCTTATCTTTAGGGAAAGCACGTGGCAAGTGCTAAATGAGTTGGAAACCTTCTGTGGCTACACTCCAAGCCTTTTGTCAGTCTTGCTGAATTTGCTGGTAGAATGGCCTTCACTTGCTGTGACCTTGCTTGCTTGTCTTGCTTTCATTTCTCTAAGGAAGGATATGCTTTGATAGTCTGTTTCTTGCATGACATGACATGCTACTGTTGTATAAATGCCATGGCAATAAATAGAGTGTGGAAGTCAATACAAACCATGCACCAGGTCCCAAAATGTAACTGGAGTGTTGAAGTGTGACTGCGGACACTCAGCACTCACTTAATTCTGAGGCTACAATAACCTTCACTGAGCCGAGCTGAGGCTGATTTCAAGGCATGACATATATCGATTTATATATTATCAATATATTATTACCAAGAGATGCCTGCAAATTTATAAATCATTCTCATGCAGTCCTTTCATTTTCTTAACTTATGGCCATTCATTGGGCTGGGCTGTGGGGGCATTGTTAGCCATTGTCTGGCAGTGCAGTCACTCACCAGCACGCTGGGTGAATAAGATGGCATTCACAGTGCGGCCATTTCACCTGCCTGATGCTCAGTATCTCATTTTTGCATTTGTACATTATGTGATCTGGCTCCCCTGCTTGATACCTACCTCACTTCCACAGGCAGTCCTATTTTCCTACTTTTGCTTTCTTTTGACTCCATGTTTCTCAGAGGGAATTTTAATCTTCCCTGCATGACGTTAATTAATTAGTCTTTCACATCCCAAAAACACACTGGTAGGTTAACTGGCTAAATTACCCCTGGCAAAAGAAACAAAGGCGCATTGGTAGATATGTGGAAGAAGGAATAAGTTGCAAAATAAGGAAATAAGGAAAATAAGGAAGAGGAATGGGACCAATGGGATTGTGAGTTGACATGGATCTGATGGGTCGAATGGCCTTGTTCTGTTTCATGATAAGTAAGTACGTAATTAATCATGCAGGGTATATTAGGCCAAAGTTAGCAGAACAACTCATAGCTGAATCCTAGGACTCGTGAGGGCGACATGGTAGCATAGCAGTTAGTGTAACGCTATTACAGTGCCAGAGACCCGGGTTCAATTCCAGCCACTGTCTGTAAGGAGTTTGTACGTTCTCCCTGTGTCTGCATGGGTTTCCTCCGGGTGCTCCAGTTTTCTCCCACATTCCAAAGACATACGGGTTACGAAGTTGTGGGCATGCTCTGCTGGTGCCGGAAATGTGGCGACACTTGCTGGCTGCCGCCAGAACATTTTACGCAAAAAAGATGCATTCCACTGTGTGTTTTCATGTACATGTGACTTATATCTTATATCTTACTTGTCCTTAGTTACAGTTGAATTATCTGGCACACAGACATCTTAAGATTCATTGGTCCTTAAGTTGATCTACTTTATATTTATGCCCTACTGTATATAGCAACACATTGGCAGTTGAATTATCAGCTCTGCTGTTACAGCTTCCCACTTTTTCTCTTATTAAAGTTAACCATTCCCCTACTGTACATTCAGACACATTGCTTCAAATGTAGTGCATCTGCTTAGCATGTTCATTAATAAATCCTTACCTTCATTTGCCTAGTACACTTCATAGATTCATTCATTCTTTTATCTCCTTACTATTGCATTTCAAGTAGAGGAACCTTTTCTCCTGAGGTTCTTACATACATCAACGAAACAGAGTTAGTGAATTACTTATTCAACAAATTAATATTTAATCTAAGTATCTTAAACCATCCTGAAATTAATCAAACTTCCCACTATCGAATCAATCTTTATCCCTCTATTTTGGTTTGTCAGCTGTTTGTTTCTTCCAGTGGTCATCTTGTGAAGCCATTAAATCTGATCCTCTTGATGCCAATTAATTCAGATTCTCTTTCTCATCACATTCTCTGGCATCAGTCATTGACCTATAAATTAACTCTTGCCTAATTTTAAATATTTCCATATTAAATACCTATTGTCTTTTATAAAAGCTTAAAATGAATGTTAATCAGACTGTCACCCACCAATGTGTCTAGCGTGATGGAATACGCACAATTATTTGCTGCTCCATGACTTGGAGCAAATGTGGGTTTAGAAATTAAATTATTAAACAAATAATTTGACACTAGACTATAAATAAATTACTATTTTTTATAGTTTGTTTCATTCACTGGATGACAACTTGGTGGGAGTGTTTTATCTGTCTTCACAACAAAATTGCAGCTTTGGGTTTACATTGTGGCAAGTAATAAAGTTCAATCATACTTGTGTATGGAGGACTGTGAGATGTGTATTAGATGTGGAAATGTACAGAACTTGAGGCATATTACAATATGGGAACATATCAGGAATTGGTAGTGAGGAAGATTTTTATCTGGAAACAGCTGATGTTCACCTGGAAACATCAAACAGCTTTGGTGTGCCAACTTGGGTGAAAAGTGGAATATTCTTTAACCTACAGTACAAATTCTTTAATCTAAAAAAAAAGCAGAAGCTGTTGAAGAAATTTGATTTTTTTTCCCCATTCTCACATAAACAATCTTTACCAGGATGCTGCCTGGTTTAGAGAGTATGCATTATGAGGAGAGACTAAGGGAGTCAGGGCTTTATTCTTTGGAGAGAAGGAGGATGAGGGGAGACATGATAGAGGTGTACAAAATATTAAGAGGAATAGACACCCAGCGCCTCTTTCCCAGGGCACCAATGCTCAATACAAGACGGTATGGCTTTAAAGTAATGGGTGGGAAGTTCAAGGGAGATGTCAGAGGAAGGTTTTTTACCCAGAGAGTGGTTGGGGCATAGAATGTGCTGCCTGGGGTGGTGGTGGAGGCAGGTACATTGGTCAAATTCAAGAGATTACTAGATAAACACATGGAAGAATTTAAAATAGAGGGATATGTGGGAGGAAGGGGTTAGATAGTCTTAGGCAAGGTTTAAAGGGCGGCACAACATTGTGGGTCGAAGGGCCTGTACTGTGCTGTACTTTTCTATGTTCTATGTGCTAATATTGTGACTGAAAGTGCCAGGCAATGCTGTTGGCTTGAGTAGGTTAAATTGCTTGGATGCAATTTTCGGAGAAGTCTTACAACTATGCAGGGGAATTTCCATGTCATCATTGAAAAATTGCTCGCCCACAGCTTTGCCACGGTTCCCAACTGTTGATTATCTTGATAGGTTTCTTTTCTGTGTGCTTTAGTTGACTCTTTTTATTTCCCAGCAGAGCTGCTGATGACAGTGCATCCTTTCATGTGGGAGAGACAGCTGGATCAGTTTCTTACCGCCAGCACTAATTTTACCAGGACTTGTGGATAAAATGTCATGCATCCCTTGAGGGGTGAAAAAAAAAATCTACTTTTAGTATTAGTAATACACCACAGCTAGTATCATGAGTGGGAATTGATTAAACTCAAATTACTGGTGAGGCACGAGTTGATTACAACCCAAACCACAAGTCAGAAGCATGAACAGGGCACATTCAGATCTCTGCACATCATTCTGTATCAACTTACTTACACTTTTATTAACCATATACGAACAACCAAAGTGATCAAAACAAATAAAAATACATTGGTTTAAATATCAGTTTCAATTTTAAAATAAATACCTGTGTATTTTTAGCAAACAAGAATATTTTGGTATGCCTGGTGTCATTTGATTGGCAATGCAAGTGGGCAGGATAAGTGACAGAAAAAGGTAACATTTCTAAACAAATTAGAAGGTAATGAACACAATTTCTTGTATAGATCTACTGACTATTTTTTGGCCAAATGTTTGCAATATCTCGTATTGTCTCTCGGTACTGCTGGGTGTAAGTTGTACGGCAAAATATATGATGGATATGATGTTGTAACACAATATCTATGCTATCTATACGTACCATACTCTAATTTTACTGGCCATTCTTTAACTGAAAGTAAGTATTCTACAACAGCGTATATATTGGGTTCTGTCGTGTCTCAGTCCTGTAACCTACTCAGATCATTATTACTCTTGCAGTAATGTTGCATCCCTGGGGTGAATCTGTCTGTATTCACTTCTACTGATGGGAGAGTTTGTTCCTGGATAATGAAGCTATAACTACCTGAAACACAGTTGGGGTCTGGAAAGAATGGTAGGATATTCGACTAGACAAACTTCTTTGATGTTTGTTGAGGGATAAACATGGGTTAGAAAACCTGGCGGAGCTTACTCGCTACCCTTTGAATTGTGTCATTGAATCCTTTATAGTTGGATAGTGCAAATATTGGTTAAGAAGCATAGTTTGGAACTAGAAGTTAAAATTTAATTGGTTTGAACAATTTTCTCTCTCTTCCCTAAAGTATCCTTTGGCAGTCAGCAGAAATGTCTGAATAGTGATCAAGTGTCTGGAAGTACAAATAAATTTAATCTAACAATTTAATCTGCTGCCTAGACATTATTTTATGTTATAGTTAAGACAGATAGAGGGAGATGCTCAGAGGAACTGGGGTTGTCAATGCACATTTTGGATAATATAATTATTCTTAGGACTCAAAGGTGGCTTCTGTGGGCCTGCACATACTGTTCTCTGTGATGGTGAGGACATTGTTAAGACAGATTATGACAGCAGAAAAAAACTCATGTCTAGTTAAGAGGGTATTCTTTCAACAGGTTAACCACTAGTTGATTATCTTCTGGCTGTTGCTATAATTCTACAAGTGTTTAGTGCTCTCCAGAGATGTTCCATGTTGCAAAAATCTACAGGGAATGGTGTGGCAGGTGCTGAAGGACATTTTGCTGACTTCAAGGCTTCTGCATAAGCTAGTTGCTTTCAGACATTAATATGCATCCTCCTTGCAGTGTTGCTGGGAGAATGATCAGAGGCAGGGAAAGTTGCATTATCTGTTGAAAGGAGGAGAGGAAGTACAGAGAAGGCAGTGTAATTGTCCAAGTGGACAGGGATCAAGTCTGCTACATTAACCTCAAGGAAGAACATTGGTCTCCATTTCAGTAAAGATAGTTCCACTGAAAACACTAACTGCCATAGGTGCATCAACTATCTTGGAGCACAATGCCACGGGCTGTTAAGGTAACTATAGAAATAAACTTTTACGCATCTGGATCCTTCCAGGCTACAACTGGAGATATTTGCAATAACAAAAAAGCTAGCTATAGTTAATTCTATTTTGTCAGGGAGTAGCTGGTAAAGACAGTGCCCAGCTGTGTTAGACTGCTGCCTCCCTCATGCTGCAGGATGCCATTTGTTATGTGAACCTAGCTGTGTTGCTGCACCAGGACAGAAAGAGATTTCTCTCTCTCAGTGTCTAGTTGGTTTGTAACCATAGGCAACAAACCATCCAGTATCCTGTTAGCATTCATGATGCCTATGGTCTCTGGCTCTCTGCTAACCAAACCTAAACTTCAATGGTCATGCCAGGGCACTGGGCAGCTGCTGTAGTGGAAAACTGGGATGACAGACATCACTTGCAGCATTCTAGTTGGGTTCGTAGATGTATCATAAGGATTGCCACCAATTCCATGTTGGAAAACATGGAATCCACTCTTTGTGCCATGCCCTGCATTGATCTGGTGCCAGAGACGAGAGAGGCGGAAGGGCTTAAGGTGAGAGTTCCAGTGTTTGGACCACTGGTGGCTGAAAGCACAACCACCAATGGTAGAGCGATTGAAACTATGAACATGCAAGAGCCCAGAACTGGGCTGAAGGAGACAGTGGACATGAGGAAGTACATGGTAAGATCTTATAACCAGGGAAGTTTTAACACCAAGGTTGTGCTTAACCAGAAGGTCAACAAGGATAGAGGTAGGGTGACTATCATTGGGTGAGAGTTTAGTTGGGGAATTGGATTTTGCTGAGGCTTAGATTGATTATGCAGGGTGAAAGAACAGAGACACCAGTGTGGGTGGGAATAGTGAAATCCAGAGATCATGAAGGCATCGTTGAAGTTTCAACAGAAGGTTTGAGATGAGGCACAGCAGGATTTAGGGGATACTACAAAAGTGTTAGTAAGCACGTCTGATGATAGCTGGTAGCTTGAACACAAGTAACAGTTTGACTAAGGCTTGTCAGACTGTTATTCAATCTGCAAATTCTTTCCCTACAATATATTATTCTCCAAGGGGAAAGTGTGAAGAAATGAAAAGAACAACACTGAATATACTGAAAGAAGTTATGTACCTCTGTTTGTCAGGTGAGCATTACCTGTGGAGACTTTGCTTCACACAGTACATACCCAATATATCCAACATATTCCAGCAGAGGCACAACTCAGCTGTAGTTTGGAGATCAAACCGAATCTGACACAATTTCTGTGCTGCAGGCCCCAGTTCCTTTCTCAGGTCGATGTAACAGGTTCCTTGGCATCATGTAAAAGACAGCAGCAGAGCTAATCCCTGGCACGGTGGTCAGTATCTACCTCTTAATCAACTTCATTAAAAATGATTTTCTGGTTATGGCTACACCTGCTGTGACATTGCAATGTGTTTACTCACTGCTGCACTTCCTGTAGTGTTACCATGATTCAAGGACCTGCTCAAAGTCTCCTTGAAAAATTCAACATCCTCACTGACTCCGGGGAATCTCTGGCCAGTGTCTGCTCAAACTGGAGTGAAAAGCTTGAGTCCATGTGTCAAGAGTACAAAGAAGTCCAAAATTAATGGGAAAAGGTACCCACTTACTGGCAATGTAAGTACTTCCTGTCCCATTTGTAGAAGAGGCTGCAGTTCCCACATTGGCCTCACCAGTCACCTCAGACCCACAGAATCAGAGTGGAATCAAATCATCCTCGACCCTGAGGGATTGATTAAAAAGAGAAGTGAATGATTGTGCTTCAAAAGTCGTCATTGTCAAGTGCGTTGACATGTCCTGTGATTATGAAATAATGCTAAATAAATGCAGATCTTTCTTTTAAAGAGGTCATTTCAGGTTGACACGGGGACATGGGGACCTTACTATTGCAAATTACCAGAAGATCAAGCAGTGAAAGTCATGCCTGTAAGTGGCAAGACTTAGGTAGCATTCAGGACCAGGTTAGTAACATGCATACTAAGAATGAGAAGGCAAGTTTTCCACATTACGTTCCATTTACCATGTCCTTGTCGATACACCTTCTTTCTATATTTTAAAAATAAACTTTACTCATAATAAAAAAATATACAAAGGAATAAGCACTGTGCAAAACTTCTACATTCATATTCAAAAGATCCAGTACTGTTAACTTTTTGTCGACTCACATAGTCTTTCCATAAGCTCCTGAAACCTCTCTGGATCCTCCTCAAAGCTTGCACTGCCACCAAAGTGAACATGATCAGCAAACCAGAACAAATTAAACTTCAATCATTAGATTTTACAAGTGGTTTTTCTTAAGGTGACTAAAAGGGAAAAAAAAACAAATATAATATACCCGGATTTTCAGACATTCTTCCACAGGGTATCACTTATTGTTGCATTCAAATGAGGGCTCATGTGGTTGTGAATGAATATTAGCATGAATAGAGAATTGATTAAAGGAGAGAAAGACAAAGCAAAAGCATGAAAGGCTCTTTTTCTGGTTGGCACACTGCTGCAGTACTCTGCACTAGGCTCATTGCGATTCACACTAACATAAGATGAAAAGACAGAACACAACGTATCCCAGTCTGCTGATGATACAAAGTCTGGTGGGAAAGTGGGCTATGCAGAGGCTTCAGAGTGTACAAGGGAACTTACGGGTTGTTTAGTGAATAAACAAGGAATTGACAGATTGAGTATAATGTGGGAAAATACAGTTATTTACTTTAGTCAGAAGAGAACAAAAAAAAGAACATCTTTACAACTGATGAAAAAGGCAATGTCAGTGCAGCAAGTATATGGAAAGACATATGGTATGTTGACCTTTGTTGCAAGGTGGATAGAAATACAGAAGTAAAAAAAATTGCTGAGATTATATTGGTGAGATTTGAGTACTGCAGATTGTTTTGGTCTCCATATCAAATAGTGTTCATCAATTTCCCTGGAGCTAGTACAGCATGGATTCATTAAATTCATTCTTGGTGTGAGGCATGAAATTCACAGATTCACCAGGCTGATTTCTGGGATGAGAGAGTTGTCCTATGAAGATATATTAAGTAAGATCAGGAGTTTTGAAAACTGAGGAGTGATGTCATTGGGGTATAGAAGATCCTGAGGGGTTGATAAGGGAGAAGGCAAGAGGCTGTTTCCTCTAACTGAAGTATTTAGGATGAGTATCTTCTATTTAGGATGGCAATAATGGGTAATTTCTTAACATAGATGGTTGTAAGTCTTTGGAATTTTCTACTTCAATGGGCTGTGGATGCTCACTCATTGAGTGAATTCAAGATTGAGTCCAATGGATTTTTGGACGATAAAAAATGCAGAGACAAAGAGCAGAAAAATGGACTTGAGGCACAGGAAATGCCTGAGCTGGCATAAAGGGCTGTATTGTCTTGTTATATTGGAGACACAAGAGACTGCAGATGCTGGAATTCTGGAGCAACAAACAAGCTGCTGGAGGAATTCAGTGGATCAAGTAGCAATTGTGGGAGGAAAGGAATTGTCAATGTTTCAGGTTGAAACTCTGCCTCAGGACCCTTCTCGTTGATTTTGTTCTTTTAAAGCTGAGAATGGAAATCATGAAATGCATGAGTCATGGCAAGCCCTTCCTGCAGCCTTTTCCAAATAAAATGTTATTTTAATGGTGGATGAGCTAAGATGGATGAAATATTTCCACTGTCTCCATAAATTTTATGATGTTCTAAATCTGATTTAACTGCATTTAAGGCATCTAAGGCTCCAGCATCAGTAAAGTTGTCTGACTTGTCCATAATATGTAAATTATAAAGAATATTGGAGGCAATATTTATTTTGGATAAGATAGTATTTAATGGATAAGCTTAAAGAATTATCAGTGATCAAAATGTGAAAAATATGGCCTGAAGATGTTTTGTTGGCATGTTATTTATTGGTTTTGAGTTAAATAAATTCCAGTCAGGAAGACATTTGCTTGTTTTTCTTGAAATGTACAGCATGGTTTTCTTTTTTCTCTTTTGTACTACTTCAGTGTTTTTGAACACTGACCTGAAAAAAACAATTTCAAGATGAAAATGCTAGATTCATGCCATGTTAATGAGAGAATATTACAATTATCCAGCAAAATTGTTGCCTTGGTTTCATAAACTATTCACTCTCTTTCACTTCTTAAAATCTAAGCTGCATACATAATGGACCCAAATTCTATTAATATTCCTGCCAATAAACCATCTAAGGGATGTCTAGGTTTTGAATTTCATGTACAGACATGATTTCATGGTTCATTTACTCAAGTCCAAGATACATATTTGTCATTATTTTGCACAAACTGTTTTTAACTTTGAGACATGCCTTCTCCCACTGAATCACTTGGTTATTATCAAGTTTTCTACTGGTTATAATTAGCATGTTAACTTTTGCTACATAGAAACAAATGCAAATATGCATCTGTAAGTGACTATTAATAAGGTCCTCAGGCAATTACATTAATATTAGTTGGAAAGATTTGGTAAAATTCTGATAATCATTTCCAAGGTATAAACCTAATTTAGCGTGTTTGTTAAAATGAGATCACACTGACTGATGCCAGGTGACAGAGGATGGAGGACTGAACATACCAACCGATCTTTTTAATTTTCACTTATTTTCTCCACATGAAAAAAGTATGGTCTGTAATTGTTGGTCATATAAATAATGTCAGGTGAAGCAAAAAGGCTTTAAGGGCTATTGAAAAGGGGTGGACTGGTTCACTTAAATCAAGTTGGGTGTCTCCGGAAGTGTATCTACTGTAATAAAATGACGCTATTGTTTGTTTTAACAATGTTTTCAATGAGGATTGTATTGAAGTCTTCCTTTTTTTTGGTGGAAGCCTTGGTGAAGGTTTTGCATCCAGGAAAGCTGGTTTTCTTTGGAACAAGAATCTACCCAGGTGCTATTTCACAATTTATACTACTTGAATAAAGGTTGTAGAGTGAATGGATGGTTGTGAAGTACAGAATAAATGAAGGCTTACAAGTGTCAAATATGGAAGAAAATATAGCAGAAATAAACCAGGTCCAATTAACACTATCCAATTCCTTTTAAATGGTGTTGATTGAGAGATGACTATTGACCAAGGCACCAAGAGGATTCCTTTTATTTTTTTCAAGAAATGTCCCAGATGTGTCACATTTACTTTCCAAAGACCAGTAAGGATTTCATTTGTTGTATTATCTGAATGACAATGCATCTCTCGCTCAGATTAGCTAATGTGTTGAATCTTGCTGAGGTACTTGAAGTCACAGCTTCTACCTCAGAGCCAAATATACTGTTACTAAGCTGTGCTGAGACCATGGGTATGAATCTTGTGCTGCAGTCTCTCATTGAAATATCAGTCCTGTGCAATCATAAGGAGATGTGGACCTAAGGATGGAAAATATATATGGCATGGTAGAAGTTTTGCCTGGCACACTCTAGTAGTTGGCATTTCAGAGAGAATGGCTGGGCCAACATAAAGCGACACCAGCGCAGTGCCTGGGCCAATGAAGGGGCTGCATCGAGGGACTGCTTTGGCTGACTCTTGAAAATCCAGCATACTTGATTAACCGACACCAGTCAAGTTTGGCACATGCTAGACAACAGAGTTTTAGAGTACTGATTTCACAAGACCAATATTTTTATAAGCCACTCTGTAGAGCTCAAGTCTGCACATTCATTGCACAGAAGGCTCAAATCTGAACAAAGGGCTCCAATGTAGCTGGGTATCTGAGAAATCTTCAGACTCCTAGTTGGGCCAGCCAAACCCACATCCATCTAAATATTGCTTGTTGAAGAAATTTTAATTAGTTAGAAAATTAATTAAGTCTCTGCACAAGGACGAATGCAAGTCAAATAATTTGTAATGCCAGCAATGTTTGATATGGTAGTGTGAATCGATCCATTTTGCCTCAGTACATCACCTTTGTGATGTTTACAGTGAGTGTATCCCAGAGCTTCCTTTAGTTGCTACTCTGGTGAAGAAAGAAGTTAAGATAGCTGGGTGATACATGCCATTGAGCTGCTCCTGTGAATAAAGTGGCCCTTCATATTCAACTGGCAACTATTGACACAATGATTGATGCCAATGGGACAAAAACAGAAAATACTGGAAAAGATCAGCAGGTCAGGCAGCAACCGTGCAAAGGGAAGGAGCCAGCGTTTTGGGTTTTTGTTTCAAATTTCCATAATCTGCAGGTATTTTTTGATTATCATTTGATGCCATGGGGATGGTTTGGGTCTGCCCCCTTTTTGGCTTGCTATTGGATTATTTGAGTGTGGAGCAGGGTGACGTGGATGTTTTGCCAGCTTGAAATAGCTGCCACACCTCTGTCTCTGAGCAATGCTTAGTAAGGGGCAGACTCAAAGAGAACATTGAAGCACGAAGTTAATGTCCTGTCCAGATGAATCCCTGCTCAGTGGATCCAGCTAGAACCAACACTGGAGCTAAATTTCTTTATTGTATCAGTATCTCAATGGTACATCTGTTAGGAATTTGCTTGTGAAAAGTGGTCCTGGAGATAATTGCATAAACAGAGTTCCATGGAATAGTCCAAACTCACTTGAGATACATATATTGGGTTTAGTCTACATGGGAATGATGCATCTTAATAGTGTACCTCACATGCTCTCAAGCAAGTCCATAAATTGATGATGCTTAGAAATCTGAATTATTTTCTATACAGGGCCTAGGTGGTAACCAGTCACATAACTCAGCACCAAGTATATCCATGAAACATCTCTCTGGCCAGCTCCTCACATACTCAAACTGCAGCTACTTCTATTCATTCATGTTGAGTGTGTTCACTGCTCTATGTCTAAATTTTTGTTCCTCAGAAAGGACATCCCTATTCTGGTACTTGTTGTAATTGGAATGGGTGCTCAGTGTGCCATGAGGTGATAGAATCATCATCCTGCAGCTGGTAGTCTAAGGACATCTGGGAAAACACAAGGGACCATTAAAAACTTTGGCAGTCTTGCTAAAGTATGCCCTTCTAGAATATTACTTTAGATTTATAATTAGCTAATTAGGTGAAATCCACTCATTCCTTCAATTTAAAATACGGGTTACATCTGACACATTGGAACGACAGTTACTTTAGGTCTTCTTAAACAGGCTTCCAATATAAAGATGTAGAAACTCATTCCTGGGCATAAGCTTCAAACGTGAGATGGACTAATGAATGTATGTTGCACTTCACTTTTGAAATTCAGCTCAAGACAATTTTGAAAGTGAAATACAATGCACTAATGCTATTGTATTGGTTGTTTAAACCTCTTAACCTAGATTATCCCTGTTGCATAAAGCAATAGCTTCTGGGATAGTTTGGAAAAAATAGTTTTACTGTTTTGTTCTCGAATTTACCTGCCTTGGTTTAATTGGCACTAATTGGTTGGGTTCGGGTTCCATTTCAGAAATTCAAGCACATAAATCTCTTGATACTCCAGGATAGTATTAAGAGACTGCTATTCTATCAGAGTTGACCTCTTTCAGATGTTAAACTGAGGCATGAGGCACTTGGTCTTTCAAACTTTGGAAAAGAATCCCATAGCAGTATTTCAACGGAGAGCAGGGCAGATATCTCAGGTATCCTGGCCAATTATTTATCCCTCAATAAACATCACTAAAAAGAGATAATCTTTATTGCTCGATAGCTGTTTGTGGAAGATTGGTTTGCACAGATTGGTTATTGCACTTTGAATATTAGAACAAGGACTACACTACGCAAGTCCTTTATTGGCTGTGAAGTGCTCTGGAATATTCAGAAGTTCTGAAAGGTGGCGCATAAATGCAATATATCAAGAGTGTCTTTGAAGGCTTGCCTTTATGACTCACTCCAGTTTACCCAAGAGCTGAGACTAAAAGACAATTACACAGTTTAATCTAACTGCTCCATGGATTTAATCAGATAAAGAGTAAGGTCCTTCGATAAACATCAATGTAATGCAGCTTATGTTCTTGATAAGTGTGAAATGTACTGAACATGTGGACATTTAAAGAATAATATATAGCTTCCAAAGCTCTACTGGGATGCTCAGCCTCTTGAATCCCATCCATTTGGAAGGTGTTGCAGTTCTCCAGAAATAAGCTAGCTTTATATGCTTTTTTTGTTAATTATTTACTTATTTTTTGTACCTTTTGTCAATAAAACAGGCAAAGTCCACTTTTGTTGTCTAGTAGCATTTTTGTTTTCAGTAAAGAAGCATAATGAGTTAGAACAGGACTCATCTTTTGAAATGCATGAAGATACTTTCAGGTTATGTGCACTCCATTGTGAAAAGGAATGCAATGGATTAGATTAATAGATTTTTATGATTGATGATGGGCCTGTGCTTAGATGAAGCAAAGAGGTATAAATGAAAATAACAGACCTGCTCTCTGCATGATTTTGGTGATTTGTAAAATATAGTTGTAACCAGGAAATGGAGGGTGTTCTAAAGCTTTCTGAGTTAATATTGTGTGTCATAGAAGGATAAAAATACATTTATAAAGCTCCTGTATCAAAAGTGGCAATATTTTTAAGTGACATGAAAACTGAAGCAACTCTGGTTGTTAAATATAGTCACTGTATCATTATGCAGTTAACAAGACTACTAGTTGCTCAAATTTGCTGGACTAAGGAAGATGGAAAACGGTGAAACAAAGTAATTAAAAGGGTTTATTATATACTTCAACAAAAATCAACTTATCTGGAAAAGAACTATACTAAATCATAATGTGGATTGATCACACTGCTTATCGATTTATAAACCTCTAGCATAATCCACTAAAAGTTTATGGCTTCCAAACTCATAGTCCCAAGATTAGAAATCATCCTCTGAACTCTCTTCAATATATTATCCTCGTGAAAAAGTTTGTGCAAAGTTATTTTTAATATTGCAAAAAGTTGCCTCATTATAAATAAAAAGTCAGGATAACGTGTTCCGCAATCAAATGGTCAAAAGTGCATCATACAAATGTTTTAAAAACTTCAATTTTTAACTCATTGATTTAATGACAATGGACAGTCCAGATCCACAACAGTTCACTGACAGGACTGTGGCCTAAGCCTTTTACAACAGCATTTTCATTAACTAATACATTTTATTGCTTCTTTTAATTAGCAAATCACTACAAGACAGTGGGTGAATTGTGCTTCAATTGATACAATTTTCAGACACAGTATTCATTTTTTAGCCCAGTGTGACTGCAAATATATAGAACATTCACTAAAACCCAAACATGGTTAAATAGGAATGCATGTCTGCAGCAAATACATATTAAAAAATAGAACTGCTTCTCTAAACAGTTTTTTTGCAAAACATAAAATACTATTAACATCAGTATGCAAACAATTACAATTGGTTTTCTTTACAAAAATATTTACATTTTAATAGCAAGATTTAGTCAATGGCCTTCAAGTTAATTATTCATTTAAAATTAAATGATTCTTGGACTCATTTTACAACCACAGCAAAATTACTTTTTTCTTAAATGGAGATGTTCAATGTAGTATTTTAGAGTGCATTGCAAAAGTAATAGGAAAGTTCAAAAAAACTATAGTTTAAGGGGCATAAATGGAATGTAACACTATGAAAATGACACCACTGTACTGCTTGATGGTATTGCATTTTTAACAGGTTACAAACCCTTGGAAATTAACACTGTTCAAATCATTCAACAACTAACATAACATTTTAATACAATGGATAGATATCCTTCCGACTACATTAGATGACTGATAAATACTTGCTTGGGTCCTTTTAACCACAGATGACTAAAAAATGATTTGCATCAACAAGTTGCTGTTGCTGAAAGTAGGAAGTGAATGCTGAACATTATAACATTAGTTTCCAACTTTTTTTATACAGAGATATTATTCCACTTATTTTAAATCTGTTAACTATTAAAACAACAGGTAAAAGAATGTCATGTGAACATGTTGATTGCTTGTTCAGCACCCTGGCTAACAATTCTTTTTGAGCCAACTAAATCCTATTTTTTATTGAAAATTAGAAATTTATAGCAGTAAAGAGCATTATTTGAGTGCCTTTACTATTATGACCGACACTAACGTATTATAGTTGGCTTTCAGAAATATTGTATTGTCCAATGGAATTTACAATTGCAATAATAAATAAAACTACACTGGTGTAAACAATAGACCTCAAAGGCTGAACGCAAAATCAGGCATGTTTCGCCCTCACTATTGAACAACTCAATTTATACACTCATTGACTAGACGATGGACATTATCCAGTAGCTATGTTTTTGTAGGTGCATCTGGGAGGTAAAAATCGCCAGTGTTACAGGTCCCAATAGCTTAGATGTCTGACTACAAGAGTCATTATTTTGTACATTAGTTTAGCAACAAGATTGCACATTTTCATATGCTGCATCACAGACTTTCCATTCAGTATAGCTGAACTCACAGATCTCACACCTAAAATGTACCAAAGTTCCCTAAACCAATATTGGGCAAGTGTAATATAATAATACAAATAGTATAATGTTGTTTAATCACATTTTGCCAAGTAAATATTACATCTGATTGTCAAGGAGGTGAACTGTGTGGGGCAAGATATCCTATTTTTAAAATGTCTTGTATTCATTAATGTATTTTATTTTAGCAACAATGAAGGAGGAAACCTATTCATGCATTCTTTCATTGTCAAATCAATTATCAATTGCAGCAACTTTTTCTAAAATAGGGGGATTCCAAAATTCACCCATCTCATTTTCATGCAGGAGCACAAGGATTAGAAGACAAATACAAATTCAATGTGATAATCCATTGATAGATCTCAGTCTGAAATTTGATATGGGAAGCAAACAGATTCACCAAGATATTCCCCAAACTTAGTTGGAATAATTAGTTTGTTAATCTGGAATTTGATTTTGAAGTCCAATTATTTTTAGCGGTCTTTGCTTAACAAATTCAGGCTACAAGTTCCTCCATTTGAGATGAACCAATTTTTGATCCACGCTATCTGGCCCTTTGTAAGATGTTGGCACAGCATCCTTTCCTGCTTTTTTGATTCTTTTTTATGCTTATAAACCAATTTACTTTCTTCAGCTACAAAAAAGATCATCAATGCTTATAGGGCAGAATATGAACTTATTTGCCCCCCAAAAATGCACCTCCTTACTTACGTTTACATCAGTGGTATATAACAAAAAACACATTATAGCTTCAAAATGTAGTCCTCAGGGTCAATTAACTTACTATAAACAAACAAAGTCAATGCATGTTCTAGCCGGAACATAAATTTATTCAAGGACGTAGAACAACTTTTGCCATTTTGCTCTATGTTTTAGCATCAGCACAAGCACATGTATAACCTTGGGACATAGGCTTTTAGACACATGAACAGTGTTCACTGACTATCGACTCACAGGCTAAAGAGGGGGTGATTATTCGCAGTCTCCAACACAAATATCACACTGACGAACATTGACGTTTCATGGCTCCAGTAGCAGAATAGCATCAAGCTTGTTCTTGGGAAAAATAAATGCATCTGAAAAATGGTAGACAGATACAAATTTTGTTTCTGTTCTGAAAAATCTGATTCAGTCCATTGTCCAATATATATCCATTCATTGTGCAAACTGTCGATGGGTAAACTTTAGTGCAGTATCCTCCATAGTGGATAACAGCTGCTCTGGTCTAACCAAAGTCAATCCTTGGCCGATACTGTAGTACCATTGGATAAGACTATAAAAACAGAAAAAAAAGCAGTGATTACTAGAAGTAAGAGATTACTAGTAATTTCTTAGGACAATGCTTATTCAGAAGAACAAATTCCCACAATCTTTCAATTACAATCACAATCTCTGATGACTCCACTGTTCAATTCTATTCTTCAATCCTCAGCAAATGAAGCAGTTGCAAATGCTGCAGATCCTGACAGCAATTAGGCACACAACAAGAATTGGTAAGCAACATTTAAGCCACAAAAATAGGAGGCAATGACCTCCAACAAAAGAGAGTCTACCCACCTACCCTTGACATTCAACAGCATTACCATTGGTGAGTCCACACCATCAAAACATCCTGAGCATCATCAGTGAACCAAAAGAAAAATGGACCTGCCACATTAGTACTGTGGCTTGCAGAGCAGGTCAAGGGCTGGATAACCCTTGGTGTATGCCTCACGTCCCGATCGCCCAAAGTCTTTTCACTCCAAACAAGGCACAAGTATGATGGAATCCTCTCCACTTGCCTGGATGAGAACAGTTCCAATAACACTTAAGAGGCATGACACCACCTAGGACAAATTAGTTTGCTTGACCAACAACCCATTTACTACTATAAACATTCTTTCCTTCCACCATCAGCATTCAGTGACTCGAGAGTTTGTGCCATCTACAAATGCTACACTTGGGCTACTTTGACAACGCACAACCACTATCGCCGAAGACGAGAAGTAGCCAAAGGGCAACATTAACACTTGCAGGTTCCCCTTCAGGTTACACGCCATCCTGACTTGGAAATATATCACCACTCCTTCAGTTTCTAGGTCCAAATCCTGGAAACTACCCAACAAAATAGTACCTTTGTTGGAAGGATGGCAGGAGTTCAAGTAGGTGGCTTGCTACCAGCTTCTCAGGGGCAATTAGGAGTGGGCAATAAATTCTGGCCTTGCCAGAGACACCCCATCCTAAAAAATCAATACATTGAAAAGAAGCATTGAGATTTTTTAGTAATTGCCTGTGTTATATTACAACTTTTCATCACACGTAATCATCTTGATCAACTCATCTTCTCACTCTGTAAATGTCTCACCTCAGATCACCAACTTAACACAAAATACCATGAAAAGCAAGGGGTCTAATACTGGGCCCTGTGGAACCCCACTGCTTACAGCACGGTGAATGAGGAGTCAACCTAGTGAATTGCTTTGTAGATGGTTGTACAGTTTTCTGGAGTTAAGATGTGAGACCCTTGATGCAGAGTACTCAGCCTCTGGCTTGCTTTTGGACCCATAGTATGGTAAGTCTAGTTGAATTTCTTGTCAATGGTGATCCCTAGGATTTTGATTGTGGGGAACTCAGTAATGGTAGTATCACAGAAGATCAAGGATATGTGGTTAGACTCTTTTTGATGGAAATAATCATTGTTGGCACATGTGTGACACAAATGCTACTCGTCATAGATGAAATCATGCCTGAATGTTTTCTGGGTTTTGCTGCATGCAGGCAAGAACTGCTTCATTATCTTTAAAAGCTATAAATGGAATTGAACATCATGCACTCATCACCAACCATCAACACTTCTGACCTCTTGATGGAGGGCGAGTCATTGACGAAGGGCGAATCATTGACGAAGCAAGTGTCAAAAGATGTTGAGGACACTGCATTGACTGAGATGAGCCATGAATCACAGGTATCTTCCTTTGTGTGAGTTCAACAAGTGGAGACTTCGCCCTTCGATTCCCACTGACTTTAATTTTATTAAAGCTCTTTGATGCCATCGTTGGTCTCTTTCACCTCACTTATGGGTTTGAGCTCCTTTGTGTATGTTTGGATCAAGACTGTGATACTTTGAGGCTAATGATACCGGTGAAAAACAAGCTGAGCATCAGGAAGCAAGTTATTGCTGAATAACAACACAATCACCACTTGGTTGATGGTTTAGGATATACTAATGAGGTAGTAATTAACTGGCTTGGATTTGTTCAGCTTTTTGTAGATGGATTCCAGACATATAAACTTCAGACCCAATCTTATCATAAATTAATTTCTTTCTTTATTTATGGAAACAAACAGAATTATTATTTTCATTATTCCATTACGTTTTCTGTTAAAATGGCAGTAATTTGCCTATTCATTGTAGATGGATGGTGGAATTAATACATGTGCCGTTCAACTTTGAAAGAAATATTTTCCATCTGAGAACTATTGCTATTCATGGGTAATCTGCCTTTCCATTGTTATTTCATGTTACTGTGTTATTTCATGCTTTAAATCATATAACAGCAAATGTCAACAATGTTATCTCCCTCTCTTTTTTGAAATAAAATTATTTCAAATTCAAAGTTCATGTCAAAATGTCAGTGATTAGTCTGTAACATCCATATAATATACTCATCTAAACTGTCCCTGACAAAGAACAATCCAACCAAGACCTCAACAGTGGAACAGGCGGACGAAGTTATTTCAAACTCAATGGCTGTGAAGGCGGATGAAGGCTGCAACAAATCCATCAGCTCCAATCGTCGTGGTTTCCATGCCATTGGAATCAGTTGGCTGATTTGTGAAGTATCGTGTGCTTTTTGCAGTGCAACATCAAGTACACGTTAAACAAATACACGCACAGGCGTCTTCGCTCTGTGGGCTACTTCTGATCAATGGAACTAAGACCATCATCCTCGACCTTGAGGGATAGCCACGATGACGTCATCTAAACTGCACAGAGTTGTGGACACAGCTCAGCACATCACGAAAACCAGCCTTCACTCCATGGACTCTGTCTGCACCTCTTGCTGCCTCAGTAAAGCAGCCAACATAATCAAAGATCCACACACCCCGGACGTTCTCTCTTCTCCCCTCTCCCATCGGCAGAAGATATGAAAGCCTGAAAGCACATACCACCAGGCTCATGGACAGCTTCTATCCTGCTGTTATAAGAATATTGAATGGTCCTCCTGTACAATAAGATGGACTCTTGACCTCAAAGCTACCTCATCATGGTCTTGCACCTTACTATCTACCTGCATTGCACTTTCTCTGTAACTGTAACACTATATTCTGCATTCTGTTATCGCTTTTCCCTTGTACCATCTTGATGTACTGATGTGATGAAATGATCTGTATGGATGGCAAGTTTTTCACTGTACCCCAGTACAAGTGACAATAATAAACCAATACCAATACCAATAAACGAATTTACCAATTTAAAGCTGGAAGGAAATTCCACAGAAGTTTCATTACTTCAAGAGAATACCAAGGTAAGCCAATGAGAATAATAATGTACCAACAAAGGACAAACAAGGAGGATGAACTGAACATAATGTCTGTTTTCTACAGAATCGTGAACAAATGCATGAGATTAAGCACCATTTTAAAAATCTTGAAATATCGATGAGGAGCAAATTGAAACAGGTTGTTTTCCCGTTCTCTTTTGTGAAAAAAGAACTGTAAATTAATGAATAACAAGTCTGCTTTGCTATGTCAGTTTGTTTTCTAAATTGTTGCTAGTGTGTTGGCTTTGGGACGTTTTGTTGTCTCAGAATGCAATATTTGTACACATTCCCTGGAAATTATCACCAATAATTGGTTACCATTTGCGCATTTCTGGAATAATGATTCTTCTTAATGGAGTGCAAGTCTATAACGGTTACATGATGTCCTGCAGTTTGGTCAGAGAGCAATAAACAAAAAGCACTAAAGCAAAATACTAAGGAAAACTGAAGTAAAAACTTGTAATGTAAAAAACTAAAAAAAAGTAAAAACTGGAAATGCTTAGAACATGTTGAAACATTACTGACCTGAAATGTTAGCTGTATCTCCCTGACACTGATGCTGCCTGACTTGATGAGGCAAAACTGTAATTGATATCACAGTTGTCAGTTGTTGATTGTGCAGTTGGGCAGAAGTGCAGTGAAAATACAGCTTCAAATATCTAATGTAACACTGGATTGCAAGGTGGCTGGCTCTTTGAATATCCCTGAAGATGCCCAAAGCCAAGGGAATAAAAATTGAAGGTTGAGGTTGAAGCAATTTCTCACTGATTTTGAATCATAGGTAGCTGATAATACTTGCAAATGCTTGCACAATAAAAAATGAAAATGTATTCCTTCTCCCTGCATTATGGTTTCCCCTCTGCCATTGTTAAGAAAGCCTTTGACTACATTTCATTTATTTCCTGCCCCTCTGCTCTCACCCCCTCTCCTCCAAGACAGAACAAGGTTAGAGTTCCCCTGGTCCTCACCTTCTACTCTATTAGCCTCTGTATTCAATAGATTATTTTCTGCCATTTCTGCCACATTCAAAGAGATTCCGCCATGAGACACATCTCCGCCTTACCTCCCCTTTCAGCATTTCTCTGGGACCATTCCCTTCACGACTCTCTATTCCTTTCCCATCAACTACCCCCTTTCTTACAGCACTTTCCCTTGCAACCACAGGTGATACAACACTTGTCCTTTCACCTCTTCCCTTCCCACCATCCAAGATCCGAACAGTCTTTCCAGGTGAAGCAGTGATTCACTTGCGCTTCATCTAATCTAATGCACTGTACTTGGTCTTCACAACGTGGTATCCTCTACACTGGAGAAACCAAATGCAGATTGAGTGACCGCTTTGTGAAGCACTTTCATTCAGTACGGGGACGACACTGAATTTCCTATTGCCTGCTACTTCAATTCTCCATCCAACTCCCACTCTGACTTATTGTCTGTGGCCTCCCATATTGTTACAATGAGACTCAACGCAAACTTGAGGACAGCAAGTTCTGTCTTGGCACACTGCAGCCTTCTGGACAATATTACATTCTACAACTTCAGGTAATGGGACTTCTCTCTCTGTAACAGTTGTCCATCTGTGACATTGGCTCAGCTTGATTTTTCCCCCTATTTTTTCTTTTTTCTCTCTGGGAGTGGAGGACATGCCCAGCCTAACCTGCTGGGCATGTCTTCCTACTCTGTCTTTCACAACTTCTATATTTCTGTCTATGTTCTCACTCTCTAAACGCTCCCATTCACTCACTGACCAGATAACCTTGCCTGCAGATTATCCCCATGGTCACTCCTATTTAACCTTATCAGAGACATTCTCCTCACCCACCCTCCTTTTTCTTTTCTCTTCTTCCCAGTTCTAATGAAGGGTCTTCCACCTGAAACACGAACTCTGTTTTTCTTCCCACAGATGCAGCCTGACCTTATGAGTATTTCCAGACCTTTCTGGTTTTATTGTGCTTGAACAACAAATATTGCAAACTCTCCATTAACTCTTAACTTCGTATTGAAGTGTCCACCTTGACATCAGGATAGCCTATCTGGTTCTCTTACAGTCATTTTCTTTTGTCATTTAGTCTATGAGAAATGAGTATGCTATTCATTCCATGCTTTTATACTGTCCTGTTCTACTGCTGTTGCTGAACCACAAGACAGCAAGAACCACAACATATATTTCTGTGCCAAAGAATGCACCTACTGTTGCCGTGACCTTACTTCCAAATGTTGGCATCCTTTTGCACACATGAACACAAAAGTCCTATTTTTCTCTCAACAGGAAACCAGAGCATTTTCACGTTTTCCTTTTGCTTGTCAGCCTCAAAAACTCTGAATCGTGGTAATAATTCTACGCTTCCTCTCTTCTACACGTGCTTCATGTGTTTTTTTTATGATTCTGGCTTGGTCTTTTTGGCATATGAATTTGCAGGTTATTGCAAACCAAACAAGGCAGAAGCTTTCACAGGGACCTTGTACCCATGAGCAGGACTCAGCATGGTGTGCCTCTTTAACCATATACTGAGACACAAAGAAACTAAACTAGGAAGTATCAGTTAGTTCAAATTGTTTCTTCAATGTTACAACATTTACAGAATACAAAATAAGGGCAATAATGCTGCAAAGTTAAATTACCAAGTAACTCAATGGCTGGAAAACAATCCATAGGTGCAAGCCTATAAGTGACTCCAGATCCTACAGCACTGTGGCTAACTGTTAAGTGCTCTCTCTAGTAACATAGCAATCCACCTAGTTGCATTGTATATTAAAGCTGAAACAAGCAGAAGGTCTTCAGCTTGAAATGTCAGCTCTATTTCTCTCTCCACAGATGCTGCCAGACCTGGTGAGTATTTACAAAAAAAGCAAACTGCTGGAGGAACTCAGTGGGTCAGGCAGCATCTGTGGAGGCAAAGGGATGGTTGACATTTTGGGTTGAGACCCTGGATCAGAACTGCATCGCTGTGACAGTACAGGAGTATTTACAGTATTCTGTTTTAACTCAGACTTTCAGCATCTGCATTTTTTTTACTAACTATCTTTAGCTGCTTCATCAATGAACTTCCTTCCATCATAATATCAGAAGTGATGATGTTGACAGATGATCACTGATTCTCAGTAAATGAAGCAGTGCATACCTGCATGCAGCAAGGCCACAAAATTAATGCACAGGTTAATTATTGTGGAAGTGAATGAATATGTGAGTGGGCAAGGAAGTGGCAGCTGGAATATAATGTGGGAAAATGTGAGGGCATGCACTTTGGAAGGAAGAATGAAAAAAACAAATTAATATTTCAATGGAGTGAGACTACGAAATGTTGCATACAAAGGTACTTGGGGTCCAAGTGCATGAAACCATGCAAATGTAGCAAGTAATTACAAAGGCTAATAAAATATTGGCCTTAATAAAAGCAGGGATGATTTGATCAGACTTTGCTGGATACAGCTGAGACCACACCTGGAGTACGGCATACGGTTTTAGTTTCTATATTTAAGGAAAGATATGCTTTCACTGGAGGCAGTACGGGGAAGGTTCACTGGATTGATTCCTGGGATGAAGGGATTAGTGCATGAAGAAAGGTTGAGCAGGTTGGGCCTATACTGATTGGAGTTTAGAAGAATGTGAGGTGATCTTATTGAAAAATTTAAGATTCTGATGGGGATGTTGGGAGGATGTTTCTCTGGTACAGGCATCCAGAATCAGGAGGTGCAGTTTCAGAATAACGGATTGCCCCCCTCTGGATACCCATTCTCTCAAACGGTCATGACTCTTTGGAATCCTCTACCCCTGAGAGCTGTGGAGGTGGAGTCACTGAATATAGTTAAGGGGAGGTTGACAAGTTATTTGAACTACTAGGGAGTTAGTAGGTATGGAAAGAGAGTGGGAAAGTGATGCTGAGGCCATTAATGGGTCAGCTGTGACCTCATTAAATGATGCAGCAGGCTTAAGGAATTGGCTGGCCTATTCCTGCTTCTCTTCTCATGTGTCAGGTTACATTCATACAACAGAAGTGCCAGACAATGACCATCTCCTGCAGGAGAATCTAAACATCTACCCTTGATATTCAATGACCTTAGCATTGCTGGACCCCTACCATCAACATCTTGGGAGTCTAGAAACTCAAAGGTATCAGCCAAATTAATACTGTGACTACGAGACCAAGGCAGAGCAATGAGGGATTCACAAGTTGACACCTTAAACTTTCCCTCCTTCTACAAGGCATAAGGAAGGAGCATGATGAAATACCCTCCAGTTGCCTGAGTGAGTGCTGCTCTAACAACACTCAAGAAGCTTGACACCATCCAGGAAAAAGTAGCCTGAGTGACTGGGTCTTCACCACACCCTAAATGTGCACTGCCTCCACTGCTGTTGCACTATGGCTGGAATGTGTACCATCTATAAAATGCATTGCAGTAACCCACTGACAGCACATCCAAAACTTGTGGCCTCCACTATCAACAAGGACAAGAGCTTAATTTTAACTACAGCATATTTCATAATTTTATTGTATAAATAACACACTACTGAATATGCAGTATAGCTCTTTATGTTTACAAAGAAATAGCACTTAGCAATACGTTATTCTGAATAAATAGTCAAAAATGAATAACTTATGACCTTCTAAGTCTTTGTACAAATGTGTTTCTAAGTGGAAACAATTAATGCAGGCAAATATACATAGAAATGGATAAAATGTTCCTGTTGTAATTAAAACTCTAACCAGGCTCAGCGCCTAATTACAAAGTAATTAGAACTTGTAAATGAGCAGTTGCTTGCAACTGGCATGTAGAATTAACAAAGTTAAAAAACTTTATTCTACAACCTATTTCTGTAACTGGTGCTACCACCCATTAAGCTTGTAACAAATGTTTTCCAATGTTCTATTGTTCAATTGATGCTTACAATATTTTATTGAATTTGAATGTGTTATGATAAATAAGGCCAATTAACAGCTTGATCAGTTTAACCACCTATTAAATACTGTGATTACATGGTAGTTTGCGGAAGAGCAGCATATTTTCAATTAGGTAACATCTGTTTCATGTTGTTCAACATTAGTGTAAGTATTTTGAAATAGTGGTTACAGAAAGAAACCAAGTGAATACAAACTTAGGAGAATCTTTCAGAAAACAGATGATATTTTTTCATGCGTCTTCCTGGCTCCAAACTCATGATGCAGTTGAATTTTTGAAAATCATAGCAGAGGCATTCAGAAATAACATGGAATGATTTGAAAGCTGAAGATTTAAATGAGGCCATAAATTTAAAAAGCTTCATTTTTAACTCACCCACCAAAAAAATGGCCTAGGGTACAAATCAGGCCTAAAGTATCTATATAGCTGCAGTGTGCGTAAGGAAATCACCATGTATTTTCCAGTAGCTATTTGTGAACAGTTGCTTCACTTGTTTCTGCATGCTTTTATGTTTACTGTGCTGCAGATAGTATGGAGCATACAATTCTAAATTTGAATGAAGAACAATCAGAGGCCATCCCAGGAGAAGACAGGCCACGTGGGTGGGGTCAATTTGAGTTGGGAAGGGTACCTGGTGCATGTTAGTGCTCCTACATCCCTGCTCCACAAAAATACTTCCCTTGTATCCACCAAGGCTGCCATACCTGCTGAAGCAGTTGCTGTTTATTTCACCATTTTAATTTTTGCCTGCCCGTATCTACCAGTTGGGGAATGAGGTAAATGTAACTGGCAACAAAACTCTTCTACATTCTGGGGTTTTTCTGCATAAAGATGAGGAGAGAAAGCCAATAACACATAGAAAAAATAAACATTAAAAATGCAGCAAATGGAACACATACAATGGAACAAGTCGGCTCCTTCTATACTGCATCATTCATTCTAATCTCTGATATCCCAATTAATAGTTACACAATAAAAAAAAACTATCCACAATGAAATAACAATTTCCTCATACCTGACAATACAAATCCACTTCAGAAATCCACGTTTCAAATAGTTTTAAGGCATTCAACAGAATACATTTATCATTCAACAGAATACTCATGTCCCTAAGAACTGTTGTCAGATGAACAATATCTTAAGAATGTTGCCAACCCCTTCAAAATCTGATAACTAGACAGGGTCTTGCATTCTTAGACACATATGCCATTGCTCTTTGCACCAGCCAACAGTTATAAACATTAAATAATGGATTTTTGTGCTCAGAATAAATTCATAATTGTGATGAACAGCTGCAATTAGATATTTATATCTTCAAATATAAATATCTATCTGAAAGATGAAACTTTATTAATCTCATCCAAAAATGAAACAAGTCTTTTTGATGGAATGTCTCTTTCAAATAATCTCATCCCCTGTAATCCATCGCTATGGTGACACTTTGCAGCAATCACACTGGGCTACAAAGCACTCCAAAATTATGACCATGAGAACTAATTCTGCCCTAGTGGCCATAAATCACTGGAGCTTTCAGTTTATATCGCTATGGCGGTCAGATCCATCTTAAGCTGAAAAGAGATAGGACTATTGGGAGTCCAGATAACAACAGATTAAGGCCAGAAAGAAATTGAAAAATGCTCCCTGGTGCTAGCTGAGAGAGGATGGTAAAGGCTTGTTATATAAGCTTGAGGCACTGTATCTCATCATCTGACTAGGTATTGAAGATGGATTACACAAAACTAAAAATGAAATAAGGGAGCTAATACAGAATAACCTTAATGGTGGAGCGTTACTTGACTTTAAAGATAGAATTCCTTCATTATAAAAATAAATTACTGGATAGAGTCAGCAGCTCAGCCTGGATCTGTGGGGAGATATAAAGAGTTAATGTTCCAAGTCGATGATCTTTTGTTAGAGCATGAAAAAGTTATAAAGGAAATGCCTGTGACAGGGTGGAGGCTCAGAGACTTTGAATGATGCAAATAGAGAAATGTTGGCTGAGAGAGGGCAGTGAAATCTTGTTATATAAACTCAAGGAATAGCATCAATTCTTCCAACTAGGCATGCTATTGCCTTCAAGACTCATAATTGAATATAACAATTTCAGATAACCAGCCTTTCCAGTTTATAAACTAATGAAAGGCTGTCAACTTATAATGTTGACTCAGACCTTCTCTCTCCACGGGGTTGTTGTATAACCTGCTGGGTATTTCCAGTGTTCTCTCTTATTTCAAATTTCCAGTAACTGCAGGGTTCCTTTATCTCACAGCTCCTGCATTATTGTCACCCTTCCCCCCCCCCCCCCCCCAACGTCCTCATTCTTTACTCTCTCTGCCAGATAGATCAGCTACCATTAACAAACCATCACCACCCTCTCAACTGGCACCACAACAACTTGCATCATTGAATTTCCACTGATTAGGTATCTACCCAATCACATACATTCCCTTCATTCTCTCTCCTGCCCCTTCTCTGCAACTTGAAACATGCTTGTTTTCTAACTTTTCCTCCTTCTGAAACATTTAAGGTCCTGAGGGGTCTTGACAGGATTGATGTGAAGTTCTTGTGGGAGAATCTATAACTTGGGGTCACCAGTTAAAAATAAAGGGTCACCATTTAAGAAAAGATGAAGTGATTTTTTTTCTCTCAGAGGGTCATGAGCTTTTGTAACCCTCTTCTGCAAAGGGCAGTGGAAGATTAGATTCTTGATAAGCAAAGGGGTAAAAGATTATGGCAGACAGATCAGAATGCAGAGTTGAGTTTATAGTCAGATCAGCCACAATCTTATTAAATAGCAGAAAAGGCTTGGGCTTCTGCTCCTACTTGTATGTTGGTAAGATGACACTGAAAGATCATTGTGGATGCAAATCATTTGCAGAGTAAGCCACATTTCAAGATAAAGTGTGACAAGTTTCTGATTCTGTTTCTGAGACACACTTAAGCACAAGATCACATGCACTCACCAGATTATTGTCCCTCCAAATCATGCAAGCTACCCACTAAAAATACTTCAACTTAACAAGGTTTTACCTCTTTATCTTGGTTTACCTTGTATAGCTTCTCTAGAAAATTCCCTAAACTGGTATTGTAACGTCACCAGAAATATAGCAGAAAATCCAAGTAAGAAAGAGCAGAAACAACTCTTAAAAAAAAACTTCAATCCTTAGTCCCTATTTCCTTGATTCAGTCTTCAATTTGCACTCCCAACTGTGACATATGTATTCACAAATTATTTTGAAAGTATCTAGAAGTTTGAGAACTTAATGTAGTGTTATGCTAGGGCTATAATCTGCAGTAAAAACACATGCTGTCGGCAGAATACAATACAATAATTGATACAATTCTATAGCAAACTGTATTAGAAATTTCAGGTGGCCAAAACTAATGTCCTCTGACAGGTAGGTTAAATGGTCATTTCATGGGTATTAATTAAGGATCACCATATTTATTGAACAGCCTTGGTATGCAGGCACTTGAATTTACTACTTCAAGATTCCTAGTCCAGTACTATGACCATTAAGCTATCATGTAGGAAATGGTAGAGTAGTTAAATAGATACTTTGCATGTGCCTTTACAGCAGAAGATACCATGAACGTCCCACTAATACTGAAAAATGCCAGTGATGAATTAAATACCATCACTCTCACTACAGAAATACTACGAGCCATACTTATAGAGCTAAAGGCTGATAAGAACACTGGGCTGGATGGCTTACATCTTGGGATCCTAAAACAAGTGGCTCTGGAGATGGTGGATGTATAGGTTATAATCTTCCAAAACCTTTAAATACTGGAGAAGTACCAAAGGATTGAAAAACTGCCAATGTGACACCCCTATTCAAAGAGGGAAGCAAAACGCATGTAACTATTGTAAAATTAGCCTTATATCTGTTGTTGGAAAAACGTTAGAATCAATTATTAAGGATGTTAGAGCAGCACAGTTGGAAAATCATAATCTAATCAAGCCAAGTCAATAAGACTTCATGAAGAGGAAATTATGTGCATTAAATTTATTCTTCATTCTATTATGTCACATCATGCTCAAAAATAATTTATGGTACCATTTTATGCCCTTTGCATCCTTCACTCTACCAAATGATCCACTTTGCAAATGTTAAAAAAATCCTGCACCATGAAAGCAGAAAGCTTCAGTCATTATTGTCCAGGTGTCCAGGATTGTCTTTGTAATCCCCTCCCCTTAATCACATACCATCTTTCTGCATCTAAATCTACCTCGTCTATGTTGGCTTTGGTCAATTTTTCTTCCAGTTTCTGCCAAATTGCCTGAAATTTACCACTGGATTACATTTAACTCTCACTGTAATATAACACATTTACTGTTAATTTATCTCTATAACATAGCACTAAAATACAATTCATGTCTTACTGCAGTACATTACTGAATTACACCTTATTTCTCGCTGCAATATTACAAATTATTGTGGTTAGGTTGGTACCACATCTACCTCTGAGGCATCATACTATGGGTTCAAAAGCCCACCACAGATTTCAAGTGCAATAATGAGTGGCTTTTGCATTATTCGTGATACATAAACATAGAACAGCACAGCACAGGACCATGCCCTTTGGCCTATATGTTGTGCCGAACTAATTAAACTAGTAATTAAACACCTAACTAAACTAATCCCTTCTGCCTACATAAGGCCCATATCCCTTCATTCTCTCGTGTTGGCTTTCTTGATGAGGTGCTAAACCAAATTTCCCAATACTCTCTTCGATGGATATAAACTACATTCTAAAGAACATTTTTTGTCCCTAATATACTGCCCTGTATTTATCCCTCAATCAACATCCCTACAACAGGTCCAGAGTGTTGCGGTAGAACCTTGCTGTGGACAAACTGCCTGCCCTGTTTCCTACATAACAACGGTGAGGAAGGTTCAGAAAAGTGCTTCAGTGGCTGTGAAATGCTTTGGGATGCTTTAGATTGCATTAAGATGCTATATAAATTCCAGCCTTTCTATTTCTTTCTGCAATATGATACTGTTAAACTAAGACTGATTTACTGCTGATCATCTTCACTTTAATATAACAACATGTTGGAGGGGCTACTTGTGAGTAAAAAAAAATGTTTACTGATGAGAAAAATTCAATGTGACATATTGAGATAATTTTTTTTATTTTTAGTGGTTCTACTACTCTCATAATGGGCTGTTTAAACACAATCAGTGATTTTAAACACAATCAGTGATTTATTAAGCTACACTGGGACTGACCAACATATCTGAAACCAAGAAGCTTTTCCTTGTTTGTTTCCTCAAAGATTGACACTGAGTTTTACAAATACAGTAATATCTAAAAGATCAGTGATAGCTCAGCAATGCTTGATAAATCTTATAAATCAATGAGGATAAACTGGGAGTGTTTTTAACGCTCAATAGTTAAGGGTCAGGTTAAATTTCAAACCTGAATCCAACCCAGGAACTTCCATCTTCAAGAGAGACAAGTCAAAAGGCCGGCAGCACTGCCTGCTCTGAAGGTGGATTGGCCATTTAAATATTCTCATGAGGTTGAAGGCCTCTAGCTGTATAGCTACAAGTGAGAGAGGGGATGGAACCACGCAAAAGGAGAGAGGTGTAGAGCAGAAATGTGTACAACCTTGCCAAAGGCAGCATTCATGCCAAGACAAATAAAAAGGGCTAGTTTACAATGAAATACAGAATCTTGTAATTTCCAAAGGATACAAAATGTAGACATGTAACCCTACCAAAATATCACTAAGCAGCAATTTGAAGGCTTTTCAAACTTCCTGATTTGACCTGGCAAATGCATTACTCTACTGTAATGCTACAAAGACACCCACTGAATATAGCAACAGTTAACTCATCACAGTGCTATTTGATTGTTGAAACCCCCCATGCTAAATTAGGCTACCCACTGTAATTCCCACAGGAACAAGAGATCAGGTCCTATTAATGCATTAAAAAACACGTACTAGCACATCCCTCACCAGTAGTGCTAAATGTATGAAACTGTAGTGACAATGTGTTGCACCTTGGCTCTAAATGTTATTCTATTATAGAATGGGTCTTGGAGACTCACTATTATAGTATATAGCATGATTAGCCCTACCGCTGGAGATGTATTTCTAGGCAAAATTCTTAAGAAACTTATGAAACACTAAAAACCTTTTAAAGTTATTTTAAGACACACACACCTTGAATTCCAAAGCAAATTTCATTCCAAGGTCAGGCAGCAGAGTGGTGAAGCAGTTAGTGATACTGCTTCACAGTTCCAGGAACCCCACCATTCATGGTGTATGTCCTAGTCTCATTAGTATTCCCAAAATATTCCCAATTCACCTCACATTTATCTAGATTGAATTCCATCTGCCTTATTTTCAGCCATTTCACCAAAACACTGATATCTCTTTGCAGCCAAAGACTACTTTCCACACCCTCAACAACTCCGCCAATTTTCATGTCATCCACGAATTTATTGATCTTGCCCCATCCCCCACATGCACATCTAAATTATTCATGTATACTACAAACAGCAAGGGTCCCAGCACCAATCGTTGAGGGACATCACTAGTCACAGGCATCCAATCGCAAAAACAACCCTCTATCATCACTCTCTGTCTCCTATTGCCAAGCAAATTTTGGATCCAGTTTGCTAACTTGCCTTGGATCCCATAGTTCCCAACCTTTTGTACCTGTCTCTCATGTGGAACCTATTCAAAGGCTTTACTAAAGTTCATGTAAATCACATCAACTGTTCTGCCCTCGTTGGTACACTGTGGTACTCTTCAAAGAATTCAATCAAATTGGTTAGACAGGATCTGCCCTTGACAAAGCTATGTTGACCACCTCTGATTAGTTCCTGCCCTTCCAAGCGATCATTAATCCTCTCCCTCAGAATCACCTGCCAAAGGAGCAAAGAGACCATTGGTGCCTTGATACAATGTTTTTGCTCCCTGGACCATTTTTCAGCAGCTGTAGGGCTTTTCAGAACAGTTATCACGATTTATGGTGGTGCTTCCCCATTCACAACCTCACCAACATGAGGAGTCAGGTCTTGACTCTAGCTACCTGCTGAGCAGCTGAAGAGCAGGAGCATGAGAAGAAGGAAGCAGGAGAGGAAAAGAAACCTAGGCACTCATGGTTTTAAGCACCATCAAGGGCTTGTAGAAGGTGCAATAAAAGAGAAGCCCAAAATCAGATGGCAGTGGGACAGATAGCTTGGAAGTCAATGCCAGGAGGCTGGCGCAGAGGAATTGGATGAAGTGTTGTGAGAAGTTTAATGACCTCACACAAGTGTGTAAGTTCATTGAACGATCGTCGCATGTCATATTTACCATCTGCAATATTTGCCTCAATTGACAGATTTTCCATTATTCATCTACCAATAATTTACATAAATCAGGACCTATCCTACTGCAAGTCATCCTCTCATGTGGGCAATGGCACATCCTTGGGAGCCAGATCATCAAACTGTCTCACCTGTGACACACTTGGCTTAGAAAGTTTGTCCGCTCAAGTCCCATTCCAGAGACCTGAGTAGGCATTTGAGTGTAGTACAATCTCTGACCTGTACTATCAGAGATACTATCTTCAGATGATGTGCCATCTGCCTTCTCAGGCGGGCATAAGAGACGCTTTGGCAAAGAAATTGGAGGTTATCTCTTGCATTCTGACCAATATCTAGAAATTACAACTAAGGATTATCTGGTCATTATATCATAACTGGTTGTGAGACCTTGCTGTGCATTGATTGGCTGCCAAGGCTTCTGCATTACAACAGTAACTATGTTTTAAGAAGTACTTAATTGGCTGTGAGGCATTTCACTGCAATCCAAAAACAAAGTTACCATATAAATGTAGGTCTCTTTTATTAGATTACACAACATTCACCATCATATTTATCTCTTTCTTGAAGGTCAAGGTTTACACAACCAGATTCAGCAGGAGGTGTTTGGATGTGCCCTAATATATCACAAAGGAGATTATGCTGGACATTGTCAGACCATTCATTTTATAGGCCTTGGCTATCGGTGGGGCAGAAGTCACCACAGATTAGTGTCTGATCCTGATACCTGATCCTTCTTCCCATCAACCCAGAATTTCTGCTGAGTTACAAGCTCCAGATGCCATAAGTATGAAGATCTTACTTTCGCCAGTCCCTTTTACACTACAACCTAACACATACCTCCTCTACTTTTCAGATGCATAGAAAGTGCAACCTGGCTAGGCAGTGGAGGATCAGTAAGAAGACACTGATAATGAACACAGACCATCACTAAATTTACAAGAGCATTATCAATGTAGACTTTGGGCACAAATACACCGTGGCTGGGCTAGGAGGCAACAATGGGCTAGGTTCCAACTTGCCAGAGTGCAATGTCATACATTAATTTTGCATATGTGGACTTTGTTGGGCCTTCAAACAGGGCATTGTGCAGACCTTTCCAACATGTAAGTGAAGTCAACTTTTGTTTGGGCCCTTCAGATGACCAATTTTGTAACTTCCTTTGCATCACTTTCAAAAGCCACCTAATGACTGGAAGGTCAGAATGTTGTCATACAAGGTCGGCTGACTCATTTTCAAGCAGAGAGACTATTCTCATGGGCATTAATTATACTACACAAAGGAACTTGCAGGGTGGCATAGCAGTCCAATTGCCTTTCCTCCAGTAAGAATGTTCCCCAGGTCAAAGTCATTTTGCTTACAAACTGTACTTGCTCCAGCCACAATGCAATTTCCCATTAAGAAGCATAAGCAGTAGAGTTTAACTTTAACTAGAGCTTGCCTGTCACAATATTGACCTTGCTGATGCATTAAAGCAAGAAACTAAATTGCCTGTGTGCTGAAATCAAAGATACAAAGCAGGCAGCATGAAGTTGGGGTTTTATCTGTATATCAAACAATGTTGCAAGTTAATCATGGGGGTTTTGGTGGGGGTCATTAAATAATACAGGTCCTGTTCTGTAAGAATTTGGCACCTACCAACAGAAAACTTAGGGCTATAGATCTTGTGTACTAATGTTCATACTTAGATATCAAAGTTGCTTATTCAGAATAAGTTAATATTTTGCAAATGTAAACAGGAAACAATAGTTTGTGGTACATTTTCTTATTAAAGTACATGAGCTCAAGTCACATTTAACCTTTGACATTAAAATGATTCACAAACGTTATTTCTCCTACAATCAATGATAAGAAACTAATTTTCAAATAAGAATATATTCACTACTAAAATAACAGTAAACTACATATGCATACTTACATTTTCAGCTCTGAGTCTCCATCTAGTCATATATATGAATTCCATGGTATGATCCTTCCCCATAATTTCCCCATTGCATAGAACATCGAGCTTTGGGGAAGAAAACAAAACCGTCAGTGTCAATGCTAAGATACTTACATTATGTACATATTGGAGAGAGGTTTCATCTTCTAACAAAAAGAGGTAATTTTGTTCATCAACCACTGACCAATGAAAAACTGGAAATTTTGCTATTTCTGAGAATGAAAATTTGATTTGTGGGTTATTACTTGCAGAGAAACTAAGACACTATGTTAAGCCCCAATCTACTACTTACATCATCCAAACCCATACATAAAACAATTCTAATATGATCAGGTTCAAGTTAAGAGAATCAATTATTCTCCTGTATTCAATCCTGACCACAAATTGTATCCCTTTTCTTTACATTGCAATTAAAAACAAAAGTTTAGGAACTTGGAGGATCACATGGCCATTGCTAGTCAATATCACTATACCTTCTTAAAATGTTCCATTTTATGTTTATTATTTTGTTTCTCCTTTCAAAAACACCTAGTATAAAGACTGTTTATTCATATATCTCACTTAATGGCTCATTAAGTAAATACATTTTGCAGTGATCCTTCACAACTGGCAATTATTATCAAGTTGCATGGGATATGACAAATGACTTTAGCATCTTTAGGAGAAGGTGCTCTTTTGCAACACAGGTTACAGTTCGGGAACTGTAACTTCACAATAGAAAAACTTTGATTCTTGATCAAACTAATTGTTCACCTAATTATTTCGGAACTCTTATGTGGATGGTAAAGGTGAAAATAACATCTGAGAGCTTTTTTTTGGGAAATGCTCCCAACCTGTCACTGTAACATCAGGGAAATGCCTTTGCCAAACTTTTAATTAAGTTACAGTGCCAAAGGAGAACCACCTCCAAGGCGCTTGACAATTAATATTTAATTCCATTTAACATTCTTCTGCTTGACAATCAACTATATATAAAAAGCACTGGAAGTCTTAAGAATTCTCTTGAGGGTTACACTGATAAACTGTACTGCAATCCCTTTAATGTAGACATAGCTCCATTGTGAAAAAAATTTATATACAATACATTACTTTGTGATTTTTGGCTATCGCCCTTTGAATGCTTTACTCAGTTTATCTCTCTCTCTCTCTCTGGTAGTCTAAATAGCCTTTTCATTTTCGGACACTGAGTATATAGCTATCTTTTTTCGGATGAGTCATTCTTTACCTGTACAAGGCTAATTAATAGTTTTTGACTGAAAACTTGTGTAGCCATAAATTTTATAAGACATGTTATGAGCAAAAGTTCTTCATTGGCAAATATTTTCAATTTCAATACAATAAATCAAAGGTTTGCTAAATACTGCATAATACAAAAACTCCTTCCAATTAAAACCTGGCCCACATGTCAAAAAGGACCAAGGTTTATTGTATTAAATTAATCAGCCTCAAAGAAAGGAACATCAGAGAGTAATCACAAATTGTCTGATGGAAATAAAGAAAAAAATGGAGTGATTACAAAACACCAAGGAAAAAAAAGTAGCCCAAGTAAAATTTTGCTTTGTGTTTTCATTTGCATTTGCAATTTCATGAATGCAATTAAATGTAATTGTTATAAATTTCATGGACACTACACAAGATATGCTCCTGCTCTCGGGAAAAATATCAGTTTAGATATTGAATACCATGAAAAGGTATTGTTAAAACATTGTGGTATATTTAATGTGTACCAAAAATGGAGGTACTTTTTCCATTGCAATATTTAATTGCTGGCATTTAAAAATCACATTGTCATTTTTTGAAATGCCAAATGCTGACATATCATGGCAGGCAGCATTATGAAGCAGCATTATCATTCCAATACCAAGCATCTGCCAGCTGTTCTCCAGCAGCCAAGTGATGTAGATTACAGCCCTTAAAGAGGCCACTTCAACATCACCAAACACATATTGAAGTAAGTCCCATGCGTTTGCTAGTGTAACACTCAGAAAATACCAACACCAGAAATGTGCCCTCAGGTTCTCAAAGAGAAATGTGGAAACCTTGCTGGATGCAACTGAAGAAAGAAGGGATCTGCAGGCAGACTGCCAGGACTACCTCCAGATGGGCCTGAGGCAAGGTGGTCAGAGAACTGGGAGCATGCTCTCCAATGCTAAGTCTGTGGATCAGCATCAGATGACACAGTGAAACCTCTGCTCTTCAGAAAATGTTGATCAATTTCCACAATCGGTATTCATACACATAATAGTAATAAGATACATAAAGACTAATGTATTCATAAAAGTCTATGCACTCATCTTTTCTGACAAAACCACAAATAAATATGCAACATTACCAAGAAACACATGAGGCATTTGGCATTCCCCTCATGCAAATAATCAATGTAGCAACAAGCACACATTAACATACTGACTTTTCCTTTGCAAACTAAAGTTACAGGCTGTCCCTACAAACTGGCAGTATGCCATATTGACACAGGCTGATGAGAGGTGCAGATGTAGCTCTCACGTGAGCAGTTCAACAGTCAAGACTCTTAAGCAACATTTATACTCCCGTGTTGAAGGAGACCTCTGCTGCAGTCACAGACAATGCATCGTTGCATGTAACTTCACATAATGTAAAGTCACTGTGAGGTTTGGGTGGCCAGAAACTAGAGCAATGAGTCACATTTCACAGGGTGAGATCATGGAATTAGTGGACTATGGTCAAGCTGCAAGAAACGGTAGGGTGTTGTGAGTTCTAGCCAGAGGGCATGACAGATATGCCCAATAGATAAGCATCATGAAAGGGAAGCACACTGCAAGAAGTTAGAGACGATGTATAATAAAATGCTAAGGACAGGGACTCGCTGACCAACAATTTGATGCAGCTTGTGTGGAACACACTTGAGGGTCATGTCCACACTCTTACATCCTGTCACTCAAAGCCTGCAGAGTAGAAACTCAATTGTTGAAGCTATGTGAAACTCTCAACGTTTTATCATGGCTACATTGGCTTTACACAGCTTCATAGATTTACTTGCTAACACATACACAGAATCACTGAGTTCAGAAGGACAGAGTGAATAACATACATGGATATTCAATTAACTTTCCACCTTAAACTTGTAAATGCATTATTTTTAGTAAAATACAAGCATTAATGAAATGATGCTTTAATACTTTGACCAGGATTCATACGGAATTACAGTTGACTGTTGATTGTTGAGGAGAAACATCAGGAATACTGCCATATCTCATGACCTTCACCCGGCCTTTCTCAATTCCATGAATGAAGATTTAACTAATTTTAGCTACATCATATTGCATTGGCTGACAAAGCTAATAATACAGCTCTCCATGTTATTCCATAGACATTTCATGGTGAGGCTTCATTCCTGGCTTTTGGCAGTGCATAGACTTTGACAATGATGTGCAGTGTGTCAAATGCTTATTATTACAGCAAAGTTCAATCATTGGTGATGATATAAATTAACAGATGGTATTAAAGAATGCATGTCTAATCAATGCATTCTAAGAGAAGGCAGCAGATTATGCATACCTTAAGATCTAATGAGGTTTTTGTAGTTGATAGCTCTGAGATAGAATGTTTGTATTCATCACCTGTGTTTGAGCTCAGAGAAGTCTACTAACTGAAATTCACATGAAAGTGCAAGGCAAATCTTAATGTCAAGATTTAAAAGCATAAGGTAAAGGAGCAAGATTAGGCCATTCAGCCCATCGAGTCTGCTCTGCCATTCAAACATGATCCCCTTACCAATCAAGAATTTATCAATCTCTGCCTTAAATACACCCAATGATTTGGCCTTCAAGTTCCTGATAATTACCTTGCCAATAACAATCACTTTTCATTGAGGTAACATTCATAACTTTTGTGCTAATGCTTTTTGTTTGACTTAAATTGTATTTAAGAATTTTGACAGAAAATATAATTGTGATTTAAGATGAGGCACTTTACCCCATATTTACCCCATATGGTTAACTATGGACAGAAAAGCTTTGGGAAGCTCCACAGCTTTTCCTTCAATTAAGACCTGACAAACGTAAGTTAATCCATTGTAACTTTGCAGCTAATAAATTCCTGAGGGGAGAATGAAGAGATACACAGCAAGCTCCTACTGTGATTACGATAGAGGCTGAGAAACCAAGAATGTTTGCCTCCAGTGCCTTCTTCCATTGTCCTCTTCCTTTGACACCAGCTGGGACTGCTATGTACCACCAGATGCTCCTGCTCAGACTCTTTCTAATGAATGAGCCGGTTGTTGACGTAAGGAAGGAGGGGGGGGTGGGGGGTTGGTGGTGAACACAACCCTGTCTTCATGGAGCTCCTGTAGAGATTGTTGACAGGTTCAAGTTCCTGGGCATCCCTATCACCAGCAACCCCACTTGGTCCTTCTATACTGAAGCAGTGGTCAAGAAAGTGCATCCATGTATGTACTTTCTTAGGCATTCTTGAAAGATTTGGCTTGTAGAAGTTCTCTGCACAAAGTATCTTGACGGGTGGTATCTCAGCCTGGTACGGCAACTGCTCTGCTCTGCACCGATGGAACCTGCAAAGAGTGGTAATCACTGCCCACTCCATCACATGCTCATCATTTCCTTTCATCTTCACAGTCCATTGCTTCAGGAAGGCTAATGGTATCGTCAAGGATGCCTCCCACTTTGGCCAGTCACTTTTCTCTCTTCTACCTTCTGGGAGAAGATACAGGAGCTTGAAAGCCCAGATGACCAGACTTAAGAACAGCTTCTTCCCCACTGCTTTCAGACCTTGAAACCAATCACCTCTTTCACACCCCCTTCTCAGTGGTGCTGCCACTTTCTTGGACTTTTAATTCCACCTCTCTCGATTATTCTGTTATTGTCAATTTAGCATTTTGTTTTGCACTACTTCAGAATGCACTACTATTTTTGCACCATCCTGTTGTTTTGCGCTCATCACTGTATTTATTGTGTTTTTATTATTACTGTGTATACTGTTTACTCTGTGAACTTCACGCGAGCAAAGAATTTCATTGCATATGTATATGGCAATAGATTAATCTAAATCTGAATCTTTTTTGTTATTTTCATTCAAGGGATGTGGGCTTTGGAGGCTGAGCCAACATTAAGTTGCCCATCCCTAGTTGCCCTTGAGAAGGTGGTGGAGAGCTGCCTTCTTGTACCACTGCAGTCATAGAGGTGTAGTTATGCTGCCATCTCTGAGGTGTTTTTCTTGCATTTACTCAAGGAAGGGATCTGCTCTGTTAGTAGCTAAATTATGCAGCATGCAGCAGTCTACGATAGATCAGGTCAAGTGGGTACTACAAAAGTCCCCCTGACTGGTGAATAAAGTGCAAGCTCATTTTCAGTATACCCATAGAATTGTCCACTAGATTGCATCTTATGACATGGCTTTCACTATACCTTTGCTCTCCTTGACACTCTAGAGTCCTCATTAGTGTAAGGAACCATGGTAGAAGAGGATAACTCTTGTTATCCATTGTGCTTGATTACTAACTGGAGACTGACATGCAGAAGCCTTATTTCTTCATGAAATGCTCGGGGCTAATAATGGGTGCCTGAGCACCATCTGGGTGCAGTGTATAAGAATCCATGCATTTGGCAAGTCAGCAATGCTAGCCATTGGCGTGGCCCATTCTGAATTCGGCCTACCTTGCTGAACCAGGGTCAGTTAGATATGCAGAGTAAACTCTTGACTGTTTCACTGCTTTGCAAAGGAGTTAGTCACACCACTGATGAGTGAATACTTACCACTACACCCAAAGATCAAGATAAAATTAGGTTAAAATGCCTTGGCATCACATGGGTAGAATAGAAGGAGAAGTGGACAAAACTAGGTCACCCTTAGCACTTCAGTCTATTTTTTTCCTCACCCCCCCCCCCCCCCCCCCCCCCAGTATATCAGTCAGTACAACCATCTCAGTTCTGTTCTTACTATGGCAGGAAGTAGGTGAGTTGGCTGAAGCAAGCTTCTCTGGATCATGCAGATGTGGTAGCGGTAATCTTGTAGGATGGAGGAACCACAAATTACTAAAGATTTAGGAATGGGTATTTGTTGACAGGGATATCAAACCCATGCTGTGTCAGACTATGCTCTTAGAAAATGTCCAGGGATTCCAACTGAAATCATGGAGGAAAAAGAGAAGTCAAATGAAGCAGGGAAATTCCTCTGTTCTATTCACATTAAACCATGAGGTCATGTACAGAGCCAAGGGAAATTCAGTCCAATCTACTTATTCAGTTTACATCTATTGTACTTTAAGTATTTAATAATATCAGCTTCAAATAATATACTGGTGAATAAGAAATTAATAAATTTAATCTTTGTTGCAACCTCACAAAGAGTAATTTTCCATCCCTAGCTGTTATTATGATAAATCTTACAAGGGAGGAATGTGTGGATTCCAGAATGGCTTTATTCCTGCCAACAGAGCTGGCACTTCAGACTCAGATAAACACCACACAGAAATGAGTCGAACGAATGAAGTGTCACCCTCTCTTCAATTAAAAAAAAGATTTGCTAAAAAAAATTTCTACATTCTTAATTTATTTATTTTCCCTTCTTAATTTATTTTCAAATAATTAAAACAATATTTTTTAAATAATTAACATACTCATTCCTTCTTCTTTTCCTGCAGCCTTAAAAATCCTTATTCAAATGAAGAAGCCTGCGCATTCTGTGCCAGGTCTAAAAATGCATTGGATCTGAGAGCAGATTTCTCCACTGTAAATGCTGGGGAATCTCAGCAGGTTCTTGTTCTACCACTGGAATCTATGGAAAATTACTGGCGAAAGTTAGCCAGTTGGTCTGGGACATTCACATTTGTACAGGAGTCCTGAAGTGTACTGGTACTTATACTGAGAAATACTGCACAAAGAGTGAATGTAACTTAAATTTCTTACCATTACAGTCATGTAAACTTCTTGCCAGTAAAGTCAAAATGCAAACATATCATTGGCCATTTTTTTACCATTACGCCATACCTGCCGATGGCAACTTACTTTCAACTCTGGCTGGCAGTTCCAGCAACAGCCAGCAAAACACAGGAAAATCTGAGCTAAATAGTTTGTTGGGGGTATGTCTAGATCTGGGTATGTAAAAAATGAATATATATATTTTCTCTTGAAAATATGTTTACTAAACCTTGGTTAGCATGAAAAATGATTGCAAAAGCATCTTTAAGCATGGCAATGTAGAAAACTATGCATTTATTTGAATAATACCAGTGAGTAAATGAAAGTAATATTGACAGAGACTGACAGATACACTGATTGCATCTGACATCAGATTCATTTCCAATCTTCTTTGTTGAATCAGAAAACACCACTAAGCCAAACAATAATTGAAAGTTGCTTCAATTTTATTGGGCCCGAGAGTACCAGAAGATAATGAGTATAAAACAAATTTACATTCAGACATGTTTTGCTTTTTGTTAACAAAACACTGACCAAGTATAGAGCCAGTGACAAAATCTATTCATGGACTGGTCTGATCACACAAGAAAGGAATTGTAATCCTTGGCCTTACAGACATGCCACACAATTACATAAAACAACACAATCTTTTAAGAAGTCAAATGACATGTCATAGCCAGTGTTAGAGTATGGGCATATCTGTATCAACTGAATGACATGCAAGATAAATGGTCTGCATTGTCACTCACTCAGTCTTCCTCGTCAAGCACTCGTACAAACGCGCGCGCGCACACACACACACACACACACACACACAAAGAGTCAGCATTTAGGTGATTATATCTTGCAATCTCACCTCACAAGTGCTAGGAAGTTTTAATTTCAAACTGAGAAATTTCTTTATAGTTCCCACTGTGACTCTCGTTGAGCAGCGGATAAATTTCTTCATTAAGCCCTGTTGACAACAGACAAGAAATTAGAATAAATGGTTACGAACCAGCAAATTGTAAACTGTAATCCAGATTCCAGTTTGTTACACACACCAAAATCAAACTCACAATTTTCCATCATAAGGTTGCAACAAATATTCAAGCTGATTATGGCTACTCACAAGAAGAAAATTTTGTTTTGGTTGTGTTGGGCCTCAGACTACCTAATGAAATTATCCTTTTGGGTAACAATGTTGCTTAGTTGTATCTTTAGCTCTGTTGGATAGCAATATTATGGGAACTGATGTTAGTGGGTAAATTCACCTATGATATCTTGAAGTTCTAGTCACTAACAATGAGAAAATGAAATACATGCAAAAATTGCTGAGGTCTACCCTTGGTCTATTGACTCTATTTGTGGTATCAGTGCATCAAACGTTGTTATATCAGAAGAATAATTTGATAGCAAAATCTAGAAATCAATGCAAACACTCAAAATAAGGGTTAATTAAGCTTTATTGAAGCTCCTAGAATTAAAAAAAAGCATGCTCTTAAACCTATGTTTTTGTTTATTCAAGATCTGGTGTAACATGCTTACATAAATGGTCATTAGTTAGAGCATAAAATCTGACAAGAACTCTCCTACATACATGAGTAGATCCCTTTGCTTACCTGCAATATTTCAGAAAGAGGCTTAAAGATTCTGGGATATTAAAACACTTCCGTTTTACAAGGAATGGAGGAAAATATCAATCACAGCCAGTATCCTCTGGCCAGCCTATTATTTCTCACTGGAGATATAAAAGGCTGCAGATGCTGGAATCTGGAGCAACACACAAAATGCGGGAGGAACTCAGCAGGTCAGACAGCATCTACGGAGGGAAATGGATAGTCAAAGTTTCGGGTCAAGAAAGTTGAGTTCCTCCAGCGTTTTACATGTTGCTCTTACTTCTCAACACTGTTTATTCCTTTGACTAACCCTGTCCCTCCCTCCTGCCCCCCCCCACTGATTAATATTATTCTTACTCCGAGGGGGATTAAATAACACTCCATGATACACAATATTCTTTTTAATTTTTCACTAATTATCTCTTAAATAGTGAACTCTTAAATAAAGTTAAATACTAGTTGATACCTTTACTGTATTGTCTCCCGATTGGCCATTGTTGCGGAGGCAGTCTAGGCAAATGGCAATCTGTGGATCGCTTCTGTGATAATCCTGATCATCTTGGTCCTCTTCCTCTTCTACTTTAGCCTTCTTTGCTTTGGGGCCTTCATTATCTTTTCAGGAACATTGACAATTATTTTGTAAGATATACACTGCAACTACTGTTCTACCAGTTTTCAGCCAGATGTAATTTTCTGAGGGCTTAATATTTTATCTCCCAAATTGTTGTTCCTTATCTCCTGTGATCACGTTACAGTTTTTGGTAGATGATTAGACCAAATTTCCAATGATTTCAAAATTACATCAGTCCTTCCAGAACTGGAAGCTTTTTAATGTATGATCAAAAATCATGGTGATCAGGCTTAAACAGCTGAAAACAAAATGTTCAGCAGAACACTACATTGACTACTGGGTGAATTGTTCATTCTTGTCTTTACTCCTATGCCACTATTCTCTTCCTTGGCATATTAAAAATAGAGAAAGGAGAGAATGTAGCATTTTTTACAGCATTAAAACCAATTGTGCAAAATAACTCATCTCTGCCTGTTTTTCCCCTCCCACATTCAGCTTTTTCTTTGCAACTGGTCAGGGTTTTCTTTCTTTCATTGTTCCAACAGAATCAGTTATTTTTATCTTTGTGTAAATCCTTCTTTAATAATCTTCAAAATGAATGTACAGTATATTTTAGGGGGATGATCACATATAAAACCTTTTTCTTCCATAAAAAATGACAATTTGGCAATCTCACAGGCACACATACAGGGATTATGAAGAAAATAGAAGCATTCACGCAGGGATACTCTCTTGGAATTGGAGTTAAGGCATGTTGCTGAGGTTGAATACAAAAATGTGCCCTCTGCACCTGAAATACCATATTTATGGGGGACACAGGTTAACTACAAGATAAACACCCCTTTCATCACTGACACCAAAGGTTAATTAACACATAATTTGCCCCAAAAAATAAAACAAAGTATATTATTTTTAAATCCTCTTTTTTTTGTTTTCAACTTCTTCTTAAAACACCCAACTTACTTTGTCATGTCCACCATTCCTAATCTGAATAGGCAGTTGAGATTGGACACCAAGTGATGAAGATGATCCACCTATAGTATTTCTATGAACCAAAGTGAATTGAGTTCAAAATAGTATTTCCCTCTAACAGCATCAAAAGATTTGCCATTGCACTATGGATTCCTGAATATAAGAGAAGAAATTCCCACTGTAAACAAATTGCCAGGTTTAAGCAACAAACATGTTACTGAAAGAAGTTTGCTGTTATCTTTGATTTTAGATTGCTGTTTGATTACTTCAATAATAATAAAGTAATAGTTGACTTTGAATAAAGGAGGCAAAGGGTTGAATGCATACAAAAGGTTTCCTCAATAAAAGAAAAAAAAATCAATGGAAGAAATCAACCCAGGTTAACTGCTCTGCCATCTTTATTTAGCAACAGAAAAGAACTGCTGGATGTTGATGTTCTTGACCAAGGAATAGTGAATGACACGGGAGCCTAAAATAGTGAATAAGCTAAAGTAAATGAAGGGTCAGGGTGAGTGGAAAACCTACTTCCAAAATACACTGTAGTAAACACACCAAACTTTAAGCTTTCCTTAGATGACTGGTTATCTGTACCAATGCAAGGTCTCCAATACCACAAGGTCTTTAGGTCAATTCCTTACATTAAAGAGAAAGCAAGGGTTCTGTTTTAATTTACCTTCTCCATTCTCTTGTGGTTTATTTTTTTTCCAGAATTCTTCTTCTTGCCGTTTTTCCACTGGCCAAAAGAACATATATATTCTCTAAGATTATCAACGTATTTTCCAATTTGCATAGAAAGCAATAATAAAAACTATGGGAGTAACATTTCCGTTCACCATACACTGAGGATTTAACTTCAAGTGGAAATCCAATTTCATCATATTTAAACATTATTAAAAAAAGAACTCAAAGGCATTTTTTCAGCTTTTAATGAGTTGTTTACTTTTTAGAACAAACAGCCTCATTCTAGTCAATCTAAATCTGTTAGCATTAACAAAAAACAAAAATACAGGAGCCACCTGTTATATACTGCTCTTTCCACTTCACAAGCACTGAGATTGTCATAGGAATACAAAATATTTTGTTCATTAACTTTGGAATGTGCAAAGCTTGATCAAGTGCCACACAAAGATCACACAGAGACTTTTACACACCAAAACTCAGAGGTATTATGCTATTGACTTATTATGATGAGACTTTTGGAGTAAGGTCAGATGACAAACACTCACCTCTCCCTCATTACCTGTTGGCATTGCAACTTTCGCAAGCAGACTCTACTTAAGACAATCCGAGCCTTATTGTGTAAGCAATCATCTACTTATTCTACTTGCTCAACTAGCATTCATGTACTTCTGCACCTATGCAGTTGGATAATCTTGATAGATCTTATAAGGTTACAGTTTCAAATTTTGCTTGTTGAAATACAGCTCTTAGAAAAACCAATTACTCCTACAAAACTATCAATGTTTATAATTCAGAATAGAAATGTTTCACCCTTCACCCGTCCAGATATCATCTTCTAGTCCAAATTTCCATTTTTAAAATATGAATGTTACTTTGCATAATGACCATATCACATGATGAACTAGTTCTCCTTTTCATTCAAATCTTTGAAAAGACAATTACAATGATATCTACTAAACATAATATTTGTAGAAATTATACTTAAATTCTTATTTATTTAAGGGTAGTAGAGTTGGCAGATAGTTGCACTTTGAATGCAGTTTTGATCCATTGAGATTTGTACAGGCTTACAAGAGCTGGATGAAAGAACAAACTACTTTTGTTATACACTCTTAAATTTGTCATTCTTACTCTGCTGAAAGAACTGGAGCTTATTCTTCCTTTCCATACCAAGTTCCAGATGACCATAAGTAACAAATTCAAGTTTTGTATTATAAAATTGCACAAGGTACTCTTCAGTGGTGCTAAATAAGGACTTAAAATCATTAACAACAACGTTTTTTGGTCCATCAATTATTAGAAATATATTAACTCAGAAACAGAACTCAGACTGATAACAAAAGTGTGACAAAGATCTGTGTCAGCTTTCCATTTTACTTGGTCAGCAGTTTACATTACTTTCCAGTTAATAAAAGAGGAACATTTAGTTCCCTTAGTTCCTTCTAAAAAAATCTACAAAATCTTTTTATCAAGGAATTTCAACCACGGACCAAAAATAAAGAATATGACCTTTATATCCTATAATTATAATTTTATGATTCTTCAAATGCAAAGCAGTATCATTATTCAAAAGTCAAACCATACACAGTACAGTAACAAAACAGTTATATTTCAATTCAATATACCAATTTAGCTGAAAATACTTCAATAACAATGGATTGAAAATGGAATACATAAGAACTATTTATTTTTACTGACAAAATAAATTGCCAGGATGGGTTCCACGGTTGTCTACAGTCCACCCTGGAGGATTATGCCACAAAGTAGTGAGGCCTGGGTTTGCTGCACTGCAGAAAAATTTCAGGAAATCAACAACTGAGAGAGAATCCAATGCATTTCCTAGAAGTCAAGGCAATGTCATATTTACAGAAGGCTGACAATAGGTGCCTGCTTGGCTAGGAGAAGGGCAAAGTACTCAAATGCAACTGAAAACAAAAAAACCTTCAGAAAACATTGATTATTCAGCACAGATTAAACATTATTCATAGAGGGACAGCATAAACCCAACCTCCCATGGTCTTGCCAGTATACTTCAAAAGGCTGTTGGTAGAGATAATTACTGGCACTAATAACATAGTAAAAGGAGCTAACAGGTGTATTAAATTAAATTTTCAAAAATAGTTCCATTTCCAAGTTACCTAAAAAGTACAACTTATGACTGCCTTGATAGGACTAAGTGCATTAAACATTTGGCTGAAAAATAAAGAATTTAATGAGTCTGTTCACTTACTTTCTTTAAGACCAGGCACCAGCTTAAATATAATTTCTTCTAACGTATTGTCCAACCTGGAAAACAGATTCAGAAAGGGTCACAGCTGGTTCAAGAAACAGTCCTACTACAAATAAACCTCTCAATTCCAAAGTTAATATTCAATTTTCATGCATTTTAATTCAGTTAAAAGCAGTCTACAAATGCCTTGATTTCCCTCTCCTGGTCTGTATACAACTGGTTCCAGGACACACACTTCTATTATTGCACTTTTTGCTCCTTTCCTCATTGGTGGGCATGGTAAACTTCATCTGGAAGCATATCAGTTTTCAGGCAGAGGAGAAGCAGGAGATTTTCCACCTACAGACTGTACTTAGCACCCATGGCCTCATGCCATTTTCTCTTCATACTATATCTGCGTTCACGTGCTTCAGAGCGACAGGTAAGCCATATCTCATTTAGAATGCCATGTTCAGTTCTGGCCCCCTCACATGGCGCATTATATTGAGGCTTTGGAATAGAGCCCCAAGGATGATTTCCTGTTTAAAAATAATTTTGCTACACAAAATGACATAGAAACATAGACATAATGGGCCAGATGTCCTCATTCTGCTCTGAATATTTCTATGATTCTCTGATACTGAATCACTATACTTTAGAGAAACTTGCAGCCATGGAAGATGTCTATCAAATAATGAAGGTTTGGGAGAATCAAAGACCATACATAGAATTGGTCTCCTGGACTAACTTCATTGAATGTAAAGACTGGAGAGAAATTTCTCAACTTTTCCACCTTCTACAGTGGAAGCAGGCATGAGCAATAATTCCAGCAGTGAACAAGAACTGCATTCTGTGTATGAATGGAAAAAGTCCATTGCTAAAAAGTTATGTCATTTAGTCAGATCATGTCTGAATTGAATTTGATCTGTAGGTCCAAGCAGCAATATTGTGATACTTGGAGAGTGCTCTTGACATTCTGAATGGCAGAGATTGTGGCTTTCAGAAGTTCCGTCAAAGAGCTCTTGGTGAGTTGCTGTAATGAACAATGCTCATGGTTGTGGAGGGAGTGATTAAGATGGAGTATAAGATGGTGTTCAAGCAGGCTCCTACATTGTTGGAGCAACACACATCCAAACAGGTACAAACTATGGCATCAGACTCTTGACTTGTTCATTGTGGATTGTGGAAAGGTTTTGGTGAATCCTGACACAAGTCACTCATGCAAAATACCCAGTCTCTGATCTGTTCTAGTAATCAAAGTATTTATGTCTCTGGTTCATTTGTTTCCATTACACCATCTTCACACCCCACAACACAGCTTATGATTATGGGAGATTTGGTGACAGAGATTATTTCACCTCATTCTTGATTTGTGCTATGTAGATGGTGGAAAGGCTCTGGGAAGTCTGGAAGTGATTCAAATGGCAAATATCTACCTGCTCTTGTAACCACAGTATCTATGTGGTTGGACCAGTTATGTTTCTAGTCAGCTGTGACCCACAGGATTTCAGAGTGTGATTCAGCAATGGTACTGCAATTGAACTTCAAGAACAATTGTTCAGACCTTCTCTTGCTTATGTTCATTGCTTGGCATCTGGTGACATAGAGACATAGACATAGAGACATAGAGTTATACAGCATGGAAACAGGCCCTTCAGTCCAACTGGTCCATGCTGACCAAGATGCCTCTTCCAAGTTAGTCCTATTTGCTAGCGTTTGGCCCATAACCTTCTGAACCTGTCCAATTCATGTACCTGTCCAACTCTCTTTTAAAAGTTCTAATTATACCTGCCTCAACCACTTCCTCTGGCAGCTCATTCAACATAGATACCACACTTTGTGTAAAAAAGTTGCCCCTCAAGTTCCTGTTAAATCTTTCCCCTCTCACCTTAAACCTATGCCTTCTAGTTCTTGATTCCCCAACTCTGGGAAAAAGACTGAGTGCATTCACCCTATCTATGCCCCTCATGATCTTATACACATCCATAATATCATTTCTCAGTCTCCTAAGCTCTAAGGAATAAAGCTCTAGCCTGTCCAACCTCTCCCTATAACTCAGTCAATCAAGTCCTGGCAACATCCTTGTACATCTTCTCTGCACTCTTTCCAGTTTAATAACATCTTTCCTATAGCAGGGCAACCAGAACTGAACACAATACTCCAAGAGCAGCCTCACCAGCGTCCTGTACAACCACACCATGACCTCCAACTTTTACACCTCAATGCCTTGATTTATGGCCAGTATGCCAAAAGCCTTCTTCACCACTCTGTCTATCTGTGACTCCACTTTCAGTGAACCAAGTACTTGTACTCCAAGGTCCCTCTGTTCTACAACACTCCTCAGGGCCGTGCCATTCATTGTGAAAGTCCTACTTTGATATGACTTTCCAAAATGTAACACCTTGCACTTATCCGAATTAAACCCCATTTGCCATTCCTTGGCCCACTTACTCAGCTGATCAAGATTCCCCTGTAATTTTTGAGAACCTTCTTCATTGTCCACTATACCACTATTTTAGTGTCATCTGCAAATTTTACTAACCATGCCTTATACATTCTTATCCAAATTGTTGATATAAATGACAAACAACAATGGCCCAGCACCAATCTCTGAGGACACCACTAGTCATGGGCCTCCAGTCCAAGAAAACAACCTACCACCATCACCCTCTGCTTTCTACCATCAAGCCAATTGTCTATCCAATTAGCCAGCTCTCCCTGGATTCCTTGCGATCTAACCTTCCAGACACAGCTTAAAATGTGGAACCTTATCAAAGGTCTTACTGAAGTCCATATAAACTATGTCTACCGCCCTGCCCTCATCAACTTTCTTGGTCAACATCATCAAAAAACTCAATCAAATTCGTAAGACATGATCTCCATGCACAAAGCCATGCTGACTACTCCTAATCAACCCCTGTCTTTCCAGATATATGTATATTCTTATCCCTCTGAATACCTCCAGTAACCTACCTACCACAGATGTTAGACTTAGGGGTCTATAGTTCCAAGGTTTTTCTTTGCTGCCTTTCCTAAAGGCACAACATTTACTACCCTCCAGTCTACCGGCACAACACCATGGCTAACAATGATGTAAATACCTTAGTCAGGGCTCCTGCAATTTCTTCTCTAGCCTCTCACAGCAACAAGAGTGTTACTTTCTACTTTGCTTGAATCTTGTCTATGTGTTTCTGTATGTAGGCAAGGGCTGCTTCATTTTCTGAAAGACTGCTGACAGAATTGAATATTATGAAACTATCAGTGAACATCCTCACTTCTGAACATGATGAAAGGAAGGTAATTGAAACCACTGAATATGGCGAGGCTGTGGACACTGCACTGAGGAACTCCTGCACTGATGTGCTGGGGCTGAGATGACTGTTCTCCAACAACTTTTGCCCATGTTTGGACTAAGGCAGCAACTGAGTCTGGAGCTATGAGGTTCCAGTGAAGTCTAAGCTAAGCATTTTCCATATTGTGGGGTAGATGCTGGTGTTGCAGCTGTTCTGAAACTCCTTAGCAAGAGGTGCTGCGGGTTCTTGGATACTGTCTCGTCACGTATCTTTTATTCACTACTCTCAGCAGCGTTTTGATATCATGTGGACTGATTTGAATTAATTGAAAACTGGCATCTGTGATGGTGGCAACCTCAAAAGGAAGCAGAGGTACATCACCCACTTGCCAGTTCCAAATGCTTTAGCCCTGCCTTTAGCACTCACATGCTTGTCTCACCATCAGTAAGTATAGGGATGTTCCTGGAATCTCTTTCACCTGTTAGCTGTTTAAACGTTCACCACATATGCAACTGCATATGGCAGGACTGTAGAGCTTTTATCTTGTTAGTGAAATCACTTATCTCTTGACTTTGCATGATGTTTTTCCTGTTTAGCTTAAATGTGTTGCAATGTATTAATCTTCAGATATGCCTGGTACTACTCCCAGCAGGATCTTCTACAATCCTCACTGAACAAGAGCTAGTCCCCTGGGTTAGTGGTAATTATAGAATGAGAATTATGCTGGGCTATGAGCTTACAGATAGTGGGGGAATAAAAATCCTTAGCTGCTGATCACCAAAGATACTTCAGGCATGAGCTTTAAGATCTATTTTGCTTCTATCCCATTTAATAAAAGGGTACTGGTACACAACACAATGGAGGTTGTCTTCAATGTGAAGGTGGGACTTTGTCTGCATAAGGATTGTGCAATGGTCATTCCTACCAACAGTACCATGGACAGTGAGTACTGGGTCAAGTAGGTTTATCCCTCTTGTCAGTTTGCTCACCATTGTTGGTTTGCTCACCAACTGTCCTTCCCTGAAGGACATTGTGAACCAAATGGGTTTTAATGACAACATGGTAACTTCATAGTCACCATTATTGACATCAGCTTTGCTTTCTAAAAAAAAATCCCGATGAGTTAAACAACAATACAAATCCTCAGCTGCATGGAGATTGACTGTTTCTTGATGTTATATGGACTGAATCTAATTGGTTGAAGACCAGCTTCTATGATTGCGGGAATGTCAGAAGAACACTGAACTGGATCAGCTTTCCGAAGGGAAGTTAAGTATCCATCAAATGGTTGTGATTCTGAAGTCACAAATAACACAGACAGGGTAAGGGTAGCAGATTTCCTTTCCTAAATAATATTGTGAACCAGTTTAGTTTATACAACAATCTAGCAGCTTCAAAGTTACATTTGTTCCAGATTTAATTAATCAACTGAATTTAAACTATCCAGCTGCCATAGTGAAATTTGAACTCAGACCTTCCATTCATTACACAGACCATTGGATTACTAGTCCAGCAACAGTCAACTAACTAACAAAGAGGAATTTTTGAATTCTATTTTAGTGTCTTTAAGAAGTACACCACCTGTTATCAATATTGAAGTGTGCACAGCAAGCACAAATATAACAAAAGCAAAAGATGCCCACCTGAATATGGCACCTACCATTCCACAATTCCTTTTTATCCTTGTGTTTGCTACAAAGGTGAAGAGGAACAATATCATAATGAAGCTGAAAGGGAGGAGGGTAATGAAGATCAAGATGACAAGGACAGTAATTCCACACTTGTCTAAAGATTACAATAAAGGACCCTCTCTCGAGGATTATTTTGCCTAACCCTAATCCTTTGAATCCAAGGGATGTGAAGTCTCGATGCAAATCCATTGGAACAAAAGACACTTATTTATATACAAGATGCACAAAAGCAACTGATACCCTGCAAACAAAATACGTCTGAACTACACAGAGATAGGCAAGAGATTCTTACATACAGTACATCATCATGACAGGTTAGCTAGTTTACTGATCGATATTTCAGTCAATACATTTTGTCATTTAGCAATGGCCAACATACATGGGTGCAGCTGTAATTTCCAGTACATTTTAAGAGTTTCACTGCAATAAGTGCTAGACCAGAGAATTTGCAGAAATTTAAATGTTCCAGCTTTTGGAGGGGCATGCACGAACATCCATAATGTAATGGGACAAACATCTGCATGTACAGTTGTAACCTCACATTATACATATTTTTAGGTGATTATTTAGGAGCTGTGCCCCGTTTACCCTCATTTGCACACATCACCATGCTGGGTAAATCTTTCTTCTCATGGATATTTTTGTATATTGAATGGCTTAAATTATGAAAAGCTGGAGAGAACTGCATGTACATGTTTGTCTAGGTGCACATATCTTAATAGATACATATCAGTGCAATTCCTAAGCAATTAACCTTGTTAGTGTTACCAGTTCACCGTTAGTTCTGTTGGTACTTCTTTAGTTGACCTTCTATGTTTTGAGTAAGTACAATCAGAGTGTAAGAACTTGAGCCTTATGTTATCATCAAAGGCACATCAAGTACTCCTCAACAAGAACATAAACTCCTGCAGTTTTTCAGTTTTCTCTTTCAGTTTTGTAACATATATAAGTACCTCATCTCCTCTATCCCCAAGTCATCAGGATGATCCAAATGGGCTCTTGTTCTTTAGACCTCAGTAAAAGAATAAACAGACAGATTTGTCCTGCTTTTTATGAACAGGACATACCTGGAAAATGTTCTTCATTGGTGGATACCAGTGTTGTAACTGCTTAGCTAAGGTCACAATTAGTTCTGGAATGCAGGTCTTCTGTACTAAGGCCTGTATGTTGTCTGGTCCCTTGAACTCCACTTCATGCAGCCGTTTCTCAGCCATTTATTGGCATCATGCGGAGTGAATCAACTGGCTAAAGACTAATGGTGGAGATCTCAGGAGAAAGCTGAGATGCATCAGCTATTCAGCACCACTGACTGAACATGGTTACAGATATTTGTCAGCCTTTCTTTAGCACTTATATGCTGGGCCTCAGCAATGCCAACTCTTCTATCAATACAGAAACCTATTCATCAGTACCTAGATTTTATCAGTAATTTTCTTTTAAAAGCAACCAACCCCAAGTAAACCACCCAGAAGTTAAACATTACAAGTAAAATTTCAAACTAATAATGAAAATTTATTCTGGCTACAGTAATAAAACTGTAAATCTCAAATAAATACTCCTACAGTTCACAGCGCTGCAGGATATAAACTTGAAATTCTTGTCAGTGCACTCTTCATTATAGAAAAACTGCTAATATGTATAACGGATTCATACTAGCTATGATTCAAAATCAACAGATAAAACAGAAAACAGATGGTGGCACCTTAACCCAACTATTTATCTATACAAAAAAAACACTTGAATCTAGCAAATTGCATCTGTTGCACTGCAGTGTCACAACTGTAAAGTTTGACTAACACTTGCAAATGTACAGCTCCATTTTCATGCTTAGAGCAAATAATTGTAAAAAGACAGAAAGCAAACCAGAAAACTACAGAAATTTTAAAAAAACTGGCCACTGCCTGTGGCTGCTGCTGCCAGTAAGAAACTTCCCTCAGTGAGCCTTGTTCAGGGAAAAGGCAAGCTGGTTACTGTACAACCTTTTCAGCCAACCATCATAACTGACCCTGCAATTCAGAAGAGCCACACATAAAGGCTTGAAAGCTTAATTGCTACAATAAAACAAATTCACTGGTACTGCCTGAGCTTATAACAGCTGTCCTTTGTGATGGTTACAAAGATTATTCCAAAATAGTAATGGGACATTTAGGGTGAGTTTTTCGGAGTATTGAGTTTTAGCATCCCATTGTGTAGAATGTATCAATAATAAACTGGATTTTGCAGGTTCAGGATAAAGTCCAGCCCATCTATAAACCTGCCATAGTTAGCTTTTGAATGATAACATCCTGGATCTCAGAAGATGTGCAGAAATACCAGAGATTGAGAAAAAAAAACTTTTATTTGCAAAAATAAATTAGTGCACAGTTGAAATTATGGTCTCAATCCCTCATGGTGAAGCTCTGCACCTTGACAAGGTCTCCTATCTGAAAAGCAATAACATGGGTCCAAAAAAGTCCAGCCATAAAATTGGCTGAAATTTACTTTAAATGGCTTATTTTCCACTTTATCATCTTGAAAATATAGTCACCCTAGACTGGAGGCTTCAGAGAAAACTCAGTGACCACAGGCCAAAATGTCCACATATAAATATTGAAAACAGGAGCAGGGGTGCACCTATTGGCCCTTTCAGCCTATTCTGCCTTCAATACAATGTTATTCATGTTCCCTTCATACTCCTTGATGCCTTTTGCATCTGGAAATAAATCCATCTCCTTCTGAATATATTCAACAACTTGGTCTCCATGGTCTTCTGTGATAGAAGATATTTCTCCTCATCTCAGTCCTAAATATCCTAACCAGTATCTGTCTGTGAGTCCTGATTCCTGACCCTCCCAGTCAGGGGAAACATCCTTCCTGCATCCAGCCTGTTGAACTCTGTCAGATTTTTACACATTTCAATGAGAGCTCCTTTCTTCTACAATCTAGTGTATGTAAGCCTAGCTAACCCAATCAATGCTATTTCTCCAAAGGCTTGAGGTGTTTGCTGTAGTTAGTCCAAATCTCATAAGCATATATGAGGCTGGAATCCCTACTGCCTGCCTGACTGTGAGTTTTGTTCCAGGTTGGAGGCTTAATCTTCAAACACCCTTTTCCTCAGTCAGCCAAAAGCTGTGCTGGTACACTGAAGGCGGTGATGAATTTAAAATATCTTTATTAGTCATGTGTACACCGAAACACACAGTAAAATGCATCTTTTGCATAGAGCATTCTGAGGGCAGCCCGCAAGTGTCACAACGCTTTCAGTGCTGACATAGCATGCCCACAACTTCCTGACCCGTACGTCTTTGGAATGTGGGAGGTAACTGGAGCACCCGGATGAAACCCATGCAGACACAGTGAAAACGTACAAAGTCCTTACAGACAGCGGCTGGAATTGAACCCGGGTCACTAGCGCTGTAATAGTGTTATGCTAACCGCTACATTTCATCACTGATGTCTGCCTTTGCTCAGTGTGGCTCCTGAGAAATGGGAAGTGGTCCACATCAGCAAAATAGCTTTTTTCTAACTACCCTATTGGTTCTACTTAATGTCTTGAAAACGTCATTAAATCATATATATGCATATTCACTAATTAGTGATATGTTAATTGTAATTAGCATCTATGTTTTTATTTTATTCTGAAAAAAATAGTAAATCAAGCTTCTGGGTACACCAGCAACCTTGGAGATACAGGAGACTGCAGATGCTGGAAACTGGAGCAAAAAATGAGCTGCTGGAGTAAGTCAGTGGGTCAGGCAGCATCTGTGGAGGGACAGTTGATCTGGATGAAGAGTTTCAACCTGAAAAATGAACTGTCCATTTTCCTCCACAGATGCTGCCTGACACACTAGTTTCTCCAGCAGCTCGTTTTTTGCTCCAGACTAGCTACCTTCTTCAATTCATTTGTTTCATGTACCACTAATATTGAGAAGGGTAGCACTAGAAAATTGGATGTAATAATTACAGATAAAACAGATTATTATAACAAATCTGCTTTAGCTATGTAATAAAACTGTTGGGTTCAGTAAAAATGTTACAGTTACTCCATGTAGAGTCTCATAGAGATTCTGCAGACTATTTTTCAGAAGCTTGTCCCTAGATGTGTCCTTACACTTAGAACATAAAACTTCAAGAAATCCCAATGGCTGCCCAACTGGGTGGGTCTAAAATCAATGTATTCTGTGGAATGCAAACAGCTGAATTCTCTGAACTGAGCGTTACATTGCATGTAGTACCTAGTTTCCACACAATATTATCCATTTGCAAAGAATGAATACACAAACAAAAGAACTAATTTCTAAGTACTACTGTATCAATAAATTATCATAAATCTCTGTTCACAAATTATTTCTTGCAGATACAGAAACTTGACAGCATTGCTGTCTTTTAAATTGACATGATGCAGTAAGTGAAAGGGTGTAATAGTGAAAACACTCCGCAAGTCAGACAACAAATGTTAGCAGTTGCCTGCTTGCAGCAGATCACCTCAACAAATACTTTGCTTTGAACCTCAGAGCCATTATACATGTAAGAACTGCAATAGGCAGTTTATCAGCCAATAGAATCTAGCCGCATACACACCTTAAATCTAGAATTTGTCAATAAAATGGCTGCTTTGTCCGTGAGCTTTGTTGAAACTGTGCCCATTCAGATAAATAGACAGAATTCCAACACACTTCTTGTGCCCAGTTGATCTTGGAAAGATTCTGTGACTCAGGAGGGTTGAGGGGTAGGTCGTGGTGTAAATATTGATTGCCACCTTATCAACACAACCCTGACTGTTTCCTGAGGATTCCTCCATGTGAATACAGGCTGCTTCATTATGTAAATGTTACAAAGGGATTTGAACATGGTGCAACCATCAGCAAACATCCTCATTTCTAATAGATGATGGAAGGACAGCTATATATCATAGCTGAAGATGACTGGATCCAGGACATTGCCCTGGGTATGCCTTAACAGATGTCCTCAGGCTGGGTCGTTTGATTTCTAACAACTGTAACCATTTACCTTTGCATAGGACTCCACCAAATGCAACATTTTCACCACAATTCTCATTAGTTCAATTTTACAATAGCTCATTAATGGCGCATTTGATATATGCTACACTGCAGACTAAGTACAGTCCCACTCAACTCACCTCTAGGAAACAGCTCCCTTCTCCTTTGTTTTAGATACCAAGTTTTTTTGGCTCAAATTATTTTCCCTATTTCATTCACATGCCTTCATTTATTTACTTTATTTGTAATTTATTTCTCTGTCCTTTCCCTTTACATATTTTACTTTAAACAAAAGATGGAAATGAAAATTCTTTATCAAGGAGGAATAAAACAAAAATAGAGGAAGGAACAATAGTCGAGCAGAAATGTAAAATACATCCAAAAGTAATTTTATGGAAATAGCAGTGTTGGTCATTTTCCTCACATGCACATTTTCAAACCTGCTTTTTTGAAATCAAGCAACAGAATAAGATAATCAAGAAAACATGGATTAAAAGCAAGTTACATGAGACAATTTTTATGTTCTTTTTGATGGGATAGGCAAGACCCAATTGGATAAGTTAGGGAATGCAGTAATCCTCTGAATTTTGAGTTCAGAAAACATTCAACAAAATACCTGACAATTTGTTACAAATAGCATAAGAGAAAATGTAACAGAGTGAATGGAAAATTGGTTGAACGAGAAATAAAGATGTGGAAAAAGATCAGTAATTAATCAATTTTATATTTTCATATAAGTATTTTATTTATGTATATAGGGAGCACAACGTTGAAATAAAGTAAGAGGTTTAGCAAAAGAACTGTAAAATAATTCACTGAAAGTATAGCAGGTGAACAGAATAGACAGGCATAAGTTAATGTGGCAAGGAAACAAGAAATAGAAGATTACGTTCAGTGGAAAAATGCTAAATGGTGGGATTACAGAATACACCAAAGCCAATAGAAATGCCAAAGCATTTTATAAATGGAAAAGCAAGTACAAGGGTAAAAAGAAAATTATAGATTAATACAGACAATGCTAACAATTACTGCAAGCTGGGAATCTTATTACAAAAAGGACAACGCAGCAACACTGCGAAAATCTAGAGTTATAAGGCAGATTTTTACTATGAGCACTTTTCCACTGGAGTAGAGAGGTTGAGAGAATTATATGTATGAGAGATTCTAATAGGAGGAACGGGAGTAACTATTTGGCTTTTCAAAGAGCCAAAATAATCACTAATGCAGTGCAAAGTTTGTTTATGTTAACAGTTGCTGAAACATGGAATTCTTTGCCACGGGGGACAACTAAGACAGAAAGTTGCATTATTTTAAGAAACAGAACATAGCATTTGAAGCAGAATAAGATAAAGGGGCCATGGGAGAAGAGCAGTAAAGTGGAATTAGTTTTTAAATTATTCGATCAAAGGCGTAATAGGTCCAAGTGTCTTAACTCTATTTTGTAAACCTTTGTGGCTCTGCTCATTCTCTCCATGTTCCTTCTTATATCAGAGACGTTTTCAACCAATCATTTAAACTTATCCATTCACTTACTGATAATTTAACCATGACTCCCTTCAGAATTCCAGTCCTCAGTGCTCATGAAGCCTAATTAGCTCACTGAGAAGTGCATGAAGCACATCTTCTTTAATTTTACCAAGTTTTCCACAAACTGAACCACAGCTACCATCCTTAAATCCTTACTTCTAGTAATGGTAATTACTATCAAACCTTGGACCTCAGAGGGAACTCCCACATCTCCTTCATTGCTAAATCTGTCTCTCTGATATTTAGCCTTTTTCTTCATGCCACTTACTTCATTTTCTACCTTTATAACATGTGAAAACTGTCTCATTCTTGGAGAAGCTTTTCTAGCATTCCATACACTCTAGAAAAGGAGACCAGAAAAAGCTTGTCTTGGTTAAACCTCTCAGCTCTGGTTTTTTACTTTTCTTTCTCAATCTTTATTATCTCTTTTTTTCAATACCAAGGTCCATGCACCTCTGAAATTTACGTCAACTTTCCAAATATATTGCTTGACATACTCTGCCTCTCCACGTTTGTGGTCATTGTGTTGAAACTAAGCTTTATTGTGCAAACTTCTACTTTTCTGCATCATTTCCTGAGTCTTGAATATCATGGACCTCAACTACATTGTGTAGCCTCTTCTTCTGACAAAAATCATGAAACTTTGTATCATATGTTCTCTATCTTCCATATTTTTCAACTTGTGAGTTTCTTGATTTCTCAGTTTTAAGATAAACTTCTTTGAGTCACATTGTATTTTATAACAAAACGTACCTTAACATTTCCAATGGGTTAGTTTCGTGAACTTGAATTCCACATTTTGGACAGTCATTTGTGTCTTCAAAATGTTGAACAATGCAACTTTTGCAAACTGAAAAAAAAACAAAATGTTTGTGAACCTCGTGTTCATTGCAATAGCAGTTAAAACAATCTTTCAAATAAAACATTCCATTTTAGAATGATCATTTCAACTAATGATATTTGCAATTATAACTTGTAACTAAAGATGAAATGTAATTGGTTTGACGCAGTACATGCAAAATTAAAGTGAAGATGCAATTCTTTCATTTATGCAACCCCGAGTATTACAGCAAAATGCATCATAGGCAAAGTGTGGTAATATCAGTACTTACATCATTTGTGTGAAATTGTAATACGTGTCTCGTAAAACTTCAGACAAACCCTTTTCATCTAAGCACATTGCACAGCATAATTGCTGGTATTATTATCAACGTTCATCAACTACCCTAGTAATTTTTCCTCATGATCTTTGAAACTGTTACTTAATGAATTTTGGGTGTGAAACCCCACAGCCTGCCAGCAATTACTGAGAAATTCCATTCTCCATAAGTTGTCCACTTTTAAGTTTTCATCTCATACACAGTAAAACTGAAATAAATCCTGACCTTACTGCAACAGCTATTCTTTATTCCAACAGTAGCTTTATTACCTCAGTGTTAATGCTGCACAGCTGAAACTGTCGGCAAAAACAAGTGAGTTAACTAAAACTATTTGACTAATTTTGTCAGCTTGTATTGTTTTTCCCACCTCATTCAGTCACTTCCATTCACACTTAATTCTAATTGATTTTTATCTGGTACAAAATTTAAAAAAATTGGACACTAGAATCTCATTTTCAGAAGACAAATTTCATTATATAAAGATATTTTTGTAGTTTTATCACTGAAGTGATGCTCAGCAGCTGTGCTGAGCTATGAATTGATGTGCGGAGCCAGGAAAGTAGAAGGTAGCCCTTTTCATTCAGGATCCATTCCTCCAGGCCGTGCTGGCCACAAGGAATATCCAGCAGTTCAGTCTTCATGAGGATGAATGAATCAAGTATGAAACATGGCACTCGTCATCAGGATAACCTTCTGATGATCTGCAGCTATCTGAACTTTGATGGAATGGAAACATTTCCTGTTCAGGAAAAGAACCAGGTTATTAGTGGGAGTCCTCACAAGCTCCTGAGGGCAGTCAACAGCTGCCCATACTTGTAAGAAGCCAGTAACATTGACTAATCCCAGTGCCTGAAATGCCACTTGCTCCTTTCTTAAGTCAAAGCACATTAATTCATCTCTGCATGCCTGAGTGACCTCTTTGATGCAGCAGTGAGCAGCAAATTATGAAACAGGGCAGAGGCATGCTGTCTCACAATTTGCTGGCTACCTCCCCTCTACCTTTCAGTCCAGATGAAGGGTCTCGACCTGAAATGTCGACTGTCCATTTCCTCCACAGTTGCTGCCTGACCCACTGAGTTCCACCAGCATTTTCTTTGTTGCTCCAGAGGTGTGCTGTGGCTGTTTGGAAAGATCCTATGGTAAGGATGTTGAAAATTGAAGCAACCTTGATTTCCATGAAGACAGCAGTCCAGGCGTCAGAGTGTGAACAAAGATCTTCCTGCAGAATTTCACATACCTCAGTAATAGCAGGCTTGGAAAATCTAAGCCCATAAAAACATTTTTCTTCAGAGATGTCTAGGTAGGATGTGGTGTCTATTGAGACTCTGTGAGTAAAGTCTTTTCAAACATGAGTATGCCTTTGCCTCATGATTCAATGTCCGCAAACCATACTACCATTCTGACATCTCTAATAATGGATTGCAACCAACAGTCATCACTGAGGTACCCATCACGAGTACGCTAATTCTGAACTTCAAAAGATATTTAAGCAGCCTTCGGTCAGTCTGAATTCAGTAGCCAAGTCTCTTAACATCAGCAGCATGCACCTTGAAATAGACATTAGTGCAACAAAGTAGCACAATGTGCTCCTATCTGTACCATGACTATTCAACAATGGTAGTAGGTTGCACCCTAAAACTCCAACTTAATAAGGGAGGAAATGTGCAATACACAACCAATGACATTAGATGTGCATCTCAAACCAGAAATATATCAGTCACGCTCAGGTGAAATGCACATGGAAGTTTATCCTGGGTTAAGCCATCTTTTTGTGCATCAAAAAATACAGTAATCTATCCGATTTCTAGGTTGAATAGTAGAAACAGGAATTTCAAACACTAGTTGCTTTTTCACTTCTCTCCACTTTTTAAGACCCAGAGTAAAGTACAAAGGTAGTTTTGCTTTTTCTACGCAGAATTTTGAAGAATAGGCCTTTCAACCTAGTTTGTAACAAGATATTCATTAAATCTCATTCCACTGCCAATTCCCTTGCAAATTTTATTTTCAAAATATATGTTCATTCCTCTGGCTTGGGGAGTGGGAGAAGATTGAGCTGGGCGAGGGGTGGACAGAATGCTAGTGTGAAGAGGGAAACAGGTTAGAGAACAGTTCTGATGAAAGGCAATTGACTTGAAATGTTATTTCTAATTTTCTCTCTACAGATGCTGCCCAACCCATTGAGTTTTCCAACATTTTGCAGCATTTTCTTTTTGTTTAAGAACCGAGAGTCAAAAAAGGGAAAAAAGTGATTGGGTCTGATTACCACTTTTTGTGACCCCAAATATAATTGGGCAAATATGGAGAATCCAAATGTACTAATTCATTCTGGTTCAGGAAGTAATTCTGTGGTTAACTGCATTGGTCTGTTTTCTTTAAACAAACTAATATTCAAGCTCAGTAGTGGTAGATCCATCATGAGCAAATCTAAAATTAACTGTTATATGTCAGACCTAGAGAAGAGATTAAAATAGGGGATGCATAATTTGTTACACTTCAAAGGTGGTGGAGGAATGGATGTCAATCTTTAGTCATTTGGAGCATCAGGATTAACTGAACAACTTTTCTAACTGTCTACGTTTCACTTTCATTTTAAATGATTTGTCACTTAAAGTACACATAATCTTTGCTTAGAGTGGCGCTGCATATTCAGCGTGCTATTTAATATGAGTATGTACAAGGGTCAATCAAAATAATGGAGACGATAGATTCTTTATGAAACAATGCTAACCCATGACTACAGCTTACCACATGCTTCCATTAAGTTTACTCATGTGGTAGCGTTCGAGTGAAGGATGCAATGACATTAATAGAACAAAGATAGGCTTACACGAGAGTACAGATATAAACAAAATTAATATCTGTGTTCGTAAAGTTGACAGGTTTCATTTCTGGGGACTGTCTTTGCAGGTTGAGCTTTATTCAATAAAGTTTAAACAGAGTACTGATAATTTTTATTAGCAGGCTGCATCTCTTAGTCTAATTTTTTTTAGTTTTTCTCTCTTTGCCTGGTGTAGCTGAGGACTGCAAGTTACATCTTCGGCAATACTAATGAACATCAGAAATTTGAACTTTCAGTGTCAGTCCAGTTAAAGAATGCCATGTCCTATTTTTACCATACAGACTAAAATTACTGAATGACTATTTTACTATGGACCTAAATTAAGACATATTCAAAAATGATTAAAATACATTAAGTTATTATGCATTTTAAAAATTTAAAGTTTTAGATTTACTCATTGCAGGATAGTGCCCAACGCTAGTCTTCATTCTGAGTCATTGCTACAAGTTTGAAGTTAACCTTAGATCAGCCTCCTTGCAACCTTAGTCATCCTTGCAAGTAGTCGCCACAATTTACAATCAGAAGTGTTTCCACTTCATAAATCTGCCAAGCCTTCTGGATATTACTAGCACTTACTTTCTGTTATTTTGGATTCCTAGCATCTACAGTAGTTTGCTTTTGTATAACAAATTACTTCATGTGTTCTGAACTTAATGTTGTCTTTCACATATAAGCTCACTTATACTTTATCCTTTCAGCTAAAAGACCCTAAATATGAGATATGGTTTCAATATTAATCATTAAGCTGCTTTACTTTACAGATATCAAGTACGCAAACAAAGAAGCAGTTACAATTGAAACTCACTTCCTCTAATTACAAACCTTCCTTCTATTTAGGAAGAGTAATATATTACACAGTCATTTCCCAATAAGTAAGGTGTCAATGTGCAGACTTAAGCTGGCTGTGGCCAGTAGCTTTAAAGGAAACAAAACAGCATTCAGCCCTTTCTGGACTTTGTGGAGCCATAGTAATTCTTGGGTGGGCTAAATGACAGATGCTAGCACATCTGTCACTCTGCTCCATCGCTAGATTCCACGTGAAACTTAACAATGCAGGCCAGTCATGCTGGGGAATCGATTTCTCTGATCAGACATCAGATCAGACATGGCATACAATCAGGGTTCCCACTTATTTTAATGGAGATGCCATGCTTAGAAATTAGGAGGAAAAAAATATTGTTTCTGACATTTTACTTACCATCAGGTTTTAATTGTTTTTATTATTTTAGTGTATTTTAATCTTACTTTTGCATTAAGGTTTAATTATTTTGAGCTATTGTAAAATAGTTTTTAAATATCTCTAAGTATCAAATATTTACAAACTGTTACAAGCCTTAACATTGGAATTGGAATTGGTTTATTATTGTCTCATGTACTGAGGTACAGTGACAAACTTGTCTTGCATACCGTTCATACAGATCAATTCATCATACAGTGTATTGAGGTAGGACAAGGTAAAATAACAGGAATGCAGAATAAAGTGTAACAGCTACAGAGAAAGTGCAGTGTGGGTAGACAATAAGTTGCAAAGTCATAACGAGGTAGATTGTGAGGTCAAGAGTCCATCTTATCATACTAGGGAACCATTTAATAGTCTTATAACTGCAGGATAGAAGCTGTCCTTGACCCTGGCGGTACGTGCTTTCAGGCTTTTATATCTTATACCCAATAGGAGAGGGGAGAAGAGAGAATGTCTGGGGTGGGTGGGGTCTTTGATTATGTGGGTTGCTTCACCAAGGCAGCAAGAAGTATAGACGGAGCGCATGGAGGGGAGGCTGGTTTCCATGATATGCTGAACTGTGTCCACAACTCTCTGCAGTTTCCTGCGGTCACAGGCAGAGCAGTTGCCATACCAAGCCGTGATGTATCCGGATAGGATGCTTTCTATGGTGCATCAATAAAAATTGGTGAGGGTCGAAAGGCACATGCCAAATTTCTTTAGCCTCCTGAGGAAATAGAGGAGCTGGTGAGCTTTCTTGGCCGTGCCTCCTACGTGGTTGGACCAGAACAGGCTATTGATGTAGACAGGTTCATGTGCACTGCCCCCCCTTCCTGAAATCAATGACCAGCTCTTTTATTTTGCTGACATTGAGGGGAAGGTTGTTGTCATGACACCATGTTACTAAGCTCTCTATCTCCTTCCTGTACTCTGACTCGTCATTACTTGAGATACAGCCCACTACAGCGGTATCATCTGCAAGCTTGTAGATGGAGTTAGAGCAAAATCTGGCCACGCAATCATGAGTGTATAGGGAGTAGAGTAGAGGGTTGAGGACGCAGCCTTATGGGGTACCAGTGTTGAGAATAATTGTGGCAGAGATGTTGCTGCCTATCCTCACTGACTGCGGTCTGTTGGTCAAGAAGTCAAGGATCCAGTTGCAAAGGGAGGTGTTGTGTCCCAGGTCTCAGAGTTTGTTGATGAGTTTCTTTGGAATTATAGTATTGAAGGTGGAGCTGTAGTCAATAAACAATAAACATCTTTGACACAAGGAAAAGTTCTGCCTCCTGTTCCCCCCCCAAGCTGTCAGAGGCACTTCTGTATCGGGGTCAATGCTATGCTGTCTAAAGTCTACTCAACATTGATGCCTTGCCATACGCTACTGGGGATGCTTCCTGATTAGCCCTCTACATCCGGACCAAGTTCATGTGGGAAGATAGGCAAGACTGGGCCTATTTAGTCCAATTAGTTTTAGTCTGCTTTAATTTAAATTGACCAATTGGTAGTAGTTTTACAATAGACTACTTCAGCATTTCTTTTTTTTCAGCAGACCATGCCTCAGGATCTTAAATAGTGACATTGTTATTTATTCCTTTCATTACTTTAGTCAGAGAAAGTGGGGTGGTTATTCCACCTTTATTATTATTTGCATGTAGGTATATCATCTAGCTATCATGTTCTGCCTGAAGAGTTTATTAATGTATACATCAACCTGAGTCAAATGTATATGGTTGTCCCGATGATAATAAGGTGAGAGCGTTTGTAGGAAATCTGAAACAAGACAAATTATTAACTATTGCCCCAGTCATTCTTGAACACATGCCAGTGCCTGGCTCATAAATATATAAACCCACTTATCTTCGTGGTTTACAGTAAATGGTTGTAAAGAGGCCTCCAGACTGCTATCTACTCATTTTAACTTAAACAGAAAGTAATTGCATTTACAAAGAACTATTCAAAACCCCAAACACATTACAATCAATGAAAATAAACTTTTTAATTCTAATTTCTTTTAGTCTTTTCTATAAGATGGTCAAAAATCCCAAATTTTGATGATTTTTTTTTGCTCTAGAATCCACATGAACATTTACTATCTTTCAGAAGGCAGCCTATCCTATCCATCCTTCCACTGGGACCTTCATATCTGTGACCATCCTCTGTCATTTACTTATCGACATCTTCTTTGTATTTCAAAGCTGCGCAGTATGTAGCATATGGTGATAATCCTGTATCCATTTAGTCAAATTGAACAGAAACAGATCCCTTATCAAAGAAGTGGAATAATTGTTTCAGTACAGAAAAGCTATGCACTGAATTAGTTCTGATCGTGGCAGGGGCCTGATCTGCTGAAAACTTAATTTCCTTCTGTACCAGCAAGAATGAAAGAAACTCCTTGAGTAAAAATGTATATGAATATGATGTACCTTCAGTAATTGCTTTTCTTTATCATGGTCAGCAGATTACTTGATGTGACAAAGCACATTGATGAAGGTAGAGTAGTGGATGTGGTGTACATGGATTTTAGTAAGGCATTTGATAAGGATCCTCGTGGAAGGCTCATTCAGAAAGTCAGGAGACATGGGATCCAGGGAAACTTGGCTGTGTGGATTCAGAATTGGCTCGCCCATAGAAGACGGAGGGTGGTGGTAGATGGAACATATTCTGCCTGGAGGTCGGCGACCAGTGATGTTCCGCAGGGATCTGTTTTGGGACCCCTGCTCTTTGTGATTTTTATAAATGATTTGGATGAGGATGTGGAAGGGTGGATTACTAAGTTTGCTGATGACACGAAGGTTGGTGGTGTTATGGATAGTGTAGAAGGTTGTTGTAGATTACAACAGGACAATGATAGGATGCAGAGCTGGGCTGAGAAGTGGCAGATGGAGTTTAACCCAGAAAAGTATGAAGTGATACACTTTGGAAGATCAAATCTGAAGGCAGAATACAAGGTTAGTGGCAGGACTCTTAGCAGTGTGGAGGAACAGAGGGATCTTGGGATCCACATCCATAGACCCCTCAAGGTTGCCACGCAGGTCGATAGGGTTGTTAAAAAGGCATATAGTGTGTTGGCCTTCACTAGTCGAGGTATTGAGTTCAAGAGCTGCAAGAAAATGTTGCAGCTCCATAGAACTCTGGTTAGACCACACTTGGAGTATTGTGTTCAGTTCTGGTCACCTCATTATAGGAAGGATGTGGAAGCTTTAGAGAGGGTGCAGAGGAGATTTATCAAGATGTTGCCTGGATTAGAGAACATGTCTTATGAGGATAAATTGAGTGAGCTAGGGCTTTTCTCTTTGGATCGAAGGAGGATGAGAGGTGACTTGATAGAGGTGTATGAGATGATAAGAGGCATACATTGAGTGGACAGTCAAAGACCCTTTTCCCAGGGTGAAAATGGCTAACACAAGGGGGCATAATTTTAAGTTGATTGGAGGAAGGTATAAGGGGGATGTCAGAGATAAGTTTTCTACACAGAGAGTGGTGAGTGGGTGAAACGCACTGCCGGCAGAGGTTGTGGGGGCAGATTCATAAGGGACATTTAAGAGACTCATAGATAGCCACATGAATGATAGAAAAATGGAGGGCTATGAGGGAGGAAAGGGTTAGATAGATCTTAGAGCAGGATAAAATGTCAGCACAACATCGTGGGCCAAATGGCCTGTACTGTGCTGTAATGTTCCATGTTCTAAAAAAACAAGACAGACTACATAAGAAAATGGGAAATGGGAGCAGGAAAAGGCCATATGGTTCCTCGAGCCCACTATGCAATCAAATAAGATTGGAGCCTCAACTCTACTTTTCTGCCTGATTCCTCTATAGTCTAAAAATACATCTCAGGCTTTAATATATTTAATGACTCAGCCCAGCTTCTCCAGCTCTCTTGGGAAGAGAATCACAAAGATCCCTGACCGTCAGATACAAGAAATTCTTAACCTTGAATAGGTTACTCCTTATTCAGAAACTATGACTCCTGGTTCCACTTTCCATCACAAAGAGGAACATCCTTAGAGCATCCATCTTGTCAAGTCCCCTCAGAATCTTGTAGCATTTAGACCCTTCTCAGACTTACTACGGTTGTCAGAGGGTTAAGTACCTTATAGCTCCAAGATCAACAGAATCCTTTCCAAAATAAATCTCCAACTGTGTTGCTCTTTGCAAGCTACTATCTTACAACAATGGAGAGAGTTATAACAGAGACAGCTTTACAAGAAGTAAGAAGTAAAAAATTGCTGGAACTATGTACCACATCCAAGACTTTTAACAAATATTAAGTAAATTATGGTACAATAAGTCTGAACTGCCAACATCTTTTTCTTAATTAGTTCCTAAACAAATAAAAATCATCCAAATACAACAATGATAAATCAGCTATTTTCCACCCATAAGGCAGCACTATTTCTATTTGGACAGACTTCTAAATGTGAAAAAATTAATTCAAAGGGGAAAAAGACTATGCTACAAGTGTGTAAACATTGAAGAATGAAAAGTAATCCTATGCTGAAATGGGAACAGTGAAAGAGTAGCATACCAACAAGGAGCACTTGCACAAAAGAGAAACCACTGGCACCAAAAAGTTAGTGGGTGTAACTGATGGACTTCTCCCAATGGGGACTTGTTATTACTTCTTTTTATGTATACAACATTGTTTATGTATAGACATGAGTCCAATCTTGGCTCTGAAAGTTCTTCCGCATTCAGGACAGGTAGTTCCAGATGGCAGATCGGGCTTTGGTCGTTGCTGCCTCTCTTTCCATTTTCTTCATTGCCTGCTCCCATCACCGTCCCCAATCACCGAAAGACTTGAGAAGTAGCCCACAGAGCGAAGACGCCTCTACGGTAATTAACCCATGTTATTATGACCTATTATGGCCAACCCTCTTTTTTCATTTTGTTTACCACTTCTAAAAGTTAAGTATTCTGGAGTATTTAATTCCCAACTAAATTTCTGAAATGACTTTTGGCTCATACTCATTTTTTTCTGTTGTGCCATTAATTATTCTGTCTTGTCATAAATACTACCTGCATTTGAATAAATGGCCTTCAACTTTTTTTACCTTTTTTTTCACTATGATTCTAATAGGAAGTATAATCCCATATTTTTATGCTTTGTCCCTTTCTGACAGGCTGATTTTGCTTTTAGGTCACCATTCTTTTTGATTCTGCCTTGGGTTATTTAGAAAACCACAAGACACGAGATTTAGGGGTTTTACTATTTTATTCATTTTTCAGGATGTGGGCATCATTACAAGATCAACATTTAATGCCCATTTCTAATTATCCCTGACGACTTCAGATATGCTGGTGAAGATACTCGCACTGTGCTGCTGGGGTAGGAGTTCCATTACGTGATGCAACAGTGATATATTTCCAAGTTAGGATGGCTTGTGACTTGTGGGAGAACATTCAAGTGGTGGTGTTCCTAGGTGATTTCTGCTCCTGTCATTGTTGATGGTAGAGGTCATGGATTTGAGAGATCTTGTTAGGGTTATTTCCAGTGCATCTTGTAGATGGTACACAGTGTAGCCACGGTGCGCTGGTGGTGGGGAGAATGAATGTTTAAGGTGGTGGGTGGGGTACCAAGCTGCTGAGGTGTCGTGAAAGCTGCACTTCCAAATGGTGAGTATTCCATCATGACTTGCACCTTATAAATGATGGAAAGACTTTGGAATGTCAGGATGCATAACAGGCATTTGACCTGTTCTTGTGGCCACAGTATTTATGTGGCTGGTTCAGCTGAGTTTCTCATCAATGATTATTGCCAGGATATTGATGGTAAAGGACAATATGTAAGTGAATCTCAAGCACTGGTCATCGACAACCTTTGTTTGGATTTGTCATTCCTATCAGGTGTTACTGCTGGCACTTAGCTCCAAGTGTTATTATTATCTCTTTTCTATTAAAATCTGGAAATAGGCCAATATTTTACCAGTCAACTTATTCTCAGCCTGAGAAATAATTATATTCAACAATGCTTATTAATCTTTGCTTTGATGCAACAAGATATAATTTATTTAGATATTCACAGCTCCAAGAATCTAGAAAAGCCAATAACTACATGGGTGTCTTGTGGATGCATTTTTTTATAATTTTCTTATTGAGAGAAACTTTGAACAAGGCAACAGATTATGTTGTTCCATCCTGTAGCTCCACGCTAATAAACCTTTGAGGATGTGGAAGTCTCACTGTACTTGTGCCATGGGTACAATCAACACCCAAATGACCAACATATCCAGCAAAAGTAAGGGTTTGCCTTTTATAAAGCCCAAAGTCTAGGAATCATATGGGTACCAGTAATATCATAAACCTAACGTGGGGTAACCTCTTTTGTCCACCAGGCATGTGGCCCACTTTAGCATGCTCCATGGATGAAACATGACAACATTATTAAAGTCAATAATCCTTCTTTGTATTGGCAGAACTAACATAATAAAATAGCTCTATTGCTGGAGATTCTCATGGTTACCAGTCTTTGCATGTCTACATTCCAGGTTTCTGTTCAACAAGAAATAAGGGTAGATTTTCATTTTCTATATGTGGAAGTGAAAAGTAATGATATGTCTTTCATAAGCAGCAAATTGACAACCTTGGTTTCATCCACTGGCAACAAGGTAACAAATTTATCCAATGGTACTTTAAAATTTAAACAGTTTACATTATCAATTTAATACCTCACCAGTGTAAAAAATGACATTTTATTGAATATTTTCTTTAAAACTTTCTACAGCTATGTTTTAATGAGTCACTGAAGTAGCCAAACAAGTTTAAAGGACAATCTATGATTACATTATAAAAATCAGTATCTGCTGTTGAAGAATTATAATTAATGAAACAGAAATGGAAATTATTTAAAACATTTTTTAAAATGTTTCATTCACTAAATGCACATAAAATACAAAGGAACTTCATTTATAAGTTAAAACAAGTTAATCTTCTTGTATGACTTTACTCATTATTATCTGGAGAAATTATGTTTTAAGCTTATGTTTTCTAGTTTGAGGCTAAAAAATGTTACAGCACCACCTCTGGATGGAAGAAGAATAACTGGTAATCGTGTAACACTTTGTTTGTCATTAGTAAGTGTTGCAAGGTGGAACTTTGGAGCAATTAAAGAAAAAATGGATTACTATTGGCATGTTATCCATGAACTTTAATGGACTAAAGGTGTTCGGGGTATTACTTTCTTAAGGAATTAAAACATATATCCAGTCAGTGTCTCCTGTTCACAGTTTGACATTATGGTGTCTTTTTGTTTATTGTAACAGTGTGAGAAAAGTTATAGTGCCCTCTGCAATGAGCATGAATAAGTGGCATTTTTGAATTAGTGTTTTTTTTAAAGTAGTAACAGTGCCATCCTCAGGAGGAAGTAGAAATGGCTGGAATTACCACTCCAGTATTACCCATTGATTTCAATGAACTGGAGGCCAGTTCCAGGATTTCATTAACATACACTAAAACACATTCCATTGGCACATTTCTTCATAGAGACAATGGAGTTTAAGCTCTAGTTTTAGAAAACATTGCCAGCCTGTATATTAAGTAAACTGTGTGCAAAATTTCATTTTTAAGTTGTATTATTCAATGTTAAGTCATTTTCTCTGGAACACTGGACCACATCAGGTAATAAAACAATAACAGTTTACAAGAAAGGAACTGAAATTAGTTCCATTAAGTACCATAATGGTCCCATGATATAACCACATATAAAACATTATCACAGCACAAAACCACATGTTCTTGAGTTACTAAAGTCTTTCAGTTATTTTAAGTAACTTTCTATATTTTGATTTCTCACAACTTTCCATCATTTTCCACAAGGTACTAACTATATGTTTACTTTCTGCAATGTACAGAGTTATAACCCATTATTAAGAATCAGTATTTCCTTTGTTCAAAAGGTTCAAAGTCTCCTGTAGTTCAAATGAACTAACTTGGAGTTAACAGGAGACTATATATTATCAGTGATTTCATTTTGGCTATCAGTATAAACTGCTAACATGTAAAATGGTGTTCAGTTCAAAACTGAACAATGGAAAATAGATATCAGAAGATAATGGAGAAGAAGATAAAGGTCATTATGTCCACTTAGTATTCATATCTATTCAACCTGAGCAATTCATTAATTGATTCTGGAATGATATGAAGAGATAGAAGTAAAAACAGAATCATAGTGTTAATTTCTAAGGGTAACAAATTTAATTTCTTCAGAGTTGGAGAAGTTAGCTTCTACTATGGGTCACTCGGTTATTTTCTTACTCAAAAGTGCTAGGGATGCTAGCCATCTAAAATATAAACAGCAAATGCTGGAAATATTTGCCTGTTCAAGTAACAACAGCAGCAAGATAAACACAAGCAATATTTTTCATCTGTTCTGAATCATTGGAAAGAACCTTCCTAGATTGGGCCCCACCATTCAGGACTTAACTAGCATGGATGCAAGTGGAATGCTGCTGTGCCTTTGGATCCTAGAGCATCTGGATCTTGGGTGTTGCAGTGCTGAGGCCCTACCAAGCCCCCCAAATCACCCAAATGGTTTTAACAGAAGTTGTCACAGTTGTCAGGATTCTTAAGGTTTTTAACAGTCATTGACATTTAAAATTGATGTAAATAACTGATAGTTAAAATTAAAACATATAAAAATAAATTTATTGAAACATAAAATCACTCACCAATCTTTGAAATGAATTAAACCAAAGTAAAATATATTTTATTAAGAATCAATTTGATTCCCCATTTTGCAGTCCTGGGATTCCTATTCGATTGTGGTCTTCAAACCTATGCCAGGATCTATGAGGTAGTTCCACAGTATAATGCTCATTATTGTTTAAAGAAATTGTTATTTTTTAAGCTCTGCTTGTTATAAAAAGCTAAGAGATGCTACAGCACCATCTCTGGAGAGAAGAAGAATAAATGGTAATTCATTGCACTGCATTTGTCATTAATGAATATTGCATGCGGGATCTGTGGAGCATTTAGAGAAATAGTATAATGCTGGGGAATCCTGGCTAGATCATGTAGAGTTCAGTGATGGGCAGTTGTGACAGGTGCAATGGTATTTGTTACTCAGTGAGTCCTGGATGCATGGTGAATCCACAAAATCCTGAGACTTCAGTGCAAACCCCAGTGGTTCACTATTAACTATTGCTCTTTCTACAGGTTCTGCCTTACCAGTATTTCCAGCATCTTCTGTTTGTTTTTATTACTTGTAAAAGCCATTGCTATTTGGTAGACTCTGATTCCGTTTCTCTGATTATGTTACCACTTCACAGAATAACGTTAAAACTAACAAGGCAAACATTTCATAATCATAGATTTTGTGTTTTCAGACTTTTACTGTTCTCAATTCCTGATTTCACTTTAACATATTCAAGTAATGCTGTATTTGGGACTGAATAACAATAAGACAACGAAATACAGTATGTTGAAAACTATGTACATGTGGCCATGAAATTTGTTTCTAATGGCTTCAGTGATAGTTGTGGATAAAAATTTGAATTTTCTTTCAATAAATATTGACATCATATTATGAAACTCTGAATTTTATGATATATTCAACAACACCTATTGCCTGTGATGGTACATATTCACTGGAATCTGGTAAGAGTATCTGGTCAACTGTCAGCATTAGTTATCCAGCATCCATTACAGCAAGGATCTAGGGAAAGTTATGGACATTTTAACCAGTTCCCTTTACATCATTTCACAAATTTTGGTTTATAGTTACAAACAATTACTGAGTTTGTATCTAGGAGTTTCAGCAACAATGGCTAATTGTGAAAAGTATGAAGGAAATCTCCAACTCATGCCTGAAGACAATATCACCAAGGGCAAGAAATCAACTAAAAGAGAAGACAAAGATCTTGGAACACACTGGAGTTGAAAAACAGCAAATCACTCTCAAGATTGGCATTTCAGACTTAAAATTTATCAGGGTGCCTTAAGATTCTCAGTTTAGTATCAGTTTTCACTAAGAATAAACTTAGCTGAGCAAAAGCAGAATCATTCTGACTCCAAAGAAAAGTAGGGAGAGATTCAAAGGAGAGCTTGTCTCACAATGTTTCTGCTTGATACTAAATGGAGTATAAATCCTAAATGGAGTCAAATCTGGTGAGCAAGGTTGCACCCCTGATCACTTTGTGCTTAATTTAAATATTTAGAGAATAAGGATACTTTCTTCCCTCTCACCATAAACATTTAACGTTTCTAACTTTGCCAGACAACTTCCTCCATGAGGCATTCAGTATACACAGTGCTTCCTCCTAATGAAACTGTTAAAGTTCCACTCTGGAGACGGTCAAGGAATGTAAGAGAAATATTGCTCGAATCCAAATTGAATTGCAGCTATTAGTTTCAGACCATTCACAGGCTGGTAACTGCAGCGCAAATACAACCAAACGATCCAAGATGCTGGAGTTAACAATAATCCAGACACAATTTGCAACCTCTTTTTCATTTGTTACTGAGAGCATACTGCAATAAGAGAGATAAAAGTACATCAAAAATAGTTACTATCACTTAATCTTTTTGTGTCTTTCCCAAGTAATAATATTACTTTGTAACTCTAGTCATGATTTAGTGATGATGAGTAAAATGATTAAACTCTAATGCTCTAAAAGAGTTGTTTGATTAAAACCACAGTAAGGATAAACAAAGATTTTGAGGTGGATAAAGTATTGTGAAATCAGTAATGGTGAATTTGTGTAATAGTTTTGAAACATGTCTTATAACTAAACTTTAGAAAAATGAACTGTAATTTAATTTATAAAATTATTAATTATCTTGGAGGTGAAAGAGGAAATATTGCAATGGTTGCATGTTGATGTCAATAGAAATGAATACTGGCTTAAAGGTATTATGGGTGGTTGATAAGTAACACCCATTTTGTGCCATCACCCAAGATAAATTTCTTCCCTTGTAAACCTAAATAACAGCAGAGCACTGTCCCATCAGTCTCCAATTATTGTAGATTATGGATATTGCAGATGTTACGGACTCAGTGAAAGTCCCTTTAAGATAGAGAGTGTGTGTGTATGTGTGTGTGGGGCGTGCTTACATCAATAGAAGATAAAGGACGTAATGACGTTGTTGAAGAAGTTAGAAGAAGAAGAAGAGAGAGAGAAGGGAGAGAGACACCAGCCTGCTAGTGTTCTCTATTGATGGATGAGAAACAATAACTGTGTTTGCCACTGAAATCCATGTATGGAAGTTGGAAGTAATCCAGTGGAGTTCACTTTGTTGCTGACCTGTAGAAGGAAACAGGTATTTGTGTGTGGACGACCACGACTCGGATGCTTTTCGGGGTGAGGAAGTCACTACCGAGTAAACACTGAAGTGTCGTTTGGGTTCCATCCTGGAACATTTGGATTTCGTATGTACTCTCTCTATGTTTTTCTACATCTACATCTTATCTTCAGACAACGGTGGTTGTTGAAGAAGCCCTTGCTCAGGTTTCACCTTATGGCTTGCGGAACTGAACTTTAAGAACCATTCCGGAACTGGGAGTTTTGGACTTTGTCACACACACACACAAAGAGTTTAGTTTTGGGGTTAACGTTCGAGGTTTAACATTTTTGAATTCTAACATACTAACATTTTTACTTTTATTTTACGTATTATCATAAGTAGTGATTAATAAAATAGTTTTTAACACTGAATCATGCTTAGTGTGTTTCTTTTGTTGCTGGTTCGTGACACAGAATAGAGAGTTGGGCAAGCTGGAGCAACATCAATAATTTACTCTAGAGATTCTGCTGACAACCACTGACTTAAATATCATCATTCTGCCTTGAGCTTCAGTAATGCAGCAAATTATTTTGCACATTAATATACACAAACAGATTGCAAAGTGATTTCAGCAGGATAATGAAAGTTTTAGCAAGTTCAGATCTGTTTGGCCTTATTTGTTTTGACCCCACAGAAACTCACTGCTAAAACTTAACTTATACAGTGCCACATAAGTCCAAGGCTGTACACCAAAAGCCACTTTCACCAGTCCATGGAATTGGTGAAATATGTAGATCAACCGTTCTTAGCACAAAAAATCCATCCAAAAAAAGGAAACTTTTGGTATATTATAATAATTGGAAGTGCAAGGGAACTGAAAAAAATGAGGGAAGTATATAATATGACAAAGAGATCTACAGTTCAAAAATCATTCTACTTTTCAATAAACAGCAAATTAAAGATACATTTTATTGAGAAAAGTTCAAATGAAATTTCAGAAGTCTCACGAAATTCTGTACAGCACAATCATTTTTGATACAAGTTGCAAATGGAAATGCAATTCCACCTCTATGACCTAACTCCTCTTCATTGGCTAATGTTACATTGCCACTATCACTAGTCAGAGACCCACCAATCTGCTTCAATGTTGTGACAAAAACATGCAGACAGAATTACAAATTGCCTGTCATGAAAGTGATGGCCTCTTTTACTTTAATCCATTTTCAGGATCTGGGTTTTGCTGATAAGACCAGTATTTATTGCCCGCCATTAATTGACTTGAGAAGCTGGTGGTGAGCCACTTTCTTGAACTGCTGCAGTCCCTGTGGTGAAGGAACTCCTGTGTTACTGGGGAGGGGAGTTCCAGGATTTAGACCCAATGATAATGAAAGTCAGTGACAATATTTCTAAGTCAGTAAAGTGTGCAACTTGGAAGGGAACCTTCAGGTAGTGATGTTCCCAGGCACCTGCTGCCCTTGTTCTTCATGATGATAGAGGTTGTGGGTTTGGAAGCTGCTGGTAGAGTAGTTTGGGCAGGTATCTGCAGTGCATTTGGTAGATGGTACACACTGCAGCCACTGTGCACTGGTGGTGGAGGGAATGAATGTTTAAGGTGGTTGATGGAATCCCAATCAAGCACGTTGCTTTGCCCTGAATATCAGTGAGATTCTTAAGAGTTGTTGGCACTGCACTAATCCAGACAAGAGGAGACTATTTTATCAGGTGTCCTTTTAATGCAGGAAAGTTATTTGGGGCATCTGGAAGTAAATTAATCATCGCAGGATACCTGCTTTTGTAACCACAGTATTTCTGTGGCTGGTCTAGTTGAGTTTTTGGTCAGTGGTGACCACTAGGATATCAATGGTGGGGGACTCAGTGAGGGTAATGTTATTGAATATCAAGTGTAGATGGTTAGACTCTCTTGCCAATTGGAATGTTACTTGCCACTTATCAGCCAATGCTTGAATGTTATCTAGGTCTTCCTGTGTGCAAATATTAACCAATGGAGTGTTTTCCCTTTGATGCAAGTTGACTTCAGTTTTCCTAGGACAACTGATGGCATACTTGGTCATTGCTGCCTTGATGTCAAGGGCAGTAACTCTGACCACACCTCGAGAATTCAGCCCTTTGGTCCATGCTTGGACTAAGGCTGTGACGAGGTCCGGAGTCAAGGATTCCTGGTGAAACCCTAACTGGACATCAGAGGGTAGTTTATTGGTGAGTAATTGCCATGGAATGATGGCTTCCATCACTTTCTGCTGAGGGTAGACTGATTAGGTATTATTTGGTGGTTGGATTTGTCCTGCTTTTTGTAAACAGAATGTAATTTTCTATATTTTCATGAATATGCCCGCATCGTAAATGTATGGGAACAACTTAGCTAGAGGCACGGCTAGTTCTGAAGCACAGGTCTTTAATGGGAAGTTGTTTGGTCCTGTAGCCTTTGCTATATCCAGTACTCTCACCATTTCTTGGTGTCACATAGAGTAAATTGAATTGGCTGGAGACTGGCTTCTGGGATAGTGAGGGTACTAAGAGGAAGCTGAGACAGATCATCTATTTGGTACTAATGGCTAAACATAGCTGAGAATGCTTCAGCCTTCTATTTAGCACTCACCTGCCGGACCTCAACATCATTGAGAATGGGGATGTTCCTGGAGCCTCCTGTTCTCATTAACTGTTTAACTGTCCACCAGTATTCACAACCAATGTAATAAGACTGCAAGGCTTCTATCTGATCTGCTGGTTGTGAGATTGCTTAGCTATTTTTCAGGTTTTGCACAGAGAAGTCCTGTGCAGCTTCACTATGCTGGCATGGCATCATTTTTAGGTATGCCTTGTGTTGCTCTGGCTTGCCCTTCTGCACTCTTCATTGAACCAGGGTTGATCTCACTTGATAATAATGATAGGGCAGGGAATATGCAAGTTGTGGATGTGTACATTTCTGCCAATGATGATGATCCACAGTATCTCATAGGTGCACAGTTTTGAGCTTTAGATCTGTTCTGAATCTATCCCATTTAACATGATTGTAATCCCACACAATACAATAATGTCATCAGTGTGAAGATGGGACTTTATCTCCGCAAGGTCAGTGCAGTGGTCATGTCTACCAAAGCTATCATGGAGAGATACATCTACTACAGGTCTGTGACAGAACCCAACCTGATGGCGATAACCTTCTGAACTAAACCTTTTTGGTCTGTGGTGGTTGACGTGCTGCACACAGAGTACATTCGGTACCCTTGCCACTTTCATTGCTTCTTCCAAGTGTTAATTTGTCAGCTGAAAGTGGATGGTTAGTAGTAATTAGGAGGAAGTTTCCTTTTTCACGTTTGACCTGACGCCACAAATCTTCATGGGGTCAATGTTGAGGACTCCGAGGTCCAGAAACTTCACCCTTGTATGTCACTGTGTTGCCTGCTCTAGTGGAGCTGTCATGCCAGTCATTGAAAACATACCCAGGGATCATGTTGGACATTATCTGTAAAGTATAATTTTGTGAATACAATTCTGTCACGCTATTGCTTGACTCATCTGTGGGACAGTTCTCTCAATTTATTCACCAGTTCCCCAAGACATTTGTAAGGAGGATGTTGCTGGGCTGGAGCAACTTGTCCAAATTTGGTGCCTATGTTGATACCAAGTGGCCTGTTTGAACATAACATTAATGGTACAACTGAATAGCCTGCATGGCCACTTCAGAGGGTATTTAAAAGTCAACCACATGGTGCGGGTCTGGACTCAAGAAAGGACGGCAAGTTTCCTCCCCTGAATATTAATAGTGAAACCAATGGGCTTTTATGACAATCTTTTAGTTTTCCTGATCATCGGTACTAAAACTAGTTCGTGTTTTATTTTTCCAAATTCAAGATTATTAACTGAATTCAACCTCTACAGCTGTCGTAGTAGGATTTGAATTCGTGTCTCTGGTTTGTCAATCTAAATCTCTGGATTAATAGTCTGGTAATTTAACTGCCACCATACCCAAATGTGTTTCATGTTTTCATTAATTTACGGTTTTTTATTTTTGGTTTCACTCTTGAAATACAATGTATCAAAGACAGCATTTTTAATACCACATCCATTATTTGGAACATTATTCAAGGTATTTAAACACATAGTACCAGTGGATGGTGACAGAAATGCTACAAGCATTTCAGTAACCAAGCCTGAAAGTTAAGCCCTTGCCTAGAGTAGTTCAGGTTCTGTCCATTGCTATTTTTATGTATCCTCCCAACATGTTTTCCATGTTGCACAGGAATAGCTCCTCATATATTTTACTCTCGAACAACCCTTACATCATACTGATCCAAAATACATCAAAGAATGGCTCCCTGCAAGTTTTATAGTATTTGCAACTCCTAAAGGGCATTGAATGCCCATTCTTTTGCAAAGGAAGAAATCAAATTATCCTTTGGAAGCCAAAAAACTTCAAGACAATTAGACAGGGCGAAGGGTAAAAAAGATGCATTATACTGTGACCAGTTTCTCCATGACATTATGGGAAGCTGGCTTCATTTGCATTAGAAAGATGCTAATGAGTCTTCCTTGCCTTTGCTGTATCGTATTTAGCATCCAATGAGAGGTCTTGGGCCTCATTGTTTGATAATAAGAGGGCACTAATCATATTCTTGCTCCTTTTTTCCACAGTCAATGAAAATCTGACTGAACTAACACTGACTGAACATTTCAGCATCCACATTGCACACTTGCATTTCTTTATTTAATTCAGATTTAGGATTTCTCACAAAATGGGGTCAGAGGCTGAAGATTTATTTAAATTCTGTGAGAGCTATCAAACTGCAACTGTTTTCTATTCGTTACTTCCACTTTTAAAAGGAAACATCTTACGCCTGAGATTAATACAGCTACTTAGCACATTTAACTTATAAAAACAGCATCTGTAAAAATAAACATAAAACAGACTGGCCTACCTTGGATTTTTGCAATGTCTAAAAATTGACACAATTCAGACCGTCTCTCGAAATGGGCTGGACATTTTTATGAATCCTTTCATAATATATGCCAAATATATGCAGTGGGAATTTAAAAAATTATACATAGCTATATATAGCAGATAGCTTAAAAACTATTCAGTGATTAATAGATCTGTGTACTATTGTTTATTATTGTCTTTCACCATATAGATTAGGATGGTACCAGGTTCATCCCTGGTCATCAAAGGTTAGCTAATGCCAACTCGGATGGCAGTGGGAATATTTACTGATCATGGTATTCCTTAGCTAGAGTAGAAAATAATAGTATGGATCCTCTCCAATCACAAGTTCAATACTTCTGGAAATGCAGTTTTGGGAATTTCACATAAGGTGTGTTCTGGCTCAGCTGCAAAGCTCTATTTAGGCAACACACAGTCCAGGTAAACAATGCCACTGAGCAAGCTTGCTGGCATTAGGGATCTATACCCCAACATTCATCATAATTCTTGAAGAACAAAGGATAAGAAAGAAGACAGTTATGATCCTTGGTGAACACTTTCACCAATTGACCATGAAAAACCTGCAATAGCCTTCTCAGGGTGAGTTGGATTCAAATAAACTGGTGGACTGAACCTTAATCTGAGCATAAGGTCATCAATTAAAAGACAAGGGAACTCATGAAAAACATTTGTGGTTCATTGATAACCATATGGTATTCAATTAGGGTTTCCCTAATTTACAATAATTTTTAAGATTAGAATTTACATTGTAAGAGAAGGAGGTAGAACATGAAAGTTTTTACTAATTTACTTAAAAAAAGGAATTAAAGTTAATTAGCAAAGGGAGCAGTAAGTAGTGTATCCAGATCTCATGACTTTTTACTTTTGGCTTGTCTGGTGTAAAGGACATCCTGACTTCCAATGCCCTCATAATCTTCTGGAAAAAAAATAATGATCTTGTTTTGAATTCCATTCTGATGATTCATTGATGAGAAATACTAGCATCTTCCTTATGCAGATGCCAATAGATCTACATCTCAATTACTCACTTAGCAAAGAAAAAATTCGGTTTGTATTGAACACAGTAAATTGTCCAAGCAGCAAGATCGGTGTACTAGGAGAAATAGGAAATAGGGAGGAGACAAAACCAGCAAGATAGGGAAGAGGGATCTTCAAGAAATGAAAAAGGCTTAAATATTGATATGAATAATGGAAATCACAAGACAGACTAAAACAAGAGTAGAACTAAATGGCCAATAAGTAATTAGAGTCTAAACAGATGGTTGAAAGTAATGTGAAAAGAACTGCTATTAAAATATAGTTAAACTGTCTGTACAGTAATATACTTAAATCTGTAAAAATTGAATAGTACACTGCAAAAAAAAATGTCTTAGTAATTCATACTCTATGTCTACAGACAAATCAGGAATCACATATTTAGAAAAGAGAGAGGCAAAAGAGAAAGCTGGAGTAGCTGCACTTATTAAAGATAACTTAATAGCATAAAGAATGGATATTCATCAGTAAAATAAAATAAATCCATGTGCACATATAGTGGCATGCAAAAGTTTGGGCACACCTGGTCAAAATTACTGTTGCTGTGAATAGCTAAGCAAGTAAAAGATGACCTGATTTCCAAAAGGCATAAAGTTAAAGATGACACATTTCTTTAATATTTTAAGCAAGATTACTTTTTTATTTCCACCTTTTACAAGTTTCAAAATAACAAAAAAGGAAATGGCCCGAAGCAAAAGTTTGGGTACCCTGCGTGGTCAGTACTTAGTAACACCCCCTTTCGCAAGTATCACAGCTTGTAAATGCTTTCTGTAGCCAGCTAAGAGTCTTTCAATTCTTGTTTGGGGGATTTTCACCCATTCTTCCTTGCAAAAGGCTTCTAGTTCTGTGGGATTCTTGGGCCGTCTTGCATGCACTGTTCTTTTGAGGTCTATGCACAGATTTTCGATGATGTTTAGGTCGGGGGACTGTGAGGGCCATGGCAAAACCTTCAGCTTGTGCCTCTTGAGGTAGTCCATTGTGGATTTTGAGGTGTGTTTAGGATCGTTATCCTGTTGTAGAAGCCATTCTCTTTTTTTTTTACAGACAGTGTGATGTTGCTTTTAGAATTGCTGGTATTTAATTGAATTCATTCTTCCCTCTACCAGTGAAATGTTCTCTGTGCCACTGGCTGCAACACAAGCCCAAAGCATGATCGATCCAACCCCATACTTAACAGTTGGAGATGTGTTCTTTTCATGAAATTCTGCACCCTTTTTTCTGATGTCAAATATGTCAAATGCCAAGAAATTCAACCCACTTGAGTAGCACTAAACAGGCGATACGGTTGTGTCAGTTCATTGCATCTGCCTTTGAAGCTCATTCCATTGACTTCGTTGGAAACAATTTCAGGGGCAGAGCACAACGTGCTAACACAATTACACATCCCATTTAGTGCAAGAGACCCACAGTAATCTTTTATTAACAACATAGAAACATACTTTGATTAAAAAAACTGGCCAGAGATTCTCCTGACTCCACCTTTGCAGTCAATCAGTAATAGAGTATTTTATTTCATTTTAAGGATGTTACAGCACATGTATGACTGGCTTGTCCAGGCTCTGCATACTTTGACAAGACTTGTTTGCCCTAATGCTCTATACATTCAAAAATGATTGTCCTTTGAGGAGAGATTGGATAACATTGGCCGAGACTCACTGGAGTTCAGAAGAATGAGGAGTGGATCTCGAAATAGGAGTGCATAATTTTAGGATAGAGGGTCAGCCTTTTGGAACTGAAATAAGGATAAATTCCATTACTCAGAGAGTTGTTAATGTTTGGAATTTTCTACCCTGCTATGGATGATCAGTCACCGAATATTTTTAAGTGTGTGATTAATAAATGTTGAATTCTGAGGGAATCCGGATATGTCATAATGAATGCAGAGGAAGGTGGAAATTATAGAATCAGTGACCTACCCTATTATTATGGCACTCCATAATTACTTGAGATCTTTGTGCTGCTTTTCTGTTAATCTTAGCAGACTGAAGATCATCTTCATATCTCTGCTCCCATTATGAAGAGTGGCAAACTGCCTGCATTTAAACCAGCTTTGATGGTGCCAATACAGAGAAGTAATGGAAATAAAAAAGTAACCTTGCTTAAAATATTAAAGAAATGTGTCATCTTTAACTTTATGCCTTTTGGAAATCAGGTCACCGCTTAGCTATTCACAGCAACAGAAATTTTGACCAGGGGTGCTCAAACTTTTGCATGCCACTGTATTTAATACATTAAAAAGGATTAGTCACACTAATTTAAGTGGTCTAACTAAGAGTGGAAGAAAGAAATTTGGGAATAAATTAGCAAAATGAATAAAAGCTATAGAACAATAATCATGAAACATTTCAATTATTCCAGACATTTCAATGGCCAGAAAAACAGACAAGGGAAATAAGAAAATGAAATGTGTAACCCAATATGGACTAACACAGGATCCATAATGGGGATGAAAACAGACAAACAGGAGAAGTAAAAGTAGAGGAACATTTAAAAAAATAGTGACCATAGTGTTATTTAAGATAATGATTGAAAAATAAATTAACACAACAAAGAGGATGGAGAAAATCAATTAAAGGACAGACAAAAGGTAAAATATAATCAATAACAATATTATCAATAAATGATGTAGAATAGCAATAAGAAATGCTTAAAAATGTTTGGGAAACATTCAACTAAAAATCAAGAACAAACTAAACACTAATGAAATAAATCAATAAAAACGAAAGGGCAAAATTGAGGGAAAGATGCATATATAAAGTACATAAAGAAGAAGAGCATGACAAGGAAGTATAAGAGATTAGGAAAGAAATGTTAAAACAATCAGGAAAGCAAGAGGGATAAAACATTAAAACAATAAAACAAAATCTTAAAATATTTTACAAGGACAAAAGAAGTTGGAATGGCAAAGGCCACTAAAAATCAACAGAAAATGTAATAGTAAAGAGACAGAAATATTAATTAAAGTATTTTGTTTCAGTATTTATCAGATAGATGTATAAAATGGATATAACATTGGAAGATGAGATTAGGAATTATGTAACCAGACATTAAAGTCAAGAAGGAAAATAAAACTCATTCAGAGATTGCAAACACACAATTTAAAAGGATCTAATCAGATAATGGAGACATTATCAGATGTACAAAATAATTATTTTGCTTGAAAGATGCAGGGCCAGGGGTTGCCAAATAGCTAAAGTCAAAACTCAAGGTTAAGCTGAGACAGAACCAATGAAAATTTGGATCATTGGCACTCTATCATTTCCCCTCCACTTCATGGTTTAAAACTACATTCATGTCTTTTATTTTCTTGGACCTAAATATAAATCTTTTTATCTTTACTATCCATCTCCTACCTTGCACTCTTCAATCTTATCTTGTTCAAGGGTGGTATACCCACCTTCTATTTTGATCAATCAACTTCCCATCCTGCACCCTATGTAACTACAAATGATAATGAAAAGTAATACTGTTAACACTTCCCTTCTCCACAGATATTGCTCCCACCCTGTGTTACAAATCCACCATCCTCACCCTGCTCTTCACAGACCCACCCCGGACCCTTATGTCCTTAAAAACAACCATTTTCTTTTTCCACCACCCATTCCCATCTAAGTCCCAAAAACAAGTGGCTCCTTACCAAATCTATACTCATCAATCTTGCAATTCTATTTGAATCCCTCCAATTTGGTTTACAGTCCTGCAATAGTACTGAAAAGCTCCATATTAAATTCACAATCAGTACTCTGATTGTGACAAACTATCTCCCACCTCTTTTCAAATCAATCTACTGCCTCCTCCAACCCTTTCCTCCACTGTCCAGCTATGGGGAACAGCTCATACTTGTCTCCATTCTTATTCATTAGAAATAAGTTGGTCAGGCACAGTCTGTTTTTCATAAAACCATGCCTTGCAATGACTTTTCATTCAACCTATACTGTTACTTCTGAGCTTCCCAATCCTTCTTAATTCCTTTCTATTTTTCATCTCTATGCTACCTCTCAACGAATTAATTTGAAGATCAAATTCTATTGGGTATTGATGACTATCCAAATGTCATTTCTCAGGACCACTGGACCTCTGATCAACCATTCCAATACTCTTCTGGCTGGCCTTCCATCATCTACCTAATATAAACCAATGCTCACTCCATAACTCTGCTACCAAGTCTCAATCATCCATCATGTCTGTTGATGTTGACCAACTTGGGCTCCCATTCTAACAACACTCTAAATTTAACACTGCAATCCTTCTTTTAAGCTCATCCAGAGCCTTGCACACCATCTCCACCACCACTAGCCACCAACCCACCTGACCCTTACATCACCTTTACTACCCCTCCTAGCTTTACATACCTTCTAGACCTCTGTCCTCTTCCAATTCTAGTAGACTACTGCTCTTCAGGAAGGAAATCTGCCACCCTTAATCAGTCTGGCTATATGTGACACCAGACTCACAGCAATGTGCTAATTCTCAACTCCCCACTGAAATGGCCCAGCAAGCCACTAGAATAAAACAAAAAAAAATGATAAAAGCAGAATGACTACCTGGCATCAACGAAGATACTGAATCTGGACATAGCAAAGTGGTCTGGTCAACAATGCAAAGCCCTCCTAACAAACATCTGGAATCTAATTGAGAGAGTGGTCCCAAAGTCTAGTCCCAACCTGATATTTAAATTTAAATTTTATTTACAGCGTGGTAAAAGGCCCTTCCGGCCCAACGAGTCCGCGCTGCCCATTTTAAACCCAAATTAACCTACCTGTACATCTTTTTTTGCAATGTGGGAGGAAACCGGAGCACCCGGAGGAAACCCACACAGACACGGGAGAACATACAAACTCCTTACAGACAGCAACAGGAATCCAACCCCGATCGCTGACGCTGTAATAGCGTTGTGCTAACCGCTACGCTATCGTGCCACCCACAGTGATGGTCACAAAATCTTACCTTACAAACAACATACCAGACTCACAGAGTCATTGAGAAATAAAGCACGGAAACACTCTCTTCAGCCCTGACCATCAACCACCCATTGATAGTAATCCTATATTAATCCTTTTGTTAATTCTCCCCACATTCACATCAGCTCCCCAGATTACACCACACACCTCCACATTAGGGGCAACTTACATTGGCTAATTAACCTACCAACCCAAATGTCTTTAGGGACATGGGAAGAAACTGGAGCACCTGGAGGAAACCCACAAAGTCACAGGGAGAACATGCAAACTTCACACAGACAGCACCTAAAGTGAGAATTGAACCGAGGTCTCTGGCACTGTGGTGGCACTCCCACATCACAATTCCTGGGAACATCCTGTCCCACTAGAGGTAGCAGTACAATATGCACAAGCAAGGGGGAGTTGTCCTGGAAGTCCTTAATATTGATTCCAGAGCCTTTGAAGTTCAATAGCATGAGGTCAAACAGTGGCAAGGAAACCACCTCCTGTAACATGTACTGTTCCCCCTCAGCTGATGAATCTGTACTCCTTTATGTTGAACAAGACAAGAAGCACTGCAAGCAGAAGGGCATGAACTGCATTTTGAATGTGGAATCTTTGGTGGCCATCACAAAGAATGACTTTGTTACATTACTACTGCTAAGCTGGCCGAATCCCGAAGGACATAGTTTCTAGACAGGGGTCTGCAGGAAATAGAAACTGAATCAACATGAGAGATATAAATCTACTTGACCTCATCCTCACCAATCCATCTGTTCCTTGACAGCACTGGAACACAATACCACTGTACAGTAATTATGGAGACAAAGTCACATCTTCATACTAAGGATACCCTCCGTCGTGTTATGTGGCACCACAATCATGCTGAATGGGATGTATTCAGAACATACCTGATAGTGCAAAACTAGGCATTCATGAGATGTTGTGGATCACCAGCTTGTCGTGTATCCCACTACAATTTGTCACCTCATAGCTGAGCATATCTTTTGCTCTTCCATTACTATCAAACGAGGGTATTAACCCTGATTCAAAGAGGAGTGCAGAAGGGAGCAGCACCAGGTGTAGCTAAAATGGTCAACCTGTTGAAGCTGGAATCGTATGATAAACAAAAATACATTCACCTTTAAACACACCATTAAGTGACCCTGCAACCAACAGATCAAACCTCTGTAGTCCTGCCACATCACGTGAATGGTGGTGGACAATTAAGCAGTTTATGGGAGGCAATGACTGTGCAAAGGCCAATTCCAGCACGCGGGTGCCAAAAGCAAGACTAAAGGATTCGCAATCAAGTTCAGTCAGAACTGCCCAGTGGATGATCAACACTGGCTTCCTCCTGACATCATCAATGTCACAGAAGGTGGTCTTCAGTCAATTCAATTTCCTTCATGTGAAATGAATAAACAATTGATAACAATGCATTTAGCAAAGGCTTTGAAACGAAACAATATCCTGCTGTAATACTGGAGACGTGTGCTCCAGAGTTAGCTGCACCTCTAGCAAGCTGTTCCAGTACAGTTAGAATGCTGGCCTTTGCCTAATAATATGGAAAATTGCATTCAAGTATATCCTATACACAAAAGCAGGACAAATGCAATCCAGCTAATCACTGCCTAATTAGTCTACTCTCAACCATCAACAAAATTTTGAAGGGTGCTGTTGACAATGTACTCTCCACTTACTCTCCAATAACTCACTCAACCGCAGTTGGCTTTTGAGGACCAATGGAGCCCAGACCTCAGCACAGCCTTGGTCCAAACCTGGACAAAAGAGCTGAATTCCAGAGGCAAGGTGAGATTGACTACCCTTTGACACTGCAGGATCATGTGATTGGATGCAGGATAAAGGAACCCTGATATAACTAAAGTCAATGGAGATAAGGTGAAAACATTTGAGTGTTATAGTGATAACTTGTGTAAAGGAAGAGGTTGGAGGTTAATCCTCCTCGCCCAGGACATCACCACAAGAATTTCTCTGGGTAGTGTTACAGGCCAACCATCTTCAAGTATTTCATCAAATGACCTTCCTTCCATCATAATGTCAGAAGTGAGGATGCTTGCTAATGATTGCTCCTCAGCAATTGAAGCAGTCCATGCCTGCATGCAAGAAGACTTGAAAACACCCAAGTATGAACCAATAAGTGATAGGCAACACTTGTTGCACCCAAGTGCCAGGTAATGACATCTCCAAAAAGAGATAGTTTAACCATCTAACCTTGATGTCACCACAGTCCTCCACTGTCAATATCCTGTGGCGTCACCACTGACCCATCCACCACCTTAAATATTCATTCCCTCCATCACTGGTGCACAGTAATTTCAGTGTGTACTATATATAAAATGCACGGTAGATTCCCCTAGTATACTCGGACAGCATTCACAAACCTGGGATCCCTACAGGAATCAAAAGTTATGAGGAAACAGCAGGAGATTTTAATTGAGACCAAGATTTGCTATGATCTTAATGAAAAAAAGGCACTGGTGAGGAGTGACTTTTGTGTGCAACTCCCGAGGGAATCATCAAATATTCCCATTTGGAATTATTGCAGCTTTGCACTATACTGCTGCCGCAAAACAACAAATTTCATGTCATTACAAGTCAGTGATAATATATCTGATCCTGAGTAGTAGACCAGGCTCAACACACTAAAAGGCCTAGTCTTGCTACTATTTCAACAACTTGATGTGAAATTTTTGTCAAAATTTTGTTTGCAATTGCTTAGAATCGTATGTACAATTCTGGTCACCATGCTGGAAAAGATAGTGCTGGACTCAGCTCACCCCTTGGATTCACAGCATGCAATGTCATTTCCCCAGAGGATCAACAATCTGACCATCAGCACCTGAGGGATGTTCAACTAGACCCAATGGGCCTTTAAAGGCCAGTAGGGATATACTATTTGTCAGATATATACACTGCACCTGAAACACCTTGAAGATCTTTGATATCTCAACTCAGTTTTGAATGTTGAAAATATGATTAAAAATATGTAAATTTTTAAGAAATTAAAATACAATAATAAAGGAAGATAATTTGAATACTTCCTTGCAATTGTTTTTTGCCACAAAGTCAGCAAGCCCATTCCAGTGAATGGGGTTGCTGTATGTATACCTGCCAGCTTTGGTGTAAAGCTGAGGGGCTAGAGCCCTTTTCTCCAATGTGCTCTGCCATTGACTTAACAGTTAGTCCAGCAATGTAGTGGGAATTCAGATGCACCATCAACAGGCTGTTTCAAACATCTGTTGTTGGATCCAGTATGAAAAAAATCAAACCACTTGCTGTCAGCCAGTTCAGCTTGGCCCATTAATGGAAAATTGAAAAGCAACTGGAAAGACCAAAAAGAAAATTTAAAAGAATTATACCAGAAATCTGAGGTTACAACTATCAGTAAAGGATGAACAGGCTGCATCTCTTGAGAGGGAAGAATAAAGATGGTCAAACAAATGCCTTTAAAATATGAGATTTTGATGCGAGCAGATGTATTTCTAATTGTGGGGAATAGCAAAACTACAATAAAATAAGGTGATCACCAAGGAATTAAATAGGGAATTCAGGGAATTATTTTTACCCAGGGAATGGGGAAAACATGGAACTTGGAAAGTGATTGAAGAGAACGTTATAAATTCATTGGGGAAAGTTAGGGATGCATACAAAGAATGGACGTTATGTAGTGTTGGATGAAGAAATATGGGACAAGCCTTAGATGGGGCATAAATACTATGGCTAGCCCAAATGGCCCATTTTAGAATTAGATGTTTTATGTAATTCAACCATCTCTGCAACTTCTTCCTCACAGCTGGTATCAATTGAATAATTCCCCCTCGCTCTAATTTCTGATGATAAATTGCCCCTCACCTTCCTTGCCTCCATCACTTCTTCCTCACGGCACAATCTATTTCATTCTGCATCAGTGCATAATTAGCTAAAGAACATTTTTTCACTACACAACTCTTGAAAAATTAAGTAAAAATCATATAGTCCTGGAAAACATCAGCCGATTCCTCCATATCTACCAACATTTTCCTATATGCAACAGTCTGCAACTTCTAGGTTTACATACTAGTACAGGCATCCTGCATTCACAGTTGGTAGTGATTTTGGGGACCATGTTCTGATATTGAAATATGGAGTGCAGACTGGGATGGCAAACTTGCAACAACTTCCCACTACTTATGGTAGCTGATCCACTCGATTAACTTGCACTAGTTTGAAGCTTGTGCAGGGGCAGCTTCTTCATCAAATAGAGGAGAGCAACCATTTGCAATTATAACTGATATCAGCACTTTATAGATTTTTTAAAAAATTTTTTTGAGTTTATTTTGACTTTTTATGGTCTAAGTACTTTATCTTTTAAAAACTTAATAATTTTTAAAACTATTCAATATGGCAAAAATATTCAAAGCTAAATGCAGCATCACATCTTATTTGGCTGCCAAAGTTTATTTGAATTATCATGTGAATGGGGTTTATTCTAAGCAACCCCCACCCACGCACCACATGAGGTAATATGTCACAGAAGGCCACGTCACTGCGTGGGGCCTCACTGTGACTCACGGAGCCAGCTTCCCTCTGTAAGTTCCCACCAGGGGAACTGGGCGAGATTAAGTGAAAAGATTTTTCATAGGTCGGCAGTGAGTGCAGGCGGCTCACCACAGACCACAAATTCTAAGCCACAGAAAATTATAAAAGACCAGGGAAATATGGGGAAGGGACAGAGTCCCAACATTGGTACTGTTTCTGGTTGACTATTGTGATCCAAAACGCAATTGCAATCATACATAGCTTGCGTCAGGGGTTTGTATAGTTATCTATAAGCAAACAGATTTACATAGTTTTCCTCTTGGTTGTTGATATGAATAAGCCAATTAAGTTATTCTATTAACGTGTTTCATTTAACCATTTATTCTTCTTGAAGTTATAAACAATACAAAAATAAGACTGGAATACTGATGACTGCAAGTGATACTGTTGTACATCATTTGACTTTTAAATGCACTCTTTTAAAAGTATTTTACACTTCTGTTGAAACATTAGTGAGGAACATGGAAAGAGTGGGTTAAACGTTCAATGATAATACTGCAGAGTCATTTCTTACCGTTATGAACTACAGGATAACTTCCTTTGCAATAAAATGCACCATGGAGTTCTCAGAAACTGCACTGCAAACTAAGGCAGAATTCTCCATTGAAAGCTCTCCAAGATTAATAAATGCATGGAAGCTATTCAATTTTTTGTCAATATCACAGGATTCATGCTCATTCCCAGACTGTCCCAAAGATGGACAAAATTTGAGAATATATACTCAATGCTATTAGAAACATGCAGCATGCTGTTGGGGGCAGGGGGTGGAATAATACTGCTAAGGGTTAGCAGAACAACCAATTATAAATGTTGTAAATTCAATGGAAAAATAAGGCATCTGAGACAACTGGTCCTGCACAAACAGGCGGCACACATTCAATGCAATACAGTCTTTCTTCAACATCATTGAGGGTGTGTGCTGACATTTATTGCTCATCCCTTATTTGTCGGGCTACTTCAGCAGACAGTTCAGAGACAAGTTTTTTTTTAATTTTGAACCTGGTGACAAAAAAAAATTCCATTTGTTTTGAAATATTTGACAATTAGTTTATTGGTTGGAAAATGTCTGTCCCAGGATGCTTTTCCAATATATACATGTTATTGCTATACAGACACTATCCCAGCCTAAAAATTGTTTTTCATCTCATTTTCTTTTATTTATTTGTTTTCAGGATCTGAGCATCACTCATCCATAATTGCCTTTGGGAAGGCACTGGTGACCAGCCTTCTTGGATTGCTGCAATCCTTCTGGCGAAGGCACATCCACTATGCTGTTGCCGAGGCTCTAACTTCCAGAATTTAGACCCTGCTACAATGAAGGGACTGTAATATATTTGCAAATCACGATGGTGTGTGACTTGGGGGGGTGGGGTGGTTTCAGGAGCAGTCAGATGGTGATAGAATGAATATTTTGGGTGGTTGACAGAGTCCCAATCAAGCAGGCTGCTTTATCCTGGATGGGGTTGAGCTTCTTGAGAGTTTAAAGAAGTTACACTCAACCAAGTCAGCATATAGCATTCCATGATGTTCCTGACTTGTATTCTGTAGCTGCTGGAAAGGCGTTGGGGTGTAAAGAGACAAACTGATCGCCAAAGTATACCCAACCTCTGACCTGTTCTTGTAGCCAGGTACGTGTGTGGCTGGTCCAGTTGAGGTTTTGGTCAATGATGGCCTCCAAAATGTTGTTGCAGGGGAATTTGGTGATGTTAATGCCATTGAATACTAAGAGGAGGTGTAGAGATTCTCATTTTGGAGATGATCTTGGCCTGGCATTTACATGCACATGTCACTTACTTCTTCTCAGCTTATGCCTGAATGCTGCCTAGCTGTTGCTGCAAGCAGACAGGGACTGCCACATTTGTTGAGGAGTCACCAACAAAAATGAATATTGTGCAGTCATCAGCAGACATCCCCACTTCTGATGTTATGATGGAAGGAAGGTCAATGATGAAGCACGTTTACCCTGTTGCCAAGAGACTTCATAGGGTCTGAAGTTAATGCCGAATACTCCAAGAACTATTCCTTTCCACTTGTATACCAACCTTTCCCCAACACTGTAGTGTCTGCTCTGTCCGTGGAACCAGACACTTGAAACAATTATGAGAGGAGTTTGGCACATTATAATATGAATCTATGAACAGAACTATATCAGGTTCTTGCTTGTTTGTGGGACAACTCCCCCAGTGTGAACACCAATCCCCAGATTATTGAGAGGAAAACTTTACAAGATTAAGTGGGCTAGGAATGATTTTGCCATGTCTGAATTTGGTACTGGGTCGATTCAGAAGGTCTGTCTGTTTTTTTCTTGTTCTGTGTTTAAATGTAGCTGTAAAAGTACAACAGAGTGGTTGCTAGACTGCTTGAGAGTCAACTGTGTGGGGTGGGTCTGGAATGACATACAGACCAAACTTAACAAAGACGGAAAGCCATTAGTGAACCAGATGTGTTTTAGGACAATCCAGTGGTTTTTGTGGTCATCATTACTAAGACTAATTGTTCTTTTTTTGTCAAAATTTCAGATTGTTAACAATTTAGACTTCACGGCTGCTGTGGTGGGATTGGAATTCAAGTCTCCAGCCCTCTGGAGTACTAGTCCAGCAACATAACCACTGTTCTACCATATATTCCAATATCTGTTATTAGCATTAGATTAATGGAAATAAAATCAGTAAAATATGTTACCGCACTAAATAAAAAAGTTTCCTTAGTATCAACCTTATAAATCCCTTCCAGTATGAATGATATTTTAACTTTGGCTTCATTTGCTGAAGGATGACAATTCTGTTTTTCAAGTTTTAGCATTGCCAGGAAGCTGAGCTCAAATGATGGGTTTCAGCAAGCTAAATATGTTTTGCTCTTTGGTATTTCTTTAGAAGAATGTCAGGAGCCAAAATACTTCAACTAGAAATTTCAGTTTAACCTCTCATTTTGCACGAGCTGTTATTGATTTTGACTGGTGTGGAAGCAAGTATAAGCTTGCCAACCCATACTTTATCAATATTGAAGCTCATCCAAAAGTACAGAACAACTGGCAGAGGAGTTTTGCCAAGGCACTCAGCATCCAGGATCACAAAGAAAGCCAGTGAGCTTAGTAGCTAAAGTCATTTGGCCAGGACTTCATATCTTCCCTAAATGCAATGAAGATTTCTGAATATGTAGCTACATTGTAGGTTGGACAAAGTTTATAAATGTCACGTATATTTTGACATGACTAAAAATGAATCAATTATGAATATGCCAGTTGCTTCCACATTAGATCACACTAAAGCAAAACATTAAAATGTACCCATAGTCTTGCCGGAAAAAGAATTTTGCATTGTCCAGACCCAGCTTCTTTGCTGCAAGGTCACAGAGGAGAAAAAGGGAACAAGAGGAGCACAAACCAAAGCATCCTGACATTTAATGAACACAATGATGATCACGAAACACTATACTTTTCTATGTACCATCTTCAAACAGGTACTCATGTGTAGGATTGTCCACATTATATTTTTGCAACAGGGTAAGACTTTAGCACAAAGCAAGTCATCAGCTAGAATCAAAGTTTGATTAACAAAGCACAAGTATATAACCAAACGCATTAACGATTCTGCATTCTGAATTCAGTCTTCGCCCTAGTAACTAAAAGTGGCCAGAATTCTTCTCTTGTTTCAAACATGTGTCTCAGTCCTTAGTAAATTACATTACCTGTCAGATAGATTTTTATCCAGTTTGGTCTTCCTTGCAAACAACTTCAAGTGAATAGTGTTTACATGGGAATACCTTAACAACTTTTCCCTTCCATTTTATGTTTCTCAATCATGTGTTCTCATATTTCCTTTCCATAGGTTTCTGTGCATGAAGAGAAATCATGAGTTTTGAACTGAATCTTGTATTTCCAGCTCAAATTTTAATATTGAAAAGTTTTTAAGCCAGTGTTAAAAGCAATAAAAGTGTGAAGATGAAGTAAAGTTTTGAATAAAAAGGTATTGTAATTGGCAGTGGGGGGAAGAGAAAGAGACTTTATTTAAAAAGGCAAAACTCAGAACATGCACACCGTAAGAAAATAAATACTTGCAAAGAAATTCTATGTCCATTGACAGTTATTTCTTTATCTACATCTGCAATATTTTGTTTTCCCTGTCAATGCTAAGATCAGAACATTCAAAGTCAGCTGGAGACATAAAATAGGCATTGGAGATTGGTTGGCTGTTATACAAAGTACAATTCAGGTAGAATGTATAACAGGTAGAAAAACCTACTACTATCCATTTTACATCAGAGATCGAAGGCTCTGCTCTCAGTAATAAAAAAATTGCATATTTGCTTCCATCAAGTCACTAACACAATTCCCCTCAAAAGTCTGTATCCAAAAGTGCTTTCTCTAATAATAGTTCTTCTCTCCACCCAAATCCTCAATTCCAATTTAGTAATTGCATTTGGTGCCCATGATGTGATCTACTCTACATTGGTCAAAGCCAAATGCAGATTAGGTGACAAGTTTGCAGAGCCCCTCAGTTTGGTCTACAAGAGCAATCCTGAGCTTCCAGTTGTCCTGTCACTTTAATTTTCCATCCCACTCCTTCCCCAACCTCTTGTCTTCAGCCTGAACCCACACTGCTCAACACAAACCCACCTCCCCCCCAGCACCAATAATTTCTGCAAATCAGAAGTTATGCATATGGCTCCACCTTCCTTACCACTCTTCAAAGACTCATGCCCACATCTCTCAGTTTTGACAGACTGTGTGCTATTCAATCATAAGCACATCACCCTAACAATGAGATACTTTCACTATCACACATCCCTATCTCTTGCTGGGCAAGGAGATACATAACTGATGCCAACAGCAACATACTACAGGGGGTACAGGTGTCACTGCAACACCTTATGCCTTTGGAGAGAATGCTCATGCTTTGAATGGAAATGATGGAATGAGAAAATAGAATATAGATAGATAAAGGAGTAGGCTACCCTAGCCCTTCATGGCTGCACCACTATTCAATAAGATTATGGCTGACATTTTATCTCAGTGCGACTTTACTGCACAAACCCCACAATTTTTGATTCCCTTAATAATAAAAAAAATGTCTTGAATATACTCATCAGCTGAGTCTCCACCCTCCTCTCATATAGAGGATTCCAGAGATTTGCTACCTTCTGGGTGAAGAGATTTCTTCTCCTCTCAGTCCTCAATGGCCAATTCCTAATTTGAGATTGCAACATCTGGTCGAAATACCCCTGAATGTACCCTGTCAAGACCTGGAATAATTTTGACATTTCAATGAAATCACCTTTCATTCTTACAACTTTAAGAAAATATAGGCACAATATGCTTAATTTCTCTTCGGAGGACAAGCTGCCTATGCCAGAGATCAATCTGGTGAAATTTCCTTGCACTGAGTTTAGTCTGAGGTAGGGAGACCAGACATGTACACAATATTCCCGGTGCTGTCTCAGCAGAGGCCTATATAATTTTAGTAAGAGGTATTCTTGTATTAAAAACTTCTTGCAATAAAGCCCACACTGTTTTTCTTGCCCGCTGCACTACATGTTAACTTACAGTAATTCATGTACAAGAACACCAAGGACCTTCTGTAAACCAACACTTTATGATCTCTCACCATTTATATACTACACTTTTCTATTTCTTTCCTGTTAAAGTGGACGACCTTAATGTTTTTCCACATTATATCATCTGCTATGTCCTTGCCCATTCACTTAGCCTGTCTATGCTCCCTCCCTTACCTACCCCCAAAGCCTCTCCACATCGTTCTCACAACCCACACTGTAATCCAGCTTTGTATTCTCAGCAAGTGTGCATGTATCACACCCAGTCCTCTCATCCAAATCATTGATAGAGATTGTAAGCAGATGGGTGCTATTTGTGTAATTCCTCTGCCATTTCTTTATTCCCCAAAATAATTCTTACCATCTCAAACTCAGAGGCTCACATGAAATTCAGCTAATCTTTGCCTTTTACAAATCTATGGAAGTTTTTGAGTTGTGTTTACTGTATGCTTCTCACTAGATTAATAAGGGAAAGTAAAAAAAAAACAGGAATGATTTCTTGGTGGTCCTCTGATGATTTGTGACATTTTCCCAATGTTTGTGCTGACAGAAAATAAAACAAACAGCTGTAACTACTGGAAATTTGAAAAACAGGAAAATGCTAGAAACACTCAGCAAGTCAGGCTGCATCTGTGCAAAGAGAAAAAGAGTTAACATTTCAGGTCAAAAAACCTTAGTCAGTACTGATCTGATGAAGAGTCTTTGAGCTGAAATATTAATTCTGTTTCCTTTTCCACCCATGCTGCCTGCCCTACTGAATATTTCCAGCTATTTCTGTTTTTGCCTCAGGCTTATTATACTCTTTGGCAATATTATAAAGTTCTTCTTTTGATCTAAAACTATCTTTAACTGATCTTGTTAACCACAGGTGGACCACATATCCTGTTGGGTTTTTGTGCCTTTTGTTGTAAAAGATCTATTAATTCTTTACAGGTTAGCTATTGTTTGTTTACTGTCATATCCTTTAACATAATTTCCTAACGTAACTTCTCACAGCCACTTCTCACCTCATTCCTTTGTAGCTTGTGTTTTTAGATTTAAGACCCGTTTCAGGTTGAACAAAATAACTTGTAATCATTACATAAAATCCACATCTACCCTGTCAAACAACTAAGAATTCTGTACATTTCAATGAGGTAACCTCTCATATTACTAAACTCTGGTGAATAGAGGCCCAGCCTACTCAACCTCTCTTCATACAAGAGGCTCAGCATCCCAGGAACCAGTGTGATGAATCTTCACTGTACTCTCTCTTTAGCAAGTATATCTGTTCATAGGAAAGGACATCAACACTGTACACAAATACTCCAGGTTTGGTCTATTATGGTCCTATATAAATTGTAGTAAGACATACTTACTCTTGTATTCAAATCCTCTGATGATAAAAGCCAGCATACCATTTGTCTTCCTAATTACCTGCTGAATCTGCATATTAGTTTTTAATGACTTGTGTACAAGGCACCCAGGTCCCTTTGAACATCAACATTTCCTCATCTTCTGAAAGTTACAAAAAAAAATTTGTTTTTTGCTAAACAAAATCTCACACTTTTCCATATTGCACTTCATCCTACATGTTGTTTCCCACTTTATCTATCCTTGAAGCCTCTTTGCATCCTTTTCACTGTCATATTCCTATTTAGTTTTATGTTATCAGCTAACTTGAAAATGTTACATTTGGCCCTCTCAGGCAAATTGTAAATTGGTTTATTATCTTCACATGTACTGAGACACAATGAAAAACTTTCCTTTGCACGCCATTCATACAGATCATTTCATCACATCAGTACATTGACGTAGTACGAGGGAAAAGCAATAACAGAATGCAGAATACAATGTTACAGTTACAGAGAAAGTGCAGTGCAGGCAGACAATAAGGTGGTAAATATTTAGACAGATTTTGAACAGTTGAGACCCAGGCATAGATCCCTGTGATACCCCATGATTTAGTAGCCTGCCAACCTGCAAAGGGTCAGTTTAATCCTACTCTTTATTTTCTATTTGTAAATAAATTTTCCATTCATACTAATTTATTACCCTCAATACCACATGTTTGAACCTTGTTCACCAACCTCCTGGGTAAGACCTTATCAAAAGTCTTCTATAAATCCAAATACACTCCATCCACTAATTTTTTTTAACTACTCTACTAGAAACAAGTTCAAAATAAAACTCAAATTGACTAGTCCTACACTATTTCCTTTCCATAAATCCATGCTAACTCTACTCGACCATTATTTTCCAAGAGTCTTGACATCGCATAATTTATAACAATTGTAACAGTGCTCAGCTACATTTGCTGGAACAGACAGAAGCCAAAGGAAGGAGGAATAGGACTCATTCTCCAAGATTCAGCCCTTGGTGTAAAGTAGCGGTCAAAATATGCAAGGCAACATGGACACCTGAGAATATGGGAGTCATGTGGTTTACCAGGTGCTGATCAATGGAAATGTGCATGTAAGAATTGGTAATTCTTGCAATCAATGTAGTTTTGAAGGAAAGCCCAGAAGCCCCAGGAGTGCCCTCTATCTCCCATGCTCACCAATCCACATGCTTGTTCAGTCTTATCATCTCCACTCAAAAGGGAGACAAAATCCAGTCTATTTGAGTAGAGTGCCATTGTGACCTCCCCATTGCAGTGGTGCATAACGAACTAGAATTTATAGTATAGATCAACCGCTGTGCCTGAGAATGCAGTCACAACCACCCAGAGACAACTGAAAAGACATCAACTTAATGTGTTGTCAGGCCAATCATGTGTTTGACATTTAGAAAATTCAACAACTCTTAAAAATCATGTACCATTTAAAATTATGTTTTTAAATTTAGAACAAAAATATTTTCGAACAAATAAAGTTTTAAACAATTAAAAAACAAGTAAACCTTATTTATGTAAATTACTTAATTATACCAAAGCTGTTCTTGTTCATGAAAATAAATGGATGTTAATTTGGCACAGATTTGGCAGACAGATTCATTTGTATTACTACTAGAGCAAGTTCACAGTTTTATTTCCTCATGGAATCCAATGGCCAAGTTAGAGCGCAGTTGGCAAGATCCCAGCAAAGAGCAGCCAGGAGGTTTGGGGCTTCTGCTTAATATGGGAGTCCCACACTTGGTGCACTAACACAGAAAATGTGAACACTTTTGGTAACACTATGAACTACTCATCTTTCAAATAAGACTAACTGTGATCTACAGGTCAATGAGACCTGTTCAAATTTACACCAGGTTCTATTAACTTGAAAAATATTAAGAGTTCCATTTGTAAAGTAACAAGTTTTGCTGGATTCTGCTGTTCACTTTTCATGGTTGAAAAGTAATCACTACGTTCTTTTTTTTTTACAAATAATGTAAAATCTATGTGTTATCTTTACACTGCAACAGCATTAACTCCAAATGCCAAAGAGTCACAGTTGTCAGAATCATGATCATAGCTTTTCTCTTATTAAGGAGCACTGGAATCATTTAAGGAAAAAAGCAATATTGTGATGAATGTGTTGGAATTGTTACGATTTGTATTTTTCCAAGATGCAACCGTCAACAATTTATTTGTTAAATGCATTAGGAACATTTGTCATGGAGGATCTTAAAGTCCTTCAATCGTTCAGTTCCAATCATTTGTAAACTTGGACAATTTAAGGTTTATTTCATTACAGAGAACAGTAAACCACAGCCTAAGTGCTTGTTTGGAATACCTTTTTCACAGGAAAAATAAAAAAATCCTACTATTAAGAAACAAAAGATCTCCTGGTACTGATCCAGCAAAATAATGGCTTTATTTACATTAGAATTTTGTTCATACAGATGACAGCGGGTTTTCAGAACATATATATTAATCTAAACATTCTAGAATTACAATCAATATGTAGCAATAGTAAATTTGATATGTTCATGTGTTGGCAATTTCTTGACAGGCCATCACTGGTATTATGCCAAAGAGTCGATGGCTATCATAAAAAACTGCCTTTGCTTTCCATGCATCACTCCTTTGCTAATTCATTTTAAATAAAATTTCTGGGTATATCTATTTCATCTCACTCATGGAGACTTCTTTGTATTCCTTTGACATTCATAGTCAATTGAATCCAAAGTTACTTCAATAAATTTTGTTGCTATATCCATTCATTCTCTCACTGATATTGCACTCACAACAAACTTATATATGCAATGTGGAAACCTGTGAAACCTCTGGATACCATGGTTTGATCGCAGATGGCAAATCTTTGACTGTGGATTGGCATTTACCGGTTTCACCTTTTGGATTCAAAGTCATTGTAAACTGATGTCATAAAAGATGGCAATCTTAGCCAGGTACCATGGAAACATTCTCAATAATCGCAAAAGATCTTGATATTGAAAGCAAAATCATTTGTAATCTAAAAGTTAGGTAGAACTATTTCCAAACTGACATTAAATATCCCATTGTATGCATGGAAATACCACACCTTGCTTAACAAATTAAAAGACCCCATTTACTTGGGCCACAATCCTAAAAGTTATCTCAGGACCAGATCTTTCAATGCCATGTTTTACCAGTGACAGAATGGATACAGCAAAATTTATTGAAGCAGTTTCAGATTCAATTGATCACAGCTATTAATGGAAGTCTCTAAGAGTAAGATGAAGTAGAGGTATCTAGAAAGTATTGGTGGGATCAACAACATCACACAGCTGGCATATGCTTAACACCACTGGAGGTGCTAGTGGAATCTGAAGACTTATATTAATTTTTAAAAATCTTTTCTTCACAAATGTAGGCTATTTCCTTGATCTCGATATTGCTGGGGGAACCTATTTGAAGTCCAATATGATATTGCATAAGATGTACCAACCTCTAATTCATTAAAGTCAAGGGATTTCCACCATAGAAAGTGCTAGCTCCATCTCCATTGCATCACTAGCTCTGTAAAGGATGGAGAGAGGTGCTGCCCTGTACAAGGTTGTTCAGATCTCCCAATATAGATTAAGAACTAGCACTGCATATCAAAAGGCAGGGCAAATTAAAACAAAAACAAATGGGGAACTGGGAAATAGGTGAGCACAGAGGTTTATAAGGCTTGTAGAACTAAAATAAATTGTAAAGGTGGGAGAAGAATTGTGTGGCTGGGGTGACATGGATGATGTTGCAAGACCATGAGGAGACTTGAAAACACAGATCAGATTTTTAAAGTTGTCACATTGTCTAGTGAGGGCTTGTGTATGTCACATATAAATCAGCCAAATTAAGCATCAAATGAACTCTGAAATTCTGTAACTCAAATTTTATTAGTTTAGTCAAGGAATTTTATAGTTTAGTCATTTTGTTGCCCAACATCAGTGCCAATTTCTTAATTTGACCAGTGCTGTAAAACAGGGCAAGTGCACACAACATATTGACTTGTATTCCAGATGTGGCTCCTTAGAATAAGTCCATCACAAAAACATTCTGCTTTGTTGCTACATTTCCTACAGTTTTGAGCATGGCCTTTGAGCTTGAACTAATCTGGAAATCACGTTTTCAAGGGTGAAACTCGACTGTCAGGACAAAACAAGTAAAAATTTGGGTTAATGCATCCTTTTGTCTGCATAATGCTTGTAAGCACTTCTTTCGTTATTACACACTCAAATGTGCCTACTATTCCTCTTCCTCAGAGAGGTAGGTCACAGATCATGGTACCCCTATTAGGAAACATATTATTGCAGTCTTCAGAGACTTTCCACAAGGAAAACCCTCTCTGTGGAGACTAGAAACTTAAGCTCATTTCTAAGTATCCCTCAACCTAGCTGCAACTTAGTACGCTTTCCAGAATCATCACAGGGATATTTATATTTAATGGAAAAATACAATATTTTTAAAATCAGTCCAACATATCCAAAATAAAAATCCCACAATACCATTTAGTAAGAGCCAATTTGAATCATTTAGTGAAAGATCAACATTTCCCTTAATGGAGACATCAACCTAGCACAGTTGGTAGCTCTCGGCTGTTCAGTCAGAAAATTGTGGATTAAGCCAGCACTTCAGCAAACAATCTATGCTAATTAGATAGACTGTGTTCAGAAAATCACCCTCATAGTACATTGCACGTTATCTGGTATTTGTTCATTGAACATTTCTGTTGTCACTGTTCTGCCGACTGACTAAAAAATGATGCAGCCATAAATCAAAAGTGAACAGGTGAACATTTTACAAATGTGTGGATAATGACGAGAAAGTAATCAATATAAGAAACAGTAGGTTGTAATATTAGGTGATTTTACCTTCTCCAATATTGACTGATACTGCTACGATGTTAAGGACTTGGGCAGAATTTGTTAAGTGTGCCCAGTAAAGTTTTCTTAATCAATATATAGATGACCCTACTAGAGGGGGCACACTGGACCTCCTATTGGGCAATGAGGCAGGGCAAGTGACTGAAGTGTCAGTGGGGAAGCACTGTGGGACCAGTAATCATAATTTCTATTAATTTTAAAAGAGTTATGGGAAAAGATAGGACTGGTCCACAAGTTAAAATCCTACAGTGATGCAAAGTTAATTGTGATTGCATTTGACAGGTACTTGCAAAGGTTGATTGGGAGAGGCTATTTGCAGGTAACACAACATCTGGCAAGTTGGAGGTATTTAAAAGTGAGATGGTGAGAGTTCAGGGCCAGCATGTCCCTGTCAGAGTGAAGGGCATGGCTGGCAAGATTAGTGAACCCTGGTTCACAAGGGATATTAAGGCTCTGGTATGGGGAAAAGGAGGCATATGTCACGTATAGTCAGCTGGGATCAAGCGACTCCCTTTAGGAGTACAAGGGACGTAGGAATACACTTGAGGGAAATTAGGAGGGCAAAGAGAGGACATCAGATAGCTTTGGAAGATAAAAGAGAATCTATAAATACATTAAGATCAAAAGGGTAACTAAAGAGACAATAGGTCCCTTTAAAGATCAATGTGGTTGTCTAAGTGCAGAAGCACAAGAGATGGGCAAGGTCTCAAATGAATAATTTCTCCTCTGTATTTACCGTGGAGAAGTCCACGGAAGCCAGTGAATTCAGGGAAGAGAATAGTGATGTCTTGAAACATATCCACATTATCATCTAAATTAATGATTTGGATGAGAACAGAGACTGAAAAATCATGAGGGGGATAGACAAGGTGAATGGTCACATATTTTTTCCCCAGGATAGGAGACTCTAAAACTAGAAGGCATAGATTTAAGTTGAGAGGAGAAAAACTTAAAGGGGGCCCATGGGGCAATTTTTTCCACATAGAGGGTGGCAGGAATATGGGACAAGCTGCCAGAGGAAGTATGGTACACAGGTACAATTACAACGCTAGAATGACATTTGGGCAGGTACATGGATAGGAAGGGTTCAGAGGGATATGGGCCAAATGGGACTAGCTCAGGTCAGCAACTTGGTCAGAATGCACAAGTTGGGCTGTAGGGCCTGTTTCTGTGCTGTACAACTCAAAAGTACTGATGACTTGTGAAAACAACTAATCCTGAATAACCAATCAGCAGAACATATCATTAAGAATAAATAAAGAAGGTGAACCAATAAAAGCAAAGTTTCAGAACAGCATAGAGGCTGAAATGTCTTGAGACAAAATTAAGGTTTGCATAGTTTTTAAAACATAATAACAAGGTTAAATTTAACTTTCATGCTGTTGTCGTCTGTATTTTATCTGATAACCTTAGCCCTTAATAATAGCCTGATCACTGAGTTTATAGGAGTAAAAACCAGCTTTGGCGGGATTGCAAAAATTGGTGATACAGACCTTTGAATTGACTACAAAAATTAGGCTATGTGAACAATGGACTGCAGGTCCATCACTGATCATTTTTCACGACAGCCAAGTTCTTACCTGTATGTGTGACAAACTATGTCAAAGGTATGCAGTTCATGCACAATCTGTGCACAATTTCCAAATACATAGAGACATTCACCAGTTGAACAGGAAAAATGATTTGAAAAGTTAAAGGATTTTTTTCCAAAAACTTTAGCAAATATTGAGCTTTCTAAAAAAAAAGCTTGTGCCAGTCTGTCCCATGGTCACTGGTGCATGATTTTCATGTATCCACCTCGTTGAAATGCATGCATGCTTAGAAGCCATCAGTCACGTTGTCTTTTTGGGTAAAAGTAATTTCAAGTCCTGCATGCATGCAGTAACAAAGATAGGTTTTGCAAAGTGTAAACCCACTTCCATCTCAAGGGGAACGATGGTTTGGAATTGCAAATTGCTGACTGCAGCAGCAGACTGTAGGAGACCACTTCTGTGCCAACAGACTATTGGTTGGAAAAGATACAGCTGATACTCTGGGTTTGGCTGCCACAGAGCCAGGACCTGCTGGGAATTGGAGACCACTGAAGATTCTGTTAAGTTCATGTCCAATCTATTTTATTACATCCCACAATTTTATCCGCATTAGAACATTCAAGTGGGTTAAACTGACTGTTCCTTCTGCTTGCCATGAACATGGGCTTTAATTTGCGTATGTAATAAGGGAAAGATAGAAAGAGCATCTGCATCAGTCCTGGCTGTTGAGTCTCATGATTCACAGCAGGAAAAGACACACTAATATTGCATCTGTCATTTCCTTCCACTAACTCGGATCCACGCCAAGGTCCGAAGGTATAAATGGCCTGTAGCCACACCAAGGGAGGGTAGGATTAAGGTAGGTAGAGTAGAAGAGGGGCTGAGGAACAGGGTGTGGGCAGTAGTTTATTTGCACCCATGTGTCTATCCGTATGTGAGTGGGCAATGCCTCTGCTTACAGCTTATGTCGGAATTTCTGTGCGAGTATCAAATGTGCAAGTCTGTGCGGCAGAGGCTGGTCTCCAATCACTTTGAATCTCTTTGCCATTGGCTCTGTTGAGAGCACATGTTTGGCTGGTGTGCAACTGCCACCCCACATGAAAAAAATCACATGCAGGCCCCATGGTTAAGAGGCTGGTACAGGAAACAAGGTAGTACTTACACCCTTCTTCTGGAATGGAAAAGCTTAATACAAACCTGGGATTGGTTTTGCCATCCACTTAGAACTGGACTCAACCAAAGCTACGTAATTATGCCAAATTTCTTCACAATCCTCCTTGCTACAAAACTGCACGTCACCTCCAAAAAGCTTCCCACTGCTGTGGTATTAATCTACATGATGAATGGGGAAGTGTTCAACCTATGTTGCCTCAACTCCAAACCCAAGATCACCCTGTCAGTCCACTGAATTACATTACATTCATGGCCTCCATGCACACTCATCACAGAATCTCAGTGCCTTCCTTAATTTTTTTTCTCCATTTTGAATAGTCATAAGCCTGGAATTCCCATCTATTGGTGAGGATGTTACACTTTTTCCAAGGAGGTTCTGAGAACAATTGCACATATGCACAGAGGACAAGCTCCAGGTCATCACTGATTCCGTCAATGATCTATACAAAAGTATAACCCTTGCTCGAAACATCCAGGTGACAAAGATCCTCTACCAACCCGCCCTGCCACACAACACAGCCCCCAGCTAATCAAAATCCAGAACAAGACTCAGGAAAATATACATCACATTCCATATCTTGGGAATCGTCTATCAGTAAAGACAGATACTAATGTCAAAATGAGTCACTGCCTCTAATGTGCTGGTATAGTCTTCAACCAACTAAAGAAAAGGAAAGGAAAAGCCAAAACCTCAAACCCAACACCAACCCCCACCCACAGTAGGTTTTGGAGTCACAGACAACCTACAGAAGGCACCTCAGTAGACTGGAGATGTACCACCAACGTGGTCTCTGCAAAATCCTCCAAGTACATGGGCAGATAGGCCAAGCAATATCAGCATCCTCTCCCAGGCCAACATGCCCAGCATCATGCTCAACCAGCTCCAGTGGGAGGGCCAAATATCTGCAAGCTTGAGACCAGATTCCTGAAAAAAAGTAAGGGAAGATCAAAATAACAACAGCTGTTCAACATCTGAAATAAAAACAGAAAATGCTGGAAACACTCAGCAAGTCAGGCAGCACCTGTGAAAAGAGGAACATGGACTCGTGTTTCAACTCAAAAGACCCTTTCTTCAGAACTGGGAAAGGGAGAAAGCAAGTTAGCTTCCTAAAACAAGCAGTCCACTCAGAGAGGTATGACACAGCAAGAAATTTCCAGGTCTGAAAATGTTTGAAGCACATTCTCAAAATCTACTCAAAAAGATGCAACATCCTCACCCTGGGAATTACTGGCCTATGACCACTCAAAATGGAAAAAGAACACCCGGGAAGGCACTGTGTACAGAGAGGCCGTGCACAAATGGCAAAAGGAGCACATATCCCTAAAAACCCACTCGCCCATCCTATCTGCCCCACCCTTTGCAGAGTCTGCAGATCTCACATAGGACCCCTCAGCCATCTCAAAACCCACAGAACTGAAGTGGAAGCAAGTCATTCTTAGCCCCGAAGAAGAAGAAAAGGAGGATTAGTCAATGTTTTCTGGATTTGGTTCTGGCTGGTTACTTGGTGTATTGAACTGATTGGGTCAGGCTTTCATGATCTGTGCAGAAGTAGATTGGAGGGAGGGGGAGTCCCATAGGTTTCCACTAACAGAGGGCTGACAACTCAGGAACTGTCACTAGGGAGACTTAGGTTTCTCTTTATTTGGCCATAATTGTGGATCTTGAGCAAGACTTGGAGATCAATTTTTGTTAATCATACCCTTTGCCATTGAGGGCAGTGAGAAGCCCACTTCTGACCCACAGATTTGATTTACTGAAGGAAATCTGATCATTAAGGGCAGCTCTAACACAGTGAATAAGCAAGTATATGAAAGAGGAAGATATATTTTCAAATCGTGTTTGAAAATTTGCCTCAGAGGTGTTGAAGTACACAGGTGCCAGCATTCCTTGCACTTCTCAGTGATGAGCAGGAAGCTTCTGAAATTGTTTCCTTCCAGTTGGAAAACAATGCACTGCAGGCACCATGTCAGCACTGTATAGCAGTAATAGCTCAAAATACAAGAAAAAAGGGAATACAGAGTTACACTGATAGATTTAGATGAGGCAAGATAAGAGGCAGCTTCAGCAAACCAGAAATTCAATGATGGAGTGGTAGTCCAAACAATCCATTTCTTTACCATATCTCCTATGTAATCCCAAAATGGTTCATGGATTTGGCATTGCAGCAAATATCAATGCGGTTAATGAAATAGAGTACAATCAATGCCTTCAGGGCTGTACACTAAGGAAAGCACAGAACATTCTCTCACAAGAGGTTTTCCCTTGCAGTCCAAACTTGAACCTTTGAGATGGTGTGCTAGGTTTGCAAAACAAGGGGCTTGATCGCTCTACAGTATTCACTAGGTCCAACCTGCTGTTTCAGTACCAGTAATCAACTGCTTGATCAAGATTATTTCCTGATCAATTGCAGTCCCATGTCTGGGGGAAGACAGGGAATGGGAGTATCATTGAGAAGGGAAATAGTGAAGTTTCCAAGCAATATTGCGGTACTTGAAATTCCAAGTCCAGATAGAAACAAGATCTTGCTTTATTTAGACACACACTGCCTCTCTGCCTATGCCCTGAGATATGATTGATTGTATCAATGTGCTGTGCCCAAGATAGATCCTCTGAGATGTTGACGCCCAGGAACTTGAAACTGCTCACCCTTTCCACCACTGACCCATCAACGAGGACTGGTGTGTGTTCTCCCGACTTCCCCTTCCTGAAGTCCACAATCAATTACTTGGTCTTGCTGACGTTGAGTGCGAGGTTGTTGTTGTGACACCACTCAACCAGCCGATCTACCTCACTTCTGAATGCCTCCTCCTTGCCATCTGAGATTCTGTCAACAGTGGTGTCATCAGTGACTCAGCCTGCTCTTCTTGGGCACTGGTATGATTGATGCCCTTTTGAAGCGAGTGAGAAACTCTGACTGCAGCAGTGAGAGGTTGAAGAAGTCCTTGAACGCTCCAGCCAGTTGGTTGGCACAGATTTTCAGTTCCCTGCTAGGTAACCATCGGGGACTGATGCCTTGCGAAGGTTCACCCTCTTGAAGACTTTATAGATGGCATTTGAGCTGTGCCTAGCCACACAGTATAAGTGTAGAGAGAGTAGAGCAGTGGGCCAAGCATGCATCCTTGAGGTGCGCCTGCGTTCATTGTCAGTGAGGAGATGTTATTGCCAATCCACACTGACTGTGGTTTCCCAATAATGAAGTCGAGGATCCAGTTGCAGAGGCCCAGGTTTTGAACCTTGTTGATTAGTATTGAGGGGATGATGGTGTTGAATGCCGAGCTATAACTGATGAACAGCAGCCTGATGTATGTTTTGCTGTTGTCTAGGTGCTCCAAAAGCTGCATGGAGAGCCAGTGAGATTGCGTCCGCTGTCGGTGTGTTGTGGCAGTAGGCAAATTGCAGCAGGTCCAGGTCCTTGTTCAAGCAGGAGTTAGTTCTAGCCATGATCAACCTCTCAAAGCACTTCATCACAGCAGATGTGTGTGCTACTGGGTGATAGTCATTGAGGCAACTCAGCCTGCTCTTCTTGGGCACTGGTATGATTGATGCCTTTTTGAAGCAAGTGAGAAACTCTGACTGCAGCAGTGAGAGCTTGAAGAAGTCCTTGAACGCTCCAGCCAGTTGGTTGGCACAGATTTTCAGTACCCTGCTAGGTACACCGTCGGGGACTGACGCCTTGCGAAGGTTCACCTTCTTGAAGTAAGTTCTGACTTCGGCCTCTGAGACAGATCACAGGGTCGCCAGAGGCTGTGGGGATTCACAGAGGTGTAGTGTTATTCCCCCTTTCAAAGTGTGCATAGAAGGCGTTGAGCTCATCAGGGAGTGAAGCATCACTGCCCTTTATGCTGTTAGGTTTCGTCTTATAGGAAGCAATAGCATGCAAACCCTGCCAGAGCTGTCAAGCATCCAATTGCGTCTCTAGCTTCACATGGAATTGCCTTTTCGCCCTCATGATGGCCTTCTGTAGGTCATACCGGGACTTCTTGTATGGTTCTGGGTTACCAGTCTTGAATACCACAGATCTAGGCCTCAGCAGATTGTGAATCTCCTGGTTCATCCAGGGCTTCTGGTTTGGGAAAACTCGGTATGTTCTCAAAGGCACACACTTATCCACACAGGTCTTGATGAAGTTGTTGACGACCGTGGCATATTCAGTCAGATCTGATGAGAAGTCCCTGAATATGGTCCAGTCCACCAATTCAAAGCAGTCCTGTGAACGCTCCTCCACCTCCCTTGACCATACATACCTTCGCGGTCCTCACCACTGGTGCTGTGGTCCTCAGTCTCTGCCTATACACCAGGAGTAGAAGTTCAGCCAGGTGATGGGACTTGCCAAAGTGCGGGTGCGGGATGGCACGATAAGCATTCTTAATGGTGGCGTAACAGTAACCAAGTGGGTTGGCTCCTCTAGTTCCGCAGGTGACCTATTGGTGGTAGTTTGTCAGAGACTTCTTCAAGCTGGCCTGGTTGAAGTCCCCCACGATGATCGGGAAGGCATCAGGGTGCGCTGTCTCGTGACTGTTGATCACAGTGCTCAGCTCCTCCAGTGCCAGCTTGACATTTGCCAGGAATGGAATGTACACCGCTACCAGGATGACAACGGAAAACCCCCTCGGCAGATAAAACAGACGACACTTGGCCGCCAGATGTTCCAGGTCAGGGGAGCAGGACTGAGACAGAACCACCGCATCTGTGTCCCACGATGAGTTAATCATGAAGCAAACGCCGCCACCTCTGCCTTTACCTGATGCCACCATCCGGTTCATGCGGTGGATGGTGAAGCCCTCGGGGTGGAGCGCTGTGCCTGGAGCACTGGGTAGGAGCCATGTCTCTGTGAAGCAGAGTGCACAACAGTCCCTGATGTCCCTTTGGGACTGTAGTCTTGCTCTGAGGTCTTCAATTTTATTTTCCCCAGAGACTGTCCATTAGCCAGGAGGATGGTAGCGAGGGGTGCAGGGCCTTAGGGCCCTCCCCTGCAGCCACATTTCCTGAAACAATGGAGAGGTTCCCTGAGCTTCCAGCTGCTGCACTCACTCCCTGGGTGATCTGGAGTCCTGAGTCTGCTGGTTCTTAAGATCATTAGTTCTTTTAAAAAACTTGACAGAATGTTGCTTACTGCAGTGCCTGTGGCTGGAGATTTCAGTTGTAGCAGTTGTAAACGGGAGTATTTTATAATTCCCTTGGGAGCTGCACACAAGAAGTCGCCTCTCTCCAGTGCCATCTTTAACTGCAACAGTGAGCTACAAACTTTGAAACACAAGTTCAGCTGAACAGTGACCTCCATCTCTACAAGGAGCAGAGATCAACTGTGGGATGCATGAAAAGAACACTGCCTACAGAAGATGACAGTCTTGTGTCACTGTTGCCTTGTCAAACAGCATCCAGACTCGCTTTCTCCTGGAGACTTGAAGAAAGAAGTCGGACTCCCAGATGTCTAATTTAAGACAGTCTCTCCCAACCAGAGGCCTTTTGGGAAGTTTTCCTTGCCCTCAGGCCTCCCTTCTCTTGCTTCTGGTTACGCTGGAGGCACAGTTGGATCAAAAAATTGAAGTTCCCATGACAAGCAATGAACAATTTAAACTCAGTACTCACCTAGACTCTACACATCTTGTATCAGCAGTGTTCCATCAGGCAAGTCATAATGAGTTCTGCTCCAATTGACTCCCCAAATCTACAAGTGATTAGTGATCACTTTAACTAGTGCAGGTGCAAGTTAAGCCTTGATTTTGTGCGAGTGGTTCACACTGATTCAATTTCACAGAAAGGACACCAGTTGAGGCATTGCACATTGGATCAACATCACCCATGCATACTCTGTGTTCAGTGCATAGGTGCATCACATACATTGACAATGTAGATTAAAGCTACTGTTTTACACTCTGAACACTTCTCCAATCATGTCTTGCTACCAATTTTACACAGAAAATCAAATTACATCTCACTTAACAAAAACATGCACCTTGCAACTGAATTTCTAGCCTAATAAGTTGTGCAGGTGCAGGGAATGGCATAGAAACAGCCAATACAATATCACCAATTACCAACCTATTTAAATTATAAACATTTATATTTTTCTCAGTTTAGAGACTGTGCATCAGTGTATAACAATATTTCTGTATGCTTTCTAGTAATAATTTGAAATCAAAACTTTTAAAAAGTTTTTTGTTACAAAGCTTCGGGAAGTATGTAAAGCTGTAAAATAGAAAATATGCCATTACCTACAGTGACCATACAATGGTTATGGGTGAATAAATTTCTAAATAGTTGCTATTGTGAAAGAAAAATCAGAAGGTTCTAACACCAATGACAAAAAAAAAATCATTGTATCTCAGAAAAATAGTGCTTCTTGGAGATGGGTAGTTTGTAGCAGTGTTTATGATCGATGGTATAGTATGACTCTGTAGTTATGATTTGTCAAAGCTCTAGCACCTTTCTTACATTGTAAGAGATACCAAATTTGCTGAATGAATTTTGCTCCTTGAAAATAAGAAAAATTGTAACAGCAGCCATGTTTATTTATAGTTCCAATGAGGCAGGATGGAATTTGTATATTTATTTATGCAGCAGTATTAAATGCCAGAATAAATAAAACACAAACTCTTCAAATAAAACAAATTCAACTATTTCTGAAACAGTTTTGAATGTAAACATGCCACCAGAAGGTACAGAAAGAAAGCGAGTGGGTTGGAACTCTTTCAGCAAAACAGAATTTTGTTTATCTATAAAGTGGCAGTAGAAATATGGCATTCAAGTTCGAAGGAAAGATTTAAATAAAAATTTCAACAGCACGTCTCTACAGGAAAGATAAAAAGGTACACTTACTTTCTTTTTTGAGTTTTATTTGCCACAATACACCAAATTCTAAACATATTGAAAGCAGAAAGAGCTACTTCCTCATATTACATGCAGAAAATTGTTTCTAATGTAAACACGATATGGTGAGGGAGACTTTTCTGATTAACCTACAAGAGAGAGCATTTTTTCAGGAACCCAATTAAGAAACTCTTGAAAAACATTTAAGATTCATTTTCCAGAGATTATAGCTAAAAACATCCACACTTCACACAACCTCACAGCAACCAAGTCAACCCACCCCACCATACAGAAGTGGTAGAAGAGGGTCCATTTCATAGCATCGTCTGCCTTCTTTGAAAATCCAATCATCATATTTCACTGTAGCTAAGCTAGATCCTAATTTACATTTTTGAAAAATGCATAATAAGTGGCAGCCTCAAGTGATGATTTTGAAGATATTATCTTTTGACATGTTTATGCCTCACCCTACATCTCACTTAGTAAGAGGGTATTAGAGTGACAATTTGTTCCATTTGAAAAATTGAAAATATAAAAACATGCACAAGATCCACAACATACTCAAACAAATACAGAGCATCATCCCGCTGTATGTTGTTTTGCACTTACATTGCGAACAAACTGAGGATGTTTTTGGTACAGTTGTTAGGAACTTACATCCCTTCAAATTAAGACATCTAAGCCTCATTGCAAAGTCAGTCAAATCTCCCACACTTGCCCAATAACTTAACAACATCCTTCTATTACTCTCTGACTTAACGACATGTCCCAGCATCCTCTGCGATGCTGCTCCCTCCCAGTCTGTTCTCCCTCTCACACATTGACAGCAGTAGTGCTAACACACATGCATTTGCTGTGCATTTCAATCACAACATGCAAGTTTAATCCTCATATCACAACATTGGCTGGCAAGCATAAACCAAGTGATAGCAGTGTAAAAGGTATAGGAAAAGCAGATAAACCCAAGAAACAGTGTGCAAGTCAGTCACTGGATATTAAAATGAAAATTATAAATTGCCATAAGAGAGGTGAATATTCAATAGACAAAAGCCATGGGTTGAACATGCCCCTGATGATTGTACTATAGCAAGGCTGAAAGAATACATGATAGTGTCAAGGTTGCATTAAAGCATTCTGAAATGTGATCATGGATAAAATGAAATGTAAGCTGGCAGCGTGGATCAAGGATCTCCACAGCCAAAACACACCACTTAGCTTAGGTCATATTCAGGAGAATACCTTAAATCTAAATGCAGACTTATTGAAGTAGTTGGAAGAGGAAGAAGTGAAGAAAGAGAAATACTTTTAAGGCTGCCTGTGTTTGAATCTACTGATTCATGAAAATATGTTTGTTAAAGAATGTGAAAATTCTGGGCGAGCCAGCCAATGCCGATATGGATGCTGCTGGGATGTTTCCCAATTAATTTAATAACATAGCGAGGAAATGGCAGCAATGATCCAAATTTTCAATGTCAATGAACTGGAAGTTGATGAACTTGCATCCCAGCTTCACCCTCTTCCTCCACATAATTCTCTCCCCAAAAACCTTCTCCAATCAAGCCAAACAAACATAGATCATCTAATCCTTAAGGTAAGATAACATCATTTGCTAAGGCAAACACGAAGTTCTAATATTGTGTGCACAAAGTAGAAAACAACAAAGACTTGGTCCTAAAGGGACTGACTTTAGTCCCTAATGCCCTCTCTCTCACAATTATTTACATGTATTCTTACGAGAGAAAACTCCCTGCTATATGACTTTCCGGTCCCTATCTCTGATGTATAATAAGGATTCCCTGCCCTCAGGCTGGAACAGAGTTTGACAAACATAGAAATAAAATTACTTATGAAAGCAGAAAATCTCTCTCTTTAATGGATCCCTTATATGCACACAAGAGCAAACAGCAATTGAATGAGAGGGGTTGCTGTCGGGAAGGGGTTGTTGCAGAGGAGCAAAGACCATAGCCACCTATACAAATTTCCAATAGCGTCATCAACATTTGCCAAGTTCAAACAGATTACTCCACAAAGCAGGTTTACAGATGCAGTATGACACAGATTTGTACAGATGCCCGAGAAATCCCCTGGAACACAATCACTGGCATCTCTCAGGTCACATGTCATTCCAGCCAGTGAGCTGGTAACTGGAAAATGGCTCCATTAACCATTTTCAGTCTTTTTGATAGTGTTCTGTCTACAAAATTGTAACTATCAATAACAAATATAAATATTCACTTCATATCAAAGTTTATTCCCATTGGGAAATTACTGGATTTGTGATATCATGGATGAAATGAAGCTTTGAAGATTTCCCAAAGATGAAAACAAGAAGCAATCTTTTCATGAAACATAACTGTATCCAAGGTGCTTAGTTAGAATGTGAAATTCAATAATGCCGATTGACAATAAAAGGCTGTATTTAACCAAACTCGCAAGCTGCAATTAGTGCCATCAAGATACCAGTTACCCACCAGAATACAAACTCAGAGATTAGAGCCCATTCTTTCATTTGTGCAAGCAGTCTCATTAGAAATTTAGGTTACTCAGAGAAAGTGAATGAATGGCCCTAAATCAACTGGTTATTAAGCCAATGACATGCAGATGTAATTAATTTTTTATTATGAAGCTTACAATTTTATCTCCCCTTATTCCTCGCATTCTTCATTGTTGCTTATGACAAGATGTAGATTCCACCACATGTATAGAGTGAATGGGATGTAGCATGCCTCAGGGATAATAATTACCCTTTTACTACTCATATCATATATAATCTTAATCACTCCAATTATCAGAAAAACTGCAATGACAGATCATTCATGACTTAGCCACATATGATTGTGACATACGCTCCCAACACAGCAAGGCTCTACACCAGGAAAATTAACAGAAGTCATTTAGCATTCAAGTTTTATAATATGAGGCAAAATAAATCCCCGTCAAATCAGGTGGTCATTTTGGTCCTGATTTGGGGCAAAAGCTGATTGAGACAAGCCTTCATGAAATAATACACAAGATGACTTTCCTGTGATTTCCATAAATCAGAAGGGTTATGATGAATAAAATGTCACCATCTGAAAAACTAAAGGAACTGCACTTCAACTGATGCACAAGAAAAAGTTGAAGGTATTCAAGAATAAAAGATTAACCAAAAGAGAGGAATCTACATATCACGAAAGAAATAATCTATTAAAATTTATTAGTTTACTCATGGATGGATCAATTGACATGGAAGAACATTCACTCCAAGTGCTTTAATAAGTATTCAGTTGAAGTAGACAAGCTGTCACTCAGAACCTGCTGAATCCAGATGCAAAAATGAACCTGACAGTACTTAGAGGTCTGTCCTCTGGGACAGAGGAATTGGATAAACACTGTTAAATTCCAAATCTAACAAGTAATCAACTTTGTTTCTTCAGTTCTGATTTTCATAAATTCTAAAATACCTTTATTAGTCACATGTACATCGAAACACACAGTGACATGAATCTTTTGCGTAGAGTGTTCTGGGGACAGCCTGCAACGCTTCCGGTGCTAACCCGTACGTCTTTGGAATGTGGGAGGAAACCACCCAGAGGAAACCCACACAGACATGGGGAGAACGTACAAACTCCTTACAGACAGTGGATGGAATTGAACCCGGGTCGCTGGCACCATAATAGCCTTACACTAACTGCTACACTACTGTGCCTGCTCAATTCTATGCAGAAACGGAGAAGATATGCTTAGAGTTATTTTCTCTACCACCAGCTCCTATTTCTATTCCAAACAAATACACTCTAGCTTCCAACATGCTGACTCATGCATGGTTCTTGTGTGGAAGGAAACTGATAGTTGTCCAGTGTCATGGACAAATAAATAAGCAACTAAAATATCCGTCATTATTATATCAAAGTAAAATATTATGCTCAAAGCCTTTGATTTAGGCATCAATAGGCAAGCAAAGTTTTAGCATGACAATAAGAGTTCCAGTCTCACCTGGTTTGTTAAATATCAAACTATTGTGTTATCTGTCCAAAGACACAGGTATCTTGCCCTGCCCTACACCCCAAATGGAGCACATACTGTTCAAAAGCTCAACTTACTTGATCTGTCATAAAGACCTTTCCACAGTTGGCTTACCCCAAACCTACTTGTTTTCCCAAATTGTCTTCCCATCAGTACACCAATGTGTGATAAGTGAGGTTTGGGCTAGAAATAATTACAGTTGGATCACAGTAGGAATCAAACTACTTCTTTACTTTTGCACTGTTAAAACCAATAGTTAAAGCCAAAATTTTTCTATTTTCATTCATACTTCCATGAGCTCTGAATTTGAACGTGGATCTCTGTTTATGCACATCCTCCTACAACTTTCTATTGAGTCCCATCTTCCCAATGCTTGGCTTTTAATCTCAAAAAAAAAACTCACATTTATTCTAGATAATTTACATTTTTCGTTGTCTGCATTCTGATTGAATCCAGGTTGCTGGAGGGACAAGGCAGCAGCTCTTCTGTGCTGTCACCTAAAAGATTCATCTGAAGGATCTCAAGGCACTATTTCAAAGTGAAGCAGGTGTGTTATCACTGGTGTCCTGGCCAATGTTTATCTATCGATGAACATCATGAAAATAAGGAATATCATGTGGTCTCCCATTCTTGTGTGGAAGATGCAAGCTTTGGATTGTCCAATGTCAAAGACAACATGGCTGTTTATGAAAACAGCTGTTCACACAACTGATTGCAGGATCTTCTATATCACAACACTGACTAACTTCAAAAAAGTCCTTCATTGATTTAGATTACCAGGAGTTCATGAAAGGTTGCACATAAATAAAGTCTTCCCTATTTTCTTAATGTTCAAACCAATATCAGCAGCATCCATTTACAGAAAATATTTGTTTCTGCCCATTCAGTTCACAGTATCACAATTTCTAGTATTCCCACATAGGCTGCACTCACTTCAATTTGTGCAGATAAGATGGTGACAAATGAGGTTTTTTCAGAAGAGTTGGGAAATAACATTGGTTACAACACAGTTTTATAACCTGTAACATACAGGGATGCATTTGTTCCCAAACAGAAGAGTTAAAACAGCACTGTGCAGAGCATTGGAATTGATTTTAACAATAGAGAAGGCATGCAATCATTTTTCAAAATATTTCTAGCTTTGGTGAATGGTACACCATAAGAAAAGCCCTAATCTCATTTTGTGCAGCTGATATAATTTGGTTGGGGCTCCAACTTCAAAGGTACTTAATTCAACACCACTGCTGCAGGTGTTTTGTTGTACAAATGTGGATGAGAGGCAGGAGCAAGCGACCTATTTCACTAATAATCTGGAGGTCTCAATAACAGTGTGGGCTGTCAGAAATATTCAGAGAGGCTTCAGAGGGATGTAGATGGAATAAATAAATGGCACGACAAGATGGATGTAATATAATGTGAACAAATGTGAGATCGGCCATTTTGGATGCAAAAGTAGAAACCACAGTATTTTATAAGTGGTTAAAAATCAAAAGTTCTGTTCAGAGGAACCTGTATGCCATTAGACAAAGTGTTACTGAAAGTTAACTTGCAGGTACATCATACAATTAGGAAGGCAAATAGTACTTTGACCTTTATTATAAGAGAATTTGAGTACAAGAGAGAAGACATCTGGCTCCAATTATATAGGGCCCTGGTGGGACCACATCTGGAATGTCATGTATTGGTCTGGTCTCTCCAATCAAGAGGAGGTATAGTTGCGATAGAGGGAATGCAGTGAAGGTTCACCAGATTGATTCCTGGGATGGTGGATTTGTTGAAGAGACTGAGTACACTGGGCCTATACTCTCTCAATTTTAGATGAAAAGAGGTGATCTCATTGAAATGCACAAAATTCTTATTTGGCTTGAAAGGGTAGTCATAGAGTTGATGATTCCCTGGCTGGGGTATCTAGACCAAGGATCACAGTGTCAGAATAAGAAGTCAGTCATTCAGCACAGAGGTGAAAAGAAATTTCTGCATCCAGAGACTTGCGATTACAGGTTATCTACCCAAGAGGGCTGTGGAAGCTCAGACACCATGTTCATGAAAAAAACAGACACATTTTTAGATATTAAGGGAATTATGGGGTACGGAGCTACTGTAGAAAAGTGCCCCTGAAGTAGAAGATCCATCATAACATTAAATGGCAGAATAAGCACGAAGGAACTGAAGAGCCTACTTTTTTTTTTATTTTCTTCAGTTCTTATATCAAGATCAGCAGAAAGAAATTGGTTCATGATGTCAGAGTTAGGCAAGAGTCCATTTAGGGCAACAGCCAGGTACCACCTGAGCTGAAATCCGTGAGCAACACATCAGAAAAATGGAACAATGCCTAAACAATCATGCTCTCATTAGTACTCAGCAATTCAATTGCATAATATTTTTTCCACAATATTACACAACAGAAAATTTAATTCTTTGAGAGTGAAACGTGGCAACTACCATTACTAGGTTATTTTTGTATCACCCCGTAAATTTATCCAACCAACCCGTCAGTCACTCTTGCACCCTGAAACAATTTTATAGTCAGAGTTGTACAGCATAGAAACAGGCCCTTTCGGCCCACCATGTTTATGCCAACCTTTCAGCCCATCCACACTAATTCCACTTGCATGCATTAGGACTGTATTCTTCTATGCCTTACCTATTTAAGTGTCTGTCTAAACGCCTCTTAAACATAATAATATATATCCAATTCCATCACCTCCTCTGGCAGTGCATTCCAGATACCAACCACACGCTCTGTAAAAACAAAAAGCTTACCCCAAGATCCCCTTTAAAACTCCTTCCTCTCACCTTAAACCCATGCCCTCTTATTTTAGATATGCCTAAAATGGAAAAAAGATTCTATCTATTCTTTCTATGCCTCTCATAATTTTATGTACCTCTCGGCCTCCTTCACTCCAGGGAACACAAGCCCAGCCTATCCATGACTAAAGTCGTCCAATCCAGGCAACACCCTGATGAATCCCTTCTGCACACTCCTTTATAGTTAAGTAAAGATCTTATACTTTTAAAATTCTAATGCACCTTAATAGGTGTGCAAAAAGGGTGCAGCAGTAGGGCACCAATGAATATTTTGCTTATTAGCTCTCTGTATACACTTAAGCCTGAGGTCTAAGGGTCTGTGCTGTAGCTGGACAGAAAAGAGATGGAAGGAGCATCAGAGTCCAGCATTTGGTGTGGCAGCAAGAGGGTATATCATATGCCATCATTCATTTGGGGAGAGAGCTCAGCTTGTGGGAGGTTGAGTGCATTGGAGCCCATGATTTGGGTGTGGGGAGCATTGGAACCCTGCTTTTAAGAACCCTACCTTTCTTTTTAAAAAAAAGCTTAAGGAGATTTGGCATGTCACCAAATACTCTAACAAACTTTGACAGATGTACTGTTGAAAGTATCTTGCTGGTTGCATCAGGGACTGGTACAGCAATTCCAACATACAAGACACTGTAGAGAGTAATGGGCACAACCCTTCCCACCACTGGCAGCATCTGCAGGAGGCGCTGCCTCAAGGAGGCAGCATCCATCAAGGATCCCCACCATCTGGGTCATGCCCTCTTCTTGCTGCTCCATTAGCCAAGAGGTACAAAAGCCTGAAGTCCCACACCACTAAGTTCAGGAACAGCTACTTTCCTACAACCATCAGGTTCCTGAACTGACCTGCACAACCCTAACCTTACATCAGCAATGGAACACTGCAGACCACCTCTTGCACTACCATGGACTTGTCTCTGATTGTGTCTTTTTTTATTTGCACAGTTTTTTTCTCTCTCTCTCTTCACTATCTTGTATAATTTATATTCAATGCATTGTCCATATCTGTCATGCTGCTGCAAGTTTTTCCATTGAAGCTATACCTCACCATGCTTGTTCACATGACAATAAACTTGACTAAATCATAAATAAAAGCAGTAGGCCATTCAGGCTCCTGTGTTGTTCAATAAAATTGTAACTGATCTTTCACTACAGTGCTACTTTCATGTAGTAATACAATACATCTTGATTCCACTAATATCCAAAAATCTGCTCAATGACTGATGCTCCACAGCAGAGAATTCCAAAGGTTCACTAATCTCTGGGTGGTATTTTCTCTCATCTGTTTAGAATGGCCAGCTGCTCACTCTGTGGCTCTTGTTCTAGACACTGTAAATTGGGAAAAAGCATCATCCATGCACGTTTTCTATCAAGCACTGTAATAATTTTGTACATTCAATGAGTTCGCCAGTCATTTTTCTACATTCAAAAGGGTATAGTGCTTAATTCCTCTTCATAGGAAAATTCTCCTCTCCCCATTGCAACTCCAATGTAAGTATGTCTCCCCATAGTTGGGGAAGACATTCCTGTTCAAAATGCTCCCCGCATGGTCTCAGTAGGACCCTATATAATTTCAATACTCTCGTATTCAAATCCCCATGTAATAAAGTCCAATATAACACCTGCCTTCCTTCTTAATTGCTTGATCTACCTACACATTAGCTTTCGGCCATGCTTTTGCACCCAGCTGTCTCCAAACATCAACTCCTTTCAATCACTAAGAACTACTCTTTTTCTCAATTTTTGTGCAAAGTGGATGACCAACAGTTGAATTTGGGGTGGGGTGGGGTGTGTATTGGGAGTTGGGGTACCAGTCGTTAGGGTTGGGGATGCGAGGATTTGGAGAGATCTGCAACTGGATTGTAAGGGGAGGATTGGGAGTCAGAGACCACCAACGATGTTGGTAAAGGACTCAGCTAGACATTTGGTTGGTGGAACTGGAGGTGCAAAATTGTTTGGTTGAGTGAAAAGGTGAATTGGAACCAGCGGCACATTTGGTGGGGATGCATATTGTGGACTGGCTACACATGGCGGGGAAAGGGGTGGGGTTTGGGATTATGGACTGGCTGGGTGGAGGGTGTCAGAACTTACACTGGCACAACAATGTACATGTGGCAAGGAGAGGATGGGTTTGGGAGCCAGGACAAGTGGGTGCTACTGATTGAAGGATTGTAAGAGGCAGGCTGGAGGTCAGAGGTAGGGGTAGCATTTCATTGTGAATGGAGCAGGCTCAAGGATGAATCTATTTAATTTATTTTCCTGGTAGCATCCAATCTGGCACTGTGCTAGGAAAACTATATTGTCCTGGGAATGTCCAAAGATAGGATACCCATTCTTGGGCAATTTGGTCCAAGTTGCCCTGCAATGCTCCAAAAAGTGCTTTGCTTGGTGAATGACCTCAACTTACTGAACCTTGCGTAACAAACCAAAGCCTACCAACTCCAAAAAGATTGAGACCAGGTCACTTCCCAGTTCTTGCCTTCCATCCCACTCAGCCAGCCACAGAGGCATTCCACCCCCACCTTCCTCCCTTACAAGGATATAGCCACCTTCCTCCCCCACCTTCCTCCCTTCCACATATAGCCAGACATTTACCAAATAAGACTAATGTCACAGGGCTCTGCTTCCACTTTGAGTTTTTTTCTATCAAATTACAATTGCAACAAACAAGTCTGATCTTCCAGACAGGATGGGCCTCCCTTAGAGCAGAAACTGACCAATCTGAAATCATTATCTGAATGGACTGAATGCCACGCCCCAAAGATCAGTAGAGGAACAGCCAGCATAATCAAAGACCCCACCCACCCAGGACATTCTCTCTTCTCCCCTCTCCCATCAGAAGATACAAAAGCCTGAAAGCACATACCACCAGGCTCAAGGACAGCTTCTATCCTGCTGTTATAAGACTGTTGAACAGTTCCCTAGTACGATAACATGGGCTCTTGACCTCTCAATCCACCTTGCACCTTATTGTCTACCTGTACTGCAGTGTAGCTGTGACACTTTACTCTGCATTCTGTATTGCTTTACCTTGTACTACCTCAATGCACTGTGTAATGAATTAATCTGTATGAACTGTAAGCAATTCAAGTTTTTCCACTGTACCTCAGTACAAGTGACAATAACAAACCAATTCCAATTCTGTAATCTCCATAGTATGCACGTATCTCATCCTCCTTTCAAGATTACCTTACTAAAATAATCTCCATGTCTAAAAGAACCTGTACATTCTTTGAGCATTTTTTGCAGAGCCTTGCAATGCTATTGTATCATTGAAGGCTTAATGAAAAATCCACCAATGCTCCAAGTACAAGTGGAAATTGAGCAGAAGGGTCTGAAAATAATTGGACACTAGCTGATGAGGTAGCAGAAACATACTCTCCATCACTGTGCGCATCTCAAATAAGTACCACCTCAGATACCAACACTACTAACACTGATGGTGGTTGTATTATATGAGAAGAGTTACCTGGCACTAGTGGGCTGCAGCAAGGAGAGGGCAAGGGAATCTAGCGTATTGACTCATTAGAGAGTGGTTCCACACAGCATTACTGCCTGGGGGAAGAGAGAAACAACAACAACAACAAAAAAAAATCACAATTGGAAACATTCAAGGTAAGGCTACTGAAAATGCACATTGAGACATTTGATATGTTGTCCAGTTTGTCAGACTGAAGCCATGAAATGATTAGGAAAAACATGCATTGTCTCACACATCTCGCAGGAGAACTTCTGGAGCCAGATGTGCACAACTTCTACCCTGAAAATGATCTGTGGCTAGTTTTGCACGTTCCTTTTGTGACTGTGTGGGTTTCCCTCGAGTTCTCCAGCTTCTCACATCCCAAAGATATGCTGGTTGGCAAGTTAATTGACTTCTGCAAATTTACTGCTAGTGTAGGTGGGTGGTAAAAATATCAGTGGATGCTGGTGGGCATGTGAGAGAGGAGATTGCCAATAAAATTACATTAATCTGGCACCTCGGGACATTGGTGGTGCTGGACTACTTGATTTTCAGGACTATTTGGATGTTATTTTATTAATACTTCTTTTCATTCACAAAACATTAACATTTTCTGGTTCAAAAGAGTGCTGGATACAGAACCAGATAACTTTCAAGGGAGCGCAAGCAACAAAACCAGGCACCAGGGACTCTGCAGGTAGGAAGTGGGGGCACGGGGACTAGGGAGTGGCGGGACCTACCAGGTGGAAATTACAAATAGCACCTGGTGTGTCAGGTGCCACCTGGGATTTACAAATAGTCAGACAGCAGATTATCAGAGTTCCACTGAGAAATAGTTGCAGGAATGGGACTTCTCTGAGAACTGGAATGGACTCTATGGGCTCAATGGCCTCCTTCTGTGTCATGGGTAGTAAGTGCAGAAGAAATACAGCAGCATGGCGGCCAGTCAATGGTAGGCAAGTATAATGGAGAAGCACTACAGGTTGCTAAGTAAATTATCCATCGTCTAATTAGCTGCTATCTTTTTCACAAGTTTTCCTGAAGGAAAAAAGAGTTTTGCTTTTTTCTTACTACATTGAATACACCATTTCTGTTGTGAAACCAATTCTACGTGAAATGGAACAAACTGTGCACACCAAAGAATAGTTAATCTCAACAGGGACAGCCAGGTGCATTATACACTTGTTCCTAATCATAAACTAACACACCAGAATCCATCCTTGAAACCAGAGAGAGATCATATTTCACTGAGGCAGGTGCCTTAATATTTATATTCATCATAGTAAAAAGCAAAGCTGTTATCTAGTCTGTATGGAAGCTCTCCAGCTGGTGGTTCCACTGACCTCTTCCTTGAGCCAAACCATTATTGCCTTCTGTTGCTCAAGGGTGATGATGGTTAACCTCATTCACAGTAGATATATATATATATATATATATATATATATATATATATATATACACACACACACATATATACATACATATATATACATATACACACACACACACACACACACACACACACAGGGGATCCCCGAGTTACACAAGCACTCCATTCCTGAGAACTGCACATAAACTGATTTTTTCCCTAAGTTGGAAACAAACAATTTTCCCCCTAAATAGTATTGTAAAATCTTTAGCCTCTACAGCCCTTAGGGACTGATATGCAAAGAATAGACTAGGGAAGGTCAGTGTAGGAGTTGTTACCAGTAAGTGAACCGTGACAAATGTCTGAAGGCAGCCTGGGTAGAATGATGGGGAGAGCTGATCTGCTAATCATCGAGAAAACTATTAGCAGTTTAATAAAAGAAAGTATGTGCTGATGAGAGTGGTTTGGGGTTTATAAAGTCTGATCTTACTTGAAGGAGAGTTTGGAGAAGGCATTGGTTTTCTCTATGGGTAATCTCTGCATTGTTTCCTGGTGAAGGGATTTGAGTACTCTACCCAAGAGCAGAATATGGGAGAATTTTCATAAAGTTGGGCTTCCTTGAGTCAGATCTTCCAAACCCTGGGAACCCCATTTAACTATAAACTGACCCCTAGCCTCTGCCTCCTATATACATTGAAGCTTTTGTCAGGAATGGCCATCCATGGTTTGCACATTCATAATTCAATGTTATAGCATTAATTCAGCCTTGACATTCATTACTACATATGCAGCAGTTACCTCAAGCTTGACATTGCCATTCTATTCACACAAAGAAAATTCACTTCTTGGAGGCTAACATCCATTTGCAAAGCTCCTTGCCACTGAAACAACATATTTACAAGGGAACAAACCCTCAAAAAGAGTGATGCATTCCCAATACTGTATTCCCCTCGAGGCCTTCTCCTGAGAGAATAGCTCAGCACTGTGTTGTCAGTGATGCCCCCATCTCCAAACTAACAAATGTTCCCTTGACGAGCATGAAGTTGTATTTCATTTCCCTTGCCTACCTTCATGCACAATACATCTGTGGCTGCCACTTGGGTGCAAGCCTGAAAAGAAAGTTCGATCTTTAAGTAAGCCTTCTGAACCTTGCCTCTGGAATGAACAGATTAATTAATGGCCAGTAGTTCCAAAATGAATAGATCAGCATTTTTCCTATCAAGTCTCAGCATGGCACAAACTCTTTACAGATATTTGACAGTAAAGGTATTCCACTTGTTAGCTAATACTTTACTACTAAAGCTGATCCAACCTCAACATATGTAGAGTCAGTTGACTGCAATCCCAACTATGATAGATGATTGGAAAAAAAATAAAAGATAGCTCAATTAAAGTAGCTGATTTCAACGAAAAGATCATCTCCTCTTGGAGAGTGATATCAATTACAACCAGTGAAATGTGCCCTGGCTGCTGTGAATTTAGATTAACTGATTTCAATGAGCCATCACAGAGGGAACCATAGAGAAACAGTTACTGACACTCTTGCTGTGGAGCAGTGGTCTATGTCACAATGCCTATGAAGTGATTTGTCCTTGAACACAGGTAATACAACAGTTTAAATAAGTCTTGATTTCATTAAATAAGCAAATCTGTAGTTTTAAATGTATCATTCAATAGATTATGATTTTGCAACTACTGGACTAGAAAGGAAGAATGGAGTGGCATCTTTAGGATGTTGACTAGGATATAAACAACTGGCTGTTGTAGCACTTGTTGGAAGTTAGCCCAACATTAGCAGGTTTTTATGCTGGGGAATGGTTAACAGCTCAAGTTGTGAGAATCAGTGGGCTGTAGACAGTCCCTGACAGGATCTCCAGATAGGACTTCCCTTCTGCATTTCCTATTATTCGGATCTCCTACAGGCACCTGTTATGGGTGCTGGTGAATGTGAGCATGCATTCTTTTGCTGTCTTCCTCCTTGTGTTTCTGCTCCTCCTCCTCCTCCTCTTGCTGGGTCAAAGGGAATGGATCATCACTGCCAATTGCTAAATTAGTCAATAAAGAGCAAATTGAGAAGTAGAAATCTCATCTCGCCTGTCATCTCATTTAAGATCTATTGAATCATGGAGTCATACAGCACAGAAATGGGCCCTACATCCATGCCAATCTTTTTACCCGTCTACACTAATCCTATATACACACATTAGGATCATATCTTTCTATGCCTTGCCTACTTAAGTAGTCTGTCTAAATGCCTTTTAAATGTAGTGATTGTACCCAACTTCTCCACCTCCTCCAGATATCAACCACTTTGTGTGTGAAAAAAAATTATCCTCAGATCCCCTTTGAAACTCCTTCATATCACCTCATGGCAAAGAAAGTTATTGACATCCTTTTTGTGAAGGAGTGGTCTATGGTACAATGCTTGTGAAGTGATTTGTCCTCTTTGTTATCCCTACCATGGGAAAAAGAATCTGACTACCTACCCTATCTATGCCTCTGAGAATTTAAACACCTCTATCAGGTCCACAACCTGAATAATGGGTGGCTGGATGACCTGGTGATTCATAGGAGAGCACAAACAGCTGTCTGAATGCATACTATGATGGCCTGAAACTTTTAATACCAGCACTGCTGGCAAATCTATGTGCATGTTTTTCCTTAAGTGCAGATGATGAGGCAAAGTAGAGGAAATTATTTCTCCTAACAAGTGAGCTGTGATAATCAGCAAACCACATTTCATGTTAAAGATAACTGCAATGGTCTGGAAAGCTCTTAAGGCTAAGAAGTTAAGTGCAACAGTAACCTTGATCTTGACAGGTAAAGCAATCCAGCAACATGTCTAAGTCTAAAGTTGAGCCTGCAGAAAGTCAAAGAGCTTGATGATATCTGCCTTTTCAATGAGCCTCTACAGACACTATTCCTAGGTGAGGTTGATTTAAGTGCATGTATTTCTGTAGAGTCCAGAGGGATAATAAAGGGAGTGAATGAGGGAATCGCAGAGAGAGCAGTTCCTGCAACACTGGATGGAGGTGGTGTAGGAGCAGGTGTTGCACCTATGGCAGGGCAGTGGAAAGTTCCCAGGGTGGGAAGTGGGATGGGTGGGGGGAAGGAGGAGTGAACAAGGGAGTCGCAGAGAGAACAGTCCCTGCAAGAGGCAGGGAGGGGAAGATATGCTTGGCGGTGGGTCCCGTTGGAGATGGTGGAAGTGGCAGAGAATATGTTGGATACATAGGCTGGTGGGATGAAATGTGAGGACAAGGGGGACCCTATCCCTGTTGGGTCTGGGAGGGGTGGGGGTGAGATGCGGGTGCGAACTCTCTCAAACACCCAGTCAGAAATGAAGTTGGACATCTCGGATGTCCTGGAGTGGCAAGCCTCTTCATGGGAGCAGATGCGGTGGAGGCAGAGAAATTGAGAAAAAAGGATTGCATCCTTGCAAGAGACAGGGTAATCAAGGTAGCTGTGGGTATCCATGGGTTTGTAGAAGATGTCAGTGGATAAGGAATCACTTGAGATGGAGACGGAAAGATCAAGGAAGGAGAGAGAGGTGTCAGAGATAGTCCAAGTGAAATTGGAGAGCTGGGTGAAAATTAGTGACGAAATTTATGAAACTGTCAAGTTCCGCACAGGTACAAGAGGTGGCACCAATGCAGTTGTCGATATATCGGAGTAAGACTTGAGGAATGGGGCCGGAGTAGACTTGGAACAGAGACTGTTCAACGTAGCCAACAAAAAGGCAGGCATAGCTGGGGCCCGTGCAAGTGCCCATAGCTACGCCTTTGATCTGTAGAAAGTGAGAGAAGTCGAAAGTAAAGTTGTTAAGGGTGAGGATGAGTTCAGCCAGGTGGAGGAGAGTGTTAGTGGAAGGGGACTGGTTCTGTCTCTGGTCAAGAAAGAAGCAGAGGGCGGTGAGGCCGTCATGATGGGATAAGTTTTGAGACAGCAATGTTGTTCAGCAAGAACCTCAGTGTTATTAGGGTTGTGAAGCAAATTGTAGAAGTTGAAAGTCAGAGTCCTTCCATTTTTATCATGAAAGCATTATAGCCAGGAATATTTCTCAATTCTATCCAAACCAAGATATATTCCCATTACAGCAACATCACCTCCCCATAATTATTAATTCTTCTTATGATCCAATTCTAACCTTTTCGCATAAGACAACCTGCCTTCCTTGGTATCAGTTTAGTAAAGCTCTGAGCTGCTTCCAACTTGCAACATCTTTTAAATAGGGAGATCAATACTGCAGATAAGGCAGCACCAATGCCCTTTATAAATGAAGCATAATCTTCTTACTTTTATCTTCAATTCCTCGATCAATCAGCAATAACATTCTACTAATTTTCCTATTACTTGCTGTTCATATATACTAGCTTTAATGTGGGATTGTATCCATAACTTTTTGCAGCTTCCTTATATTCTTGTCACACCTTACTTTCTTACCCATCTTTGTGTCATCTGCAGATTTACAAAACATACTTTTGGTGCCTTCATCCAAGTCATTAAGATAAATTGTAAAAAGTTGAGGCCCAACACTGAGGCACACAACTCACTAAATCTTGTCAACACAGACACCTCATTTATACCTAACTTGCTTCCTGTTAGCCAGCCCATCTTCTATCCACTCCAATATACCATCTGCTACACTGTGAATTTTTTTTGATTTCCCTGACCTTCTCTATATTTTAATACTCTGCATTTCTTTCCCCATTTCTTTCAGCTAAGTATTTTCATTCTACTCCAGTGACCTTATTAATCCTGCTTCCTCTTCTGGTTGCAAACCTAAAAACTTTCCTTTCCTAATCATATCAGTTTAACGTTCCTTCACCACTTTATGGACTCTCTGTATCAAGGGACTGATCCTCACCAAACCCAAAATGGCAACTGCATCCTTGTACAGTTTCCATTCAGGGTTCACTCAAATATCCCAAATATGTAAACCCTTCCTTCTTGTACCACCCTCTCTTTAACCTTCCATTACAATGGTACAAGCAGCAATTTGAACATCATCATTCCAGAGGTGTCAATTTTTTTTTCCATCCAACATCAGCTCAATTTCCCTGTGCAGGACTTCAGACATGATTTATCGAAATTATAGGTTCTAACATTGACCAGGACATTCTTTCTTTATGCAGTAGCTTCTCCATCCTTCACTGAAGGCAAATACCAAGAAGCAAGAAAAATGTACCAGTAATGAAAAGATGTCCATTTCCTTCTGCTGGCCCAAACACTTATCTTTTTACATTATTCTGGAGCAGTAAACCACTGTCTCTTTGGTGACCACATACCGAAGAATGTATTCTGGAAACCAACCAACCCCCAGCATTTGTTCTCTAATGTTGAGAGACGAGAGTTATGGGCAATTTTGAGCATAATAATCCCCTGCCCAAAAGGCTTCAATTCCTAGATGTGCTTTCACTGGATATACTGAAAATCCACAAAAGTCCACACATTACTATGGTGCAACAGGAAGTGCTGCTGCCTCAGATCCAGCAACCTGAGTTCAATCTTGACAGACAGTGCCATCTGTATGGAGTCTGCACGTTCTCCATGTGAACGTGTGGATTTCCTCCCACATCCAACAGACAAGCTAGTCAGTAGGTTAACTGACTATTGTAAATTATCCCTAGTGCAGATGGATGTTTGAAAAATTAGGGTTTTGATGGGTTTGTGAAAGAGAATAGGTTAAAGGGAAATGTGTGGAATAGGATTGCTCTGAGAACCAGATAAACTCAATTGCTGAAATAACCTCCTTCTATGTCATAAGGAGATGCAATATAGTCACAGGGAGGTCCCAATGCATTACTATCCCCTTGTGTCTTGCTGTCAATCAGAAAACATAGTTGTTTAATTCTAAATTCCCATGATCACCAAACTTCTACATGAAAGAAGTTCAACTTATCTACTTCGAGCATGTATTAATGATGGAATAAAACCATTTGCCCATGCTTCTCCACACTCTTGACAGGGGAAACAAAACGACCCAAAAACAAATAATCAGAAAACATCATCATCATGCATCAACATAGCACTTTTACTAAGATCTCCAAAAGGCAATTATTAAACCCATTCTGACACCAAGCAACACAAGACTGGATAAACAAAAACTGGGCAAAGAGGGAGGTATTAAGTAGAGGTTTTGGATGGGAATTCCAGAGCTTAGGCCTTTGGCATCAGAAGGCACACCACTGATGGTGGAATAAAGAAACATCAGATGCACAACAAATCAGAACTGGAGGAGCACAAGGATTGCAAAAGGTTGCAGGGATGGAAGAGATTACTGAAAAAGAGTGTATTCAAAAACAATGATAGATTTTTTTGAAATTAAGGCACTATGTAGGTCAGCAAGCACTGGGCTGATAAGTAAACACTTTTATAAGCAATTAATTGACTTATCACCAATTTAAAGCAGTCTAGGATTAGGATAGAAAATAAATAAGTTCAAAGTGAAAGTTAAACTCAATGTGCAGTCAATTAAGTATTAATTACTCAGTTAATAAAGTGAGTAATTAGTATACAGGTATACTAATTACTCTCTCTAAGACTGAAGACAAACTCCTTACTCTTATTTATCAGTAAAATATTTGCACTTTGGGTGCAGTCAATAATCTGGCTACAAATTGAGCTTTAGATTGTACTGAATTTCTAAAATGAATTTATGATTGTAATTTTTGCCCAAACATATTTGCATATATACAAAGAAAGCAGGGACAGAGAAAAATACAGAACGACTAATCTATTAACCTGGCACCAGTAGTGGGGAAAATGCTGGAATTTAAAATAAAAGATGTGATCTTAAGACACATATAAAATAAAAATATGATTGAGTTTGATCATGTATCTAGTAAACAAGATGAGGGGATACATCATGCATATGGTGTATTTGGATTTTCACAACGTCTTCGGAAAGATCCCACACAGGTTGGCGACAAGGTTAAAGCAATGGCATGAGGGTAATAAATTAGCATGGATTGAGAGTTGGTTAAATGATGAAAACAAACAGTCGGAATAAGAGGGTTCTTCTCAGGTTAGCAGGCTGTAATTAATGGAGAAATGGCTGCAACTATTCCTGATCTGATTTGGTTGAGGGGACCCGATGTCACTAGCAACTTGGAAATGTTGCAAAGTGGGAATGTGAATATGAAGAGGATGCAAAGAGGCTGCAAGGCTATGTAGACAAGATGAGCAGGAACCGACATGCATATGGAGGACAACATGGAAAAATGTGAAGTTATCTACTTCAGTACAAAGAAACCCCACAAATACTGAGCATTTTTCTTAAATATGTGAGAGATTGGGAAAAGTTGATGGCCAAGAGAACCTGGGTGTCCTTGCACACAAGACATTGAAATCTAACACACAAGTGCAGCAAGCAATCAGAAAGGCAAATGGTATGTTGCTTTTTATTGCTGGAGGATTTGACTGCAAGAATAAAGATATCTCACTGAAATTAAATGGGGCCATGGTGGGACCAGTCTGAAGTATTATATACAATTTTGTTCTCCTTTACCAAAAAAAGGGGTATAATTACTACAGAAGGAATACAGCAAAGACTCCCCAGACTGGTTCCGAGAATTGCCAGGACTATCATGAGGAGAGATTGAATAAACTAGGCCCCTATTCTCCAGAGTTTAGAATGAGAGGTAACCTAATTGAAACATACAACATTCTTAGAGAGCTCAACAGGGTAGATGAGGGGAATGTAAACTAAGATCATTAGGAATAAAATAAGCAATTTCTTCACTGAAAGTTCTTCACTGAGTAATTCTCTACTCCAGGAGGGCTGAGGAAGTTCAGTCATTAATTGTGTGCAAAACAAAGATCAATAGATTACTGGGTATTAAAGGAATCAGGAAAATGGTGCTTGAGGAAGAAGATAAACCATGATCTTTTTTGAATGGTGGAGCAAGCTCGAGAGGCTGTCTGACCTAATCTTGTTCCTATGTCTTATAAAATATCTTACATGAACCAGTACAACCAAGCAGTAGAAAAGAAGGTGTGCTTATCTTTTCCTTTCCATTAAAATATTTAGTATTTAAAAGTGGTAACCTGGTGTTGTAATTGTACAGCTAAAAATGTTTTTGTTACAAAAGTAGTATTTTAATTAGAATACCTTCATCATCACTTGTGAATAAGCTGAAAATAGTGAAAAAGCTATACTGTAGTGGTTTTAATGGTATACAAATTGATTTTAGCGAGTTACATACCTTTCAATATTAAAAACTTTTGACGGCATGCTCACAAGTAACTGTTGCCAAAGGATAAATTTTAAAGGCCACCCCACACTATTGCAAATGAGTGCAAATGGATTGAGCTCAGAAAAATTCAAAGCCATGAAGTTCTGCTCCTACTATAGTGCGTGACTCAGGTCATATTGCTCTTTTTAAGACATTGTACCTGCCATACATTCTTGGCATACATCAGCTCAGTTTCTCTGCGTTACATCTCATTTCACATTAATCCCCACAAACTATGAACTGCATCTTCCTTAAATCTCTCACTTTACTCTTCGTTTAACTACAGATACCTCCTGCCTAAATTTACATTTTCAGCTTATTTTACTATTGTGAATCTGCACACAAGATCAGAGTCCTGGAGGACATTATTGTCTACATCCTTCCCATCCAAAAGAGCATCCCGAACCACTTTTGTCAACTTCCTCTCCATGCTTTAGTGTTCCTGAACTTTTACCACAAGACACCTTATGAAACACCTTTCTTCAAAATCCACATACAGGACGTTGTCTAATTCCATTATTACTACACTGTTATTCCCACCGTTCCATGTGCAATAACAGGAGAGATTCAGCTGTTTGTGGGTTTTAATCTATCATACCTTAATTGTCAAATTTTAAATGACAATGTAAAATATGAAGAACTTGCTGCTCAACAGTCTACAAAGCGGAAAAGATAAGTAATTCCTACTTTTTTTCCTGGCTTCAAGAACCTGCAACCTTCCCTAAGGGGGGGTTGGGGTGGGGAGTGGGGTTTAAGGAGCAAAACAAAAACTACTCAATTGCAACAGAAACTGGCTACAAATTGAACAAACAAGTGTTTGGCACACATCCTAAAGGGGACAGGCTCAGAAAACAACTAAACATCAGAACAATGCCCTAGTCTTTAAATTGCTTGATAGTTACTATACAGTTGATCATAAATGTTTAAATATACGCATCACCTTTGTTAATCCAATTAACAATTAAGCTAAACTTGCAAATTATTCAGATAACCATGTCCATCAATACACCATAAACTTGAAAATCTAAAAATCCCAGACATAATTCTCAATCCTACCACATTTCAAGTATGGAAGATGAAAAATAACAAATTTGAAAGCCATCTATAAAATGGATTTTTTGTGTATTTTGAAGAAAGGTGTTAAACAAGGTGTCTTGTGGTAAAAATTCAGGCACATTAAAATTAATATGGCATGAAATAGAAAGTTGACAAAAGTGGTTCGGGATGCTTTTTTGGATGGGAAGGATGTAGAAAATGATGTCCTACAGGACCCTGATCTTGAGTGTAGAGTAACAATAAAATAAGCCAAAAATGTAAATATAGGTAGCAAGTACCTGTGGATAAAGGTTAACATAACTCATGAATCCCTACAATAGGGAAGAGAAGAGTTTTGTTCTGAACAAGGAAAAGTGAGTGGTCATTGTGTTGCACGTTCAATGCATTATATCTCATGGGACCATCAAATGAGGTAGTAAGAATGCACATCAAAGTCAACATTGACTGCATATATCCCCACAATTTGCATTTATGTAGCCAGGTTTTGGGATGGACTGAAAGAGTGGTAACTGACACTTATGGAACTCAGACTTCCAAAGGTCTTGAAAGTCAGAAAGGAGAAAAATCTAGGGAAATAGCTTCAGAAATTAGAACCAAAACATGAAGGAACTGCCATTGATGGAATGGAGGCAAGATGGGGATCCACACTAGGCCAACGTCAGAGAAAAGGAAATTAATATATGGCTGAGGTAAGTTACAGAGTTGAGGGCATCATCAAACATATGGATAACGATAAGGATTTTAAGCATTATATAATTTGCAGGGAAAGAGCATAGGTCAGAAAGAACAGAATGACAGCTGACTAGGATTTAGTGCAGGACACAATGCGAGTGATACAAACCTAAATATACTGGAATATATTAAAGGTGATGAAGGAAAGCTTGCAAAAGCCACCTACTTTAGAGACAGACTTAAATGTTGATATCATTGAAGTAAATGCAAATGTGGACAGTCTCATGAAGGTAGAATTCAGAAAGTGTTATGATAGAAATCATTTGGATCTTGAAGTTCTATTTTGGCTTATACAGGACACTTAGGATGGGCACAATCTAGTTCAGCCAGGAAGGATGTTGCCACCATTACCAAATGAACAGTTTCTGGTAAAGCGAGTGAAAAAAAAATGACTGGCTCTCTCAAACCTCAGCTGAAGGAAATTCTGGGAATCTAGTGACAGGAGATCCAAGAGTACAGAAGGGACAAAGAAAGTGTAGAAGACTTGAGTCATGTGATATCACAAATGTAGAAGTTGACCAGACATCAGAAGGACATGTGGATGAGGGTAGACCTCCTTAGGAAACCTGGCAATAACAATGTATAGCCAGGAGGCAAAATTGCATTAGGTCTGTTAAGACAAATAAAGCAGAATCAAGTAGACAGAGGGAAAATGCTATGATCAGCCATGGCGAATACAGCAAATAGCTTAATCAACATAAAAACCCAAAACAATGTATCTGTAGACAAAAAAGATAACATTGATGATTATGTGTGTTTTTACTAAGGCACTAACTGAATGATACGACTTTTGATAATCATCCTGTTGGGGGGGAGGGGTGGTGGAAACAGGCAGTGCATTCAAAGATCTTTCAACAAATGGAAAGCTAACTTGAAGAGAATGGGTCAGTGAACTTTTTGAGGATGCTCTTATATAGTTTTGAGAAAAATGGGTGGAGTAACCAAGAAAATAAAGTTGTTTCTAACACTGGTGTGTATGAAAAACAAGGTAATTATAACATCAAGAGTTGGCTCAGATAGTGACAGAAAAACTAGGTTTTTACGAAATGAATCTGATGAAAGGGATGGGTTTGGAGGCAGAGCAATTGAAGATTTACAAAGGCTCATGGAGACATGCTGAAGATAGGTAAGGGGATATGTGGGGGAGGAGGGTGAATATATGAGTTTGAGAAAAGTTGTTGAGGGAACCGAGCTTAATTTTTCCTTAGAGGCAGAGGATTTAAAGAGGATGATAATGGAGGGAAGGAAATGCTTAAAAGACAATTACATCAATAATTAATACCACAAAACTAGTAAGGTTAAATGGATTGTCATTGATTTTAATAAGATTGGGCAAGTGTAGAATTGTAGAGAAATAAAAATACTACTCGGCAGAGCAGAAAGAGAGGCACAGGCTGAGAACAGGAAGAGATCATTTAACTTAAAAGTGCTGTAGATAATGGGTATTTTACCAGAAAGGCAGCAGAATAGAAACCACTCAGATGAAAAGATATCAGAGGACAAGGTGAGGCTTGGCTATCAGCCAAGAACCAAAACAAGCAAGGTATCAAAGGCAAATGTCACTGTCCATGAACGTCAATAGATTTATCTTCAAGTTTCCAGTGGATGACAGCTACTTGAGGGCTTTGTTTATCAGCAAGTACACACTCTGGACAGCAACGGAACAGAGCAGCAGACAACGATCCACGTACAAGATCAGGGCACAAGTGAAGAAGCAGTAAAGATGAGGAGACTTGCAGAAGATTTGATCACCATGAAGCGAAAGTCATCAAGAACAGACGATGGTAGTAGTCCAGCTATGTGTCAAGGAGCCAACCACAGGTGAAATGAATGTTACTGTAAAATTATAACAAATAGGAGTAGACAGGCCTTACAGCCCATTAACCCTTTCAATAAGATCATGGTGGATCTGGTTTTGCCCTCAACTCTACTTTCTTACCTAATTGCTGTAAATCTAGATTTCCTATTGTCCAAAAATATTTGTCTCAGCCTTAAATTTTCAAAGACTGTGCCCCCTTGTCCTGTACTCCACCATCCTCATCAAATTTGGCCTATCAAGCTCCCTCAGAATCTTAATTTTTCAAATAAAAAGGAAATCAAAAAATGTGGGGTTACAGCAGAAAAGTGAAACTGAAATAGAAGATCAGCCATAAAAGGCAGCACAGGCACAAGGAATATTAGTCGATTCCTGCTATTATTTCTTGTGTTCTTAAGCAGATCCCTCCCATTCTTATAACTCCAGAATGTAGGCCCATTCTGCTCATTTCCATCATAGGAAGTTGAGCTAAGAAAAAATATAAATTTGAGCTAAGGTGAATGCAATTAATATGTCATTAAAGACTACGAGAGTGTGGAGAAAGTTAAAGAAATCAACTAAGACAGCTAAGAGCCAAAACAGGCAAAATATTCAAGGCAAATGTCACCATCCACTACAAATATGTCCCTCCTAAAATGAGACCAAAGCTCTGCATAATTAAGAGAAGGCTTCCCTACTCTGGTACTGCATTCTCCTTGTAATAGAGACCAACACTCATTTGCCTTCATAATTACTTGCTATATCTGCATGTTAACTTTGTAGTTTTTACAGAACACTGCTGAATACTAACATTTAATGGTCTTATACCATTTAAATAACATTCTGTTTTTTTAATTTTCCTAATAAGTGCTCCTACCGCAAATCTTCTTTCATAAAATGCCATCTGCCATCTTTTTGTTGACTGCATTTTTTTAAACGCATGATCTAACATGCAATTAACATCTTTATCTTGTAATGCTCTAAGTTACAAGTCTTATGCTTATAAGATTTAATCAGCCTGTATGCCTTTTGAGTTGTAGTTCTCACAACTTATTTTCTCCATCTATATTTATATGATCAGCCAAATGAATAAATTACACTCAGTCCCTTCATTGAGTTATTGTTATAGACTGTACGCAACTGAAGCTCCACACTAGTTCACCTAGTTACAGATTACTAACCTCAAAATGACCAGTTATTCCTTCTCCATTTTCTGTCTGACAATCAATTGTCTAACCATGCAGTTGTCCTCAACTCATACAGTAATCCTGTTAAGGACTCCCATATAAAGTGATTAGGCAATCCAAGTTGCATTGCATCCACTGGCTCCCCTTCCTCCACCCTACTAGTTCCTCAAAAGGTTTATAAACAGTCTGTTAAACATGATTTTTCTTTCATAAAATTATGACTGTGTCTAATCACATTATGCTTTGAGAACTAAGATTCCAGCATTTTCCCCAAAGACTGATGTTAGATTAACTAGCCTGTGGTACTTTACTTTCTGTTCCCAGAAATGAAGGAGAGAAGAGTGCTACAATGAATAAAAACGAATAATTAGCAAATTACCTAGGGGAAATTCTTAAACCCAGGACTTCAGCAAGCTGGGACGTAATGTGGAATGGGCTGGGACTAAAGTATAGATTGAAAAAGTGGACAGAGCAAAAGTGTGAGGGGGGTCACATGAGGTTGATGTTAGGGTAGTCAAGGCATAGCAGGCTTGGAGATGATAAGTTATTGATAAAGGAGCTAAAGGTTAAGTGGCAACTAATGTGCATAGTAATATGGAGACCTTAGATTACCAGAACAAGTTGGAAAGAGCAAGAGTGCTCTTAGGACAAGAGCTTGATGAGGGATATTCTCCTTAAGTACTTAGCTGCCAACTAACAACTGATTGGGTTTTCTGTGAGCAAGATTAATTAGTGCAATATAGTGGAAGCTAATTAACTGGGCAGCCATGATGAAAATCTAACCACTCCATTTTAAAGTTCATTCCTATTATCAGAAAGCAGAAACAATTTTAATTACATTCAGAATTGTCTATTATTGTAAGAAATTGTCTCCATTTACCACAACTGTGCTTTAAGTATTTTCTTAGTGCTCGCATTCAGCTTTCCAGTAAACATTGTTTTCAATGCGATCGTTTCATATTTTGTTAAGTGCAGATATTGACGTTGAATACACACAATTCTGATCGAATATTCCTGGGCTACTATTCAGAAACATATATGATGATTCTTGCAGCTTTACTTACAAGTGTGTAGACACTCAGTCACTGTAGTTGGCTTGATAAGATAGCCCTTGCAGATGTAACAAGTGATGAAGGCGTTAAATTCTCTGACTAGGTGTTTTCTTTGTGCAGCCATTGTTGGACAAGATAACAGTAAAAGAACAGGAAAATCAGGCCAGAGTTGACAGGTGGCAGTATGTTTAAAGGACCTGCTGTGCTGCACGGCACAGCTGCACTTCTCCAGGCATCTGTCTGAGAAATTTGTTGGAACAATTTGAAGCAAATCAACTTCTCCAGGAGCACATTGTCCTTTAATCAAGGATCAAGGTTATGCTTTTCTCTTCTGTGTTGTACAAAGTGTCCCAAACCTACAGCATTACAAGATAAAGATGTTAACTGTACGTTAAATCATATTGTAAAACAATGCAGTGGTAGGCTAGCGATTACTCTAAAACTACCAGATTACTCACTCAGAATGTTTCTTTGGAGTTTTAATTGTTTCTTATGCAATTAACATTTAAATATAAATTAATGTTATACATTATACGTCATGATTATTTCCAAGCTATAATCTAAAACCAATAATTAATTATTCAAGAGTGAATGACATGCCTTTTTTGGCATTGGGCATTTTTAAGTTTAGATATTGGCACCAATAGAAATGATACCCAAATACAAAAATTGCTCCAAATTTATGTAATACATTGCTAGCGAACACTTTTGAAAACATTTTTATTATAATAAATGGTACCTATTTTGGAAACATTACTTTCAAAATGAATAAACTGTTGTAGAATAAAGTACCATCTATAAATAGCTTAAAAATATAAAGTGCAATAAAACACTGAAAAAGCACGTACAAGGATTTTGTCATCTCACTGGGGAATTTCCAGCCAGTCTTAACTCACATCAAAAGCAAGGACATCATGCTGTGAGTTAAATCGGTTACATGGGGGAGTTGCTTCTTAGTTTTAGGGATTTTGAACACAAAAAATAGTGCATCAGAAAATAAAATAAATTTGCAACTATTCTTTAAATCAGAACCTGTCTATTGAGAACCAAGTATCTTATTGATTAATATATAACTCTCGAAACATAGCCATACAGTTTAATAATGACAAGCTTTGGAGTGAATGTTGCAACTATTTCTCTGGACTTGCAAAATTCTGACGGGATAATTTTTTTAATGTAACTTTTCAGCAATGACTCTGCGTTTTGAAACTTTAAATTCCTGTCAAGGGACCAGCGTAATCCATATGGCATCACAAAATGCCGTTTACCCGTTACTGCCCCACAACTTCCAGACGCCGCACGAATGCTACTTGTGCATCCTCACGCAGCGACGGGTGTAAGATGCAGCTTTGTGTAAAAGTAGGCCGTATCGCATTGCTGGCCACCAATCGGGCATCCTAAATTTTTCAAAGAGTCTCTCTTGCCTTCTTTGCCGAACGGCAAATTAATGGGTACACTGTGTAAGCCGAACACGTGGAGCCCTGACAGTTTCACTCGCTGAGTGCTGTAGTATTGTGTGCGCAGGTGTGTGCGTGGACCTAGTGCGCACTGCACTTATAAGAAGCCGTTCCAATTTCACTACACAGTCCCGGCAATGCTGTCCATGTATAATATCAGCTGACATACTACGCAATGAATGCTATCCTTGGGGTGCACTAGAGTACAGTTTATCCACAAACATAAACTCATCTCACCACTTGTATCTCGCACTGGAGAGATGCCGATTGCTTGAAGCAATCCCTCCCTGGGAAATTAAAAAAACTACGCAGCATGATGTAGCTGCTGGCGAGAGACAAGGGGAAAGCGAAAGCCCGCTTACACTGTACCACCGAGCGGTACCAAGCGCGCTGTATGTCGCTGATCTCTCATCAGGAAGCCACCAGCGTCACTATTTGCGTCAGTCTGCAAGAGAGGGGGGAAAAAAACAGGTCCGTTCGGACCCGGAGCCACAATTAAATTGTGAAAGTCGTTTTAACAATCCGATCGGATCCGGCGGGGAGGAAGGGAGAGGCAGAGAGGTGCTGGGGAAGCCGCGTCTTAGCCTGCTTACCTCCGCCTCTCCTCTCACCAACCCCCCCCCCCAACCCTGTCCCTCTCTAGATATAAATAAAAAGCGCTAGAAGTTTCGAACACAGTTTTGTGGCGCATTATTTATTTCCGAGCTGCCGGGCACCTTAACTTCAAGGCTGCTGCACTACCACTAACGGCAAGGTCGCTCGGCGTCTGCCTTGGCAACTTGATCCTGACACATGATCGCATCCTACACAAACTTTACGGTGCTGGAGAGAAGACCCGGCACGGCTCGGCTCAGTAAGGCACACCACATCTAACCCTTTCCCTCTACTACCCGCTCCCAATAAATAAAAACTCCAGAGTTATGATTTTTTTTCTCTTCTGGCGAATGCGTTCCTTACCTTATTTTTTTCTCTCTCAAGAGGCCATAGTGATTACAAGAGGACTAGAGTAAAAAACAAATGTTGTGGAGTGAAGCCCAGTCGGATGATGCCTCAACAACAAAAAATAAATAAGCCAGACAAGGGGGGAGGGGGTGGAGAGGAGAAGCAGAAGGGGCCAAGTTTGTCTTGTGGGTGAATAGCAGTGAGCACTTGATACACTGTAATGAGCAGTAGTGAAAACACGGAAATACTCCGAGGGCGGAGGAGTTAGTTCTGCGCTTGTTTACGCATCGCCCGGGCACTCCACACCACGCCGCGCTGATTGGACCCAAACTAGGGCGCCCGCTTTGAATCCGCTCGCTGCCCCCCCCCCCCCCGGCCTTGCCCCCCGCAGCGGCAGCACCCGTGCTCGGCCGCGCCGCTCCTGTGGGCCGCGCCCGCCCGGCCCTCTTGCTGCTGACCTCTGCCCCGCGAAACTCCCCTCCCCTCTCAGCCCCCGCGATAAGCCGGTCCCGCCACGTCCGGTGACAAAGTTGGCGGCGAGGCGCTGCCCGGGGGCGGAGGGGGTGGCCCGCCTCGGTCCCGTTGGGAAGGATTCGGCGTGGCTGAAGTGAGGAGGAGGGGGGTGGGGAAGGAGAGGGGGGGTCGGGGGGGGGGGGGGAACTAAGCGGGAAGGGCGGGTGTAAGTGCGATCGCCGGCGCCGAGGCCCCAGGTGGAGGCAGTGGCTGAGGTGCCGCCGGTAACCGTACTGTACCTGCGGGCCCGGCGCTACTTGTGTGTGTGGGGCGTTGGGGAACTAGGCAGTAACATCTTATGACATCACCGGCATGGCAACGGCAAGGTCCGGCGTGACATCCTCACCGTAGCAACCCGCAAAACACATGACATCATTGTTTTGGTGTCCTGAAAAAAATGCGTGATGTCACAATCCCAAACGCCGCCGCCGGTGACGTCATCGCCGCGCTGAGCTGAAACTCTGTTACTGCGTCATCAATGGAGTCATTGCATCATCGCCTCGGCCACCTGGAATCGCATGGTCACCATGGTAATTAAGGATTCGTTTAATAATGAAGGGTCATTGACCTGAATCTTTAACTCTTGTGTCTCTCAGCACAGAACCTGCCTGAAGTCCTGGGATTTTTTGCACTTTCTGTCTTTTTAATATTTCATTTAATCACATTGTGCCCATAGTAGCTTGATTTTTTTATGTAATGACAGCATGACCATGGTAACCTAGATTTCTAATGGTTACTTCATCGTCATGGTGGCTTAGCTATCACTTAATGATGTTATAGGGATTACATGACCAGATTATCACTTTAATGATCTGTGGGAATATTATAAAAGAATGGCAGCTTTAAGAATGTAGCTACAAGGCTAAAGCATTTGCAGCTATCCTCAGCCAGAAACAACAAGTAAATCGACTTCCTCGTCCTCCTGCTGAGGACCACCACCAGTTTTCAGCTAATTTGATTCACTCCACACGACATCAAGAATTGGCTGAGTGCACAGGACACAACAAAGTCAATGGGCCCGAACAGAATTACAGATGTGGCACTGCAGTCTTGTACTCCAGAACAAGTTGCACCCCTGGCTGAGCTACTCCAGTATAACAACTAGCATCTTATTGAAAAATAGAAAAAAAATTCAAAAATAAAAGCAAGATAAAACCAATCTGGCTATTTGCATTTATCAGACTACTGGAAATATGTTTGAAGAAATATACCACAGTGCTATCAATCAATCCTAGACAAAAATTTGTTCATCACTGGTCAGTTAGATCCACTAACACCAGTCAGCTACAGACCTCATTTCAGCATTTCTAGGAATTTTGGAGTTGAGGTGAGCAAATTGAAAACTCTTCTTACTTTGTTCATACCTGGCACAAACTAAAATTATTGTGGTGATTAGAATTCAATTATCTTAGACATAGGTTACTGCACTACAAATTCCTCAGTCTCTAGGCCGAAACATCTTTAACAGTTTTATCAATAAGATAAGAAGTGGAAATGTTTGCTGGTGATTGCATAATGTTCAATTCCATATGCAATTTTTCAGGTAATAAAATACTTTGTGATCACAAGAAGAAATCCCTGGATAATATCCTGGCTTAAGCTGGAGAGTAACATTTGTACTACAAAAAGTGCCAGACAATGATCAACTCCAAAAAGACAAAGTCTAAGAGCCTTCTTTTGATATTTGATGACACCTTCTTTTGATATTTGATGTCATTACAAAGTCGTCCATCATCAACATCAACTTGGACAAATACGTATGGACCCTGGCTACCAAAGTAGATCAGAGTGGGTATCCTATGGAAGGTGGCCCATTTTCTGACAAAGTATGTTCACTGTATTGGCACAAATCAGAAATATTATCCTGGATGCGTGCAGATACAATAACGTTTGACACCTTGCAGGACAAATCAATATTTTTGATTGGCATTTTACCACTAGTCCAAGTATCCACACCCTCCACACCAGTCATTTATGTGCTACCTACCTTTTACTTGCAGCAAAAACTTGCCTAGTCTTCTTGAACAATGCCTTGAAAACTCATCACTTTTAAAAGATAAGAGCAGTAGGTGTTTGGGAACACTGTTAGCTTAAACACACACTGGTCTGACTTGAACATATTTGCTGTTCCTTCATTATCACTGGGACAAAATCTGTAACCCTTTACCTAAAAGTTCTGTAAGAGTAACTTTATCACATAGAGAAAAAGAAGAAGGCATGTCATTGCCTTCTCAGGAGTACCAGGGCATGGGTCATAAATGCTGGTCTTGACAATAACACCTGCAACCTGAGAGGGATATCAAGATGTAATAATTAAATCATATAATTACATCATTCCTTAGCAATTGACCTATGCATCATTATTACTAAAACTGATGATGAAAATCAATTATAGTATCGCAGGATAGCGTATAAATACATATCATACTGGTAAAAAAGAAAAAAAACTCAAAAGTCAAAGTGGAGTTTATTGTCATGTGCATGAAAAATGAAAAACTTGCAGCAGCATCACAGGCACATAGCATCAGATAAGCAACATTCACAAGAAAAACATAAACATAAATTATACACAATTTTTACAAGAAAGAACACAATTCGAACAAAAAAAAACGAAGTCCATTGTAGTGCAAAGTGGTCATAGTGTTGTGGTGGTGGAAGTTGGTTCAAGAACCAAATAGTTGATAGAAAGGAGCTGTTCTTGAACCTGGTGTGGAACTTAAGGTTTCTGTACCTCCTGCCTGATGCTAACTACAAGAAGATTGGCATGTCCTGAATGGTGGGGATCTTTGATGATAGATATTGCCTTCTTGAGGCAGCGCTTCATGTAGATACTACCAATGGTGAGGAGGAATGTGCCTGTGATGTATTGGGCTGAGTCCAGTACTCTCTGCTGTTTATTATGTTCCTGTGCATTCGATTTGCTATACCAGAGCACGATGAAACCAGCTGGGATACTTCTGACAGTACATCTGCAGAAGTAATTGTAATAACTTAAAATTATAAGCTCACTTTAATAATTAACTGAAAATCAGTGAGTAACTGTGTGAGTGAATCAGTGAGGTATAGTTTTATAACTAGATTCACTGTGGTCATTGGCGAATCCAGTTTATTGTCACACATTTTCCATGTTACCAATATCCAAGGCAATGGCACCATTCAAAACATTTTATGGAAGTGCCATTGCAATTAGTGAAATGGCACAATAGCATGAGGACAGACTGGATAGGCTGGCTTTGTGTTTCTTGGTGTGGAGGAGGCTGAAGGGCAAACCAGTAGGGGTATACAATATTATGAGGTGCATAGCTAGGGTAGGTAGTAGGATACTTCTCTCCATAGCGAAGAAATGTAAAGCTGGAGGGCATAGGCTTAAAACTAGGGGTAAGAGGTATAGATGGGATTTAATGTTCTTCACCCAGAGGGTGGCTGAAATCTGGAGCGCCTTCGTGGGTGGTGGAGGTAGATATTTTCACGACACTTAAGAAGTATCTAGACGAGCACTTGAATCACCAAGGCACAAAATCATGAGGGGCATAGATACGGTCAATGTGCACAATCTTTTTCCAAGGGTTGGGGAATCAAGAACTAGAGGACATAGGTTTATGGTGAGAGGAGAGAGATTTAATAGGAACCTGAGGGGTAACATTTTCACCTAGAAAGTGGTCAGTATATCGAATGAGCTGCCAGAGGAAGTGGTTGAGGCAGGTACATTAACATTTAAAAAGTACTTGGACAAGTACATGAATAGAAAAGGTTTAGAGGGATAGGGCCAAATGCCAAATGGGACTGTCTTAGAGGGCATGTTGGTCCAGTTGGGCTGAAGGGCCTGTTTCTGTGCTGTATGACTCTCTGACTCTAAAAGGCTCTGGAACAAATGTTGGTAGGTGAATTAGTATAGATGGATACTTGATAGTCGCATACATATGGTGGCTGAAGGGCCTGTTCTGTACTGTATGGCTCCATGATATCGTCCCTAGATTCCAGATATAAGTTATTTGTTAATGTACCTAAGATTAGACATGGATTTTTGAAGAGTCCAGCATGACAAAAGTGAAGATGATGTTATGTTTCTTGGTGAATCCATCTCAATAAACTGTTCACTTTTAATGTATATGAAAACAACATTTTACAGTGCTTCACAATAAGTGACATGAAAAACTTCATGGGCACTTTTAACAGTGACTATCAAATTATTCACATCTTTGCCAATGTTTTTAAGGAACCATTAGAAATGGGTGTAATATCAGAGGATTGGAAGTAGCACAAAGCAGGAAACTACAGATCAGTGAGCTAGCTACATCTATTGTAAGCAGTGATCTATAAGGAAAATCAAAAAACCTAATAGATGCTGGAAATCTGAAACAAAAAAAACAGAAGATGCTGAAGGGAACAGAGTTAACATTTCAGGTCAAAGACTGTTCATTGGAATTGGGAAAGAGAGGAAATACATTGGTTTTAAGTTGCAGGGAAAGTGGGGGACAGATGGACAGGCAAAGGAAATATCTTTGATGGGGGGGATGTTGGGATTGTCATGCTGATAAATTGTAGAGGTTGTCTGGCCAATGGGTTAATGTGGGCAGTAAGAGCAAGAGAAAATGAAGAAAAGCTATGAGATAAGGGCAGTTAAAGGGTGAGAATATAAACAAAGGGACATAAAAGTTTCAGTGAAATGAAATGAAATTCTGTAGGACATGCGTAGCAGGACAAGTTGTGATAATGGAGAGAGAAAACTGACCCAATATCACAGATGGGTGTCTTACAGTAGAAATGGCCAGTTCTGATACAGACAGAGAAAGCAAGTTGTACAAATCGATATTGAGTCCAGAAGGCCACAACTTACCCAGACAGAAGATAAATTGCTGTTCCTCAAGCTTATATTGGGCTTCGTTATAACAACGCAGGAGGCCACAGACAGCTAAGTCAGAGTGGGAATGGGATGGAGAATTAAAGTGGCAGGCAACAGAGTACTCTGAGTCACCTCTGCGGATTGCATACATCTGCAATCCAATTTCCCAAATGTAGAAGGGACCACAGTGTGAACACCGAGTATGGTACACAAGATTGAAAGAAGTGCAAGAGAATCACTGCTTCACTTGGAAAGATTGTTTGAGTCCCTGGATGATGGGAAGGGAAGAGGTAAAAGGACAGGTGTGGCAATTCCTGCAGCTGCATGCAAAAGAAGGGGAAGAGAAGACCAGAGAACCGCAAAGGGAATATTCCCCCAAAGAAGGGAAGGGAGAGCGGTGGGGGATATGTGTCTGTCGTGGAATGTTGGTGAAGGTACTGGATATTGCAAAGGATATCCATTGAACCTTGACACTGGTGACTGGAAAACAATTTGGAAGATACCCTGAAAGATATCTATAATAACAGGCATTCAACATGTACATAGGAGAAGGTGGTCTTTTTATATTAATCTTCCAGGATTTTTCCAAGAAAATGACAGACTATTTTAACAAGGCAAATTTTGTGGATTTTAGAGGTTTAGATTTCATCAAGTTTCTGATATTCACAATATGTGATTAATCCACAAGGTGGGAGGACATAGAATCAAAGGCCAAATACTGAGTATACTTCAAATCTGACTCAACCAGAAAAAGTAAGAGTGGTTCCGTATGGAGCTGCGATAACAGGGATAGGGATCATTAAAAGGTTGCCACAGGGATCTGTGCTTGGGTATTACTGTTTAGTTTGTGTATAAATGACTTGCAGTTGAGGACAGATATTAAGCTGTCTGAATTTACCGTTAACAACAAATTGTGGTAACTTGTAAATAAGAGAGTAAAGAAAATGGGGTCATTAATTAGTTGGAATGACAGGTTGCTGAGTGCCAAATGACATTTAACATGGATGAATGCATGGCAGGGAAGAGTATTAAACTGTACTAAGATACATTGACAAATTCTAGAGTGCATGATGTTACAAAAGTTTGTGGGTAAAGGTTGAAGATGTTTTGATGTCAACAACTCAATGGAGGAAGTTGCAATTATGCAAGCTTGCATCTTAATTTGAATGCAGCTATAGCTATGCTTTGCAATAGGAATTTCGCAATAGGGATTTTTTGCAATAGGTGCACTCCCAGGAATGGTAGCAATTGTAGCATTCAGGAGCTGGATAAGTGTCTAAAAGGAAAGACTGCTGGGTTATTGGAAGAGGACATGGTGATGGTTGGGAACTAACTGGATTACTTTTGCATAGAAACAACACAGATCAGATGGCTGTCTTCGGTACTGTAGTATTTCTATGAATAGTGCTCATCTCACACAACAGATAAGATTGAAATGCACGGTTCTGTATGCATCATGCAGAAAATGCATAGTATAAGATGGTGATGTGCCGTACTCATTTGAGACAGGTCCTGTCGGGTTGTGCTGGGTTTCTTTTTGTACAACAAACAAAAAATCATGTCTGATGAGCAGAAATAAATTCTGCACCTGCTCTATTTAAATACCTAATGATATGCAATTTTGTAGCAGAACACACCCCTAGAGTGTTGAACAGTGATGCTGCTGGGGGCATAGATCATTTCTCTGTTCATTAAGGGAAAAATGGTATATTATTTACTCGGTATGGGTGCTTTGGTGTTGCTCCTCCTGCGTCACTAGCAAGATCAGTACAAGATGGAGAGAGCCCAAAGGCAAACCCTTGCCAGAGGAGGCTGAAGAAGGGGGTGATGGGCACTGATCTGGAGGGGCTATCCACCAAGAGTATCCATTTCTGAAGAGTAATGCTCCCATCACTACTTTTGAGGAACAATGTGTCCTAACGCTAAGATTTTCGCATGAAGTGGACACTAAAACCTGCCACAGACTTCATGACTGGATCACTATACCAGTGGAGGAGAAGTTCACAATGGCTCTAGTCTGCTTAGCCTCCAGATCATTCCAGGCAGCAGCCACTGATACATCCCACATACAGGCAACTCCTGCGTCATGGCCATTCAGTTAACAGAAATTCACCCTTCCAGAGTTCACAAACCACTACCCAAAAGTTTGAGATACGAAATAAAATTCACTCGCATGCAACTTTTGTGGAAAAAAAGTAAATTGAACACAAAAATAATTTTTTTCAACTTGCATTTCTTGACACATGATACAGCTTCACTTTATGGAAAATCGTGATACGAACTGCTCTTGAGGAATGTACCTGCCCCTCCCCCCAGTAACACGGGGGTCACCCATGCTGCAGTTTACAGCAAAGGCACATATCTCAAGTAGAAGGGAAATTCATCTCCTCCTTCAGTGGGTAACAACATGTAGTTCATGCACATATGGAACAAGAGGAATTCTAATGACTTATTCTTCTCATTGAACTGCATTACCACTCCTGACTTCTCCACTATTGATGACCTGAGAATCCCCATAAATGAGAAAAAGACCAGAGGAATTGTTAAAGAGACTGGAAATGTTAAGTGAAGATACTATTCAAGTATCCAGGGTCCTTAATAGAATGATTTCAACAACAATATATTCATGACTTTCATAAACTCTGGAAGTGGAGAATGCAGATTCAACCCAGCAAGGCACACAGATATCTAAATGCACCATTTTATGTAAACAGAGACAAATATGTCAAAAAGATTACCCAGAGAGAGAGTGAAGGCAGATAGAACATAGAACATTACAGCATAGTACAGGCCCTTTGGCCCACGATGTTGTGCTGACATTTTATCCTGCTCTAAGATCTACCTAACCCTTCCCTCCCACATAGCCCTCTATCTTTCTATCATTCACATGCCTATATAAGAGTCTCTTGAATGTCCCTAATGTATCTGCCCCCACAACCTCTGTCTGCAGTGCGTTCCACACACCCACCACTCTCTGTGTAAAAAACTTATCTCTGACATCCCCCTTATACCTTTCTCCAATCGCCTTAAAATTATGCCCCCTCATGTAGCCATTTTCACCCTGGGGAAAAGTCTCTGACTGTCTACTCAATCTATGCCTCTTATGATCTTGTACACCTCTATCAAGTCACTTCTCATCCTCCTCTCCAAAGAGAAAAGCCGTAGCTCACTCAACCTATCCTCATAAGACATGCTCTCCAATCCAGGAAACATCCTGGTAAATCTCTGCACCTCTCTAAAGCTTCCACATCCTTCCTATAATGAGGTGACCAGAACTGAACACAATACTCTGTGTGGTCTAACCAGAGTTTTATAGAGTTGCAACATTACCTTGCTGCTCTTGAACTTAATACCCCAACTAATGAAGGCCAACACACCATACGCCTTCCTAATAATCCTATCGACCTGTGTGGCAACCTTGAGGGATCTATGGACGTGGACCCCAAAATCCCTCTGTTCCTCCACACTGCTAAGAGTTCTGCCATTAATATTGTATTCTGCCTTCAAATTCAATCTTCCAAAGTGTACCACTTCACATTTTTCCAGGTTGAACACCATCTGCCACTTCTCAGCCCAGGTCTGCATCCTGTCAATGTCCTGTTGTAATCTACAACAACCTTCTACACTATCCACAACACCACCAACCTTCGTGTCATCATCACAAAGAGCAGGGGTCCCAGAAGTGATCCCTGCAAAACACCGCTACTCACCAACCTCCAGGCAGAATGCGCTCCATGTACCACCACCCTCCATTTTCTATGGGTGAGCCAGGTCTGAATCCACACAGCCAAGTTTCCCTGGATCCCATACCTCCTGACTTTCTGAATGAGCCTTCCATGAGGAACCTTATCAAACACCTTACTAAAATCTACGTACACCACATCCACTGCTCTACCTTCATCGATATGCTTTGTCACAGCCTCAAAGAATTCAATCAGGATCGTGAGGCATGACCTGCCCCTCACAAAGCCATGCTGACTGTCCCTAATCAGCCTGTGTTTTCCAAATGCCCATAAATCCTGTCTCTAAGAACCAGTAATTTGCCCATCACTGAAGCAAGACTCACTGGTCTGTCATTCCCAGGGTTATCTCTACTCCCTTTCTTAAACAAAGGAACAACATTTGCCACCCTCCAATCATCTGGCACTACTCTGGCACTACTACTATCATCGCCAAAGGCGCAGCAATCTCTTCCCTAGCTTCCCGTAATAACCTTGGCTATAGCCCATCCGGCCACGATGACTTAGCTATGCTAATGTTTTTCAAAAGTTCCAGCACATCCTCTTTCCTCACATCGACATGCCCTAGCATATCAGCCTGTTTTACGCCATCCTCACAAACATCAAGGTCTCTCTCACTGGTGAATACTGAAGCAAAGTATTCATTAAGGACCTCCCTACCTCTTCCGACTCCATGCCCATGTTTCCTCTTTTATCTCTGATCAGTCCTACACCCACTCTTGTCATCCTCCTATTCTTCACATACGTGTAGAACGCCTTGGGGGTTTTCCTTCCCTTCTCATGCCCCCTTTTAGCTCTCCTAAGTCCATTCTTACCATCAGATGGTATTGAAAGGTTCAGAGAGAATCGTCGAGATATTTGCCAGGGTGTGTAATTAAGGGGTAATCATGTTTGGGATTGGTCAGGTACACAGCATAATTTATGCTGTTCCTGTATATTGCTATGAAAAATTGATGAAAATGTATTGTTTTTCCATTGAAAATATATGACAGTCTAATAAATTGATTTTTCATGGCGGAAGTGTGACATAGATATGCCCAGATATGACTTGATGATGGTCATCAATCACAAATTATTTGGTCCCCTTTGCCCTCTGGAAATATTCATCATTACTAAATTACTGACCATTATGTGCCCTCTTCCATTGTGCATCAAAAAATTAGAACACTTTGTAAAGATTTCAGCTGCAGACAGATAACATCTGATGTTATTTGAAACAGACCATTCCAGGAATTGTCTTTTGATGAGGGTGTCCACAGGTAAAGATGAGAAGGGTTTACTTATTGGTTATTCACTAGAAGTTTGCAGGCACTCCATCAAATATGAAATGCATTTTATCTCAAAGCAATTTGTCCTAAACCTGTAAAGATCAGTGGTCAATTTAAATCAGGTAATGATTAGGTAATTCCAAGCTTGGACTTTAAAAACCTAATGGGAACTTCTCTTCCAGCCATGATAACCTTGGGCATGGCAGCACATTTTTGCTGCTCAGTGATTTCCTCATGCATTTTGCTAGTAGTTATAAAGGGATTATCAGATGCTTCCTGACACGTCTTTTTTTTAATCTAATGGGTTAGATCCTCAGGTTTTATCTTTTGTTTGGTGGCACAACTGTGAAGCAGTGTTTGTGGATATCAGTCAGAGCCTTTGTGATGGAAGCTTTGAGTTTTTCCTTAAATTCATTTGCAGGGTCCGAGCAGTGCCAGCAAGACCAACATTTATTGTCCATCCCTAATTGTCATTGAAAAGAAGGTGATGATCTGCCATGTTGAACTGTTGCAGTCCCTTTTTTGAACTAATCAAGAGGGCTGCTTTGTCCTGATTAGTGCTGAAATTCTAGAGAGTTGATGACATTGTGCTCATGCAAGTGGAGAGTATTCCATCGCACTCCTGATTTGTACTTGTAAATGGTAGTAAGGCCTTGGGATATAAGGAAGTGCATCATTTGCCACAGGATACCAAGCTTTTGACTTGCTCTTGTAGCCACAATATTTTGTGTGGCTGTTCCAGTTGAGTTTCTGGTCCATGATGATTCCCAGGATATTGATGATGATGAACCTGATGGTAATGTCACTGAACGTCAGGGATAAGTGGTTAGATACTCTTTTGTTGGAGGTGGTCAATGCCTGTCATTTTTGTGGTACAGGTACTGTATTATTGTTATTCATCAGCCTAAGCCTCAGTGTTGTTCAGGTTGTGCTGAATGCAAACACGGACTGCTTCATTTGCTAAGGAGTGCCAAATGGGATTGAACATTTTGCAATCATCAGCAAATATTCCAACTTCTGTTCTTATGATGGGAGGAAGGGTTTTGATGAAGCAAATGCAAATGATTGGGACACTATCCTGCTGTTGTGATGTCTTGGGATGGGATGATTGACCTCTGAAAACCACATCCAAATTCCTCTGTGCAAGGCATGAGTTGTACGTTTACTGCTCCAGAAAAGTAATTTTGACTACTTTTTTGACGGATTAGTGATTTACCCACTCCTGGAAAGTTCAAATTATAGTGATCTACAATTATCTTAATTGAGAGATAATATAGACTTGATGGATCAAATGGGCTCCTTCCATATCATCATTAAATATGAAAATAGAAAATTAGGTCAAAAATTGGGTGGTGAAACCAGACTGTTTCGCAGGTGGGACTTACAAGTACAGCAGTACTCAACCTTTCACCTAAATAAACTTTTTATTGCAGTTAACAGCTGGCATAGAACATTTTGGTTTCTGGCTTTGAAGAGCATAAGAATCTCAGGGAATGTTAGAAGTGCAGTGTTTTGTCCTTCAGTTTTACCAAGTACCTTGATGCCTTGAAGGCAATCCCATGAAATAAAAGGGTCTTTCAAGACAAATTTGGCTGAATATTTTCACAGGTAAAGAAGTGTCCAAATGGGGTCTTGAGCTCCATGTGCAGTTTAGCCAATATCTAGTTGAAGAAATTCATTGTCACTATCTCCTTGAGGATTGCCAAGGGGCTGATTGACAATAAAGTGATTGACTCCCTAGTTCACTCTTCCATCTCCACCAAAACCCACTCCCCTTCTCATAGCATTTTTCTTGCAGCTACAGAAATGTAACACCTTTTTATTTCTCCCCCTCCCACCATCCAGAGACCTAAGCATTCTTTCCAGGGCAAGCAGAAATTCATTTGGACGTCATCCAATTTAGTGTACTGCATTCAGTGCTCACGTTGTGGTTTCCTCTGCAAAGGAGAAACCAAATGTAGATTGCCTGTTCCATTTGCAGAAGCTCAGGGTCACCCTGAGCTTCTAATTACCTGTAATTTTAATTCTCTGTTGTATTCTCATGCTCACCTCTCCAAGTTTGCCTCCTACGCTGTTCCAACGAAACCCAACATAAGCTCAAGGAGTTTCTCTCCATCTGTCACCTTTTCTGCAACTTAAACCACTTGTTTTCTCACTTCTCCAGTTCTGATGAAGGGTCCTTGACATGAAACATCAACTCTGTTTCTCTATCCAAAGATTCTACCAAGTCTGTTGAGTGCTTCCAGCACTTTCTGTTTTTGTTTTGGATATCCAGCATTTGTAGTTCTTTTGCTCCAGTTATCAATAAAATTCCATGGTAGTACTCACTTAAAAAGATTGTTTGACATGTAGGTGGATAATACTTCACTTAACAATCTCTTTTACTGGCAACCGGCTGAATTAGAATGAGTCATTGTTGAGATTTTGAGAGCTATGTAAATACCTTTTCACTCATTTCTATAGATTATAAGAACACTTTTGGGACGGACTTTGAGACTTTCTGGTCGTTTTTGTCAAGTCTGCAATTACACATGTTTATGCTTATATGGAAATTCTCCTTTTCCTGAAACATATTGAGCAACTCTGCCTTACTGGTCGTTTTTATAGGAGTCACCAAGGGAAAGAAAAGTTGGTTACTGGCATCTTAATAGATATCTTCCTTGGTCTGCTAGAGGAAAACAGGGAAGGGGTGAGGTTGGGTAAAGCAGTACACATTGCTGCAGGAGAGAAACACAGGATGGCAGAGTGAACCGCTTCCTCTGAGATGCACAATGTCTCCTTCCCACTCCACCTTTTCCATCAGGACCACCAATACCATACCTAAGACCCAATGTCATCTCAACCCAGTTCCTGTGCCAGCCAGTTTTCTGCATAGCTTCATTGGAAGTAGACACCTGGGCATATATTTACTGCTCCACAAAAGTAATGAGTATTTGACTACTTGTGAATTAGTGAGTTAGCCATTCCTGGAAAGGTCAAATTGTAATAATCTATAACTTACTTAACTTAGAGATGACATATAGTTGATGGGCCAAATGGGCTCCTTCTATATCATCATGAAATATGAAAGTAGAAAATTAGGACAAAAATTAATGGTCAAACCTGAGTTAACCAGGTATGACTTATTAGTACAGCACCATTCAACATTTCACCTAAATAACCTTTTTATTGCAGACAACAGCCAGCAATAGAACATATTTCTTTCTGGCTTTGAAGAACATAAGAATCTCAGTGTTTGTTGGAAATGAGGAGAAACATCAAGGGAAATAGAACACTGGAAGGGAAGGTTATAAAATAAAACAAAACAAAAGTAATATTTGAAGAGAATTTTAAAAATGAGGAAACAAGGGCAGCAGAAGAGATACAAAAGGCATAAGAATGAAGAGGTTTGTACTCAAATGACATAGCAATATAGAAACCAGCAATGGATAATTGAGAGAAGGTAAGAAGCAGAAATCTATCTGCAGTGTTGTACATGTTCTATTTCATTAACCTCCTTCAATGTAATGGCCCTGTGAGAAACTCTCCATTTCTCTAAAAGCAAACATTTTAGATGCTAGAAATCTGAAATGAAAGCACAGATACTCAGTAAGTAAATTGATGATTGTATTAGTGTTGCTTCCTGAACTTGTATAGAACTTGAGTTTCTTCACCTTTGCTGCCAATTTCCTATTCTCACTTTCACATGATCCATCTCTGATTCTTCCCTTTCTTGATTTCTTCACCTCCATCTGAGGGGACAGGTTAGTGACCAAACCATTACAAACCTATAGACGGGCGTGACCCTGAGCTTCCAGTTGGCTATCAATTTCATTCTCCATCCTGCTCCCATTCTGGCTTTTCTGTTGTTAGCCTTGGGGTACAGTATCTCATCTTCTTTCTTCACACTCCTCCCTCAAGACTCAGCGTTGAATGTAACCACATCAGATAACCAACCTTTCCAGTATTTGCCAGAACTGGCCAGTTCTGATGTAAGCAACTCAATTTTTCTTTCTCTACAGATGCTGCCTGACCTGCTAAGGTTTTCCAGTATTCTCCTTCATTTCAGAGCTCAAGTAACTATTGTGTTCTGTATCTCACAGTTCCATCTTTTTTTCTCTCTCCTTTCTCTTCTCCTCCTACAGACAGAGTAGCTGCCATTAACAAGCCTTCATCACTCTCCCTTGGTCAACACCAAACTGCATCAACCTTTTGTCTCTTGGTCTTCACCCTATCACAAGCGCTCTCTCTGTCCTCTCCCACCTTCCTCTTCTCTGCAACTTAAAACATGCCTGTTTTTCTTTAACTCTTCCTACTTCTGATGAAAGGTCAGCAACCTAAATGTTCTCTCCCCGTAGACCTGCTGAGTATTTGCAGCACTTGGTTTTTTATCTTTGTTTCTTTAATTCTGGTTCCTTGTAATCTCACTTTACCATTGGTACACTGTACCATTGCTTCAAAGTCCCCTCCTTAAATTCCTTTGCATCTCTCTCTCTCTCTCTCTCTCTCTCTCTCTCTGTATATATAAATATATAAATATATATATATATATATATATATATATATATATATATATATATATATATATATAGTGTGCGTGTGTGTTCCTCTTTGATCAAGCTTTTGGTTATCTATCATGATATCTTCTATCATGTTAACTTCCATTTGATAATATTTCTATGAGTGCTCTGAGCTGTTTTTACTACCTTAAACACACTTTATAAATGTAAGTTGCTTTGTGGGGCTGTTGATGAACTATATCAGCATCCTGATAGTGTTACAAAGACCAAAAAGAGAGGCTGCCTGAACAGCTCAGCCAGTATTCTTCCAAGTTTGAGCAAAATGACGACGACAAGTTGCCATGTTGTCGTTGTACAGTACATCAATATGTATAACTATACCCTTTGAATGAATCATCAATTACTTGCAGATTTGTTTGGGATTTGAATTAGAGGAGAGTTCATTGCATTTAACGGGGCTTATGCCTGAAGTCTGAAGTCTTCTTTTGAGTCTGGGTGAATGCAGATTTCAAAATTGCCTTAATTGATGCTTATTATGGCAGCTTTAGTAGCATGACAAGGACCAGGAGCAGGAGGGAATACCCAAGAACAATTTGACAGAAAAGAGAGAGAAGGACTCTGATTAGAAAGAACTATCCCAGGAGATTTGTGGCGCCCACACTTCTACTTCAAGGAGCAGATTCAGGGCAAAGAGAGCAGGCAGGGGCACAAGTTCCCTGATTATCCACATAAAATAGTTTTAACCAGAGATTATGAATGCATGCATACATTTACCCTCACAATGTTAAACTGGCAGATTCTAAGTTCTATGCATTTCCCTGCTGAGGAGTAATGAATCCAGTTGCTGAGGTTTTCTGTGGCATTGATGATAGAAATCTGGAGAGGATAGTATAAATCCTCTAAACTAGCTTCTACTATATTCCATCCCCTTTAGAAGTGAAGCATTATGCCAGTTAAGATTGTGTAGTTTTAGTTGGGTATGCAACTGTTGAAACTGCCCCTGATTACTAATCACTATTTGGAAAAATCTCACAGTTTGCTTCAACCAATTGTGCAAGTGCTTTCACGAGAGGTGCACGTTAACTTCATTACCTGGTCAAACTGTCTAGCTCTGCCCTGCAGCATCATTTTTGTGGACTTTTTTACTGGGCTAATGAATTTCTAGAATAAGGATGTGTGATGCATGTCAGGTGAATTCTTCAGGTGAGAGTCAGACTAAATATAATAAGTTGAGAGGAGAAGTGAAGGGAAAAGTAAAGCCAGCAAAGAGAGAAAATGAGAATAAGATGGCAGTTAAGGCAAATGGGAACCTAAGAAACTTTTATCAACATGTAAATTGTAACTGGGTAGTAAGAGGCAGGGTGGGACCTATTAGGGGTAAAGGAGGTACCATGTGCTCGGATGAGCAGAGCAAGGCTAAACTATTTTACTTAGACCAGTGTTTATTCAGAAAGATGATAGTGATGATGTATAAGTAGAAGTGGGGATGGTAGAGGTGATGGATTGGATGAAAATTAATAGGCAAGATATTCTGGAAAACCTGTCCTTGCTTATAGTGAATTACTCACATGCTCTGGATGGCTTGTTAAAGAGAGTAGGGATGACGATAGTGGAAGGGCTTGCCGTAATCTTCCCTGGATCTAGGGACAGTGACAGAGAATTGGATAGTGGCAAGTGTGACACCCTTGTTCAAGAAAGAGTATAATGATGTTCCTAGTAACTACATGCTGGTCAGTTTCACATCAGTGGGAAAGGTTTTAGAAAGAACAATCCAGGAAAAAAAGAGGAGAGGTTTGAGTTAATTACAGAGAGTCACTCCATATTTGTAAAAGGCAGATACTTTTTAATGATGTGACAGAGTACTGAGTGGAATGCAGTGGGTATAGTCTATATGGATTTTAAGGAAGAATTTGACACAGCACCACATAAGAGGCTGGTTAACAAAATATTAGGCGAATGGAGTAGGAGGGTCAGATTGCATAAAAAGTTGGTTAAGTACAGAAAACAGCAAATCATGGTAAATATTTTTTTTCAAATCAGAGCATTGAAAATAGTGGTGTTCCTCAAGGGTTGTAATATGATTTGGATATGAGAATTCAGAGTAAATTTTTTTTAATTGCCAATGAGACCGTACTTGGAGATGTAGTAAACAGGTAGAATGATACCAACCTACTTCAGCTGGAAATGGATAAGCCAAAAGAATGGGTATCTAATAGGGATTGAATTTAGCACAGAGGTGTGAGCTGATACACTTTGGCAAAAGTGATTGAGGGACATGGATTTAAACTTTTGAGCAAGAGATACAGGGAGCATACAATGAGGAAGAAGAAGATTACCTAGCAATGACCTGGAACTCACTGTTACGAGGATAGTGGAAGCAAAAATGGTCAATGATTTCAAAAATAACTTAAATAAGCATGTGAAGGAAATAAATATGCAGGACTATGGAGGTAGAGCAGGAGAATGAGACAGAATGGTTTGCTGTAGAGAGATGGCACAGATAATGGGACAAATGGCCTCCTTCTATGCCATTATGACTCCCTGTATTTGAAGCAACAATGTGCAGTACTTAATCACACAGTAGAAAACAGTTGGCAACACAATTCATGAAGAGTCATCTTGCCTGCTGGATCTTCCCACTGAGGAGAAGGTTTTGCCCCTCCTCCCATGACAATATACAGGGTAGTGTAACTGTCAATAGTAGCCACAAGCTCACCCATACTCCTCCTCCATGCAAGTTTTCTTTTTGACTCACTTTTTGTCAGGGGATAGACAGAGCAATGTGAAAAGCAGGAGCAATGCTGCTGTGCAAAATTAGGCAAAGTAAGAATGCTGAATGAAGTCACAATACACTTATTCTTGCCTCTTGTTCTGTACAATACCTCCTGGGGAGACTGGCTTCAGCTATGCTCTATTTGAGACCAATCTAGCATCAGCTGAACATTTGGCCGTTCATTCACTGACCCAAAACCTATGTGCTTACTCAATGGGAAAGTGCCTCAAGCTTGAACTTCATTTACAAATATTGAAAGATAAGAAATTAGACCAATGCTGCATTGACTTTATATTAAATTTCAATTAATTGACACAAATGTTACACTGAAGTACCACTGAGTTTAATAAAGGTTGGTCAGGTTCTGCAGTTTACGAGAAAAATGGTCATCTTTAGAGAAATCCTTTGCTGCAAATTATGTTTTATTTTTCCTTTTCATACATCGCCTGCTTCTGCTGCTACTGCTGAAACACTTAAGTATGTTTTTGTCACATGGCTATCCAATGGTGAATACAAATTCCAATCTTTACAAAACTTTCCTTGTGGTTCCTGTTCATATATTAAGTTCATGACTCATCTCACCCTTGATTACTTACGTCAGTTTCCAAGTCAATCTCTTGATCTGAACAGGTATGGGAGATCAAGAATTTGCACTGCACATATGGTTATGCACAGCATTTCAAAACTCCAGTGAAGTCCAATGCTTTGGAAGTTTACACTAAGGATTTAAGTCAAGAACATGTTCAGCAAGATGAAACAGAAATTCATAACTCAGCAGAAGGCAGAGTAAACCATGACCAAAGTCTCAAACATGACTTGCAGCTTGCTACTTGCAGCACACCATTTTATTTGTGCATTGACTGCAAGCAGGCAGGACCAGTAACCAGAGGAAGAAGCCCAACCACAAGAATGAAACTTACCTGAATATCAAACAGTTCAATGTGCAAGAGTCATTAGCAAGATTAAATAGACTAACTGTTAAACTCAATCTATATCTCCACTGTGAACAGTTATTTCCAAGCCCTTAAAATTTTTTGCTAATTAAACATTTCCACCATTGGCTTCAGGAATACTTTAAAGATCCATAAAATGCTTTCAAATTCCCTATTATTAGGTGATCTCTTAACACAGTTAGAAGCCTGTGTAACATTTCACTGGGAATCAGTGATGTCTTTGAAACCCTACCCTACCTCCAATACAAGTGCTCTTAGCCACTACAGTAGATTGGAGCACAATGTCTGTGGAAATTGTGGTGGGGGGGGGGGGTCAATATCTGAGATCTGAGGTGGGGAGGAAGGGAGTAATTTTAGGAGGTAGTGAAGAGGATCGATGCAAGAAGGTCTAGAAGGATGAATGGTATGCAAGGGACTGAGAAAGTGAAGGAAGCAGGTCCTCTCGCAACATTTAAGCATCTGAATGAGCACAAATTGCCATGAAATCAAAGGCTTTCAACCAAGTGCTGGTAAATGGAATTAGTATCGATAGTACTTAGGTGGGCTGAAGGGCCTGTTTCTGTGCTGTATGACCTTATGACTCTGACAGAGTTTCCCATCCAATGTTGCTTTGGGAAATAAAAAGGCTGTCATGGGCATACTCAATGATATTAACTTGGGGAACACATAGTCTAAATGCCCCTAAAATACTCAAAAATAAAGTTGCACAGGATGCCATCTCTTTCCCTTAATGCTGAAATTGCATTTCGGTGCAAGGATGAATCACACCCAGAAGTGTGTGGAAGATTTCCAGGTTGACATAGAATGGCCACGAAATTATAGTTATCATTTTTTCTGGAAAAATAATCAACTGTCAATCACATAATGCTGAGAAAAAAGTAAGAAAGGTCACTTCAGGGACAGTACAGCCCAAGCTTATTATGTTGACGTGTTGTCATGTCTGTGCATGAAGAAGGAAGGAGACGTAGAAATAAGAAGTGAAAGAGCTCCATTTCTTGGACACTAAGAGAAGCAAGAGATTTGGCACTGGGGCAGGAATGTGAAGGTAAATTTAATGAATGGCAGAGCATGTTCAATGCTGTACCACCTGCCCCTGCTTCTGTTTTTTTTGGGTTTTGTTGGTTTTTGTTTGAAGGAAACAATATTTCTTCACTTTCTTAAATGCTCCACACTCAAATTCTCTCTGGATCATCCTTTGTGGTTCAACAACCCACCCAAAATAACATTCAACATAGTGACAAAAATGAGAAGAAAAGCAGATGTTCCCAGTCTTTGATAAAGAGCTTTGACGTCAGGCTAAAAATAATTAAATGGATTCATGCAATATATCAGGAGGAAATAGGCTGTTTTCTCTTTTTAAACTCTCGTACAGAGATTATTGCTTTGCGTAGTTTTATGGAGAATAGTGTGGGGTCACATATATTTATAAGAAAATACAGAACAATCACCTAACACAATCAAGTCTTTCTTTCAGTTCTACTTTAACTTGTATGGAAGCAAGCTTAAAAAGTTTCAGCTGTAACTTTGTATGAGTTTTTGGCATACCAAGTAATCTCACAGATTCTTTGGAAGCAATCAGAGTGTTCTAAATATGAGGTTCAATGTTCTGAGATGTGGCTATCAAGCTGTATTTTTAAGTGTCACATATCAATGCTTGTCAAACATTTATTATTTTGAGGTGAATTACATGATCAATATGTGCATAGTACCAGTAAAAAGTGTCAATGTAATTTAAACAATTGCTGTGTACAGATTAAATCTGTGCATGAACCTCGTTTCTACTTTATTTGTGAAAGCTGATAATATAACCTATGACTAAGAGGTGCCTGCTGTGCCGCATTCATTATAAAGAAATATTTCACATTTTGATCTTGCCAGGCCAGTCAGTGTAGAAGCAATTGGTTAATCATTTGAGGATTTTTTTCTTCTTAATCATTGATTACCTTCCATCTTACTTAATTGTATCAACCAAAATCTTTCTCTATAATTTCAATTTTTCTTATCATTCAGATTCCAGCCAAGTTTTTGTTCCAGTTTTAATTAATTATATGAATAGCTAAATTAAAATTAGCTATTCATATACCAAAGTAAATGCATTTATTTATCATCTTCGCAATTTGAATGGCCTTCAGCATGTTTAAGACAATGAATTGCATTTGATTAGTAGTCCCTGCTACCTAACAACTAAATGCAGCAGTCAATTTGTAGAACCCACAATACGAGCAGATATAAATTGTCATTGATGTTATATTGGTAGTGTTACTTAACACAGAACTTGTGCTCTTCTCTATATAGTCCCTCAGAATGTTTTATGTGCGTCTGAACAGATAAATGGGACATTTTAATACTGAAGCATTGAATTGTACAGTACTAGAGGACACTGTTCAGCCTATCATTTCCATGATGGTTCTATTATAAGCGCATCCAATTTGCCCTACTCCTCTAATCTGTCCCCATAGCCCTTCTAATATATTTTTTCAAGTATATATCCCATTCCCTTCTGAAATTTACTGCTGAATCTGCTTCCACCACACTTTCAGACAGCACATTCCAGATCACAAATACACTGCCTCAAAGTCCATCAAAAAGCAAGTACAGATAATATAAGAAGATAAGAATTAAAAGCAGAAGAACATCATCTGGTCCTTTGAGCATGCGCCGTTCATCAAGAGCATCTGCTTTTCTAACTTATTCCCATTTTCCTGAACTATGCATATTTCCCTTGATTCTCTTATTATCCAGAAATCTATCAATCTCTATTTTAAATTAATGCCTAAGCATCAACAGCCCTCCTGGGTAGAGAATTCCAAAGATTCATAGACCTCTGAGTGAATGAATTTCTCCTCAATTAAGTCATAAATGGCCTACTCCTCATTCTGACTGTGTTTTTGACTCCTCAGCCAGAGGAAACACCCTCCCTGCATCTATCCTGTCAAACCCCTGTAAACATATTGTGAGTTTCAATGAGATCACCTCTCATTCTTCTAAACTTGAGAGAATACAGGCCTAAACTTCTCAATCTCTACCCATAGAGCAAACCTGCATCCATGCAACCAGTCTTGTGAATTTTTGCTGCACTCCCTCTATGACAACTATGTCCTTTTTTAAGTAAAGAGACTAAAACTGTACATGATACTCTGACCAAGGTGTTATATAATTGCAGTGAGGACAGTTTACTCCTTTATTCAAAACCTGTTGCAATAAAAGTCAACATATTATTTGGTCCAGCTGCTTGTTATATGTTAGATTTCAGTGATTTTTTTTCATACTTTCTCACAATATAGGAAACCATTAATCCCATCCAGTCTATGCTGGCTCGCTAAGCTATCCCATCATTCCCATTCCCCCATTTATTTCCTTACAACCTATTCTCTCATACATGCTTTTTTACTCCCCCAGATTTTCCTACCATTCATCTACCTTAGGGTAATTTACAGTAGCCAATTAACCTACCAATCAGTCTTTGATATGTGGGAGGAAACAGTAGAACCTGGGGATAACCCATGCAGCCACAGAGAGAATGTGCAAACTCCCCACAAACAGTACAAAAGGTCAGGTTCAAATCCAGCTTGCTAGAGCATTGAGGCATCAGGATTAACTGCTTCCCCACTGTGCCACCCACGTGTCTACAATCTCTATGAGCATCAACTTTTTCCAATCTGCCACCATTTTAAAAATACTTTGCTTTTCTGTGTTGTGCACTAAAGTGCTTGATCTCACACCTTTCCATGTTATATTCCATCTGCCACATTCTTGCCCATTCACTTAGCATTTCAATATCCTCAGGCAATCTCTTTGCATTCTCTTTACTACTAAAATCCTGCCTAGTTTTGTATCGTCAATACACTTGGGAAATAGGACATTTTGAACACGTCAGACAGCTCATTGAAATAGATTGTGAATAGCTGGGGGCCAAGCACAGCCACTGTAGTACCACATTGAGAAATCCCCACTCTTTGCTTTCTGTCTGTTAACCATCTGATGTCATAAATCTGAAATTAAAACAGAAAATGCTGAAAGTAATCAGGTCAGGCAGCAAATGTGGAGAGAGAAACAGAGTTAATGTTTCAAATCTTTCATCAGAACTGGAAAAATTTAGAAAACTGTCATGTTTTAATCTGTAGACAAGATAGGTCTAGGGAAAACAAGAGGAATGTCCATGTTAGAGTGGAGTCAAAGAGAAAGTGAATGACACACTTTGGCATTGACCTTGAGAGGGTGGTGAAGACTTGCTGATGGCAGCTAATCTGTCTAGAGGAGGTGTCCATGGAGGGAGAGCAGCTGAGAGAGAGGAATATAAGAAACACCCTGGAAATGTGAGAGACAGAACACAGCAGTTGCTGAAACAAAGGAGGATGATGGGAAAGCCCAGCAGGTCAGGCAGCTCCTGTGAGTTATATCAGAGCTACATCACAACTGGCAGCGACTGTAAAGCAAACTAGCTGCATATGTTGGAAAGCATTCCTGGAAGAGAAATATGGCAGTGAACTCAAACGTAAACTAAAATCAAAAAAAAATTGAAGATGCCATTCAAATACCTTTGTTTACATAGATGATGGTGAGCTTCCATTTGCTTGTAACTTTAATTCTCCATTCCATTCCCACTCTGACCTCTGTCTTTAGCCTCTTTTGCTCTTCCAACAAAGTCCAATATAAGCTCAAGGAACAACATCTGGGCACAATACAACCATGGGGCTCATTTCCGCTAACCAGCCTTTCCAGTTTGTATAAGAGCGAGCAAGTTCCAGCCTAGGAGCAGGGAATGCAGGGGGTACTTAGCTGGTTGGGCAACATCTGTGGAGAGAGAGGCAGGGTAGGTATTTCATATTAATGACCTTTCATGGTGGGGGTTGTTAACCTCTCCTGTTTCTCTCTCACCAGATGCTGCCCAGCCTGCTTAGTATTTCCAGCATTCTCTGTTTTTGTAGTCTAGAAGTCCATCCCAGCAAGTAATGCCAAATGCCTAACATAATTGCCTTAGCACATTATATTCTCTCTCCAGACACTGATGCTACAATATGATGCATTTAGCACACGGACAAGACAATGAATTTCAAGGCTTGAATGCGTTTAAAAGAGAAAGAAATTTGGCACACCTGATCTCATACTTCCAACAGTATAAGCTCCCTCCAGCATCAAACTGAAGTTATGAAATGAAATCTTGGAGTTAACACTCAACCTTTTGACTCAAAAGTGAGAGTTCCACCATGTCAAAATGGTTATCAGCAAATAAATTGTTGTGCCTAATTAGTAGTAGTATTAAAAGGTGGATGGTTCCCTTCATTTTGCCAATTTTCTACATAATTCTACAATGGTAGCCAAACCAAATTAAATCCAAGTTATAAAATATGTAAGGAGGGGAAAGGATTACGTCTTTCCCATTTGGCATTCACAATTACATTAGCAATCAGCCTGTGAGAGAAGATAAGTTTTACCAAAGTGCTGATTGCAAGAACAATTTTATACAATGTGTAAAAGTGAAATTGTAAGGGATTTTATGTAACTACTATACTTTATTCTTGATACATGATTCATTTATTGGACAGAGTGAGCGGCATTCTGATACCGCAACAGCCAACTTAAACCAGAAGGCAAGTATGCCTATTTATTTACAAAGATCTGAAGTTTGTAAAGCCCCCAGATTTTCCCTTTGTAATACTGTTCTCAATTTCAGTGAAGAGCGTGAAAAGGCACCTATTAGCATATCATTACAAATCTGCTTATTTATTTGTTAACCTTCCATGGACAAATACAGTACATTTTTTTCTTAATGTCTTCCTTGTTTTTGGCCACAGGTGAGGCAGCCTTTTCATTCTTGCCCTGAAAACAGTCAAAGAAGGAAAGGATGTAGCAGTGAGGTAAGCTCTATCCATGCAGTCAGTTACAATCAGTACATTTTTTCATTCTGACAGAACCTTCCTTAATTTTTTCACTATTTCCTCCCATTGAAGAGAGTTCCTCATTGGATTCCAGCTGCCCTGATGCTTTCTCCATTGTTTCCTGGCAATGAACTGAAAGCCAGTACTTTTCTATTAAAGCATGTAATAGGGTTACTTTTACTAACATTAACATCAAGTGGTGCCACTTTAATTTTCAATCCCACTCCCACCCTGATCTCTCTGGCTGTGTCCTCCTGCTCAGATACAACAAGCAAGACACCACAGCCAGAGAAGATGAAGAGCAACTCATCTTCTATTTAGGCATGTTGCAGCCTGCAGCACTAAGTACAGTATATAAATTCTCCCACTTGAGATAACTAACTCTTTCTTTCTGTTTGTTTGAGAACTAGACATTTTTGCCTGCCATCCTTTTTGCCCCTTTTTCTTTCATTTGTATAGTCTGGCCTGCTGGCCACGTCCCAGTATGCCAGAATGTACAGCATTATACAGACAACATAACCTTAGTAACACATTACACAGACATGGGAAATTAATGTGTCCTTAACTGCTCCTTAACTGCCCCAGTTTTCACCATTTCAGGAAAATTCCCTTTGATCGAGCTATCGCCACCGCCCCCCAGCTCACCTTCTCAGCTACCTAGATTAACCTGTTTCTCTCTTTCTCAGTTCTAATGAAGGGTCTCATACCTGAAATGTTAAATGTTTCTCTTTCCATAGATGTTGTCTGACCTGCTAAGTTTTTTTCCATAATTTATTTCAGATTTCCAGCATCTGCAGTTATTTTGATTTTCATTAACATCAAGTCTGCACCTCAGTGCTCACAAAATGTCTCTGACCTTCCCTTAAGTATTCTTAAGAACAGAATCATAGAATACCAGAGGCACAGTGCCTAATTTTCAAGAGCTAAATGGGTAGCTAACATTCTGATGTTGTGGTCAAGAAGTGAGAATTCATTAACAGCTACCTGCATTATTGGTGTGGTTAAAAAGTTGCTTGAACAAAGTTATTCTTAAAATAACAAAGTTAGTCCAGTGGAAAAGGAGTGTGTTAAATGAAGGGGCCAGCTTCGTAACCGAAGTACTGAGAAGGGACACGCTCAATTAAGTTTTCCTCTTATGGAGCTGCACTTTAATTAATGTATAAACAGAACTGGTTTATCATCGGAGTCAGAAACCTGTAAAAAGACACTGAGTGGGCAGACGGGAACCAAAACTGTTTAACTAAATTCACAAAAGAAATGTCTGAGTCCCCAGCTGTCAGGTCTGGCTATGAATATAACTTTTACCATCTGTTTTGTATGGCATCTACTGTATACTGAATAAATTTATGATATTTGACCTCAATCATTGATTTTAGATATAGATAGAACATGTAATCAGTTAAAACCCATTCTTGGTTATATGTGACAAATAAATCAATGAACTCTTTGTAATTAATGTTACACATGAAGATGGAAAAGAAGGCAGTTTGTCATAGAGTGCACTACCCTCTGGCGTGATCCAGGAGGAGGAGTACAATATTATAATATGGAGGCATGGACTGAGAAAAGTGGGGAGCAGAGGTAGCTGTGGGGTCAGAGACAGGAAGAGAAGCGGTGGTAGTGGTGATCATTCAGTATTCTTGAATGTGGAGTGGGAGTGAAAAAAAACAGAAAAACATGATCCTAAAAAGACAGAAAATGTTAATAGAAATATTCTGTAGGGAATGTTCAAGTCTGACTGATAGATAGGAATACCACACTGGATTGTGTTTTGGAAAGCTGCAGTAAGAAAGTGGTCTGGAAATTTGGTTGTCGGCGAGGGTGGAAAGCATGGAGTTGGTCGTCTACTTAGCTGTTGGAAGTTCTTCCAGTTTTAGAGATGAACCTGCTGAAACAGATCATAGGTGGAAGTTCAGTGACAGGGTAGTGCTGGATAGATGAAGATTCAGGAAACAATTGCAAAGGCTTCAATAAGACTTTGCTAGCCAGTGTTTGAGCTCTTGGTCTTCAAATGCATCATTCAACAGGAAGCTGATAACTGTGGTGGCACATTAGAGATGGTGGTGAATTCCATTACCTGCCCTGTTTAAAGAGAGGCTCCAAGAAGTGGGGAAAACCACATTGATCATTTCTAATATGTCACCACAGCCTTCAGTTGCTTGCAGAAAAGTGTTAAAAGACCAAGACCTCAATGGTCACAATCTATTGAAAACCATAATCCCAGCCCCTTTGTGTGCATTTTGGGCAACTTGTCGTAGGCACTTGAGAATACAGGAGAAGTATGACTAAGGCAGCCTCTGCAAGTTCCTCCACATTCACTGCCGGGATAAGCAAACCATCCTCTCCCAGGTAATATCCCCAGCATCAAAGCTCTGATTACACTCAACCAGTTTCAACGAGCCAGTCTTGCATTGCCTGAAATCCGCCCCTTGAAACAAGCACTTTACTCTGAGCTTTGTCATGGCAAGTGATTGCCAGGAGGGCAGAGATAAGGACATCCTCAAAGCCTGTTTGAAAAAATGTAGCATCCTTGCTGACTCAGGAATCTCTGCCCCTATACCATTCAAATCGGCAGAGGAGCAGCCAAGAAAACACCAAACACCAAGTCTCTAGAAAAGGAACATTTGAAGGCCAAGCACAGTCATTTGGAAGGAACATGTAACAGCACAATCAACCCACTGACCCACTACATGAAGATGTGCAGACCCCACATAGGATTTATCAGCAATCTCAGAACCCACTGAATCATAACAAAAGTAAATTATCCTCATCATGGAGAGACTGACTAAGAATAAGACGCTAACTGGTGATGTTGCACTCACACACAAGTTGAACTATAAATTATAAAACAGGTCTTGGCACTTTGTGTATTGCATAAATTCATTATGCGAACATGAAGTCAGAAGAGTTGTTTTAAAGATTCTTGATTCACAGCAGTCAAGAAGTTAACTGCTGTGGGTCTAAGCACATTTAGTTCATTTCACATAGTCAGTCTCAGCACGCCATGCGTACCAAATGTTATGAAAGTAGTAACAGCACTCCACTTGTCTGAGAAATGGGACTGCTTAAAGTTTTCTGGTGCAGTTATGTGAAATTTTCAGCATTGTATAGATCTTAGACAGACCTACCAGGCAGTACATTTATCATTAACTAGCATCGTGGAGATTTGTTTTAGAAGAATTTTTATCTATTTTACATTCTTACAAAAACTAATGGTTTAGATTTCAATCCTCATTGGTTTTGGGTGAGTGGGAGGCAAGGCAAGTAAAAACACATTACAGGCCTAAGTCTGAAGCTTGTGGCACTTTATCTCCTTGCCTCATCATATGCTCCAAATTTGTAGTGTGAAAGGCCAGGGGTCAAATGACAGTGACAACACTACTGACCCCCATGGTCGGATGATAGCATTGCCTATCAGGTAGGAAGCTGCACCACTGTCAATCAAGGGTCCAGCTCCGCCCCACCCACTAAAGAGCACACCTGAGGATTGGCTCGTAACCCACCTTTGTTCTTGAACCTGAATCATTGGCTTGTTTCACCTGAGCGGGCTCCACCCCGCTACAGCCCTATAAAAGATGGTACACGTGGGCTCTCTTCTTCTTTTCCGATTGCTGCTGGGGTCGAGACCACAGGTGAGAGGGTGCACTTCCACAGGGGTCTAGGAGCGTCCTGAGTAGATTCCCAGTAGCATAGAGCTGTTGTTTGTCCTGATTCAGGGGGTCCAGACAACGTATTTGTTCATTCCCTGACCATTTGTACTAGTTCATTGTGTATGTGTGTGTGTGTGTGTGTGTGTGTGTGTGTGTGTGTCAGCGTGTGTGCACTTCACCCCTGTAGCGACTCCCCCCACGTTTCGCGATCACCCTAGTGCGAGTGTGGGAGGGTGCATTTGTTCCTTCACATTCTGTTCCCGCGTCAGTCTTTGTGAATAAAATCCTCCTTTTAAAGTACAAAGACTGTGTGTCCAGATACCTTTATCTTTAAGTTACCAAAAGAACCTTTCTCATAACAATTGGCACTGTGAGCAGGGTCTTAAGGGTATTGGCTGGACACAGACGCGGGTAGGATGTTCTGGAACAAGGGGAAGAAAGAAAGTGTAGGCACTGAGGAGAGGATCCCAGGATAGACCGATGAGAGGGAGAGGGATTTGGGAGCTTGGCCAGTCTGCTGGCAGACCACGGGAAGCCAGTGGACTGGGCTGAACAGTTAGATCCACGTGGTAAGAAACTGGGGCACC